>NW_023601212.1:69574079-70174079 GCF_014898055.3 Talpa occidentalis
AATATCAACTGTGAAACAGTTTGTATCCGTAGCAGCTGGTCATTTTCCTTAATTCCTAATTAGGCATAATTAAAATTAAATGTTAAATTCTGGGTAGCAGCAGATAAGTGGCTCCAAGTTTTCCTGACTAACAGATCTCTCCTACCACTTTAGTGAATCATAGAAAACTCTTTCTCATTGATTTTTAATTATTACTCTTGCATCTGTTATTTGATGTCATCAGCAAGGAAGTTGGAAAGGTGACAGTGATTGTTTCCAAGCTGCTTGTTACACTTTTGCCTTTGAGAATTAAGGATAAAGACTTCTCCTTTGAACCAGATGCAATTGTCAGAGACAGTTTTTCTCTGTCTCTTCAGCACCTGGCTAGAGATGACCAGCTGGCCGAACTTCCTAAGCATATTCACTCTTAGTAGCTGCAGCAGCCATGATAGGAACAAGTTGGAGCCATGTTGATAAGGAGACAGGCCAGGGATTGGCAAGTCAAGAAAGCTGTCTCTGCCAGGGATCAGCCTCCCACTGTTAAATAATTTATTTAATATCCTCATTTCAATGTGCTCCGCTTTTAACCTGTATGCCCTAAACTTAAAAGAATTTACTTCCAATTTTGTTTTGTAAATTAAAAGAACTTACTTCTAAACTTGGCCTTCAGTGAGCCATAATGTCATTAGGGGCAATCCTTTCCAAGGATCTGTCAAATTATGCCTGCTAATTTCAGCAAGAAAAGATTTTTGAGTCATTGTGAGCCCATCCAAGTAAGGACTAAACGTTCTCTGGTCCCTGAGATCCATAACCCCTGAGATAAGCCAGAGCTACAAATAGATTGTCTAGACTTTGAAGGAGATGATATGATTCTTTAAATAGCTTGCCAAGCCCTAAGTGAAGCCTAGACTCAACTCGTAATTTTCCTATAACAGAAGCCCGCCTTACTATTGACCAGAAAGTCTCACCTCTTCTGCCACTACAGAAACTAAAAAGAGGATCATCCCAAATCAGACCATCTGGTGACTTGTGCCTGTTTCAGCTCAAGAGGTCAGCCATCGGGTTTGAGTGACTTTGCTAACATGGGATTCCATCACTGTTCGTGTGAATCTGCCGCCACACTTCCTCTGGAAAGTGCAGTTAGCGTGGTTGAATCAGTGGTTTTTCATTTTGAGGTTTTTTTTTAATAAAGAGAACTGCTTTGAGAATTTTTCAGCATCTCATGATTGTTTCCAAACCAAATCCAAGAAATTTCCCACGGGTCCAGATGCTGCACTCTGCGGTGTTTGCTGGGATTCTGAGCTCCTAGGGCGCTGCCACAGCTCCTAGGGGCTGTCTCTTATTCGATGACCATTTCCGGGAGTCCTAACTGTCTGCTCTCCTTCAGGAGCTATCACATTTACCCTCATGGGGCCCAAGCTTGAGGGTGAGCAGCTTCAAGGAATCACCTTATTGGGGAAGTTTTGGTGTTTTTCTCAGACCCAGACCTTTGTCCCTGGGGTAAATTTTAAAGTAAGAGCAGAGCAAATGGAAAGGGAAAGGATGTACTTAGAAGCCCTTGGGCAACTTAGCTCCTGCTTCTAATCTGGCTGGGAGCCATTACTACTCTGGCAACAGGAGCCAAGTGGACACTGAACTGAAGGACTGCCTTCCGCTTCCCTGGAGTTGGCCCCTGGTCTCTTGAATAGGCTTTCAGAGACTGGCCTGAAGTGAGAAAGTGACCTTTCCCTACTCAGCTGTGTGTTAGAGAAATTAAAGGCCCAAGAGATTTAAAAGAATATTGGCCTTCAACATAGCTGTTCAAATTTGCCATGTTCTACTACACCCCAAGCCAAGATACTCCCATGACTTTGTATTATTTAAGGCAAAAACTAACAATTGGAAAAGGCAGTGAAAACAGCCATGAAATCTGTTGTCCATTATTTTTCATTGGCAAAGAAGGAGTTTCAGAGAGAGCTATACAGGGGCCATAAGGAGATACAGTCTATAGGGGGGCAGGATGGCCACAGGGCAGGTTTTCTATGATTCCAGCAGACGGGGAAAAGGAGGAGAGAGAGTCCTGGAGCCCTCAGTGGCTTTTGCAGGCTTTTATTGGGATTTACCAGGTACACAGCAGGCAAGGGTGCTGGGGGTGCCGGGAGACTGGCAGGCCTCCCAGTCCCGAGCAAGTCTTCACTCTTTCTGGGCTCTCCGGTGTTCTCTTGCGTTCTCTCTGCTTCCCGCGTGGTTCTTCTCTTTCTTCTCTGCTGCTTCTGGCATCCCCGTGATGCTGTCCTTATAAGCCCTGTCTCAGCCCATGTGAATCCCATCTACATATGTCCACACCCTACTCCAGGTGCCTGCCATCAGGCATGCATTCAGGACCACAGGGTTCCGTCATCCATCCTAATGGCAGGAGGGCAGAAAAGCCTGATACTTTTTACCTTACCCTACACAGCCTCAAAAGGACAGTGCCCAATAGTCATATGGTCACTGTCTGTGGGTTTTCACCCACACCCACAATTGCAAGACCACTCAGGTTCAGGAAACAACAACAATGGGGTTTATTTAGCAAACAGAGAAAACTAAGGTTCTAAGGCCACAAGTGGCCAGCTATCTCACTCCAGGTAGTGGCCACAGTGTCCAAAAGTGCCAAAAAAAAAAAAAAGGGGCTGTTATCCAAGATGGTGCCACCCTGTCAATGAGGGCTTGGAGCTCCTGGCATGCTGGCAAGCACCAGGCCAGGATCCAATTCACCACAGCAGGAGGTGCTCCCAGGTGAAGCCACTGAGATGACTCTGCAGCAACCATCTGAAAATCAGGATGGACAGCACTGGATGCTGGACCAGACAGTAATGGAGGCTGAAGCATGGGAGGCTGTAAGGGCCGGAACAGGCACAGTGCAGGTTTTCTGATCCCATGCAGACCAGGTAAAGGAGGAGTCAGAGTCCTCAGTGGTTTTGCAGGTCTTTTATTTGGGGTTCACCAGGCATATGGCAGGCAGGGGTGCTGGCTGGGGGGCTGGGAGGCTGGCAGGCAAGTCTTCACTCTATCTGGACTCTCTGACATTCGTTCTGCTGCTTCTCAGCTTCTGCTTCGGCTTCTCCGGCTTCTACTGCTGCTACTGGTGCTGCCGCTGCTGCTGCTGCTGGCGTCCCCATAACGCCGCCCTTAAAAGCACAGTCTTAGCTCAGCTGAATCCCATCTACCTATGCCCACACCCTATTCCAGGTGCCCGCCATCAGGCATGCATTCAGGACAAGGATCCATCATCTATCCTGATGGCGGAAGGGCAGAAAAGCCTGATATTTTCTTTACCATACAGAGGCTCTCAAAAGATAACCCAGACACAGTGCCAGTCACCCTTCAACAGTACTGAGAGGCACTGGCCAGTAGTGCTGGTTACCCGGTCACTAGGAGGTGGTGTCCCAAAACACCAGCATGGCAGCTCCTGAGTGGTTGGCCCACACCAACAAACGGCTCTTGGAGACTTCAGGGCTGGGGACTTTAATGCTTTTTTCAGCAGGTGCCAGAGGCAGGCCAGGGGGCAGGTGTGGCCAGCCCAGCCTCTGGGAATCTCTTTGGCTCCCTTCCTTTCTTTGAAGGTCAGATGCTGGATGCTGCGTTGTAGGGTAAAGAAAATGTCAGGCTTTTCTGCCCTCCTGCCATCAGGATAGATGATGGATCCTTGAGGTCCTGAATGCATGCCTGATGGCGGGCACCTGGAATAGGGTGTGGGCATAGGAAGATGGGATTCACCTGGGCTAAGACTGTGCTTTTAAGGGTGGTGTCACCGGGACGCCAGCAAAAGCCGAAGAGAAGCTGAGAAGAGCAGAAGAAGCCGAGAGAGAAGCAGAGAACGCTGGAGAGCCCAGATAGGGTGAAGACTTGCTGGGGGCTGGGAGGACTGCCAGCTCCCCGGCCCCCTAGCACTCCTGCCTGCCGTGTACCTGGTAATCCCAATAAAGACCTGCAAAAAAGCCACTGAGGACTCTGACTCCTCCTTTACCCGGTTTGCTGGATCCTAGAAAACCTGCGCCGTGTCCTGTCCTGACCTTTATACCTCCCTTTGCAGACAGACTCTGCCCTGACATCCTGTAGTGCCAGAAAGGCACAGAGCAGTTTCTCTATGATCCGGGCACACTGGCAGAGTCTTGGAGCCCTTGGTGGCTTTCTCGGGCTTTTATTAAGTGTTTTATATCATTTGTAGTGTGGCAACCAGGTGCATGGCAGGCAGGGGGCCAGGAGGCTAGCAAGTCTTCACGCTTTCTGGGCTCTCTAGCATTCTCTCATGTGCTCTTCTCTGCTCTCTCTGCTGCTTCTGCTGCCGTTGCTACTGGCGTCCCCGTGACACCACTATTATATGCCCAATCTCTCCGCCCAGGTGTGCCCACTTACACATGCCCACACCCTACTCCAGGTGTGTGCCATTAGGCACACGTGTAAGAACACAGGTGTCTATCATTAACACTAATGGTGGGAGGGCGGAAAATCCTGACAATATTCACTTACCCTACACATCCCCTCGCCTCTTGGCACAAGGGTCCCCATTTACATATATGTCCCCTGCTCCTCAGACCCAGGTGTCCATAATTACAGGTGCGCGTGTGCAAGACTGCAGGCACCATGGCACCATAGATGCTCATGGCGGGAGAGCAGGAAGCCTGATTTTTCACTCATTTACCCTCCAAGAGGTGTGAAGACGTGCTGCCCACCAACATGTAGCTGTAGGAAGGAAGGGAAGGGCCCACACCCTCACAGGAATCAGCACACACAACACAGGCTGCACGTGCACACTGTGTGACTAAAGACCTCCGCTTTAAAGCTCTTGTTTTAAAGCTGCAATGCCTGCCCTGGTGACGCCTCCTGAATGAGTGACGGACATCGATGGCATCAGATATACTGAGGTCAAGAGAAGCAGGAGGCTGATGACAAGTTCAAGGGGCCGAGTGTGACAAATCCAGAAACACCAACTATGACAGCTGCTCGATGGGCTTCACTCATTTTGGATACTTCCTAATGACTAAAAGTCAGCAAACATTAATGAGTGATGACCACCATCAGATGTGCCAAGCGCCACAGGAAGGGTACTATGAGTCTAGCTTTACGGGAGGGTGAGGAGGGACCACAAGTTGAGCTGGCAGGGCCAGTCTTACTGGGTCTGACCAGGTTTCTCGTGGCCACCACTGGTCACTAGCGGTGGGCTCAGCACTGCAGGAGGGAGTCACATCAGACATGGTGTTGATAACATCATGATGAAGAATTCATCCTCTGAGATCAAATTGACTGGATTTTAAGCTCATCTTTTCCACTGTGTAACTTGAACTACTCACTAAATCCTTTCTAACTCAGTTTCCTCACTTCTAAAATGGGTATAAGACTCTCATGGGGCCATCATGAAGTGAAATATGTTAAAACATGTAAAGTATTTAGAACTTGCCTCCCCCATTGGGAGTACTCAATATTTTAGATTTTATCACTGGTTTGTGGGCTTCTTCAGACTAGGAGTACTGAGCCTGTACAGGAGGGGACAGATGTATACTTTTGGGTTCTCTGAGGTTCTAGGGGTCTTCATAATATGCCCCAAACTCTTGGCTTAAGGGAGTCACATCAACTGCCCACAGTGTGCAGGCTTGACACGCTTCCTGGCACCTCTAACAGGGTTCTCTTTCCTAGAATGTCCAAAGTCTGAGACCCACAACGTGGTTGGATTCTCAGGAGAGTCTCTCCAGTTGCAGCCCAACTGCACAGAGATGGAGATAAACGTTAGATGGCAGATTCGCTGGCCACATCAAGACTGGAGAGTTATACTGACTTCGAGAAATAAAACCCTGCAATATTATGACACTTCCAAACATTTCAACAGTAGACTTGATTTTAGGCCTGAGGGCTTTGCTCTTCTCATCAACAAGACGCAGAAGCAGGACACTGGCCTCTACCAACTGGAACTCACCTCAAGAAATGGGGATAAGAAGAACATTGAGTTCCAGGTTTCCATATTCGGTGAGTTCCCTGGCAGCCTGCTCTGTCCCTCTGACTCCCTCAGGGTTTGTATGTCCATGTCTTTCTGACTAGAATCTCTGCTTACAGACAAGGTGGAGAAGCCCCAGCTGCAGGGCCAGACAGAGATCCTGCCTGGAGGGAAGTGCCGAGTGTTTCTGAACTGCTTGGTTTCCGGGGCTGACAACGTGAACTTTACTTGGCATAGCGGGAGAGAGCAGATCCAGGGGTGGAAAAAACAGACCTACCAGGAGGAGGTGGCTATCAACAGCTCGCTGGTGTATACTTGCAATGTCAGCAATGCAGTCAGCTGGGCAACCAGCACCCTCAACCTCACGCAAGACTGTCTGAGTAAGCGGAGACCCAAGAACTCTACCGGGGTGGAGGAGTTGGAGCACAAACCAGGCTTGTGAGCAAGAGCCTTGGGTGTGATGTCCCTTGGCTGCCTCCCCAGGGCCTTGTAGCCTTTCCTGGGGGTTCCTGGCCTCTCAGCACACAGTTCCTATAAAGCCTGGCCTGTTAGGAAGAATGTGAGTCTATATAGATGTCCTGGGAGCTGTGCTTTCCCTTCTCACAGCGTGTTGGTGAGCTACGGCCCTGCCATGGCCCTCTGAGACACCTGCTTCTTCCTCTGAGTGACAGCTCCCCAAGCCAGGTAGCTCCCCAAGCCAGGTAGCTCCCCAAGCCAGGCAGGCTCCCCACATAGCAGTTCATAGGAGAATCAGGATAATCACAGGGAAATCTAGGAGAGTCCTGATTTATTGTATCCCATCCTGACGGCTACCCTGAGCTGTGTTTCTACCACTTTTTATTAGATAAGCAAAGAATTCATGCGCCACCAACATGGGCATTACAGGGACATTCCTGTCCTTAAAGGTCCAACAGCCAAATGGGGAAGCAAACTTAGTAATATGAGAAAAATGAAGCAAACAAGCGGAAGCCATATGGAGTGACAAGGACACTGATTCAGGGGTCACACCAGTCACGGCTTCTCCATTTATTAGCTCTGTGATCCCAGGCTGGCTCATTACCCTCTCTGAACTGCAACTTTTCTTTTGGGGATGATGATAATAAGAACCTCACAACCTATTAAGATTGGGGAGATGTTTGCCGAGAGCCCAGTCAGCCAGCACCTGGACACTGTGCTCTTTCTTCCTCCCCTGTCGGTGGGCTTATGTGTCAGGCCGCCCGGGACCCAATTGCTAAATGTGGAGGTTTACATAAGGAAGAGCAGGGAAGTGAAATGGCAGACTTGCCTGGCATGGTACAAGTACAACACGTGTTTGTTCAGCTAAAACAAGGACCGGATAGATGAGACATTGGCTGTGCCAAGTGCTTTATGCACTATGATCTGGGGATGCCTCCTGGCTTTACAATAACATCATGTCCTTTTTGCAAGTTTGAAGAGAGACTCACAGGCATTAAGGAAGGTGCCCAGGTGCACAGAGCTTAGAGACTGAGAAAGGGATCCACATCTGTCAATACTAACTGCCACGCTCTCAGCATCACCCAAGGGCGGTCACCCAGCTGCGTGGAGAGACAGCCTTGATGGTGAGCTCATAGTGTGTGAGGGGACCGGCACACACAGAAGAACAGCGCGGGTTTGGGGCAGCCTTACTGCAGACAGGTGGGAAGCGGGGAGCGGGCTGAGTGCTAGGCCTTGTGCCTTTCAGATCCCTCAGTATTTGGCTCCCTGCCCCTTCTGATAATCTCCACGGTTGTCCCAGCCATACTTGCCATCCTCTTCGTCATCTTCACTGTCTGCTTCTGTGTGCGGAAGAAGAAGATGAAGCAGTCAGGTAAGTGGATGGTCCAAGCAGGTGCTGCCTCCTGGCCTGACACCGCAGCTCATGGTCTGGCGCTTAGCCTCTGCTTTTCCTGGGAAGGGCTGAGGTGCTTGTGTGCATGGCAGGGGGAGGGGAAGCAGTGGCTGCAGGTCTTTCCGCCCAGCTCCTGCTTTTTGATCCCCAATTTACCTGAGAGGAGTAGGGTGTGGCTGGGTTGGTGGGGGGCTGCCCGCAGAGTAAGAAGTTCAGGTAGTTACTGCTCCTGCGCTTTCTAGTATCCTGGGAAGACAATTGGCTTCCAGGCTGGAGTCTTTCTCCTCTGGGATGGAGGCGGGATGGTGAGCAGCTGAAGCAGAGGAAGGGTATTCCCTGGCAGTCCTACAGCTCTGTGCTTTGCTTCCTTCCTCTCACAGACACCAGCCAACAGCAACATTTGACACCTTATGAATGTGTGAACTCTGTGCATACCAGGAGAAATCAAGTATGGTGCTTGTGGTGCTGGGGTTTCTCCAACTTGTCTGGAAGAGGGTCTTGGGAGAACAGCCAGATGGGGACAAGAGAGGAGGACCTTCTCAAAGCTATCCTTCGTCTTGCCATCTATCTCCATAGACCACCCTCCCCTCCCCAAGCTCTAGCTGTGGAGGGAAAGAGAAGAAGGGGACGGAGGAGTTGGAAGGAGGCAGAAGGCACATCTGGTGCAGAACAGGGCCTGCCGGGAGTTGGTGGGCGCAGCTGGCATAGCTGGGCTCAGTGGCAGACAGCAGGATGCTGCTTCACCCCAGATGGCACCTGGTGCCCTTGTCTCTACCCAGTCTCACCAGCTGGGCTGATCCCCAAGAAGAGCCCAACCTTGTTGTATTTGGTGTCTGAACATGAGTTTTCATATCCCCATAAGACCAAGCTGACCTTCCAGGGTCCCTCTGCTGGGGAAGGCTACGGGCGTGCCAGCTTGAGCAGCCAGGTGCTGTGGTTCTGTGGCTGTCTCTGTGTCTGTGCTCACAATGCCAGGAGCCAGAGACCAATCTGACTGAGGTGCTAGCGAGTAAACAGGTTGGTGCCAGGTGATATGCCAGATTGGCTCCCCCGAAGCTCTCAGGCCAGCTCTGCCTATCGCCGGGCTGGGGAGGGGCAGCTGCAGAGGGGCCTCAGGGCACCCCCCACTGTTCTGCCCTGAGCAGGGCTGGACATGGTGACAGTCATAGGGAAGGGCCCTGATCTCTCAGTTGACTTGAGTTGCACGGTGGGAAGGGTGGGGGTGGGCAGGAGGATCCCCATCTCCCCCAGACCCATCCCGTCCTGGCGCTTGGCCCGGGGAGGGAGGTGGAAGCCACAGTGGTCACAGTGGCCGGCTCTTCCGCCCATCACATGTGTGAAGCCCCGGGAGACCTCAGAATAGAGAAGCAGCTTCCTTTAGGTCTGGGCTCTGTGGGCAGTCCCCCTTGTTAAAGGGATTACTCTGTTAGCCCTCATCTCTTTCCTCCCCATAGCAGCAGACTTTTGGGGGTGAAAAACAAAAGGAAACTCTTTCCACAATCACTATCAGACTCTGGTACAAGGCTGAGAGCAAGTGAATCTCCCTATAGCCACTGAGCCCAAATGCTTCCTGAAAGCACCCCAGCCCCATGACGACTTTTAAAAAAAAATATTTTATTTTATATAATTCTTACATCTTTTTTCATCTTTGCACAATGTATGCATTTTCATTTTGGTTATATTCCCCATACAATTGCACCCCCCCTTATTTTGACTCTAGTTCTTCCTCTCCCGCCCCTCCCTCCTCCCCCATCCCCCATCCCCCCTGTAGTGTGTCTCTGGTGTCTAGTTGCTTGTTGATTTTGATTTTTACTTTGTATTGATTAGTCTTTTTCCTGGCATCTTATTTGGGTTTTCTAAATTCCTGCTATAAGTGAGACCATCCGGTATTTTTCTTTTTCTCTCTGGCTTATTTCGCTGAGCATGATCCCTTCCAGCGCCATCCATGTTGCTGCAAATTGCATGTGTTTATCTTTTTTGAATGCTGAGTAATATTCCATGGTGTGTATGTACCACATCTTCTTGATCCAGTCATCTATTTTTGGGCATTTGGGTTGTTTCCATAGCTTAGCTGTTGTAAACAGTGCTGCTATAAATGTAGGTGTGCAGGTGTTCTTTGGAATTACTGTTTCTGTGTCACTTGGGTAAATACCTAGGAGTGGAATTGCTGGATCATATGGAAGCTCTATGTTTAGTAGGTCAAGAAATCTCCACACAGCTCTCCATAGTGGTTGGACCAGTTTGCACTCCCACCAGCAGTGCAGGAGAGTTCCTTTTTCTCCACACCCTCGCCAACATTTGTTGTTGCTAGTTTTTTTAATATGTGCCATTCTCACTGGTGTGAGATGGTATCTCATGGTAGTTTTGATTTGCATTTCCCTGATTACAAGTGATGTTGAACATTTTTTCATATGTCTGTTGGCCATTTGCATTTCTTCTTCAGAGAAGTTTCTTTTTAGCTCTTCTGCCCATTTTTTGACTGGATTATTTTCTTTGTTTTTGTTGAGTCTCATCAGCTCTTTGAAGATTTTTGTGATCAGTCCTTTATCTTTAGTGTTATGTGCAAAAATGTTCTCTCAGTCGGTGGGGTTTCTCTTTGTTTTGGTTATTGTCTCTTTTGCTGTGCAGAAGCTCTGCCTTCACTATCACTGCTTTGGGTGACGTGTCTGTAAAGATGTCTTTGATATGCATAACATGTAGTGTTTCACCTATATTTCCTCCTATGTATTTTATGGTTTCAGATCTTATGTCTAGTTCTTTAATCCATTTTGAGTTGGTTTTGTGCATGGTGTTAGGTAGTAGTCAAGCTTCATTCTTTTGCATGTAGCGACCCAGTTTTCCCAGCACCATTTATTGAACAAACTTTCTTTGCTCCAGTGCATATTCTTTGCTCCTTTGTCAAAGATTAGTTGACCATAAATCTGTGGGTTTATTTCTGGATTTTCTATTCTATTTCATTGGTCTGTGTGTCTGTTCTTGTTCCAATACCATGCAGTTTTGATGATTATGGCATTGTAGTATAGTTTGAATTCTGGGAGTGTGATGCCTCCATTCCCTTCTTTTTTTTCAGGAGAACTTTGGCTATTTGGGGTTTTTGGTGCTTCCATATGAATTTCATCAATAATTGTTTTATTTCTTTGAAGAATGTCATTGAAATTTTTTTATTAATAAATTTTATTTTTATATTCCCCATACAATTACAACCCCATTATTTTGACCCCAATCCCTTCTTTCCCCGCCCCTCACCCCCCATAGAGTGTCTCTGGTTCATAGTTGTTTGTTGATTTTGATATTTTTTTTCTTATAGTTATTCTTTTTCCTGGTCCCTTATTTAAGTTTTCTAGATTCCTGATATGAGTGAGACCATTCGGTATTTTTCTTTTTCTTTCTGGCTTATTTCGCTGAGCATGATCCCTTCTAGCTCCATCCATGTTGCTGCAAATTGCATATGTTTATCTTTTTTGATTGCTGAGTAATATTCCATTGTGTGTATATACCACATCTTCTTGATCCAGTCATCTATTTTTGGGCATTTGGGTTGTTTCCAAAGCTTAGCTATTGTAAATAGTGCTGCTATAAACATAGGCATGCAGGGGCCCTTTGGAATTGATGTTTCTGTGTCATTTGGGTAAATACCTAGGAGAGGAATTGCTGGATCATATGGAAGCTCTATGTTTAGTAGGTCCAGAAATCTCTACACAGCTCTCCATAGTGGTTGGACCAGTTTGCACTCCCACCAACAGTGCAGGAGAGTTCCTTTTTCTCCACACCCTCACCAACATTTGTTGTTGCTAGTTTTTTTAATATGTGCCATTCTCACTGGTGTGAGATGGTATCTCATGGTAGTTTTGATTTGCATTTCCCTGATTACAAGTGATGTTGAACATTTTTTCATATGTCTGTTGGCCATTTGCATTTCCTCTTCAGAGAAGTTTCTTTTTAGCTCTTCTGCCCATTTTTTGACTGGATTATTTTCTTTGTTTTTGTTGAGTCTCATCGGCTCTTTGTAGATTTTTGTGATCAGTCCTTTATCTTTAGTGTTATGTGCAAAAATGTTCTCTCAGTCGGTGGGGCTTCTCTTTGTTTTGGTTATTGTCTGTTTTGCTGTGCTACTGGTTTGGGGTTTTTTTGTTGTTTTTTTTCTAGATCTTTGAGCTTCGAGATTAGGTTCTTTCTTTGAGTTCTTTCTTGTTTCTTGATGTGAGCCTCTATTGCTATATATTTTCCTCTTATTACTGCTTTTGCTGCATCCCATACATTTAGGAAATTGGCGTCCTCTTTGTCATTCAATTCAAAGAATTTTTTAATTTCTTCTTTGACCTCCTCATTAGTCCAGTGGTCTTCCAGTAGTGCGGGTTTCACCCATGACAACTCTTTTTGATTTGGTAAATAGAGGAGAATATAGAGAAAAATATCTATATTTAGAGCAACAGAATTCTCTTGGGGATTCAATCTGCTTTTGACTTTGGGGTGCCCCTCACAGCCTCATCCCCCACCCCTGGTCTCTGCCTGCTATCTCCATGGTTCCCTTTGAAGGCTTAAATTTCAAGCCTCACATGGTCTCACTTTGGACCCAGCCTTGATCTTTCTGGAGAAACTTCGCTCATGACTGGACAGGAGAGAAAAGCTACAGACTCCTGCTTCTTGACAGATGCTCATGACTCTCCAATGTCCAAGGATGCCAGGCCTTTCTCTGTTCCTCTTTATCTCTTTTTTGCTTTTGGGAGCTCAGTTTCTACCCGGCTGGACTCCACTGGCTCCTCCGACCAAGCCAACAGAGCCCTTTCCTGTGGTCAAGGTTAGGGTGGAGAGGCAGGAAGGGCATGTGCTCCTGCCTTTGGCCTTGCGTTCTGGGCTCTGCTCTGCACCACAGCTGCCCAGGGGTTGGCTTGAGGCTGACGACCAGCTGGCTCCTGAGGCCAGCTTTAAAGTGTTTAAAGTCTCTGAATGTCGGTGCCATGAGTTAAGGCTCAGTTCTCAGCCCATTATGAGTGATTAGGTGGTGCACGTAGCCCAGTAGTCAGCAAAGCAAGTGTCTAAGTTACCAAAGAGCAAGTGATGGGAGTCCCTGTGGGTGGGTCATGCCTGGGGAGCTTCTGCTATGGTGAGTTGGTTCTTTCTAGTGTCTCTCATCCTAGTGACCAGTGACCTCCTCCCTCTCTGCTTCTGGGAGTCTCTCTAGCTCTTGCTGTCTCTCCCCACTCTGTCCAAGCCTGGGTAGGCACAGCTGTTGGAGCCTGTTGCCTCACATCCCTTTATTATTTCTCATGCAGAATCCAGAGCAGAGTCCTCCTGAAGATAGGAGCACCGTCTACTCAGTGGTCCAGCTCCAGGTACCTCTCAGGTTTCTCTCACCCATCCCATTCCTGTTTCTGGGGCTTCCATATGCACCCCAGAAACACATAACTTAAAGGTCCTGGTTGCTCCTGCAGTCTAGAGGGTGGCTTGGCTGCAGCTACTCTTAGTTGTTTGAAAAAGTCAGTATAGTTCTGGACTCACATTCCTGCTGAACAGAGCAGGAAAGTCGGGGGGCAGGCACCGTCCCCTTCCAGTCGGGCAGTGAGGCCAGGACAAGCTGTTGAAGGAGGAGATTTGCCGGGTACTCAACCTCTGTCCCTTCCCTGCTGCTTCCAGTCCAGGGGAACCTTGTGCTCTTATCCCCACACCCTATTATAATTGTTTTCAGAAAAGAATGGATCTGTGAGTCCTCTTACCTTACGGTGACCTAATGATAACACAGATGAAGTACTTATGTCCATTTTCTCAGTAAATCTCATATAACTGCTTCGAGTAGGTCCAAGAGAAACCCCACTTCACAATGAGCAAGCAGACTCAGAAGTGCTTGTGCTCCAGGTCACAGAACTGGGAGCTGGGAGAGCTGAGTACAGTGATCTTCTCTCCTCTTTCCCCACCAATCTCTAACATTCTGGGATTACAGAAATTCTCCCATGAACTGGAGAAGCTTCCTCTAGCACTGATGGCTAAGATGACAGTGTCGATGACTCAGGGTGAGACAGTTCTAAGGAAAATCTGTCTCCTGCTGTCCAGGGATGAAATTTTCCACAGAAATGACTTAAAACAAAACAAAACAAGAAAAGAATGATCAGCCACTTCAGCTTAGTGGTTGAACTGTGGGGCAAGAATATCCTTGGGGAAGAGTGATAGGCTTCAGAGAAAGATCAAGAAAAGGAGGAAGAGGTTGGCGCAAGGGCTTAAGACTCACCTATAAATCAATCTGCAGCCACTGCAGCACAAGTTCGATCCCGGCCAGGGAGGTGACCCACATGGTGCAGCAGACCTCTCCTCTCTCATCCGCTGCTCCCCTCAGCAGTGTCTTTCAGTCAGTCTGCCTGTTCTGTTCCCTGCTCTGTCTCTGGTGAATCCTCTTACCCCCTGCATCCTGGCCCATTCCCCAGCTCTAGCTCTTGTATGCATAAATAAATAAATAAATAAATCTTTAAAAAAAAAAAGGAGCAGGAGGAGAAAGGAAGGGGAAGAGAAGAGAGAGGAAAGGTTGGGAAGGGAGGGAAGGCTAGTGGAGGAGAGGTGGGAAGTGATGGAAGAGGGTGCTCAACCACCCAGAGGTGCTCTGGATCCCCCAGTTGGGTGCCTCCCTTAAGACAGTGTGATAACTGATGGTGGGTCAAAGCCAAAGATTCCTGAAGATGCGGGAGTGACTACACCTGTCAGTTCTCTGGTTTAGCTACATTGAATTCCGAGGGGGATTTGTGTAAATGCAAGGAAGACCGCCCCTCAGAGTGGACTGTTGGTGAAATTGGCATTTCCCTTTGCATCACCTTAAGAGGGGGTGGCTAGGGAAGGAGGGCATGCTGCCCTGGGAGGCACCAAGGTGTTGAGGAAAGAGCCCTGGAGAGTTTGGGGATTAAATTCTGCCTTCAACTGTGAACAGTCTGACTCAGGTTGTTTGCCTTTTTGGAGCCTCATCTGTAGAGTGGGGCAAATTACAGTCATCCCTATCTCACAGGAGCTGGGATTTGGGGGAGAACAAGTATACAGAATAAGTGCCTGAGAAAAGAGCAGCTTTTTAAATAAGAGCAGGATATCATTTAGATTTCTGGGTTCTTGTCACTGACTCATAAATCTGCAGTCTGGGCAGGTGAAAGGGGAGGGTTGGATGGGGTAGAGGAGATGCCTCTCCCTTAGGGCTATTCTAGATCTCTGCTTCTAACATGGCTTTATCTCTTTTCTTACTAGTCTCCTGCTTCCAGACCACAAGAAAATGATAAAACTCTGTATTCAGTAGTGAACACTGGCCGGAAGGTGAGTCCCCTGGATGGGGTAGAGAAGATGCCTCTCCCTTAGGGCTATTCTTTTTTTTTTTTTAAAGATTTTATTTTATTTTATTTATACAAGAACAGGGTACAGGCCAGATTTGAGGGAGGGTGAGAGGATTCACCAGAGACAGAGTGGGGAACAGAACAGGCAGACTGAGGAAATACACTGCTGAGGGGAGCAGCGGGCGAGACAGGAGAGGTCTGCCACGCCATATGGGACCCTCACTGGCCGGCCGGGATCGAACTGTCGCTGCAGAGGCTGCGAACAGCTTCACAGCACTGCACTCAACCACCTGCGTCACCAGGGGAGGCCCTCCCTAAGGGCTATTCCAGATTTCTGCTTCTAACATGGTTTTTTTTTTTTTTAAAGATTTATTTATTTATTTATACAAGCACTGGGTACAGTCAGAAGCGCGGGAGGGTGAGAGAATTCACCAGAGCCAGAGCGGGGAGCAGAGCAGGCAGACTGACGAAGTACACTGCTGAGGGGAGCAGCGGGTGGCAGGAGAGGTCTGCGCGCCATGCGGGACCCTCCTCCGGTGGCCGGGGAGCAGCCGGGAACTGAACTGGCGCTGCAGAGGCTGTGGGCAGCTTTGCAACCCAGCGCTCAACCGCTGCGCCACCGGGGAGGCCCTCTAACATGGTTTTATCTCTTTTCTTACTAGTCTTCTGCTTCCAGACCACAAGAAAATGATAAAACTCTGTATTCACTAGTGAACACTGGCCAGAAGGTGAGTCCCTGGGGCGGAGGATGCAGATGTGTGTTTAGCATGTGCACGTACAGACACGCTCGCAGACTTGCATGCACTCTTCAGGTGTTGTCCTCCCCGTGTTAAATGGTTGCATTTAAAAATTAACAGGTCAACTAGAAATGCCTTTCTGGTTCTGTTTGGAGAAAAACAACGTCTCTGAGACTAAGAGAACAGTGGATTAAAAAGGTTTGGGTCTGGGGGAGTTTCTGTGGAAGACGAGAGCAACCATGGAGTCCTTAGAAGGCCAGCAAGGTGATGACGGAGACCTGGGGAGGTTTCCAAAGCAGGGCCCACATCCCGTACTGCAGGAGCGACTGGGTCTTTAGAGAAACAGTGTTCCCTTTCAGGAAGCCAGGCAAGGTTCGGGCCGGTAGCCTGCTGGTACGGCCTCCGGACTGCACAGCACCCCCTGGTCCCCTGAATCCTGCTCCAAGCTGAGCTCATAGCTCCCATGTGTACCTAGACTTGGGTATCCTGCTGCCTCTGTCATGTTGTCACCTTGCCTAAGAGGGGGTGGAACTATCACCAGACAAGGGGGCAGACGGGTGGCTCCCTCAGCTTGATCTCAACCTCCCCTGTAACAGGGGCCGATGAGCTGGGAGTGAATCAGCCACTATTCACTGCTTCACCTACTGGGAATCTGAGGGGTCCTGCTCCCGAGCTGGGAAAGGGATCTTGAGGTCCTCTGGTCAAGAATGCAAAGAGCCTCTATGTTTATAGCAGCACTATTTACAATAGCTAAGCTTTGGAAACAACCCAAATGCCCAAAAATGGATGACTGGATCAAGAAGATGTGGTACATATACACAATGGAATATTACTCAGCAATCAGAAAAGATAAACTCATGCCATTTGCAGCAATATGGATGGAGCTGGAAGGGATCATGCTCAGTGAAATAAGCCAGAAAGAAAAAGAAAAATATTGGATGCCTTCACCTCTATGAGGAATATAGAGGATCCAAATAAGGGATCAGGGAAAAAAAAGTAATTATAAAAAAAAAAATCAAAATCAACAGCAACTATAAACCAGAGACATTCTGAAGGGAGGAGAAGGAAGTAGGATTAAAACAGGGGTGGGAAGGGCACAAGGAACTATGGTGATGGTACCCGGGTGATGGGGGAGTGGGAATTTCACCGGGTCTGTAACTGAGATGAAAAATGCATACATTGTACAAAAATGAATAATGATGTAAAAATATATATAAAATAAATAAATAATAATAAAAACGTTGCAAAGAGCACTCCACAGACACTGGCGAGGACAGACGAGCAGTCAGCATTTATTGATTAGCAAAAGACCAAGAGAAGAGGGCTCCAGCGAGATCTCTGGGCATGAGAGAATGCCCAGAGGTGCAGGGCTAGGGGCCTATAGAGCTTTTAAGACTGGGGCTTGAGAAAAGGAATTAAGCTTATTTTGGCTGAGGAAGCAAGGAGAGTGGACTTGGCTAACGTCCATATATTGTTGCTAGTTGTGGGCACCCATCAGCTACAGCTCGGGGGTTGTGCAGGCTTGTGGCCACCTCCAAGGTGAGCATCTCACGGATGCTGTGTACCTGCAGCTCCAGTGTGAACTGGTCTGGTCTCAAGGGCTGTGGTTCCCTTTCCTTCCGGGTCTGTAAGCCCCTTTCCTTCCCATAACGGCCAATTCGGTAAGCTCTGGAAGGATAGCTCAGAAGTGGCAAAGCAAAAACAAACAAATAAAAAAAACCCAATGAGCCAGGAGAATCATGGCAGCAGGTGTCTGGACCTGGAGCCCAGAGGTTTTTAACCTCTTGTTTACCAGTCCATGGGAACAGCAAAATTCTTGCACAATTTTTGCCTGAGTCTAGCCCTGTTCTTGTCCCAGGGAGAACAGCAGTTCCACAGCTGGAGCCGTCATCTGAAGATATAACCTTGGCTAAGAGGGCGGTGTGGGAATCTGGGAGTCTACCACACCGTGCAAGTGTTGAGTGCATGCAGGTCAGCGATCACATGGACAGAGGGTTAGTCAGGATAGATTTTCAGATTTTTCATTCACCCTCTTACTAATAAGGCATTCAATCAACTTTAATTCCACCACAAGAGAGATTTAAATTTAAATTATATGCAACAATATGTGGACATGTAGGTGGTCAGAGACACCAGGGACCCACATTTTGGTTTCTGTTATGAAGAGCCTGCAGGTTACTGAGGGTGCTCCTGGACTTTAGTGTCTCATCGTGTTCAGGGGGTGTGCGGGGTTGCTTCTCATGTGGGTGCCAGAAATGGGCTAAGAGCATGTGCTATGTGATAAAGAGGTGCATGGTTTGAGGCACTATTTGTATTAAGTTTGCATGTGTGCTGCAGGGAGTGTGTGCTTACGTGACTTGGCAGTTATGTGGTTGTGGGATTTTAAACTCTGACTTTGGTTCAGAAATGTGAAATTGTAGGCACGTATGCATCATGCCTTTTCTGGAAACTGTAAATGCAATCTTTTTCTCCTGGGGTAGGAGATTCAGTTCTTTTTTGTCTGGGGATACCTCAGGGAACTTTTGGGCCCTGAATCTTTTTGGGGACCTCTCACATCACTTAGGCATAAGACATTTTTTGAGTTGAAGCTAAGCACTCTTTACCTCTGAATTTCCGGTCTGGATTCAGAAGAGGAACCACGACCCTTCTTATAACTGCACTGTCTACGAAGAGGTAAGAGCTCAACAAAACAAAAGCAGACAATTATAAACCAGAGACATCCTGCAGGGGAGGTGGAGGGAGAGGGATGAGAGGGAGGGAGGGAGGAGCACGGGGGACTGAGATGATGGTGCACGGGTGCATTGGTGAAGGAAATTCTATGGGGACTACTCCTGGGTGGGGAAGGGGAAGCAAATATTGTTTAAAAATGAACAATGATGTAAAAAATAAATCATTAAAAAAATAAAAAAATGCACAAATAAATTTAATAAACAAATAACAGTTACAATTTCATCCTACTGAAAACACTGTTTTCCACAAAATGCAATTAAAAAAAATTGAAGTTGATAAAAATTTAATATATTTGGTTATCCCAATAAAAATTTGAAAACCTTAAAAAATAAAAGAGGTAAGATTCTGGAACTCCTCCTGAATGGGTTTAGTGCCCATAACATTACCCCGAAGTCTTATGCTTGTGAAAAGTCATCCAGAGTCTCTCAGCATTGTAGGGAAGGTTAGGGACCTTCCAATCCAAATCTTCATTTTAGAGACCCAAAAACTGAGGCCCAAGGAGAGTGAGAGTCACACCAAGGTCATATCATGTATTGGGTTTGCTTCTTATTGGGGAGCTTGAGTTATACATTGGTATGTCTCCCTGCTGTGGGTCACACAATGGACATATCTTTCTTCTAATGGTGTGTGCATGGTGGGGGGAGAGAGCTAGAGGGCAAAGAGGGGAGGACAAGTGAATCTAAATAATTTTCCAAAGTTAGCAAGTAATTGCAAGTAATTCCAGAACATAGGTGATGTTAGGTTGCTACTGTGATGGACATTGTACCAAGGTGACCTGAGGCTGGGAGCTGAGTTGATTCTCCTCAGGTCACTTAGGGTGTGGAAAGTAGGGACAGCATTTATTGAGATTTATTATGTAAACAGTAGCTTGCCGGTGGCTTCAGGTGAATATCCCATTTAATCCTTGCAGAACAACAACATGAGGTGGGTATAATCGTGTTAGCTTATGACTGAGGGGTATCCAGGGATCCCACACTGTTAAGGGGTGCATGCTCTAAAAGGGATCAGTCTATATGCATGCACAAGGCAAAGAAAGCATACTCCTAGTATGCTTTAAAATTTTTTTTCAAATATAATTGGTGTGTAGCAAGAGAGAGAAGAAAGGATATTCCTCATAAAACTCCAGAAATTACCCATCACCTCATGGGCAAATTCCCAAACAAGCTCAGCCTGAGAAAGACACTGTGGCTTGAAAGCTTCTTAGAAGTGCCTTCTGTCAAAGAACCACAAACAAGGGGTTAGGCAGAAGGAGACCTTGGGCTAGGACAGCAGGTGAGATTCAAAATTCAAAATATACACCATAATAATCCACCACGAGATTAAGATAATAGTTACCATTGTCTCTGCCAAGCACAGGAGCAGCCTCCCCATGTGTCACCCACATGTCTCTTCTCCAGAGACTCTCCAAGAGTCTCTGTGTGTCTCTCTTCCACATCTCTGCTCATCTCTGAATCTCCTCTGTGTCTCCCCTTTTTGCTTTACTCCCCTTCTCTTCATAATCCACCTTGCGATTTCCCATCTGCATCTCCCCCCGCCACCCCTACCTCACCCCCACCCCAGGAAGTCTTGTTCAGGGCATACTGGGATTTGTAACCCAACAGTCAAATGTGAGTGGGGACAGGGACAATGGTACCTGTCCAGTCCTCCTCCCACTTTTCATGGAGGTGTATCTGTAACAGTTATGCTTTCAGTTTATACCCCAAATGATTGAGGCATGGAGAACCCCTCTCCATGCATATTGCCATTGGACACAGGGAGAGAGTGGGTGGGCATTGCTGGGATTCCTGCCCTTTAGCTGGTACCCCACATTAAAGCCACTGGACAGTGTAGGGTTGTAGAGAGCACTGTGGGCCAAAGGAATCTTGGGGAGTCATGAAGAAGAATGGTTAAAAAACATGAGAACTGGAACCAGACCTGAATTCAAACCACTCCCACTTTTACTTTCTCTAATTGTTGATCCTAATTCATACCCCCAGGTTGGTTATGATCTCCTAGTGGTAAGAGCTTAAGTTCTCCTTTTCTTCCACAGGTTGGAAACAGACAGCCCAGAGCCCAGAACCCACTGAGCCGCAAGGAGCTGGAGAACTTTCGTATTTATTCCTAAGGGTGCAGCCCATCTCACTTCTTATGTGTCAGTGTCTGCGTTGGGAGTCTGCTTGGACATCACATGAGTCTCTACATGGTTCCCAGTCTCTAGAAGATTCCTAGTTTGGAGACGACATGGGTGTTCACTCGTGTTGTACTGTTGGTGTTGGCAATGATTTTTAACAGCCATTATAAGAACAAAGCTCTTAAACGGTGTCTCTCGCTTACAGACCAAACAAGAGTGGTGGAGAAATTGGGTATTTCATGAAAGACCACACAGTAAATCCAAGTGCTGGAACTTTATTAAGTGCTGTGTAAATGTAGCGGTTGGGGGTGGGGGGCGGTTTATTAGCACCAAGGTTCCCATCCCCCGGTTCTCTAATCTATTCTTGTGTCCTCTCCTCTTTCACCTGGAGTGACTCCATTTCTGGACCCTCCCCTTGCCCAGACCATCTTCCAAAAAGGAAGGAAAGATAAAGGTGACCCCAAGGGAGGGAAACTGCTCCCTCTGTGCTTGTGGATCCATTAGTTGTGTCTCCAGTGGGGCAAACATGGACTTTACAGGACCCCTCCCCTCCCCATGTTAAACTCATAACTTCTGGCCTGTTGGTCGCAAGGCAGAGTTAGCAGAAGTAAAAGTAGTTGCTGTGAAGCAGCCCCATCTCTGAGTGGAAAAGTCGCCGGGAGCCCAGGCCCTCCTGATCATAGGCCCAAGAGAGCAGTATTGTCTACAGATTCATGTTTAATTGACAACACAGCATTAGAGATCTGCTTTGACTTCTTCGAAAATTCTTCAAATTAGAAACGGCGTCTGAACCTGAGTCCTAGTGAGTTCTCCCCAGACACACACTGGAGGGTGGACTCAGGCCTCTGAGCACTTGGGAACTGAACCCCATGCTGGGCACCCACAGATCTCAGGCCAGCCCCTTCAGTAAGACTGTGAAGACCAAGCTGAGACTCTGGCTGAACCCAGGAAAGAGACACGGGTGAATGGAAGAGGCCCTACTCAGAGGGAACTGGTTCTTCAATGGCCCCGCCCTCTATTTAACTTGGAAATTAATATAAAGCTGTGGTTTTATTCAGAGTGTGTCTAATTTTTTTCCTGAATAAAATTTATGTCTTTTCCATAGTCTGTAATTTTCCCCTCTGTTACACCAAAGGGAATTTGGGGGCCACCAATAAACCCCTGCTGGAGGAGGTCTGGCCTGATGAGCTGTCAGTATCTCACACTGCAACAGCAGATTCCAGGCTTCCCAGACCCCAGGGTCATTTGGTCTAGTGTTGGGGGGCAGTGTGGATACTGCATGCACTTGCTTGTGCCCCACCCGATCCCTCTACCCCAGGGGCTGTGTGGTCAGGCAAACCTCCTGGGGACAAGTGTGGACAGACAACAGCCTGGGGAAAGCACCAAGAGTGAAAACCAGGGAAATACACGCACAGGGTCTCTGGGGGCCAGGGCACCTTCTGGGAGCTGAGCTGCAGAGCCAAGGAGTTTGGTGAGCAAAGGGAACAGGAAATGATGGGGGTTGGGAGAGCCCAGGCAAACAGAGAGCCACTGACCATTGGGTATTGCTGGCCTCTCATGTGTCCTGGGTTGTGCAGATCTTGAAGAGACCAGATCTTCGTAAGGAGCAGAGGAGATCTTAAAGGCCTCGGGCTTGGGGGTGGGGGGGCGGGCGGGATGGTCTATTCTGGAGTGGATTAAGGTAATTTTACAATGAGCACCAGTGAACAGGCAGTAATAAAGGTCCTGGTGGTTGTAGCATGGCCTGCCCCCTGGGGGTCCCTGCTGCAGGCCACAGAGACACACTGACCCAGGGCCCACTTGCAGGAGAGCATCAGAGCAGAACAACTTTAAAGGACATCAAAGGGCTGCAAGGCAGGGAAGGACAGGGTGGTCAGAGCAGTCCAGGGGAATGCTGGAGACACTGACCCATGCTGTGGCCTTTCACGTGGCGCTTGTCCTGGAACTTAAATACAGTGAATGTCATGAAGATCATCAGAGGCGGTGCAGGGACAGAGCTAAAGCTGCACTTTGAGGAAGAGGGGAGATACTATGGCCATTCTGCCTCCAGACTAGACGAGGAGGAGGGATGTTCTTTTGAGTGAATAGAGGAAATTCAAATGAAGGAGGCATTTGAAGCACTTTGAAAAATATATCAAGAGAGTAATACACATTTAAAGGATATCAAAAGAGTGATATGTACATGTGGTCAAAAGAATTCAGCAGTGCAAAAAAGTATGCAGTAGAACAAAGCAACCTTCTCA
Source organism: Talpa occidentalis (assembly GCF_014898055.3). Lineage (NCBI taxonomy): Eukaryota > Metazoa > Chordata > Mammalia > Eulipotyphla > Talpidae > Talpa > Talpa occidentalis. The sequence goes on from NW_023601212.1 coordinate 69,596,976, forward strand.
ATTGAGAGTACCGCTCCTTCCCTAGAACTGACAACTTTTTTGTATTGTATTTCCATTCAGAACTTTTCTATCTACATAAGCTCTCAGATATACCTTTTTCCCTTTGTATATTTTATTTATTTATTTATTTTAAAGACTTATTTACTTATGCAAACAAGAGCTGGGGTACAGGCCAGAGGTGTGGGGGGTGAGAGGATTCACCAGAGACATAGTGGGGAAGAGAAGAGGTGGATCTACTGAAATCCACTGCTGAGGGGAGTAGTAGGTGAGACCTGAGAGGTCTGCAGCACCATGTGGGTAGCTCCCTGGACCAGCATCAAACTTGTGCTGCAGTGGTTGCAGACAGCTTCATAGGTTGCATCTTAACCCCTTGTGCCACCAGAGGTTCACTTGTATACAGTGTGATTTCTCCTCTGAGGTGTTGTGCCCATAAAATTGCCACCACCAAGACACCCGTGAACGGTCACCATGGACTCTTGCACTCTTTCCTCCTGTTTTGCTCTCTCCCCACCTCCCCTGCGAATGTCTCTGATTTACAGTTTGCCTGCTGGCTTTCTCTCTCTCTCTCTCTTTTTTTTTTCTGACCCCTTGTCTGGTTTCCCTATGTTCCTCCAATAAGTGAAATCACCTGATATTTTTCTTTTTCCTTCTGACTTATTAAACTGAGCATAATCCCTTCCAGCTCCACCTGTGTTGCTGCGAGTGGCATGAGTTTATCAGATATACATTTTAAAAAACCCACCTGGCAGTGAACAGTGCACACTGGCCTGCACTGTCTCTCCACCTTCCAGTGGAGTCCATCTCAGAGCCTCAGAGCCCATCTCCATGAGCACATGTCAGGCTTTCTGTCCTTCACAAAGGAGCAAGCATTCTGCTCTCATGTATTTAGCTGGATTCTCGCTAAATGGACATTTGGGTTATTTCTGGCCCTAAAAATTGCTGCAGAGCACATGATTTTACCAAGACCTCTGTCTTCACGTGGGGATTTTCTTGAGTGACTGTTTAGTAGATGGTGTGACGGCAGCTCCAACCAGGTGCTTTCAACCGTGTTGACTTGAGGTGCAGAGATAAGGAGGTGGGGGGTGCATCTGAGCTGAGAGAGGGGAGCTGTGTTGTGCAAGGAGTCAGTTGCAGAAACACATCTTAAAGTCCAGGGCCCTAAATGGAGCTGGTGTCTCGCTCTTCCATGGGCTGGGGAAAGTGCAGGGGGTGAGGAGAGGCTCAAATCCAAGCAGCTCTGAGACATGAAGGGAAATTCCTTAGTCCTGCCATCTGCAGGAAGCTCAGGCAATGATGGCAGGGAGGGAGACAGCACTGCGTTTCTTTTTAAGTGAAATTTTCATAGGTGGATATTTCAGAAGACTTTGGGCTATTCTGCAGTGGTGGCGCCAACTGTGAGCCAAGAGACACACCAGGATATTGTTAGTAAGACTGGAAGGCTCCGATTTCCTCTGTATGGCTGAGAGGAAGGGGAGGCCAGGCTAGCACAGCCCCAGCCTTAGATAGAAATAGGGCCCATGGCTGACTGAGGGACAGTGCATGCAGCAGGCAGTAATGGAGGATCTCCTAATAGTACGGGCCATGGGTTAGGCTCTGTAACAGAGACACAAGACAGTTGAGTGCAGAAAGTTGGGGGATTCAAAATGACCATTAAAGATGTTGCTCTTAAGAAGGTACTATCTCACGTCCCTAGTCTCTGTCCTAGCTGGAACAACGAGATAAGCATTTATATAAGATAATTTAGGAGGGAAAGTTTATGTTCCAGAGTAATGGTCTAGTCTGTCAGATCCATGTCCAAGAGTTCTGAGCATCTTGTGTCTGAGTTGCTCAGAGAAAGTTCTAGGGAGCAGACAGGCCCTGATAAGGTATCATCAATGCCTGGAGAGCAGCATAAGCCTTTGAGATGCCATGCAGTGATGGGTCAGAAAGCAATAAGTAAGGTAGGTTTGGGAATTTCTGATCAAGTAGGCAATAATGACTGAAGGAGATCCAACACCAGAATTCCTGGTCCTGAAAATTCTGAGGCAGAGGATGAATGCTGTCATGTGTGTGACTGAGGAGATGCATGGATTCCTACTTGCTCTGTGGGTGGGGGAGATCTAGGGTTCTTAAGTCCCTGGGTTGGGATGGAGCCATGCAGGTTGGCCTAGACTAGTGGTCTCTCATAACCTTTGAGATACAGAGCAGGGACTGATGTCTGTGACTTTTAAATTGACCTGTACTGACCCAACACCATGGGCTGGCCCAGAGGGGAAAGCAGTTTTGGGAGGACAGTAAAAAGGGCAGAGGTGGCCTCAATGATAAGGTGGAGTCCCTAAATGGCTAAGCTTTCCACCGTGCTCTAGAAATAAGGACCAGAGGCAGATGATGGTTCAGTGGAACCAAAATTCCATACAAGACAAGTGTTCACTGAACAAATTCTATCCATCTTTTAAGGTCCAATCCAATTACTTTTTCATGAAATCTTCCTGTCTACCTCAGGGCAGCAATATCTCCAGTCAGAATGAAACCTCCCACTTCCAATGTCTGAAAACCCATGAGGGCTAAACACATAGTTAAGTAGTCATGTAGAACATTTTCTACAGTCACTTAAACAAACCAGAATCCTCCTGGCACTCAATACAGTTCTGGACAAACAAAAGGTGTTCAATAAATGTCTATTGAGGATGGAGCTGGAAGGGATCATGCTCAGCGAAATAAGCCAGAAAAACAAAAGAAAAATACCGGATGGTCTCACTCATAGCAGGAATCTAGAAAACTTAAATAAGGGACCAGGAAAAAGAATAACTATAAGAAAGAAAATATCAAAATCAACAAATAATTATGAACAATAGACACTCTATGGGAGGGTGGGGGTTGGGGAAAGGAAGGATTGGGGTCAAAATAAGGGGGTTGTAATTGTATGGGGAATATAAAAATAAAATTTAAATTAAAAAAATAAATGTCTAATGATTGATTATCAGTCACAGAGAAGTAATGTAATTGAACAACTTTGAGTTTTTTTAAAAACATTTTTTTCATTTCCAACAAGCTCCTGAATGAGCCCACGTTGCTGGTTGGCCAACCACACATTGAGTGGCAGCTTCCATCTGGCTTAGGGACCCAGAGCCTGCGTCATTGGTGACTTTACCTGGTGGGACAGCTGAAGCCCTCCCTTGGCTGAGGGCGGAGACTGAGGCTGAACCTGAAAACCAAGCAAGAGAAGGTTTATCAGTAGACCAAGGTAGAGAGAGGTTTCTGATTGAGTGAGAGTCAAAGGAGAAGGGGAGATTTCCAGGAAGTGGGCAGGACAAAGCCTTTAGGGAAGGGTGAACCCCGATGTGGCACATGCTGTGGGAGAAGGTGACCAGAGTCTGGGGCCATCTTCAGCTGGGGGAGCACTCTGGAGAGGTTTGCTGACTTCCAGAGCTTCTTCCAGCACCCCAGCACGTGCTCTAACCCACCTGCTCTTGCCAGGCCCTCTTCCCTTTACCATTCTGAGATTCTGAGGGAGCTGCCCATCAAAACAGCTCACCCACTTGGCCACAATGACTGGTCCAAGCAATGGTCACATGACCCATAGCTGCACCAATCGGAGATATTGCTGAGATTGTTTAAATTGGAATTGGAGGGAAATATTTTTTTTCTGTTCCTGTTGTTGATGCTACTGGCAAGCGTGAGAGTGGAGCTACCAGCTGCTGTGCTGTCACGCTCCATGCCCCTGGCCCTGCCCCTCTCCTGGTGGCTCAAAGGAACAAGCAGGGATGAGAAATGCGTGCTCTGGCCACATTTGTCTCTAATGCCATCTCCTACCCTACCTTCCCCAAAGATTGGTTATATGAGTCCCAAGTAACACATCACTTCCTGTGTACCCCTATCCTAGTTTTACCTAAGCTAGTTTGAGCTGCATTTCAACCATCTGCAGCAGAGTCCCAAACCACACCCTCCCCACATCACTTGAGAAGAGATGAGAGCTTGGGAAAGAAAGGATGGGAAGGGAGGAGGAGAGGACAGAGAAGTCATCAAAGGCCCCAGAGAAGTAGCCCAGTGCTGACAGATGCTATTGATCTCAGAAACCCACACTTTATCTTTGCCTCCAAGTGCACCATCCAAGTATCCCAAAGCAGACAAGGATGGAAACCATCACGGAGAGAACAATCAAACGTTCCCTGCTTGTCCCAGGTGCTGTGAAGAGGAAATGAGTGGTGTTAACATCCATAATGATAAGGGTCACTGGTGCAAATAATGGACAAAACATAATGGCCTTCCTCCCTGCCTCCCAGGCTATTGTAGAAAATATTTCCTTTCATTCACTTATTCTGCAACCCTTATGGGCCAGGTCTTGTTCTCGGCAGGAAGATATAACATAGGGACTCCCTGGTGGCGCGAGGGGTTAAGCACCACACTATGAAGCAATCTGCAGCCTCTGCAGCACCAGTTTGATCCTCGCCCCTCCATGTATTTCAGTCAGTCTGCCTGTTCTGTTACCTGCTCTGTCTCTGGTGAATCCTCTCACCCCCCCGCACCTCTGACCTGTACTCCAGCTCTTGTGTGCATAAATAAATAAATCTTTTTTTTTTTTTTTTTTTTTATAGAGGCATGCTTTATTTATTTGTTTTCTGGTTTGTTTGTTTTGTTTATACATGCACTGGGTACAGTCAGAAGTGCGGGAGGGTGAGAGAATTCACCAGAGCCAGAGCGGGGAGCAGAGCAGGCAGAAGGACCGAAGTACACTGCTGAGGGGAGCAGCGGGCGGCAGGAGAGGTCCGCGCGCCATGTGGGACCCTCCTCTGGTGGCCGGGGAGCAGCCGGGGATCGAACCGGCGCCGCAGAGGCCGCGCGCAGCTTCGCAACCCAGAGCTCAACCGCTGCGCCACCGGGGAGGCCCCTAAATAAATCTTTAAAAAAAAGTTATAGCAGAACATCAGGTAGACACCAACCCTGGGTAGAGAGGTTCATGGCTTGCTCAGCATCACAGTTTTAAGTGCATGAGCTGGGATTTTAATGCAGGCTGCCTGGTCCGGAAATGCCTTATCCATCACCCTACACTCCTCTCTGCAAATGGTACCAGGGGAATTCTGGGCTCCAGAGAGAAAGACTACAGGTTTCTACTAAACACAGTTCTAAAGCCACCTGCCAGCCACAGCCTGACCTAGCATTGCCACATCCTGGGCAGACCTTCCTATTTCTCTTCTTCCTCCCCAAGATGAGCAGAGCACAGGGTTCCCACCTGTTTTTGTTGTATGACTTTGGGCAAGTCCCTTCTCCTTTTTGAGTATGTTTCATTGTCCTCATATTAAGAATCTGCAGCACAGAATTTTTTTTTTAAGATTTATTTTTAATTTATACAATAGCTGTGGTATTTATACAATAGCTGTGGTCAACAGGAGAGGTTGACCATGTCACGTGGCTTTCTCCCTGGCTGGATGGGAATCGAATTTGTGCTGCACAGGCTGCGGACAGCTTCACAGAGCTGCGCTCAACCCGCTGCTCCACTGGGGAGGCCCCACAGAGAGTTATTGTAAAGATGGATTGTATCACGATTGCATTCTTGCATTCAGCCTGGCATTTGGTAAGAGCTCCCAGCCCTCCTTTCTAGCCACTAGCCACGCACACAGCCTGCATTCCTGTGGCTGCTCCCCTTCCTATGTCATCTTCTCATCCACTCTGCTCCCCAAACCTCTAACGCAGCACTGCCCAATACCATAGCCAAGACTCATGGTATGAGACTCTGAAATGTGGAACGAAATTACTTCATTAAAAACTTTTTAGGGTCTCCCCTGGTGGTGCAGCAGTTGAGCGCTGGGCTAAGAAGCTGCCCGCAGCCTCTGCAGCGCTGGTTCGATCCCGGCCACCAGTGAGCGTCCCATATGGCACGCAGACCTCTCCTGCCGAGCCTGCTGCTCCTCTCAGCAGTGTATTTCGTCGGTCTGCCTGTTCTGTTCCCCCCTCTGTCTCTCGTGAATTCTCTCACCCTCCCGCGCTTCTGACTGTACCCAGTGCTTTGTATAAATAAATAAGTAAATCTTTAATTTTTTTTTTTAATTTTAAAATGGTTACTCAAATCCTCATTGAAAGATTGATAAATATGTTTGGAATGACTTGGATACGTAAATCTATTTTTCACTTGTAAATTTTATAAAATCTGAATAGAGATCCAGCACTTCCCATGAACATTTTGCATCTGTTGTCAGTGTGAAATACATACTGGGTTTTAAAGACAGTGCAAAATAAAATATACACTATTTCATCAATAATATTTTTTGCATTGGATGCATGTCAAAATGATGATATTTTGGGTTAAATAAAATATATTATTAAAACTAATTTCACTTTTTTTTGTTTTTGATTTTACTCCTGGGACCAAGAGAGGTTAAGTGAAGTGTGTGCACTCCACTGTGTTCGATTGGAAGGTGCTGCCTTAAAGGATGCCACCCACATTCCTTCCCTCAATCACATAAAGAACCACTCAGAATGCAAACCCACGGATCCAAGGCCCTGCGGCCCCAAGGCCCGACTGAGCAGAGAAAGATAGTGACCTGGACAGATGTCCCCAGAAATAAACATCTGGGAGCTGTTGCTGACAGGGTTGCTGGCCATGCAGTTGAAGATGGGATGATTTTTCCCCAAGCCTCCAGGAAGCCTGGAAGTTCGATCCCTCGTGGACAGTTCCTTTCTGCAGAGACGAGGTCCAGCGGTATTTCACATTGGGTGCATTGTCCTCCACTGAGCACGCCAGCTGGACCGTGCAGGAGCCATTCTCTGTGATTGTCTGGTTATGGGTGACTTTTGGCTTCCTCAGCCTCCCTGTGCGAGGAGAAAGGCAGAGCTGTTCAGAGCCACATCCATGGGCGGTCACCACACCTTCACTCACTCTAAGTAGATATAAGAGCTTGTGCATTGACACTGCACCAGGGCTGGGAAAGCGCCTCTGGGAGCCACGGGCATTTTGGAAGGCACCTACCTTTCCCTCGTAGCTATGAAATCTCAGACATACCACATCACCTTCTTTGGGCCTTTGATGCTCAGATGTGAAATAAAGGGATTAATGAAATGAGACAAAAAGAAAGATACCATGCTATTCGTAGAGCCTTTGCAAAGAACCAGCAAATTGGTAACACCAATAAGCATAACTCTTGCACGTGCTTGGAGGGCCCTACAAGGCTCACGCTTTGAGCATGATCCATCATCCACCTAGTTATTGACATGAGATAAGGAGGATGGAGAGATGGGCACAGTGCTGATGCAGGGGCAGCGCTCAATAAATGCGGGCAATTTCATATTTGCGTCACAGTGTGCAAGACATGTGGACAGGCTGAACAACTGCCTATTTTGACAGGACCAATTATGGTGAAAATTTTCGTAGGTTCTTAGATCCTTCCACATCTCTTTCCCCAAACCCGAGGGAAGTCAGTTTATTGTTTCTCAATGCATAGATGAAGGAACTGGTTCACATAAACCATGCAAACCATCAAGATGAGCTTCGGTGGAGCTGGGACTGGGGAGGAATAACGTGACTTCTGTCCTTCACAGTCGGGGGAGCTGAGCAGCCCTCCCTCTTGGAAGGTCACAGGGTCTTTAGACACTGAAGTCTTTTATCTCTGATTCTACCCTAGCCAGCTCTACCCTTATTCCAAATGGTAACGCCTATAAAATGCAGGTTGGTGAGTTATTGTTGCCACCTGATCCCAGCGCAGGACGGGAGGAAGTAGTGGAAGCTGGTCACTGAAGCCTAACTGGAAACCCACAGAAGAGGGCATTGGAAGGCAGGTTTTGCCAGGATGCTGGTGGTAATTTTTCTTCCTGTGAATTGGTGGTTGTGAACAGAATAGCAGTCCTAGCAGTCTGAGGCATTTTGGTAGGAGGAGAGGCCTGAGGCAAGAGGCGGGTGGGGAAGAAATCAGATGAGAACCTTTCAGGGATTATCTAGTGCTGGGTGCCCTGTTCAGAACTCACCATAGACGAGCAGGGTGACATGCTTTGTACTGGTGACTCTGGAGTCCTTTGAGCACACGTAGGCGTGATAGTGGCCGGCATCCTCCATCCTCAGTTGCTTAATCTCGAGGGAGTGATCCTGGTCGGAGACACTTACCTCATTCTTGTCAGGAACCTTGGACTGAGTGTCGGGGTCGACTGTGGCTATTTCTCCCCATGTGCTGATAACAGACGTGTTAAAAATCCAGAGAACTCTCTTTATGTCCTGACTGGCTGGGAGTGATAGGGGCAGGATGATGGACTCCCCCAGGAGTCCCACTGTCTCCTCCACTGGTCCTCCTACATCTGCAGTCAGAGGTAAGACAGTGTCACTCCAGTCACTGGCACTGTCCCTTCACCCTCAGTCTACCTGAAGGGGATGGGAGCCCCATGGCGCCTCCTGCCCAGACCCTACTTCCCTTCCATGAGGCAGCCCTGCTGGTCTCCCTTGACCACAGGTCATGAAGAGGTATGAACCTAGATCTGCCTGGGGTACACCTAGGCCTCGTCTGCCCTCTTGATCTTTTGAGAAGACTGCAGGGGACATTCCCCATCAAGAGAAGAACAATTTGGATCTCTTCAACCATACCCTTCTCCCCTGCCTTGTTGTACCCAGAGTTTCACAGTGCCTGGGGAATTCCCAAGTCTCCTGGTAGTCTCTTGCAGGCTCCTGAGGATAGAGAAGGAGGGAGTTGTTCTCACCCCACCCTATCTGTGTCCTGCCAGAACTTTGAGGGTTAGACTGTGTCTGTAATCCCCTGAAGGGCCAAAGTAGAGTCAGCTACCTGTACAGAACTGCCGGGCAAAGACAGGGTCGGAGCTTCTCTTGCTGACTGGGTTCCGGACTGTGCAGGTATAGGACCTGTGCTGGTCTTGGCCACAGGGTACCCAGGAGATGGTGAGAGTGGAACTCATGGAGGATTCAGAATCATGGGGGCCCACAGGGGTCCAGCTGTAGTCAATGTCTTTCCCTTCCCCTTGCACAAAGCAGATCAAAGTGATGGTACATGAGGCATCCTCAGACACAGCCACAGACTTCAGGGTTACTAGGGGCGCCCGTAGCAGCTCTGTAGAGAAAAATATCAATGGGAAGACTTCTAAGAGCCTGTCCCAACAGGGAAAGACCCAGAGAAGGTGGAAATAGCACCTGGGAGCAGGAGGGAGAAGTCAGCATCACCTGTTCCAGGGGGCGTTGGCTATTAGTCCCATGCAGACGAGGTGCCTCCATTTCTGGAGGCGAGAACTGTTATGAATTTCTTATTGATCTTTCCAGAGATTAGACACACATGATATCACATACACTGTCCTGTGTATCATTATATATATTGCTATTTCTATTAGCTGTCTAGAATTCCATTTCCTTAGTGTATATAGGCACCTACTAATCAATAAAAAAATGTCAAGCTACCTGATAGGGAGATGGTGTTGAGGGCTGAATAATGTCCTCTTCAAAGTTCATGTGTTTAGTCCTAATCCCCCAAACTTCAGAATGTTAATACATTTAGAGACAAAACTATAGAGATAGAAGTAATTAAGTTAAAATGGGATTATTTGGGTGGTCCCTAATCCATCAAGACTGGTGTCCTTATGTCCTGATAAGAAGAGGAATTTAGCAAAACAAAGAGACAAGCCACTGATTGTGAGTAAATTTTTGCACACAATACAAATGATAAGGGACTGATCACAAAGATCTACAAAGAACTGAGACTCAACAAAAACAAAGTAAACAATCCAATCAAAAAATGTGCAGAGGGGCGAAAAAGACAATTTTCTAAAGAGAAAATGCAACTGGACAACAGGCATATGAAGAAATGTTCACTATCACTCGTAATCAGGGAAATGCAAATCAAAACCACAATGAGATACCATCTCACACCCCTGAGAATTGTACATATTAAAATAACTAGCTACAACAATTGTTGGCGAGGAACTCTCCTACACTGCTGTTGGGAGTGCAAACTGGTCCAACCACTATGGAAAGCTGTCTGGAGATTCCTCAAACTGCTAAAAAAGGAGCTTCCATATAATCCAGCAATTCCACTTGTAGGGATCTAGTCAAAGGGCAGAAAAACATTAATTCAAAAGGGCACCTGCACCTCTATGTTTATAGCAGCACTGTTTACAATAGGTAAGGTATGGAAACAACCCAAATGCCCAAAAATAGATGACTGGATCAAGACAATGTGGTACATATACACAATGGAATATGACTCAGCAATCAAAAACGATAAACTCATGCCATTAGCAGCAACATGGATGGAGCTGGAAGGGATCATGCGCAGTGAAATTGTTAGGGGGAAAGGATGTCCTGAGATAATCTCATACAGGCTTTGTGGACTCCACCCCCACTCCAGACTAAAGCCATCAGGACATTGGGAAAGACAAATCCCATCACCACCAAGGGGAGGGTGGCTGGGACCTGAGGGTGGAGTTGGGCAGCCAGGTTGGATATAAAAACCAAACACGTGGGCCTTGCTCTCTCTCTGGCTCGCGATCGCTCGCCTCCTGGCTTCACCGCTCCTGGCTGGCGGCCAACTGAGAGCGCCATTTTGGGATTCCTGATCGGCGGATCGGGTAGGACGCATTTAAAACTTTGTCTCCCACTTTTCTCCCAGAGCTGTACATTTCCTCATTTCCCTTTCCGTTGTAAATAAACCTTTTATTAACCTTTCACGTGTGCCTGCAGTAGAGCATTGATAAGTCCTTTTAAGCGCGCGGGTGAGGACCCACAGTCAGGCACCCCGTTTTGTATCGGGGTTGCTCTACAACAAAATAAGCCAGAAAGAAAAAGAAAAATACCTGATGCCTTTACTTTCAGGAGGAATGTGAAGGATCCAAATAAGGGATCAGGAAAAAAAATTATAAAAAGTCAAAATTAAAATCAACCGGCAACACTAAACCAGAGACATTCTGCAGGGGAGAGGAGGGAGTAGCATCAAAACAGGGGTGGGAAGAACACAAGGGAATATAGTGATGTTACACTGGTGATGGGTGGTGGGAATTCCCCGGGGACTATACCTGATGAGAAAGCAGACACTGTACAAAATGAAGAATGATGTAAAAAAAAAATAAAACAAAACAAAACAAACAAACAAACAAAATCAAGAAAAGAGGCAAAAAAAAAAAAAAAAAGAAAAGGAAGTTAGGACACAGCACAGAGGGCCCACTGAACAAGGACATAATGAGGAGGTGGCTATCTGCAAGTCAGGGAGAGAAGCCTCTGAAGGAACCAAACCTGATGACATTTTGATCTTGGACTCCTAGCCTCTAGAACAGTGAGAAAATTAATTTCTGATTGTTTTTTGTTATTTTAAAACTGAGGTGTAGGTCAGAGGTGCAGGGAGTGAGCGGTTTCACCAGAGACAGAGTCGGAAGAAGAATGGGTGGATTCACTGAAATTCACTGCTGAGGGGAGCAGTGGGTGAGACAGGAGAGGTCTGCTCTGCCATGTGGGTAGCTCCCTGGCTGGGGATCCAACTCAGGTGGTAGTGGTGATAATATTGCTGAGACTTAATCCCTAGGCCACCAGGGAGGCACAGTTTCTGTTTTTTAAGTCACCCATCTGTGGTAATCCCAACAGACTAATTGTGATGGGTCAAGTATATCTACAGAGAGTTGTTGAAAAGAATACAAATGATTCAATTGCATTGGTTTATGCTTTCCACTTAACTTCTGTATATTATGGTGTTGGGTAAAAATTACCAAAGTGCTAATCCTATTATCCTAGAGAGAAAGATTCCTGGAGAGAAAAAAAATTCACAGCAGAACTCACCGTAGATACCTAGGGTAAATTCTTCATAAGTGGTGACTGTAGAATCATCTCGGTTGATCTGGGCTTCGTAGGATCCTGCATCTTTCAGGGTCAGGTTGTAGAGAGACAAGGAATAGCCAGGGCGGAGGATCTTTATTCGGCCCTTGTAGCTTTTGTCCATGAGGTTAACATCTCCTTTTGATGCCAAACAAAGACTACCATGAGGACCATTCCAGACGACATTCTCAATCTGTGTGTCCACCGAGATGTTGAGGCGGAAAGTTGCCGAACCCCCTGGCGTTCCTGCCACTCTCTGTCTTTGAGCTGAGTCCTCTCCAGAGGCTCCAGGTCCTGCAGATACAGAAGAGAGATGGAAAAGCAGCCGGACTCTTTTTTTTTTTTTTTAAATTTTTTTTTTTTATAGAGGCATGTTTTATTTATTTGTTTGTTTTTTTATACATGCACTGGGTACAGTCAGAAGTGCGGGAGGGTGAGAGAATTCACCAGAGCCAGAGCAGGGAGCAGAGCAGGCAGACTGATGAAGCACACTGCTGAGGGGAGCAGCGGGCGGCAGGAGAGGTCTGTGCGCCATGCGAGACCTTCCTCCGGTGGCCTGGAAGCAGCTGGGGATCGAACCGGCGCCGCAGAGACCGCGGGCAGCTTCGCAACCCAGCGCTCAACCGCTGCGCCAACGGGGAGGCCCAGCAGCCGCACTCTTCATGACAGCCTTCAGTCGCTCATTTGTCCATTCAATAGATGTGTATTGAGAATGTCAGATGCTGAGAAATGAAATGAGATCCCGCCCTCCTGTCTTGAGGTCTCTTGCCTAACAAAGTCATTCATTCATTCACTCATTCATTCACTTACAAAACCCTCTCCCACAAATAGCAATGATCAAATAAAATAGACCTTCTAGGTTTCTGTTAGGGGGGAATTAGTAACTCTGGGTGAATTTTTGAATTTCTCTAAGCATCAGTTTTGAAGGACGAGCCTGAGCGAGATGTGCAGAACAGACCTCTCAACATGTGTCACTTTGGCAGGTGGATTATTTTGAGTTGAGCTCAATTGAGACTCTGAAGTCTCACAAGAAACTTTTACCACTTCCTTACCTATATAGAAGAAGGAAAATTGGGGTTATTAACCCAGATTAGGTTGCTTTATTTTTGAACCAGAAACACATCTTCTGACAAGGAAATCTCTCTCTATGGCTGAGCAAACATCTAATTACATTTAATCTTATCCTATGATTATATCTTATCTTTGTCATATGACTCGCCTCTCATCATGTGAGTCTTCTGCTCTCTCCTTAAAGCTCTAGGTCCTGACCCTATTCCTTGGCACAAGATATACATGCCCATTTTCATATGTGCATTCCCCAAATATACATAATTAAATTTGTTCATTTCTCCTACTAATCTGCCTGATGTTAATTTGGTTGTTTGTGCAGCTTGAGAAGAACCTAGTGGAGTGGGAGAAATTTCTTCTCCATTCCTACAGTTTACTCGTCAATAAGAAGGAAATCTTCACACTTGTGTCATCTTCCCCAAGGGATATGGCAAAGATGAAATGAAAACAGGTTCTGTGAATCATCAGCAACAAATAGAGCAAAAAGGAGCATCTTTTAAAAATAAGAGGGACTGGTGGATGGCTAGAGAGGTGGAGAGTTGTGCAGTAAGGCAAATAAAAGAAAACATTGAGGGTAGAGCCCAATGGAGGTATCTGAGTACCCATGGCAAAATTCCTTCAAGTTTTCTGAATGTTTGAGAATTTAATAGTTCAATTTAATAGTTCAATTTATCTCATTTCCTTATAAGGACTCCAAGCGTCTGCTGGGTGGCTCCAGCCTGGATCCCCAGATTCTTGGGCACGTGAGGTCCTAGAGAAGTTCTGAAAATCCTAGACCAAATCAGATGGGTTCAAGACCTGACTACTCTAGGAATTCTGGGTGGAAAAATAAGTACAGAATGTTTGGGAGAGGAGAGAAGTCAAATTACAGCTTGGGAGATGCAGCCAGACTTGGGAGCATTCAAAGCCCAGATCCAGCCCTTGCAGAGAGTGAGGAGGCTTCTGATTGGTGCACACTAGGGCTTCTGTGTACACACCCCCATTAGCTAAGCACTTGGGCCTTGGGGGGAGCAGTTAGGAGGGACACAGGGCTGGACACCCTGGATATGAGAAGGTCGGTTCAGATGGACTCTGGGGGCAGATTCAGAAGGCACACGCTGAGTTGGCACAGCGTTGGTCCGGGGCGGCCAGAAAGGAGCTCTTCCCACCCGGGAGACATCTTACAACTGCTATGTGCATCATTAGGCACTTGGTAGAAATCACCTCATTCAATCAAAATTATCCAATAATTAGCCATTTTACAGAGGGGAAGGTGAAATGTACAGTTTGAACCACTTGACTGGGATGACAGGTTGGTCAGTTGTCGGGCCCAGATTCCATGTGCTTGATGCCCCACAGAGTGGACAATGTCTCATGTTCTGGACACCCAGAGGTTCAGAGTCCTGCCTGGGTGCATCTGTTTTTTGACCTCATCTCTCCTCGCATCAGAGTAAATAAAGTGCTTGACACTCACAGAATGCCAGTAGGAGAGCAGGCTATGGTTTTGATGGGGAGGATCCTGTTGCAGTGGATGGTGCTACCCAGCTCCCAGTGTAGACAGGAGGCCAGGTATCATCCATCTCACACCAAACTATGCCCTCTGACAAGTAATCAAAGGAGCTGAAAGATTGTGTTAACTGAATTTGACTTGCCCATCCATTAATGGTTGCTAAATAATATTCTTAACTGTGATTATATTAACTATCATGGCCCCATCGACTGGGTGCAAGCACTTTATAGGCATCATCTTGAATCTAGAACAATCTTGCTCACTGCATTCCACAGTTAAGGAATAGAGGCTCACAGAGCTAGTAAATGAATGAACCAGGACTTAACTCAAACGTTCCTGATATCACAGCAGGGGGACTTTCTGCCACTGTCTCCTGTGTTCCTGAAACAATTCCTTAGAGCCACAAAAGCATCAAAGAAACTCCCTTCTAGCCCTACACAGTGAGGCTGAGGTCACCTTGCTCAGGGGAGCCAGCTAGGGAAACAGCTTTACCTTGAACTATTTGAAATTCACTGTCACTCCTCTGGGGCTAGGCTGACAATGGATGAAGTTAACTCAGATTCAGCTAACAAAAGGAAGAAACACCCCCAAAGTCTTCTTTTTTGTTTTTTTTTTTTTAAGATTTATTTATTTATGCACACAAGAACTGGGGTGCAGATCAAAAATGCAAGGGTGAGAGGATTCACCAGAGACAGAGTAGGGAGAACAGGCAGATTGACTGAAATATACTGTTGAGGGGAGCAGCGGGCCAGTCAGAAGGCTGCGTCACATAGGTCACCTCCTCGTCCAGGAACAGAACTTGTGCTGCAGTGGCTGTGGATAGCCTCATAGTGCTGAGACTCAACCCCTTGCGCCACCAGGGAGGCCTCTGCTTCTTATATTTCTTTAGTGAGCAAAGATGAAATTGAAGTGACTGGAACTAGGCCCTGAGGTTTCTCTTCCACATTCCAGAAGCTTTTCTAGAAATCACCCCACTGCACCCCACTCTGGCCCACCCCACCTGCTCTCAGGACCCTTGTGCTACCTGTTTCTTCTACCCAGAGGCCTTGTGGAAAGAAGCTGCCAGTCCCACAGAAGGATTTCCCGAATCTTTCTGTGGAAACACATTGTACAAGGAGCAAAGTCACCACTTGACATTTATTAGCAGGAGAACATGAGTTAAGAGGAACAGTCTAAGCCCAGCTGTTTGAGGGCCTCCCCTGGTGGCGCAGCGGTTGAGTGCTGGGCTGCTAAGCTGCCCGCAGCCTCTGCAGTGCCGGTTCGATCCCCAGCTGCCGGTGAGGGTCCCACATGGCGCGATAGACCTCTCCTGCCATGCCTGCTGCTCCCCTCAGCTGTGTATTTCAGTCAGTCTGTCTGTTCTGTTCCCTGCTCTGGCTCTGGTGAATTCTCTCATCCTTTTGCGCTTCTGACTTACCCAGTGCATGTATAAATAAATAAATAAATAAATCTTTAAAAAAAAAAAAAAAAGCCCAGCTATTTGACCGGGCTACAATGTTACCTGTTCACACTGTGTGTCCACAAGTGCACACACACACACACAGAGCTCAGGATAAAGAGGAACCATAGTAATAATTACTGCAAAGAGACAAGTTACCAGCAGCGAATGTGAGCAGCACCAGAGAACACTGCAGTAAGGGGACATGATCAGTGTGGACTTACCCATGAACAGGAGGAGGACAGGGGTCCACAGGAAGGGGGAGAAGATGTGTGGCTGACCCGTCCGTGGCTTGAATGGCCACACGGTCCAGGCTTCTGTGTGTCTTCTTGGCCCCATTGCGATGATGTACTTTCAGATCAGCCTGAAGGAGGAAGTACTTACACTGTGTGTGTTTGTGTGTGTGTATGTGCACATGTGCGCACACATGTGTGTCTGCATCTGTTGCTGGCACCACACACTCCTCTTACGTGCTCACTTGTGTTGGAAATCACAGTTCTCAAGTTTATCCAGAGCCTTCATGGGATTTGCAGACTGATCTTGGTGACCGCTGGCTTCAGCATCAGGCGTCTTGGTTTCTAAATGAGTCCCTAAAAATGGTCCCTAGAGAGCTCTACTTCCTGGTACTCGTGTTCCTGTGTCATCACCTCTTCTTGGCTGGGGGGTGGTTTTAGTGACCTCCAATGCAGCAGGAGAGATGTGATGTGAGTAGAACGTGGCAGGAGGGATGAGATTCGCTTAGGAAGGCTGAGAATTTCACCTCGGGCTCTCTCTGCCTCTCCATCTCCTCGTCTTTCTGTCTGTCTCTCATCTCCATTTTATAGAAGGGGGAATTGAAGTTAAGTAGCTTCTGTCGAGTTTATAGTGACAGAGGATGTGAACGCAGGAAGTCTGGGAGGGGACATGGGCTGTGTGCACAGGGAGACTTTTCAGAGGCTGGTCTTGATCTGAAGTCACGGGACCCTGAGAGCGAGTCCTCTGTGTGTGCTGGGAGCAGGCCGTCTAGAGGGAACTGCGGGACGTGTGGTCAGGAGAGGTTGGCACAGCCCAGACAAAGGGCCTCGTCACCCGGCTGCCATGGACTGAATACTTGTGTCCTCCCCTGGAATGTCCTTTGAGGTTGTGACCATAGATGAACACAGATTCAACTTAAATCCATTAAGCGCAGTAAGAACTTGGAATGACATGAGTTTGAGGTGATGCACTTGGCACAAACACACACACACATTCCTAGGGAGACAGTTCAGGGAAAATTGCCCGTGGGTGGAGAGTTGATAGAGAGAGAGGGTGCCTTGGGCTGGGTGTGGGGCAGCCTTACCCAGGAAAAAGCCAAGGAGGAGCAAGGACCAGGGTAGAGAAGTGCCCATTGCTGTCACCGACACCGGCCTGCCTCACAGCGCATGTGTGATATCCAGACGCTTCCTGTTTTAATAGTCACCACTTGAATCACTTGTTATTCCAAGCCACAAGGCATGAACATTAAGGGACATAAGAAAGAAAAGAGTGAGGGGCAGCAGAGTGAGTTACTTCAAAACCAAAACTCACCTGTCACAGCATTGCTTTCAACGCTGGGAGCTCCCCACCCTTATCGGTAATGGTCAGGGTGGCAGTCCGGATGGATGAGATCCTTTGGGCTCTGCTACATCCTGCCAACCTTTTAACTTCATTTTCCATCTGTAGGTTTCACACCTGGGATTTCATTCACGGCAGACCACATCTGGAGTCTCCCCATACACCCCATAGTATATATCTGAATTGCTCTCATCCCTACCTCACCTGACATCCTCCCATCCCCTGAAGTCATCGCCACCCTAGGAAAGGTTCCCCAAACCCCAGACTGGGACAGGTGCCTGCTCTGGTGTCTTGAACCCGGTAATCCCTCTGAGTCCTAACACTCTCCCAGCACTCCTGTCCCTCAAGGGCACAGTCTTCCTTTCCCCCCCTCCAGTTCCTAGTGCAATGACAGCACATGGTAGGGCCTGGTTTCTGTGTAGTTGTGAGTGTGTGGGGGGGACTCAGTCACAGGCAGAGAAGATTAAGCCCAGACTGACCCAAGGACAAAAGAATCAAAGGCAGGAACTGTTGGCTGCAGCTCATTTAGCAGAGAAACGGGGCTGGAAGAACCAGGGGCAAGGCCTTTGGGAGCAACTCTCCCTCCAGACACGAAGGACTAGGTCACGTTTTGCGATCTGGCTCTGTTGGTGATGTGGGTGCCTGAATTGTGTGGAAAGCGCCTGAACCATGAGCGGATGGAGGAGAGTCAAACTGGACAGGCCTGAGCTCCCTTAACCACCCACCTCCCCAAACCACACAGCCCCGATGGCCTTGCTGAGACGTGCGGACCACTGGCACCTCCATGAAGCTGTTACCATGACCAGTGCTTCCTGTAGGCCCCCTTCCAGCTCCCACTTTGACAGACATCTCCCTGCACTGCCCAGGTCTTCAATGTGGGTTTCTTTCCTCTCACTGAATCCACAACAGGATTCAAGCAGGAATTTCTACACGCACCCCACTTCTCCTAACCATGGGCTCCACAGCTTTACTTTGCTTTGTTCCTCAGAATTAATCCCCTCCCTGGCCAGTTGGTCGTGAGGAAGAGTTGGCAGAAGTAAAAGTAGTTGCTGTAAAGCAGCCCCATCTCTGAGTGGAAAAGTCACCTGGAGTCCAGGCCCTCCTTATCATAGGCCCAAGAGAGCAGTATTGTCTACAGACTGATGTTTAATTGACAACACAGCATTAGCGATCTGCGTTGGCTTCTTTGAAAATTCTTCAAATTAGAAACTGCGTCTGAACCTGAGTCCTAGTGAGTTCTCCCCAGACACACACTGGAGGGCGGGCTCTGGCCTCTGAGCACTTGGGACCTGAACCCCATGCTGGGCACCCACAGATCTCAGGCCAGACCCTTCAGAAAGGCTGTGATGACCAAGCTGAGACTCTGGCTGAACCCAAGAACGAGACATGGGTGAATGGAAGAGGCCCTACTCAGAGGAAACTGGTTCTTCCATGGCCCCACCCTCTATTTAACTTGGAAATTAATATAAAGCTGTGGTTTTATTCAGAGTGTGTCTAATTTTTTTCCTGAATAAAATTTGTCTTTTCCGTAGTGTGTAATTATCCTCTCTATAACAGCCAAATGGTATTTGGGGAACACCAATAAACCCCTGCTGAAGGGGGTCTGGCCTGATGAGCTGTCAGTATCTCACACTGGAACAGCAGATTCCAGGCTCCTCAGACCCCAGGGCATTTAGTCTAGTGTTGGGGGCGGTGTGGCTACTGCATGAACTTCCTTGTGTCTCACCTGATCCCTGTACCCCAGGGGCTGTGTGGTCAGGCAAACCTCCTCCTGGGGACAAGTGTGGACACCACAGCCTGGGGAAAGCACCAAGAGTGAAAACCAGGGAAATACATGCACAGGGACCCTGGGGGCCGGGGCACCTACTGGCAGCTGAGTTGCAGAGCCAAGGAGTTTGGTGAGCAAAGGGAACAGGAAATGATGGGGTTTGGGAGATCCCAGGCAAACAGAGAGCCACTGACCATTGAGTGTTGCTGGCCTCTCATGTGTCCTGGGTTGTGTAGATCTTGAAATGACCAGCTCTTTGTAAGGAGCAGAGGAGAATTTATAGGCCTTGGGCTTGGTGGGGAGGGGATGGTCTATTCTGGAGTGGATTAAGGTAATTATACATGAGCACCCGTGAACAGGCAGTAAGAAATGTCCTGGTGGTTGTAGCATGGCCTGCCCCCTGGGGGTCCCTGCTGCAGGCCACAGAGTCACACTGGCCCAGGGCCCACATGCAGAAGAGCATCAGAGCAGAACAACTTTAAAGGACATCAAAGGGCTGCAAGGCAGGGAAGGACAGGGTGGTCAGAGTAGTCCAGGGGAATGCTGGAGACACTGACCCATGCTGTGGCCTTTCACGTGGCACTTGTCCTGGAACTTAAATACAGTGAATATCATGAAGATCATCAGAGGCGGTGCAGGGACAGAGCTAAAGCTGCACTTTGAGGAAGAGGGGAGATACTTTGGCCATTCTGCCTCCAGACTAGACCAGGAGGAGGGATGTTCTTTTGAGTGTATAGAGGAAATTCAAATGAAGGAGGCATTTGAAGCACTTTGAAAAATATATCAAAAGAGTAATACACATTTAAAGGATATTGAAAGAGTGATATGTACATGTGGTCAAAAGAATTCAGCAGTGCAAAAAAGCATGCAGTAGAACAAAACAACCTACTCAATTGAGATTACAGCTCCTTCCCTAGAAGTGGCCACTGACAAATTTTATTTATTGTATTTCCATTCAGAACTTTCTATCTACATCAGCTCTCAGATATACTTTTTTCTTTGTATATTTTTACACATTTATTTATTTATTTTAAAGATATATTTATTTATGCATATAAGACCCGGGGTACAGGCCAGAGATGTGGAGGGTGAGAGGATTCCCAGAGACATAGTGGGGAACAGAAGAGGTGGATCTACTGAAATTCACTGCTGAGGGGGACAGTGGGTGAGACCGGAGAGGTCTGCAGCACCATGTGGGTATCTCCCTGGACCGGGATCGAATTGGTGCTGCAGTGGCTACGATAGCTCATAGGTTGCATCTTAACCCCTTGCGCCACCAGAAGTTCATTTGTATACAGTTTGATTTCTCCTCTCAGGTATTGTGCCCATAAAATTGCCACCACCAAGACACCTGTGAATGGTCACCATGGACTCTTGTGCTCTTTCCTCCTGTTTTGCTCTCTCCCCACCTCCCCTGCGAATGTCTCTGATTTACAGTTTGCCTGCTGGCTCTGTCTTTTTGTTTTTCTGATCCCTTGTCTGGTTTCCCTATGTTCCTTCAATAAGTGAAATCACCTGATACTTCTCTTATTCCTTCTGGCTTATTTCACTGAGCATAATCCCTTCCAGCTCCATCCATGTTGCTGTGAGTGGCATGAGTTTATCAGATATACATTTTAAAAAACCCACCTGGCAGTGAACAGTGCACACTGGCCTGCACTGTCTCTCCACCTTCCAGTGGAGTCCATCTCAGAGCCTCAGAGCCCATCTCCATGAGCACATGTCAGGCTTTCTGTCCTTCACAAAGGAGCAAGCATTCTGCTCTCATGTATTTAGCTGGATTCTCGCTAAATGGACATTTGGGTTATTTCTGGCCCTAAAAATTGCTGCAGAGCACATGATTTTACCAAGACCTCTGTCTTCACGTGGGGATTTTCTTGAGTGACTGTTTAGTAGATGGTGTGACGGCAGCTCCAACCAGGTGCATTCAACCGTGTTGACTTGAGGTGCAGAGATATGGAGGTGCAGTGTGCATCTGACCTGAGAGAGGGGAGCTGTGTTGTGCAAGGAGTCAGTTGCAGAAACACATTTTAAAGTCCAGGGCCTTAAATGGATTTGGTGTCTCGCTCTTCCATGGGCTGGGGAAAGTGCAAGGGGTGAGGAGAGGCTCAAATCCAAGCAGCTCTGAGGCATGAAGGGAAATTCCTTAGTCCTGCCATCTGCAGGAAGCTCAGGCAATGATGGCAGGGAGGGAGACAGCACTGCGTTTCTTTTTAAGTGAAATTTTCATAGGTGCATATTTCAGAAGACTCTGGGCTATTCTGCAGTGGTGGCGCCACCTGTGAGCCAAGAGACACACCAGGATATCGTTAGTAAGACTGGAAGGCTCCGATTTCCTCTGTGTGGCTGAGAGGAAGGGGAGGCCAGGCTAGCACAGGCCCAGCCTTAGATAGAAATAGGGCCCATGGCTGACTGAGGGACAGTGCACGCAGCAGGCAGAAGCCAGGCAGTAACGGAGGATCCCCTAATAGTACAGGCCATGGGTTAGGCTCTGTAACAGAGACATAAGACAGTTGAGCACAGAAAGTTGGGGGATTCAAAATGATCATAAAAGATGTTGCTCTCAAGATGCTACTATCTCATGATCCTATTCTCTGTCCTAGGTGAAAGAACAAGATAAGCATTTATATAACCATTTATATAAGGTAATTTAGGAGGGAAAGTTTATGTTCCAGAGTAATGGTCTAGTCTGTCAGATCCATGTTCCAAGAGTTCTGAGCATCTAGTGTCTAAGTTGCTCAGAGAAAGTTCTAGAGAGCAGACAGACCCTGATAAGTTATCATCAATGCTTGGAGAGCAGCATAAACCTTTGAGATGCCCTGCAGTGATGGGTCAGAAAGCAATAACTAAGGTAGGTTTGGGAATTTCTGATCAAGTAGGCAATAATGACTGAAGGAGACCCAGAACCAGAATTCCTGGTCCTGAAAATTCTGAGGCAGAGGATGAATGCCGTCATGTGTGTGACTGAGGAGATGCATGGATTCCTACTTGCACTGTGGGTGGAGGAGGTCTAGGGTTCTTAAGTCCCTGGGTTGGGATGGAGCCATGTAGGGTGGCCTAGACTAGTGGTGTCTCATAACCTTTGAGATACAGAGCAGGGACTGATGTCTGTGACTTTTAAATTGACCCGTATTGACCCAACACCATGGGCTGGCCCAGAGGGGAAAGCAGCTTTGGGAGGACAGTAAAAAGGGCAGAGATGGCCTCAGGCTAAGGTGAAGTCCCTAAATGGCTAAGCTTTCCAGCGTGCTCTAGAAATAAGGACCAGAGGCAGATGTTGGTTCCGTGGAACCAAAAATCCATACAAGACAAGTGTTCACTGAACAAATTCTATCCATCTTTTAAGGTCCAATCCAATTACTTTTTTCATGAAATCTTCCTGTCTACCTCAGGGCAGTGATATCTTCAGTAGAAATGAAACCTCCCACTTCCAATGTCTGAAAACCCATGAGGGCTGAACACATATTTAAGTAGTCATGTAGAACATTTTCTCTCTATCTTGGTGACTGAATCAGCTCCATTCTCCTTCTACCAAAAGATGGATAAGAGAGCAATCTTCAAGGTCCAGGACAGTCACTTAAACAAACCAGAATCTTCCTGGCACTCAGTTCAGTTCTGGACAAAGAAAAGATGTTCAATAAATATCTATTGATTGATTCATCAGTCACAGAGAAGTAGAATAATTGAAAAACTTTGAATGTTTTAAAAACATCTTTTGGAGCATGTTATAGGGAAGGGATTCTGTGGGAGACTTGAAAGCAAAGCATGAATGGAGGCAATGTTTTCGGAAAAGTGAAAGGAGAGTAGACAGTCAAATTTAGATCAGGGTGAATTGTTGCAGAGGATTCATGGTTTTTTTTAAACTCCTTGATTCTTAATACCCAAACTCCAACTACTCTGTGTGACCTTAGGCAAAATGAACTTCTCTGAATGTCAGCCTCTTTGGCTATAAAATGTGGCTGACACCATATTTCTAGATTGTAATTGTAAGAGTGTAAACCCCAGAGAAAGGGGAGGTTCCAGGTCCTTGCCCCACCCTAAGTGTAACAGGGTAATCCCCAGAGGATGGGGAGATTCCCTGCCCCACTCTAAGGAAGGGTGGAGCTGGGCTGGGAGGAGAGTCAAGAAAAGACTGGGAGAAAAAAAGAGGAAGGAGCTGAAGAAAAGCCTGGAGGAGGCGTATGGAGCAGAGAGATGTGTGAAGAACAGCCACACTTGCTTCTCAGGCTTGGACTTGGGGGATGTGATAAGAGTTGAAAGAGAGAGAATTGTATGGGGACTATAACCAAGATGAAAATGCATATATTGTCCAAAAATGAAAAATGATGTAAAAATATATATAAAATAAAATAAAAAAAGAAATATATGTGGCAATAAAAATATTCCTATTGGGGACACAGAAACATCAATTCCAAAGAAGCACCTGCACCCCTATGTTTATAGCATCACTGTTTATAATAGCTAAGCTTTGGAAACAACCCAAATGCCCAAAAATAGATGACTGGATCAAGAAGATGTGGTACATATACACCATGGAATATTACTCAGCATTCAAAAAAGATAAACACATGCCATTTGCAGCAACATGGATGGAGCTGGAAGGGATCATGCTCAGCAAAATAAGCCAGAAAGAAAAAGAAAAATACTGGATGGTCTCACTCATAGCAGGAATCTAGAAAAATTAAATAAGGGACCACAAGAATGAATAACTGTAAGAAAGTGAAAATCAAAATCAACAAACAACTATGAACCAGAGACACTCTATGGGAGGAGTGGGGGGCAGGGAAGGGAAGGATTGGGGTCAAAATAAGGGGGTTGCAATTGTATGGGGAATATAAAAATAAAATTTATTTAAAAAATTAAAAAAATAAAGAAAATATCAAAATAAAAAAAAATATTCCTATTGGGAAAATAAAAAAGAGAGTTGAAAGAGATTTGGGTGAGAGACCCGTGTGAAGGCTGAAAATGGTTCCTATATCTCAATTTTGATTTTGTTCTTTTCCTTCCAGACTTGCCTGGTCCCTCTGCCCTGTTCTTCTGAGTCCCCATCAGAGGGTGCCTGAAACTTGTGACAAACTTTGGGGCTTCAGTGGCTCTGCTTTGGGCCAACCATGTTAGGTTGGGTATTTACCCATGAAGGGATGGATAACATTGGGCGCTTGATTTGGAAACTATATTCTTTCTTTCTCTCTTCTCTCTATCACACTCTAATTGTATTAAAGTTCTTTTCCATTGAAAATCTTACACACTGGTGAGGGCGGAGCAACATGGCGGCGAGGAGACGCTGCGAGTAAGATCTCCCGTTAAAAAAATGTTAATAGGGAGGGAAAGCGGCAGGTCCCAGTGAGAACTGGGACACGGAAGATAAACGGGTGACTCCAGCAAACTACCCGAAGAAGAAAGTGGCCATAAAAGAGGACCAGAAGGGAGGAAAGCGCAGAACCCTGCTCCCCTCCCCCACCCACAGAGTCGGCACTCTCCGACCAGCAGAGAGGAGGGAAACAACAAACCAAAACTGCCAACAAGAACAAACGACACAGCAAGCGGGACTGTGAGTGGAAAGGAACTATTGCAGCCACCACACCCCGTGAACGGGAGCTGTGGAGAACCCTGCAGGATTCGCTGCTGCAGTGAGCGAAGGGCTCTGGGCGCCATTAGAGAACAAAGAGACTCTGGAGACCTGCACACAGCCCGGGCTGGCCGGTAAGCTTGCACTGAAAAGCTGCACGCTTGAAAAGCAAACGCGGATCGGGATCGCGGTTGCCCAGGTCCCCGCGCCTGCGACCTAGGCTTGCGGGGATACACACGGGGGCCTTCACTGAGGTGAAAGTCCCTCACTGAGTAATCAGGAACCAGGCGCCCAGGCACGGGAGCGGGGTGCAAAAGGCGCCATCGCTGCAGCCACTGAACGCTACAGCCCGCGTCCTGGACCTGCGGGCTTTGGAACTGAGACCCGGGGCACGAAATTCGGAGCGTGGGTCCTCCACGTCGGTGGGGCACAAGGCAGACACAGCACCCCAAAGCCGTTGAGGTTTTCCCTACCATTCTCGCTCTGTTCCCTGTCCCACGGGGTGAAGAAAAACAGCCCCCCCACGGACTAGGAGAGATCTCTGGCGCCACCTAGCGACCAGAAAAAAAGTCACTAACACCCCATAGAACAGGGACCTTTCTTGAAACCTGCAGAAGGCTCCTGGAGGAACCCGTGGCCAGCTGGGAAGTTAGCCCACCCCAGGCCCCTTCAGACCAGCAGTCTGAGCCCACAGGGGGAGCGGGCACCCACAGCTGGGGCAGACCAGGTGCGCAGAAGAGTGTGCCTGAGACTGGACGCGCAGGGAGTGCGTCCTGCATCGCCATTTTAGAACAGGGATATTTCTTCAGGAAAGACTGCATGCAGAAGGCTCCCTCAGAAGCCAGAGGTGAGCGGGGAAGCTCGCCCACGCCAGGCCCCTTCTGGCCTGCAGTCCAAACCCAGAGGGGGAGTGGGAACCCACCGCTGGGGCAGACCAAGCACACAGGGGTGTGTGTCCCCACATCAGCATTTTAGAACAGGGACCTTCAGTAAAGACTGCTTGAAACTGACAGATGGCTCCCGGAGGAGCCAGAGGGGAGCAGAGAAGCTCACCCAAGATGCCGGCCAGTCCCAGCAACACAGTGTCCCAATGCATACGACAAATTAGAAAACAGACAGTAGGGAGTACAAGAACCACACGCAACCTAACAACTCCTCAGGAAAAAAACACACCACAAAAAGAAAACCACCCCCCAGATTGCAACGACAGTAACTTGGAAGAACTTCTGAGCCTTCCAGAAAGAGAATTTAAAATTGCCATGATTAAAAAAATGACAGAACTCATAAAGGAAAACAATGATCAGAAGAAGGAAATTGAGTCCCTAAAGAGAGAAAACAATGGTCAGAGAATAAAATTGAGTCCCTAAAGAGGGAAGTAAAAGAAACGCAGGAGATCAAAGAATTAATGGAGGAACTAAAGAACTCTGGGAAAAGCAATGAAAGCAGAATAGATGAAATGGAAGAACGAATAAGTACTCTTGAAGACACAGAAATAAAAAGAACCAAAACAGAAAAGGAAAGAGAAGTACAAAGGAAAAAGAATGAAGAAAGATTTCTGAACTATCTGACTCCATGAGGAGAGGAAATATAAGAGTTACAGGAATTCCAGAAGGAGAGGAGAGAGATGTAGGAACAGAGAAAATATTCCAGGAGATAATTGAAGAGAACTTCCCAAATGTGAAGAAGGAGCTGAAAATTGATATACAAGAAGCAAGAAGAACACCAAACTTCCACGACGAAAGGAAAAATACAGCAAGACACGTAATAGTAAAGCTCCCAAGAATCCAGGACAAGGAAAAAATAATGAAGCTGACAAGAGGGAAGAAACAGATAACATTCAAAGGAAAACCAATCAGGCTGACATCAGACTTCTCCGAAGAAACACTACGGGCAAGGAGAGAGTGGAGGGACATAGTCAACAGACTCCAAGAAAACAGATGCCAACCAAGAATACTCTATCCCGCAAAGCTCTCCTTCCTCTATGAAGAAAGAATAAGGACCTTCCCAGACAAACAGAAACTCTGGAATTTCATTACGATTAAACCCCCACTCCAAAATATACTACAAGGAATCCCAAAGCCAGAACCTCAGAGGGACGAATAACAATGAAAGAAGGCCAAAAAAAAAAGTTATTAAAAGAATAAATATATAAAATCAAAGGAAAGACAAACACAATGGCAAATACAGATGCTAACATATCAATATTAACTCTAAATGTAAATGGATTAAACTCTTCAATAAAAAGACACAGAGTTGCAGCCTGGATTAAGAAACAAAACCCAACCTTTTGCTGTCTCCAGGAAACACATTTAGCTACAAAAGATAAAAATAGGCTCAAAGTTAAAGGATGGAAAACAATCCTACATGCAAATGGACCAAAAAAGAAAGCAGGAACAGCTATACTTATATCAGATAAAACAGACTTCAAACTCAAAAAAATAAAAAGAGACCCCAATGGTCACTACATTATGATCAAGGGGACAATACTTCAAGAAGAAATAACACTCATTAATATATACTCACCAAACGAAGGAGGACCAAAATATATCAGACAACTGTTGTCCTCTCTGAAAACAGACATCAGAGAAAACACATACGTAGTGGGAGACTTCAACACACCACTATCAACAATGGATAGATCAACAAGACAAAAAATAAGTAAAGAAACTAAAGCTCTAAATAAGGACCTAGAGCATTTGGGCTTAACAGATATCTATAGAACACTAAAGCCCAAAAAAACGGAGTACACATTTTTCTCAAGCGCACACGGATCATTCTCCAGGATCTATCACATACTGGGGCACAAGACAAATATCAACAAATACACCAAGACTGAAATCATACCAACCATCTTTCCTGACCATGAAGGCATCAAACTAGAAATAAACCATAAAAAAGAAGGCAAGGAACTTTCCTACCTCATGGAGATTAAAAACCACACTACTGGAAGACCACTGGACTAACGAGGAGATCAAAGAAGAAATTAAAAAATTCTTTGAATTGAATGACAAGGAGGACACCAATATCCTAAATGTATGGGATGCAGCAAAAGCAGTAATAAGAGGAAAATATATAGCAATAGAAGCTCACATCAAGAAACAAGAAAGAACTCAAAGAAATAACCTAATCTCGAAGCTCAAAGATCTAGAAAAAGAACAACAAAAAAAACCCAAAACCAGTAGAAGAAAAGAAATAATAAAAACCAAAGCAGAAATAAATGAAATCGAAACTAAAAAAACAATCCAAAAGATCAATGAAACCAAGAGCTGGTTCTTTGAAAAAATCAATAAAATAGACAAACCCCTAGCCAGGCTCACAAAGGAAAAAAGGGAGAAAGCACAAATAAACAGGATCATCAATGAAAGAGGAGAAATCACAACGGACACAGCAGAAATCAAAAGAATAATCAGTAACTACTATGAACAGTTATATGGAAACAAGTTCAACAATCTAGAGGAGATGGACAAATTCCTACAACTCTACAATCACCCAAAGCTAGATAAAGAAGAAATAGAACACCTAAACAGACCAATTACAAGCAGCGAAATTGAAATGGTAATCAAAAACCTCCCCAAAAACAAAAGCCCAGGACCTGATGGATTTACAAATGAATTCTACCAAACATTCAGAGACGAATTAGTGCCTGTCCTTCACAAACTCTTCCAAAAAATTGAGAAGGAAGGGACAATACCAAACACGTTCTATGAAGCCAACATTACACTAATACCAAAACCGAACAAGGACAACACAAAAAAGGAAAACTACAGGCCAATCTCCCTAATGAACACTGATGCAAAAATCCTCAATAAAATTTTAGCTATCAGAATCCAACAATGTATCCATAAGATAATTCACCACGACCAAGTAGGATTCATGCCAGGGATACAAGGATGGTTTAACATCCGAAAATCAATCAACGTTATCCAACACATCAACAAAAAGAAATATAAAAACCATATGATAATATCAATAGATGCTGAGAAAGCTTTCAACAAAGTGCAACACCCATTCATGATAAAAGCCCTTGAAATTCTTGGGATACAAAGAACATACCTCAACATCATAAAGGCCATATATGACAAGCCAACAGCCAGTATCATTCTCAATGGTGAAAAGCTGAAAGCAATTCCATTAAGATCTGGAACAAGACAAGGATGTCCACTCACCACTGCTTTTCAATATAATACTGGAAGTCCTAGCCAGAGCAATAAGACAAGAGAAAGACATACAAGGAATCCAAATAGGAAAAGAAGAAGTCAAACTATCACTATTTGCAGATGATATGATAATATACATAGAGAACCCCAAAAACTCCACAGAAAAACTAATTCAACTCATCAATCAGTTCAGTAAAGTGGCAGGATACAAAATCAACACGCAAAAGTCAGTAGCCTTCCTATACACAAACAATAAATCTGAAGAAGAAGAAATCAAAAAAACCATCCCTTTTATTATTGAAACAAAAAATATCAAATATTTGGGAATAAATCTAACAAAAGAGGTAAAGGACCTATACAAAGAAAACTATAAAACACTGTTAAAAGAAATAGAAGAAGACACAAAGAAATGGAAAGACATCCCCTGCTCACGGATTGGAAGAATAAACATTATTAAAATGGCCATCCTACCAAAAGCAATATACAGATTCAATGCTATTCCAATAAAAATTTCAATGTCATTCTTCAAAGAAATAGAACAATGATTGATGAAATTCATATGGAATCACAAAAAACCCCGAATAGCCAAAGCTCTCCTGAAAAAAAAAGAAGGGAATGGAGGCATCACACTCCCAGACTTCAAACTATACTACAAAGCCATAATCATCAAAACAGCATGGTATTGGAACAAGAACAGACATACAGACCAATGGAATTGAATAGAAAATCCAGAAATATCCCCACAGATTTATGGTCAACTAATCTTTGACAAAGGAGCAAAGAATATGCATTGGAGCAAAGAAAGTTTGTTCAATAAATGGTGCTGGGAAAACTGGGTCGCTACATGCAAAAGAATGAAGCTTGACCACTACCTCACACCATACACAAAAATCAACTCAAAATGGATTAAAGAACTAGACATAAGACCTGAAACCATAAAATACATAGAAGGAATTATAGGCGAAACACTACGTGATATTCACATCAAAGACATCTTTACAGACACATCACCCAAAGCAGTGATAGTGAAGGCAAAAATCAACAGCTGGGACTACATCAAATTAAAGAGCTTCTGCACAGCAAAAGAGACAATAACCAAAACAAAGAGAAACCCCACCAACTGGGAGAACATTTTTGCACCCAACACTAATGATAAAGGACTGATCACAAAAATCCGCAAAGAGCTGATGAGACTCAACAACAACAAAGAAAATAATCCAGTCAAAAAATGGGCAGAAGAGCTAAAAAGAAACTTCTCTGAAGAGGAAATGCAAATGGCCAACAGGCATATGAAAAAATGTTCAACATCATTTGTAATCAGGGAAATGCAAATCAAAACTACCATGAGATACCATCTTACACCAGTGAGAATGGCACATATTAAAAAAAACTAGCAACAACAAATGTTGGCGAGGGTGTGGAGAAAAAGGAACTCTTCTGCACTGTTGGTGGGAGTGCAAACTGGTCCAACCACTATGGAGAGCTGTGTAGAGATTTCTGGACCTACTAAACATAGAGCTTCCATATGATCCAGCAATTCCACTCCTAGGTATTTACCCAAAGGACACAGAAACATCAATTCCAAAGAGCACCTGCACCCCTATGTTTATAGCAGCACTGTTTACAATAGCTAAGCTTTGGAAACAACCCAAATGCCCAAAAATAGATGACTGGATCAAGAAGATGTGGTACATATATACCATGGAATATTACTCAGCATTCAAAAAAGATAAACACATGCAATTTGCAGCAACATGGATGGCACTGGAAGGGATCATGGTCAGCGAAATAAGCCAGAAAGAAAAAGAAAAATACCGGATGGTCTCACTCATAGCAGGAATCTAGAGAACTTAAATAAGGGACCAGGAAAATGAATAACTATAAGAAAGTGAAAATCAAAATCAACAAAAAACTATGAACCAGAGACCCTTTTGGGGGTGTGGGTGGTGGGAGGGGAGGGATTGGGGTCAGAATGGGGGGGTTGCAATTGTATGGGGAATATAAAAATAAAATTTATTTAAAAAAAGAATGTATATTAAACATAAACTTGAACTTTGCCATTAAAAAAAAAGAAGAAAAAAAAAAAAGGAAATCTTACACACCTAGTGTAATTTTTGTCTTTATGTGGTCAATAGAAAACCCTTTTAGAACAGGAAGTTTAGAGGGTCTTGGGATGCCCCACATTCTGACTGTTAACTTTCCTCAACCTGCTGAAGATGGAGCTTTCATATGACCCAGCAATTCCACTCCTAGGTATTTACCAAAGGACACAGAAACATTAATTCCAAAGGGCACCTGCACCCCTATGCTTATTCCAGCACTATTTACAATAGCTAAGCTATGGAAACAACACAAATGCCCAAAAATAGATGACTGGATCAAGAAGATGTGGTACATATACACAATGGAATTTTATTCAGCAATCAAAAAAGATAAACTCATGCCATTTGCAGCAACATGGATGGAGCTGGAAAGGATCAAGCCAGAAAGAAAAAGAAAAATACCAGATGGTCTCACTCATAGCAGGAATCTAGAAAACCTAAATAAGGGACCAGGAAAAAGACTAATTATAATAAAGTAAAAATCAAAACCAATAAGCAACTATATATCAGAGACACACTGTTGGGGGTTGGGGGAGGAAGAGGAGAGATTAAGATCAAAATAAGGGTGGTGGGAATTGTATGGGGGCAATAACCAAGACGAAAATGCATACATTATGCAAAAATGAAAAATGATGTAAAAATATATAAAAGAAAAGAAAGAAAAAAACATTATAAGGATCAGATGAGAATATTTGTGAATGTTTTATAAATTGTAAAACTTTATATAAAATTTATTGATATTATCTAATGATAAAGTCTACCCTTAAGGGATTTTTTTAGTACTGTAATAAAACAATATGTTGCAGTTAATAACACATTTTCCTAAATACCTTGACATTAGACTGTCAGCTACACAATCAGCTGATTGTTTTAGGGGATTAGCTATTTTGGTGGATTAGGACCTAATCCTCCTCATTAGGTGATATAGCTATATCTCTCTCTATATATCTATCACTTTATATATAAGAGAGAGGAAAAAATGAGAGGAAGGAGTTGAAGAAAAGGCTGGAGGAGGCATATGGAGCAGAGAGACATGTGAAAAAGAAATGCAGGAGGATACATATCTCCTCCATATATATATACAGGAGTACACAGGAGTAGGTAGAAATCAGCTCCTCAGCCCTAGGAATTTGGAGTTCAGTTAAAATGGTCTGAGCATTTTTTCCTGGCTTTATGGGTCTTGGGATGCACAGAAAATAGTTCTCACCTTTTGAGAACGCTGCACAGAGCTGTAGATTGTGGCTGAATTGTCATCCTTCTGAGGAATTGGGTCCATTCCCTGTAACAGATGGAGAGCAGACTTTCCTTAATCATCAAACCAGAACTTTCCAGCATTTCCTGTCACTCCTGGGGGACATCCCATTGGGTTCCAGACTCACATAGGAGGTGGGAGTTGCCTTAGAGCTTTGGGGAGTGTACCTCTTTCCCCCAACACCCACTCATTAATGGCCCAAGAGTGGGAGCTTAGGGAGGAGTTCCTTCACTCCAGAGACCCCAGGTTTGGTAAACATGGATGGAGCCATGATTCTCTGCCCTACGATACTGTTTCTGTCCCCCAGCATCTCCCCCTAGTTTGGAGGGACTAGTCACCCAGGACATAAATGTGCAAGAAGTGAGAGGGTGGGAGGGTGTGGATCAAAATATCTCACCTTTGAGTTGTGTAACAAGTGAGCATACAGAGTGCCCCCGTTGACCACAGATGCAGGTGCCGTGCCACCTGGAATGACCAGGTGATACTCTGCTTTCCTCTCAGAGGCCGAGTGCAGTGCAGAGTCCTCTGAAGTGAACTGCACACATGCCTCGTCTTTGCCATGGACAGACAATTGCATCTCTGTCCTCTCCTCATCCTCATCAGAGGTGCTATCGCTGAAGGAGGTGCTCACTGTGGGGGGCATTTGCTGATACCCGGTGGCCATCGAAGGAATATCCATGTTCTCATATGCTTGGGAGAGCATGGGAGTAAGTGGTCAGTGGTGAGTCTGGAACATACTATGCAGCATTGATTCCAGACCCACTTCCTAGTCCTTCTCCTGGGGGATGCCCTCCCTGAAAATAATACAGATTTAAAGCAAGATTTGTCTGAGAGGTCAGAGTTTGGGGATTCTGTGGAACTCAGAGTTCCAGAGTTCAGGCTTGGCACCCTGAGGCGAGGGAGTGGGAGAGGAAGGAGCAGGGACCTGGGCCTCCTGCCGCAACCCTCAGGACTGTTCCACTTTCATGGATTTTGAGCTATATAATTTATTTAAAGAAGGCAATCCTTAGTTTTTTCAAAGGTTTGAAAGCTGTTGTCCCAGGTGTGCTCATGGGTAACAGGTGTCTGGACGGGTTCATGGGTTTTGATTTTAATTAGACTCTGATATGTCTCTTGCCACAAACTTATTCCATCTGGCTTTGCCCCCTCTACTTTAGTTAGACAAAATAGCTCCACCCTCTGCGTGGCCACAGTGGGTGATGATGTTCAATGTCTCTGGAGGCCTGCAGACCCCAGAGGGCAGGTGGCCCTTCCTGGCTCAGGTGACCTTTCTGTGATCCATCCTGATTGTGGCTTTTGTTTCCCAAACTGCCTCCCTTTAGCATATCACTCCTCAAACTCTAACGGGAATGTGATTCACTATGGATCTTGTTAAAATGCACGTCGGAAAAAATTCTGGGGTATCACTCCAGATTTGCATTTCCAACAAGCTTCTGGGTGATGCCACGTTGCTGGTCGGCTGACCACACATTGAGTGGCAGCTTCCATATGGCTTAGGGACCCAGAGCCTGAGTCATTGGTGACTTTACCTGATGGGACAGCTGAAGTCCTCTCTTGGCTGAGGGCGGAGACTGAGGCTGAACCTGAAAACCAAGTTAGAGAAGGTTTATCAGTAGACCAAGGTAGAGAGAGGTTTCTGATTGAGTGAGAGTCAAAGGAGAAGGGGAGATTTCCAGGAAGTGGGCAGGACAAAGCCTTTAGGGAAGGGTGAACCCCATTGTGGCACATGCTGTGGGAGAAGGTGACCAGAGTCCAGGGCCATCTTCAGCTGGGGGAGCACTCTGGAGCGGATTGCTGACTTCCAGAGCTTCTTCCAGAGCCGCAGCATGTGCTCTAACCCACCTACTCTTGCCGGGCCCTCTTCCCTTTGCCATTCTGAGATTCTGAGGGAGCTGCCCATCAAAATAGCTCACCCACTTGGCCACAATGACTGGACCAAGCAATGGTCACATGACCCAAAGCTGCACCAATCAGAGATATTGCTGAGATTGTTTAAATTGGAATTGGAGGGAAATATTTTTCCTTCTGTTCCTGGTGTCGATGCTACTGGCAAGTGTGAGTGTGGAGCTACCAGCTGCTGTGCTGTCACGCTCCATGCCCCTGGCCCTGCCCTTTGTCTGGTGGCTCAAAGGAACAAGCAGGGAGAAGAAATGAGTGCTCTGGCCACATTTGTCTCTAATGCCATCTCCTACCCTGCCTTCCCCAAAGATTGGTTGTATGAGTCCCAAGTAACACATCACTTCCTGTGTACCCCTATCCTACTTTTACCTAAGCTAGTTTGAGCTGCATTTCAATGATCTGCAGCAAAGTTCCAAACCACAGCCTCCCCACATCACTTGAGAAGAGATGAGAGCTTGGGAAAGAAAGGATGGGAAGGGAGGAGGAGAGGACAGAGAAGTCATCAAAGGCCCCAGGGAAGTAGCCCAGTGCTGACAGATGCCATTGATCTCAGAAACGCACACTTTTTTTTTTTCCTCCAAGTGCACCATCCAAGTATCCCAATGCAGATAAGGATGGAAACCATCACTGGGAGTATGATCAAAAAGTTCCTGCTTGTCCCAGGTCCTGTGAAGAGGAAATGAGTGGTGTTAATATACATAACGATAAGGGTCACTGGTGCAAATAATGGACAGAACATAATGGTGTTCCTCCCTGCCTCCCAGGCTATTGTAGAAAATATTTCCTTTCATTCACTTATTCTGCAACTCTTATGGGCCAGGTCTTGTTCTCAGCAAGAAGATAGAGCAGAACATCAGGTAGGCACCATCCCTGGGTAGAGAGGTTCATGGCTTGCTCAGTGTCACAGTTTAAAGTGCATGATCTGGCAGCAAAATAAGTCAGAAAGAAAAAGAAAAATACCGGATGGTCTCACTCATGGCAGGAATTTAGAAAACCTAAATAAGAGACCAGGAAAAAGACTAATCAATACAAAGCAAAAATCAAATCAACAAGCAACTATAAACCAGAGACACACTACGATGGGGAAGAGGAGGGATTTTAGTCAAAATAAGGGGGTTGCAATTGTATGGGGAATATAACCAAAATGAAAATGCATACATTGTACAAAGATGAAAAATGATTTAAGAATTATATAAAATAAAATATTAAAAAAATTGAGGGAAATTTGCCAAAAAAATAAATAAATAAAGTGCACGAGCTGGGATATTAATGCAGGCTGCCTGGTCCTGAAATGCCTTATCCATCACCCTACACTCCTCTCTGCAAATGGTACCAGGGGAATTCTGGGCTCCAGATAGAAAGATTACAGATTTCTACTATACACAGCTCTAAACCCATCTGCCAGTCACAGCCTGACCTAGCATTGCCACATCCTGGGAAGACCTTCCTATTTCTCTACTTCCTTCAGAAGAAGAGCAGAACACAGGGTTCCAACCTGCTTTGGTTGTATGACTTTGGGCAAGTCCCTTCTCCTTTGTGAGTCTGTTTCATTCTCCTCATATTAAGAATCTGCTGCACAGAGTTATTGTAAAGATGGATTGTGTCATGATTGCATTCTTGCATCGAGTCTGGCATTTAGTAAGTGTCCCCAGCCCTCCTTAGTAAGTGTCCCCAGCTGTGGTGGCTGCACCCCTGTGGCTGCACCCCTTCCCATGTCATCTTCCCATCCACTCTGCTCCCCAAACCCCTAACGCAGCCCAATACCATAGCCAAGACTCAAGGTATGAGCCTCTGAAATGTGGAAAGAAATTATTTAATTAAAAATTTTTTAATTTTAAAATGGCTATGCAAATCCTCATCAAAAGATAGATAAATATGTTTGGAATAACTTGGATATGTAAATATATTTTTTCACTTGTAAATTTTATAAAATCTGAATAGAGATCCAGCACTTCCCATGATTTTGTATCTGTAGTCAGTGTGAAATACATACTGGATTTTAAAGACAGTGCAAAATAAAATATACACTATTTCATCAATAATTTTTTTTTGTATTGGATGCATGTCAAAATGATGATATTTTGGGTTAAATAAAATATATTATTAAAACTAATTTCACTTTATTTTTCTTTTACTCCTGGGACCAAGAGAGGTTAAGTGAAGTGTGTGCACTCCACTATGTTTGATTGGAAGGTGCTGCCTTAAAGGACGCCACCCACATTCCTTCCCTCAGTTCCATAAAGAACCACTCAGAATGCAGACCCATGGATCCAAGGCCCTGTGGTCCTTGGCCCGACTGAGCAGAGAGAGACAGTGACCTGGACAGATGTCCCCAGAAACAAACATCTGGGAGCTGTTGCTGACAGGGTTGCTGGCTATGCAGTTGAAGATGGGGTGATTTTCTCCAAGCCTCCAGGAAGCATTGAAGTTCGATCCCTCGTGGACAGTTCCTTTCTGCAGAGACGAGGTCCAGCGGTATGTCACATTGGGTGCATTGTCCTCCACTGAGCACGCCAGCTGGACTGTGCAGGAGCCATTCTCTGTGATTGTCTGGTTATGGGTGACTTTTGGCTTCTTCAGCCTCCCTGTGCGAGGAGAAAGGCAGAGCTGTTCAGAGCCACATCCATGGGCAGTCACCACCCCTTCACTCACTCTAAATAGATTCAAGAGCTTGTGTGTTGATACTGCACCAGGGAAAGCACCTCTGGGAGCCACGGGCATTTTGGAAGGCACCTGCCTTTCCCTCGGTACCTATGAAATTTCAGACATATCACATCACCTCTTTGGACCTTTGATGCTCAGATGTGAAATAAAGGGATTAGTGAAAAGTGACAGAAAGAAAGATACCATGCTATTCTGTAGAGCATTTGCAAAGAACCAGCAAACTGGTAACACCAATAAGCATAACTCTTGCACGTGCTTGGAGGGCCCTATAAAGCTCACACTTTGAGATCCAACATCCACCTAGTTACTGACATGAGATAAGGAGGATGGAGAGATGAGCACAGTGCTGATGCAGGGTCAGCGCTTGATAAACGTTGGCAATTTCATATTTGCGTCACAGTGTGCAAGAGATGTGGACAGGCTGAACAGCTGCCTATTTTGACAGGACCAATGGCGGTGATAATTTTCGTAGGTTCTTAGATCCTTCCACTTCTCTTTCCCCAAACCCGAGGGAAGTCAGTTTACTGTTTCTCAATGCATAGATGAAGGAACTGGTTCACATAAACCATGCAATCCATCAAGATGAGCTTCGGTGGAGCTGGGACTGGGGAGGAATAACGTGACTTCTGTCCCTCACAGTCGGGGGAGCTGAGCAGCCCTCTCTTGGCAGGTCACAGGGTCATTAGACACCGAAGTCTTTTATCTCTGATTCCACCATAGCTTGCTCTACCCTTATTCCAAATGATAATGCCTATAAAATGCAGGTTGGTGAGTTATTGTTGCCACCTGATTCCCAGCGCAGGACGGGAGGAAGTAGTGGAAGCTGGTCACTGAAACCTAACTGGAAACCCACAGAAGAGGGCATTGGCAGGCAGGTTTTGCCTGGATGCTGGTGGTAATTTTTCTTCCTGTGAATTGGTTGGTGTGAACAGAATAGCAGTCCTAGCAGTCTGAGGCATTTTGGTAGGAGGAGAGGCACAAGGCCAGAGGCGGGTGGGGAAGAAATCAGATGAGAACCTTTCAGGGATTATCTAGTGCTGGGTGCCCTGTTCAGAACTCACCATAGACGAACAGGGTGACATGCTTCATACTGGTGACTCTGGAGTCCGTTGAGCACACGTAGGCGTGATAGCGGCCGGCATTCTCCATCCTCAGTCGCTTAATCTCCAGGGAGTGGTCCTGGTCGGAGACACTTACCTCATTCTTGTCAGGAACCTTGGACTGAGTGACGGGTTCGACTGTGGCTATTTCTCCCCATGCCTTGATAATAGATGTGTTAAAAATCCAGAGAACTCTCTTTATGTCCTGACTGGCTGGGAGTGACAGGCGCAGGGTGGTGGACTCCCCCAGGAGTCCCACTGTCTCCTCCACTGGTCCTCCTACATCTGCAGTCAGAGGTAAGACAGGGTCACTCCAGTCACTGGCACTGTCCCTTGACCCTGTTCATTTGACGGGGTCGGGAACCCCATGGCACCTCCTGCCCAGACCCTACTTCCCTCCCATGAGGCCTTCTGGCCTCCCTTGACCACATGTTATGAAGGGGTATGAACCTAGATCTGCCTGCGGCATACCTAGGCCTCGTCTGCCCTCTCCAATATTTTGAGAAGACTGCAGGGGACAGTCCCCATCAAGAGAAGAACAATCTGGATCTCTTCAACCATACCCTTCTCCCCTGCCTTGTTCTACCGAGTTTCACAGTGCCCGGGGAGTTCCCAAGTCTCCTGGTAGTCTCTCGCAGGCTCCTGAGGATAGAGAATGAGGGACCTGTTCTCACCCCACCCTATCTGTGTCCTGCCCGAACTTTGGAGGGTTAGACTGTGTCTGTAATCCCCTGAAGGGCCAAAGTAGAGTCAGCTACCTGTACAGAACTGCTGGGCAAAGACAGGGTCGGAGTTTCTCTTGCTGACTGGGTTCCGGGCTGTGCATGTATAGGACCTATGCAGGTCTTGGCCACAGGGTACCCAGGAGATGGTGAGAGTGGAGCTCATGGAGGATTCAGAATCATTGTGGCCCTCGAGGGCCCAGCTGTAGTCAATGTCTTTCCCTTCCCCTTGCACAGAGCAGATCAAGGTGATGGTACATGAGGCGTTCTCAGACTCAGCCACAGACTTTAGAGTGACTTGGGGCTTCTGTAGCTGCTCTGTAGAGAAAAATATCAATGGGGAGACTTCCCAGAGCCTGTCCCAACAGGGAAAGGCCCAAAGAAGGTGGCGATGGCAGAGGAGCTGGGAGCAGGAAGAAGAATCAGCGTCACCTGTTCCGGGGGCATTGGCTCTTAGCCCCATGCAGACGAGGTGCCTTTTCTCTGTGCATCTATAGTAGCCCCTACAGGAGTTATCCCCATGAGTCACCATGACAATGGCCTGATTTCTTCTATCTTCCCCACTGGTCATTGAACTCCTCGGGGTAGTGTTGAGGCCTGTGTCTTAACATCTATCATCTGCCTGGCACTCAGGAGTGGTGAATAATGGATGAATGAATCAGTCCCTGGGGAGTGGGAGCTCTGCCTCTAAAATTTGGTTTGTCCTTGGTTTTTAGTCTAAATTTAGGATTCAGATCTTCTTTGTGAACCCTTCTTTCCTTTGTGTTCCAATTCCTCTGTTCAGTGTGTGTGTGTGTGTGTGTGTGTGTGTGTGAATAGGTAAGGTTGGAACTAAAAATACATTAGTGTACACAATGAGAAGCAACAACAACACAAGATTTCTTGTTCCCAAACACCTGTTTCTTCTCCCTATGAAGCACCATTTCTGGAGGCGAGGACTGTTATGAGTTTCTTATTGATCTTTCCAGAGATTAGACACACATGATATCACATACACTGTCTTGTTTGTCATTGCATATTTAGCTATTTCTATCAGCTGTCTAGAACTCCATTTCCCTAGTGTATATAGGCAACTGCAAATCAATAAAAAATGCCAAGCTACCTGATAGGGAGATGGTGTTGAGGCTGAATAGTGTCCTCTTCAAAGTTCATGTGTTAAGTCCTAATCCCCCAAACTTCAGAATGTTATTACTTTAGAGACAAAACTATAGAGATGGAAGTAATAAAGTTAAAATAGGATTATTAGGGTGGTCCCTATCCATCAAGACTGGTGTCCTTATGTCCTTACAAGAAGAGGAGTTTAGCAAAACAAAGAGACACCCCACTGATTGCGAGAAAAAAGGACTGATCACAAAGATCTACAAAGAACTGAGACTCAACAAAAATAAAGTAAACAATGCAGCCAAAAAATGGGCAGAGGAGCAAAAAGGACAATTCTCTGAAGAGGAAATGCGATTGGCCAACAGGCATATGAAGAAATGTTCAATATCACTTGTAATCAGAGAAATGCAAATCAAAACCACAGTGAGATACCATCTCACACCAGTGAGCATGGCATATATTAAAGTAACTAGCAACAACAATTGTTGGTGAGGAACTCTCCTACACTGCTGGTGGGATGCAAACTGATCCAACCACTATGGATAGCTGTGTGGAGATTCCTCAATCTGCTAAAGATGGAGCTTCCATATAATCCAGCAATTCCACTCCTAGGTATCTACCCAGAGGACACAAAAATATTAATTCAAAAGGACATCTGCACCCCTATGTTTATAGCAGCACTATTTACAATAGCTAAGCTATGGAAACACCCAAATGCCCAAAAATAGATGACTGGATCAAGAAGATGTGGTACATATACACAATGGAATATTACTCAGCAATCAAAAATGATAAACTCATGCCATTAGCAGCAACATGGATGGAGCTGGAAGGGATCATGCTCAGTGAAACAAGCCAGAAAGAAAAAGAAAAATACCAGATGGTTTCACTTTTAGGAGGAATGTGAAGGATCCAAATAAGGGATCAGGGAAAAAAAAGTAATTATAAAAAGTAAAAATCAAAATCAACAGGCATCTATAAACCAGAGACATTATCCAGGAGGGAAGGAGGGAGTAGGATCAAAACAGG
This sequence comes from Talpa occidentalis, assembly GCF_014898055.3. Lineage (NCBI taxonomy): Eukaryota > Metazoa > Chordata > Mammalia > Eulipotyphla > Talpidae > Talpa > Talpa occidentalis. Next base: position 69,637,667 of record NW_023601212.1, read on the forward strand.
AGTGGGAAGAGCACAAAGGAATATGGTGATGGTACACCAGTGATGGGTGGTAGGAATTCCATGGGGACTATACCCGAGATGAGAAAGCATACATTGTACAAAAATGAAGAATGATATAAAAAATATATAAAATAAAACAAACAACAAACACACACACACACAAAACAAGAAAAGAGGCCAAAAAAGGAGAGGAAGTTAGGACAGAGTACAGAGGGCCCTGAATGAGGACATAATGAGGAGGTGGCTATCTGCAAGTGAGGGAGAGAAGTCTCTGAAGGAACCAAACCTGATGACATTTCGATCTTGGACTTGTAGTCTCTAGAACTGTGAGAAAATAAATTTCTGGTTGTTTTTTGTTTTTTTTAGAACTGAGGTGTAGGCCAGAGGTGCAGGGAGTGAGAGCAATCACCAGAGACAGAGTGGGGAGCAGAATGGGTGGATTCGCTGAAATTCACTGCTGAGGGGAGCAGTGGGCGAGACAGGAGAGGTCTGCTCTGCCATGTGGGTAGCTCCCTGGGGAGGATCGAACACAGGCGATAGTGGTGACAGTGCTGAGACTTAATCCCTAGGCCACCAGGGAGGCACAATTTCTGTTCTTTAAGTCCCCCATCTGTGGTAATCCCAACAGACTAATTGTGATGGGTCAAGTATATCTACAGAGAGTTGTTGAAAAGAATACAAATGATTCAATTGCATTGGGTTATGCTTTCCACTTAACTTCTGTATATTATGGGGTTGGGTAAAAATTACCAAAGTGCTAATCCTATTATCCTAGAGAGAAAAATTCCTGGAGAGAAAAAAAAATTACTTTTAAGAATATAAGATCAAAATTCACAGCAGAACTCACCGTAGATACCTAGGGTAAATTCTTCATAAGTGGTGACTTTAGAACCATTTCGGTTTATCTGGGCTTTGTAGGATCCTGCATCTTTCAGGGTCAGGTTGTAGAGAGACAAAGAATAGCCAGGGCGGAGGATATTTATCGGCCCTCGTAGATTTTGTCCATGAGGTTAACATCTCCTTTTGATGAGGCTAAACAAAGACTACTATGAGGACCATTCCAGACAACATTCTCAATCTGTGTGTCCACCGAGATGTTGAGGCGGAAAGTTACCGAACCCCCTGGCGTTCCTGCCACTTTCAGTCTTTGAGCTGAGTCCTCTCCAGAGGCTCCAGGTCCTGCAGATACAGAGAGAGATGGAAAAGCAGCCGCACTCTTCATGACAGCCTTCAGTCGCTCATTTGCCCATTCAATAGATGTGTATTGAGAATGTCAGATGCTGAGAAATGAAACGAGATCCCGCCCTCCTGTCTTGAGGTTTCTTGTCTAACAAAGTCATTCATTCATTCACTCATTCATTCACTTACAAAACCCTCTCCCACAAAATAGCAATGATCAAATAAAATAGAACTTCTAGGTGTCCGTTAGAGGGGAATTAGTAACGCTAGAATTTTTGAATTTCTCTAAGGATCAATTTTGAAGGACGAGCCTGAGCGAGATGTGCAGAACAGGTCTCTCAACATGTCACTTTGGCAGGTGGATTATTTTGAGTTGAGCTCAATTGAGACTCTGAAGAAGAAACTTTTACCACGTCCTTACCTATATAGAAGAATGAAAATTGGGGATCTTACCCCAGATTATGTTGCTTTATTTTTTAACCAGAAACATATTTTCTGACAAGGAAACCTCTCTCTATGGCAGAGCAAACATCTAATTACATCTAATCTTGTCATATGACTATGTCTCATCTTTATTATATGACTCACCTCTCATCACGTGAGTCTTCTGCTCTCTCCTTAAAGCTCTGGGTCCTGACCCTATTCTTTAACACAAGACATATATGCCCATTTTCATATGTGCATTCCCCAAATATACATAATTATATTTGTTCTTTTCTCCTACTAATTTGTCTGATGTTAATTTGGTTGTTTGAGCAGCTTGAGAAGAACCTAGCGGGGTAGGGGGAAATTTCTTCTCCATCCCTACAGTTTACTCATCAATAAGATGGAAATCTTCACACTTGTGTCATCTTCCTCAAGGGATATGGCAAAGATGAAATGAAAACAGGTTGCTGTGAATCATAGAAATGAATAGAGCAAAAAGGAGCATCTTTTAAAAATAAGAGGGACTGGTGGATGGCTAGAGAGGTGGAGAGGTGCGCAGTAAGGCAAATAAAAGAAAACATTGAGGGTAGAGCCCAGTGGAGGTATCTGAGTACCCACGGCAAAATTCCTTCAAGTTTTCTGAATGTTTGAGAATTTAATAGTTCGATTTAATGTAACACTTAATAAAATGTTTTGACAAAGAAGAGATTCTCTTGTTACCACCTCATCCTGCGTTTTCATCATGTCCAGGGCTCTCAGACTGACTTAAGCTTGGCCAGAAATCTGATCTGTCCTTAGGAGTAGGTTTGGTTTGGGGAACATTGATTGAGCTCTAGATTTCCTCATCTCTGGAAAGACCAGATCCCCAATGAACTTTGTAACCAAGGTTTCCAGAACCCCTGCCAGGACATCTCATTTCCTTATAAGGACTCCAAGCATCTGCTGGGTGGCTCCAGCCTGGATCCCCAGGTTCCTGGGCACATGAGGCCCTAGTGAAGCTCTGGAAATCCTAGACCAAATCAGATGGATTCAAGACTAGACTACTCTAGGAATTCTGGGTGGGAAAGTAAGTACAGAATGTTAAGGTGGGGGGGAGAGGTCCAATTGCAGCCTGGGAGATGCAGCCAGACTCAGGAGCACTCAAAGTCCATATGCAGACCTTGCAAGGAGAGAGGAGGCCCCCGATTGGTGCCTCTTGGGCTTCTCTGCACACACCCCCATTAGCTGAGTACTTGGACCTTGGGAAGAACAGTTAGGAGGGACAAAGGGCTGGGCACCCTGCATATGAGAAGTTCAGTTCAGATGGACTCTGGGGGCAGGTTCAGAAGGCACACGCTGAGTTGGCACAGTGCTGGTCTTGGGCGGCCAGAAAGGAGCTCTTCCCACCCGGGAGACATCTTACAACTGCTATGTGCATTACTAGGCACTTCGTAGAAATCATCTCATTCAATCAAAATCATCCAATAATTAGCCCATTTTACAGATGGGGAGGTGAAATGTACAGTTTGAACCACTTGACTGGGATGACAGGTTGGTCAGTTGTCGGGCCCAGATTCCATGTGCTTGATGCCCCGGAGAGTGGACAATGTCCCATATTTCGGACCCCCAGAGGTACAGGGTCCTGCCTGGGTGCATCTGTGTTTTGACCTCATGTCTCCTCACATCTAAGTATATAAAGTGCTTGACACTTACAGAATGCCAGTGGGAGAGCAGGCTGTGGTTTTGATGGGGAGGATCCTGTTGCAGTGGATGGTGCTACCCAGCTCCCAGTGTAGACAGGAGGCCAGGTATCATCCATCTCATGCTAAACCACGCCCTCTGACAAGTAATCAAAGGAGCTGAAAGATTGTGTTAACAAATTTGACTTGCCCATCTGTATATGGTTGCCGAATAATATACTTAACTGTGATTATACTATCACGGCCCCCATCAACTGGGTGTAAGCACTTTATAGGTATCATCTTGAATCTAGAACAATCTTGCTAATTGCATTCTACACTTAAGGAATAGAGGCTCACACAGCTAGTAAATGAAGGAACAAGGACTTAACTTCAAATGTCGCTGATACTGAGCCTCCCCAATGGTTCAGTGGTTGAGTGCTGGGTTGTGAAGCTGCCCGCAGCCTCTGCAGCACCGGTTCAATCCCCGGCCACTGGGAGAGGGTCCCACATGGCACGTAGCCTCTCCTGCCGCCCACTGCTCCCCTCAGCAGTGTGCTTCGTCAGTCTGCCTATTTTGCTGTCTGCTCTGTCTCTGGTGAAATCTTTCACCCTCCCGCACTTCTGACTATACCCAGTGCTTGTATAAATAAATAAATCTTTAAAACAAAAAAACAAAAGACAAAAAACAAATGCTCCTGATACCCAGCAGGGAGACTTTCTACCACTGTCTCCTGTGTTCCTGAAACAATTCCTTAGAGCCACAAAAGCATCAAAGAAACTCCCTTCTAGCCCTACACAGTGAGGCTGAGGTCACCTTGCTCAGTGGAACCTGTTAGGGAAACAGCTTTATCTTGAGCTCTTTGAAATTCACTGTCACTCCTCTGGGGCTAAGCTGACATTGGATGAAGTTAACTCAGATTCAGCCAACAAAATCAAGAAACACCTGCAAAGTTGGACAGGGATATAAAAAGCCCTTCTTCTTTTTTGTTTTTTTTTTTTAAGATTTATTTATTTATTCATACAAGAACTGGGGTGCAGGCCAGAGATGCGGGAGTGAGAGGATTCACCAGAGACAGAGTGGGGAGCAGAACAGGCAGATTGACTGAAACACACTGCTGAGGTGTGCAGCAGGCCAGTCAGGTGCCTGTGTCACGTGGGTCAGCTCCCTGGCGGTGACAGAACTTGTGCTGCAGTGGCTGCGGATAGCCTCAGTGCTAAGACTTAGTCCCTTGCGCTACCAGGGAGGCCCCTGCTTCTTACATTTCTTTAGTAAGCAAAGATGAAATTGAAAGTAAAGAAGTGACTAGAACTAGGCCCTTATACCCTTCCACATATCCAGAAGCTTTTCTAGAAATCACCCCACTGCACCCCGCTCTGGCCCACCCCACCTCCTCTCAGGACCCTTGTGCTACATGTTTCTTCTACCCAGAGGCCTTGGGGAAAGAAGCTGCCAGTCCCACAGAGGGAGACTGGGGCTGACAGCCTTCCTGGGTCGGGGTCAGTTCTGTCTGCTGAACAGAGGGAGGGGTGCACACCACGCTTAATTTCTTAGAAACTGGCAGGACTTGGGCCTCCATGTGGGAAGATGTTGGGTAGAAATAACAGTCATATGAAGGACACCTAGCCCAGGGCACCAGATCACACCTCCACCCCTCTTTTTCCAACCCTAGAGAAGTCACCAGCATCCAGCATAAATGGAAAATGAGGCAGGAGTAGAAAGAAGCTCTTGCAGTTCTACCTCACTGAGGAATTACAGTCAAAGCAATTATCGCTGGAGGGATTTCCTGAATCTCTCTGCGGAAACACATTGTACAGGGAGCAGTTATAACCTGACATTTATTAGCAGGAAAATGTGAGTTAGAGGAATAGTCTAAGCCCAGCTGTTTGAGACTGGGCCACGATGTCACCTGCTCACGCTGTGAGTCCAGAAGCGCGCGCGCGCGCGCGCGCACACACACACACACACACACACACACACACACACACACACAGAGCTCAGGATAAGGAGGAACCGGTGTAATAATTACTGCAAAGAGAGAAGTTACCAGCAGTGAATGTGAGCAGCACCAGAGAACACTGCAGTAAGGGGACATGATCAGTGTGGACTTACCCATGAACAAGAAGAGGACAGGGGTCCACAGGAAGGGAGAGAAGATGTGTGGCTGACTCTTCCATGGCTTGAATGGCCACACAGTCCAGGCCTCTGTGTGTCTTCTTGGCCCCATTGCGATGATGTACTTTCAGATCAGCCTGAAGGAGGAAGTACTTACACTGTGTGTATGTGTGTGTGTGTGTGTCTGCATCTGTTGCTGGCACCACACACTCCTCTTACGTGCTCACTTGTGTTGGAAATCACAGTTCTCAAGTTTATCCAGAGCCTTCATGGGATTTGCAGACTGATCTTGGCGACCGCTGGCTTCAGCATCAGGCGTCTTGGTTCCTAAATGAGTCACTAAAAATGGTCCCTAGAGAGCTCTACTTCCTGGTACTCGTGTTCCTGTGTCATCACCTCTTCTTGGCTGGGGGGTGGTTTAGAGACTTCCGGTGAGTAGAATGCGGCAGGAGAGATGTGATGTGAGTAGAACGTGGCAGGAGGGATGAGATTCGGTTAGAGGCTGAATTTTCACCTCGGGCTCTCTCTGCCTCTCCATCTCCTCGCTCTTTCTGTCTGTCTCTCATCTCCATTTTATAGAGGGGGAATTGAAGTTAAGTAGCTTCTGTCGAGTTTATAGTGACTAAGGATGTGAACGCAGGAAGTCTGGGAGGGGACATGGGCTGTGTCCATAGGAGACTCTTCAGAGGCTGGTCGTATCTCAAGTCATGGGACCCTGAGAGCGAGTCCTCTGTGTGCTGGGAGCAGGCCGTCTAGAGGGAACTCCGGGATGTGTGGTCAGGAGAGGCTGGCACAGCCCAGACAAAGGGCCTTGTCACCCGGCTGCCAAGGACTGAACACTTGTGCCCTCCCCAAATTCGTATTTGAAACTCTGACCTCTAGTGTGACAGAGTTAGGAGGTGGGGCCTTTGGGAGGTGACTAGGCTATAGGGGAGCCATGTGATTGGGGTTAATGCCCTTTCCAAAGAGATGTCCCGCCCTGAGCTTTCTACCCCACCCTCTGTGTGAGGACACAGGAGGAGCCTCTTATGTGCCAGGGAGCAAGTTCCCAGTCTGTGTAAGTGTGAGAAGTAATTTTGGTCATTGATAAGGCATCCAGGACGTGGACTTTTGTGAATAAACTAAGACATCAGACTAAAGGCAGCAAGGACACAGAGGTGTTTGGAAGCAGAGCTGCGGCAGGATTCGGGCCTCCGGGAAGCTCAACCAGCAGCAGAGTAGGTGGGTGGAGGGCTGGACAGAGCAGAGGGGAAGAATAGGGAACTTGAAGGAGCACCACTGCGAGCATGAGGACGGGGCAGCCTGGATGGGAGGAGGAGTCAAAGACACCGATAATAATAAAATAATCACTAACACTTAAAAATTACTTTCCGTGGGGTTTTGTGCTCTCTTTTTTACAACGTCAATCAACCTTGCTGGATACTCTTATTCTCCCCATTTTAGAAATGAGGAAACTGAGGCTCAGCAAAGAAAATATCCCTGAAATGACCTTTGAGGTTGTGACCATAGTGGACACAGATTCAACTTAAATCCATTAATTGCAGTAAGAACTTGGAATGACATGAGTTTGAGGTGATGCACTTGGCACAGGGGCTGTGTGTTCCTCCGCGCCTGGCCTCCCACGGCAGGGCTAACATCATGCCCGGGCAGGGATGTAAGGGCTCCTTTGCTGGCCAGGGCAGGAAGCACGGTGGCCCCGGCAGCTCCACGACCAACTCTTCCACCAGCCTGTGAACAATATGCTTTGTCCTTGAGTCCCAGTTCCCAACATCGGCCTCTGTGGCTCTGGGGTTGCCCGGTGATGCAGGGAGGGATGGCTGCACGTCTGCATGCTCGGATGCAGGCTGAGTCTGAGGGGGGAGGGGCTGCTGAGGGTGGTGCTGCGAGTCCAGGACAGGAGACCATTTTAAGTAGGGAGGGGACCAGTGTCTAATTCCCCAGGCAGTCACATGAGGACCAAGGGACCCGTAGGATGTCTCAATGAGAGATCATTGGAGACTTGAATGCAAACATGAATTCTCTCCAGGTCTTGTTGGGCACCTGGCTCCCCACATAGAAGACCTGGGCAGTGCAGGGAGATGTCTGTCAAAGTGGGAGCTGGAAGGGGGCTGACAGGAGGCACCGGTCATGGTAACAGCTTCATGGAGGTGCCAGTGGTCTGCACGTCTCAGCAAGGCCTCTGTGTGGTTTGGGGAGGTGGGTGGTTAAGGGAGCTCAGGCCTGTCCAGCTTGACTCTCCTCCATCCGCTCATGGTTCAGGTGCTTTCCACACAATTCAGGCACCCACATCACCAACAGAGCCAGATCGCAAAACATGACCTAGTCCTTCGTGGCTGGAGGGAGAGTTGCTGCCAAAGGCCTTGCCCCCTTGTGCTTCCAGCCCCGTTTCTCTGCTAAATGAGCTGCAGCCAAAAGTTCTTGCCTTTGATTCTTTTGTCCTTGGGTAAATATGGGCTTAACCTTCTCTGCATGTGGACTGTATACAGAAACCAGGCCCTACTATGTGCTGTCATTACACTAGGAACTAGAGGGGGGAAATGGAAGACCGTGCCATTGAGGGGCCAAGAGTGCTGGGAGAGTGTTAGGACTCAGAGGGATCAAGAGACCAGAGCAGGCACCTGTCCCAGTCTGGGGTTTTGGGGAACCTTTCCTAGGGTGGCGATGACTTCAGGGGATGGGAGGATGTCAGGTGAGGTAGGGATGAGAGCAATTCAGACATACTATGGTGTGCATGGGGAGACTCCAGATGTGGTCTGCCGTGAATGGAATCCCAGATGTGAAACCTGCAGATGGAAAATGAAGTTAAAAGGTTGGCAGGATGCAGCAGAGCCCAAAGGACCTCATCCAGCCGAACTGCCACTCTGACCTTTGCCAATAAGAGCAGGGAGCTCCCAGAGTTGAAAGCAAGGCTGTGACAGGTGAGCTTTGGTTTTGAAGTAACCCACTCTGCTGCCCCTCACTCATTTCTTTCTTATGTCCCTTAATGTGCATGCCTTGGCTTAGAATGACATGTGATTCATGTGATGACTATTAAAACAGGAAGCGTCTGGATATCACACATGCGCTGTGAGGCAGGCCGGTGTCGGTGACAGTGATGGGCACTTCTCTACCCTGGTCCTTGCTCCTCCTTGGCTTTTTCTTGGGTAAGGCTGCCCCACCCCCACCCCGAGGCACCCTCTCTCTCCATTAACTCTCTATCCATGGGCAATTTTCCCTGAACTGTCTCCCTAGGAATGTGTGTGTGTGTGAGTGTGTGTGTGTGTGTGAAAGAGAGACAGACAGACAGACAGACAGACAGACAGGAGGCAGGCAAACATGCACTATTATCTCAGCCCAGGCAGAACCACACTGTGATTATCACACTTACATTTCCTTTCTCATGAATCACAAGGAGCATGGGTGTTTCTGGAGGCTGGTGGTGGGGCAGAGATAAAGCATCCACCACAGCCAGTTCAGAGATCTCATCTGCATCTTCCATCTCATACAGGGTCCCCTTGTTTCTGTCCCCTCCTGCTTCTCCTGCCAGGCCCTGAGGGCACCTTCATCCTGGGCCTTCCATGTCCTTTGAGTAACTTCATTAGGGGACCTCAACATGGGTGGCCATTCTTATAGCTCACTCCCTCACCCCCAAGGGCCTGAGGGGTGACGAATCTTGCACCTGAGGTCACACAGTAGACCACTTCAGAAACGCTTTGGAGGGGCCACTGATGCTCTCAGCCTGCTATTCAAGTTTCCCTGTCCATTCTCCTTCAGGGGGAGCCTGCTGGCATGGCTTGTCTGAGCCACTGCCTGGGGTTGTCCCTCTTCCATCCTCAGTGACCCCGAGCCTGCTGACAAATCTCTTAGATGTGTTTAAAACCCAGGAGTTTGTAAAGAACGTGCTTTAAATTAAAAAAAAAAATCAAATCCCACAACAATGTTGGGTGTTAGATGAAGCAGGTGATGGGCTGAGGCTGAGAGAGATTAGGCGGCTTCTTGGGGCACACGGCTGGCAATGCTGGCAATGTGAGAACGTGGCACCGATGACACTCTCACCACCCAGCTGTGGGGATGTAGCAGAGCACCAGGAAATCCTCAAAAACTCGTGTTTCAAAGTTACAGAATTGAAACTGAAACGCCAGATTTCTGTCAAGTTGCCCTCATCCCCAAGTTCCTCTTTCCACACTGAGTAAATGAATTTTCCTTCCTTCAAGGGATCCCAGTCAGGGGGTCACTGTTGGTGAAGCCATCTCTTGGGCATACAACCAAAAATATGGTTAAGTTAGATCTTACTGTAAGAACTGTTCACACTTCCTCAGTTCAATTCTGGAAACATCCATTGGGCCTCTTGTGTGTTGGGGTGGGGTCAGTGGAATGCAGGGAGGATATGGCAGTGGGAGGGGTCAACCAAGTACAGCTTTGGGGACAGATGTTTTCATCAGGATGCTGCTGCTAGCTTTGGGCAAGTTCCCTAAGCCTCTTTAGTGCCATGTTCTGCTTCTGTTAAGTGGGAATAAGAACACCTACCTTACAAACTTGTTTCTACTGTTGTGGGATTTGATTTTTTTTAATTAAAAAAAGTAAATAAAGTAAATAAAGTCATGCATCTAATGCTCTGGCCATGGTGTCTGCCATTCAGCGTTCATGGTCTGGGTGATCTCTTTGAGCCTCTTTCCTCTCACTGAATCCACAACAGGATTCAAGCCAGGAATTTCTATATGCACCTCACTTCTAGCCACGGGCTCCACGGCCTTACTTTGCTTTGTTCCTCAGATGCTAATCCCCTCCTCACTCCTCTCCTCAACTAGGGGAACTCATGAACCCCTGGAGAAGACACACAACACAGCTCTTCATATGAGGGAGAATGAAGTAAGCACTTGCCACAATGCAGGCCACTAGCACAGGTTGAGGGCAATTGGGGGACGCAGGGTCAGATCAAATATAGGGCTCGATCAGCTGGGGCTCCCACAAGGTGACAGCGCAGAGCTGGGCCTTAAGAGCCACTGCTCTTGTGGAGGTGAGCTGGGCAGCTGTGGGTGCAGCTGGGCAGGGTGAACTGTGGTCCTACCCACTCAATGGGCAAGAGTGACTCAGTCATGGGAGATCATCCCACAGGCAGCTCCCTGGGCTTCTCCTTACTCACAGTCCACTTTGAGTCTGCATGTGGTTATTTCCTTATATGTTGATTAATTCATGCAAAAAACCAAGAAGACCCCTTTGGCATGAAGGACCACATGCTGACTGTGTTCTAGTTCTCACACCAACCAGTATGGAGCCTTGAGCAAAGCACCTACGTTCTTTGGGTCTGTTTCGTTATCTGTAAAATGGAACTAATAATCTCTTATGTGACTTGCTCTCAGGACAGTTGGTGAATCAGCCCGTCTCTGAAGGTTCTGTTCTGTGTCTGCAGGGCGAGGGGCTTCCAGAAATGACATGGCCCCTGTGGTAGTAGCTGGGATCCTAGGGGGCTCTGTCACTCTGCCCCTGCAGCTGCTGCCTGGCCAGCGGGTGGAGAGTGTCTCCTGGAAGTCCCGCTCAGCAGCCAAGACCATAGCCACGGTCACCTTGGGAGAAGCTGGAAGGCCAGACACCTTTGAACAGATAGAGGCCCGGTACCGGGGTCGTGTGAGAGCCGTGGGCCCAGGAAGCTCCCTGCAAATCAGCAACCTGAGCCGAGAGGATGCCGGGTCCTACCGTGCCCATGTTAATCTGAGGGACTCCCCAGTGACCCACACCTGGGAGTACAGACTGTGGGTCTATGGTGAGTTTTTTGGGGGTGGCAATGGGTGTTGGGGGCTGTTGGTCTTGTCATTTTTATGGTTTTTTCCCATGTCCCTTTTTGTAATGTTCACAAGTTTCCCTCTATTACAGGACTAGCGTGTGCTTATAATAGAAACACGGAAAGGAGTGTGGCCTGGGCCACACCCTAGAGCAATGCAGAGGAACCCCTGGGCTTGCAGTGGGCAGGAAATAGATTTCCGGCATGTGAACCACATAGAACTTTGCCACAATGTAGGAGCTTCCCCTTGGCTAAAATAGGAAGACTGCCCTGTGAGAATACATTTCCTGTGAAAGGGCTTTGTAAAGCCTGACATAGATCACAGGAACACTATGATCAAGCTCCTTAAAGAAATTTAAAAAAAAAAATTGTGTTCTTGGGGCAGCTACAAAGGAGATGGGGGGTGTCGCCTGGCAGCTGAGGCAGGAGCCATGCTGAGACAGACAGCTTGTAGTGGAGAAGGGAAGAGCAACCAAGACCCTGGATCTCGGCCCTGAAAGAAAAGGGGCCCAAGACCAGGCCATGAGTAGTGGAAGACCCCCTCCCCTGCCCAGAGGGTACAAGGCAGTAGGTATGTCATAGAAGGCCTAGGCCAGACCCTCCCAGCGCCTGCTCAGCATCTGAAGCCAGTGCATGCTCCCTGCTGGGAAAGATTATGACACAAACATCACGCTTGGATGAAGTAAACCTTTACATAGAGCAAGGGTGGAAACCCAGGCTTTGGGGTTGTATTCACTGATTTTGGGTCTTGGAGTCATTACTTCATAGATGAGACTCTGGAAAACCTACTTTAAGCTCTCGGAGCCTATCAAGTAGCCTATCCTCCCTCACCTGTATGCAATTTGTTCTGGAAATCGATGAGATATTAAGGGACATTGCAAATCCCAAGATCTAGAACAGATATGGGCAAATCCTGCCTTTATTGTTCTATATGTGGATTCAATGTGACACAGGGGCTCAGCAGCAATGCCTTATGCATTCTTCCCTAAAAAGAGGGGCCCAGAGTACCTGACCTGGCTTCAACTTGCTCCCCTTTGCACACAGAGTTGGTGACCCAGCCCCACGTCAAAATGAGCTCCAGGGTCGGTGAGAATGGACACTGCACCACCATCTTGACATGTGAAGCAGAAGGCGGAGGAGACTCTGTGTCATACAGCTGGACACCTCTGGGGCCCCGGACTGTCGTGTCTGGCAAAGGGTCTGTCCTCAGTGTCTCCTCGAGGCCTGGGGATGATGTTCTAATCTTTACTTGTGTGGTCAAGAACCCAGTCAGTAACAGCAGCTCCGTGCCCGTCAGGGTGCTGCCCTCCTGCGCAGGTACCTAGACCCTGAGCCCTTATCTGTGCAGCAGCTCTGGAGCAATGCAAGGCAGGGAAAGGGGTCTTGCTCCTACAGGCCCCGGGGAGAGGGACTAGCACCTTTGAGAGAAGACCATGGGTCGCCAAGTGTGGGGCTGTGTTGAAATCAGTTCTTGTCCCAGTCTGGGCTGGTGTGGCAGGGGAAAGGCGAAAGGCCCATCAGAACTGATAGGAAGACTGGAGGGGTTTGGGCAGGAGGAGCTTGATGGGATTTGTGGCTGCTCCCGGAAGCTAGGAAGAGCTGATACTGAAGCTGTGGTGTTCTCTCTCTGTCTGCAGGGTCAGGAATCCTGACAGTGTACACAGTGGGGGAGACAGTGATTGGCACTCTGGGAGAGTCAGCCACTCTGACCCTGGAAGTCCCAGTTGGGGAGGAGATAGAAAGTGTTACCTGGAGCTCTCGAAGGCTCCTTACTGTTTTGCAACCCAGAGAGGCAGGCAAGCCCATCCTGGCTTCTGGCACTCAGGGGCCCTACAGTGGACGACTTAGCACCCCCGACCATGGCTACTCTCTTCAGATCAGCCCCCTGAGGCTGCAGGACTCCGGCACCTACAGAGCCTGGGTAACTCTGCGGAATCCTCCAAGGAACATCACCAAGGATCTCACCTTGCGCGTTTATGGTGAGGCCTGTGTGTCTGTGGTGATGGGTACCCACATTTGAGCTTGACCCTTGTCTCTTCCCTGCTTGGCTGGACCAGAGCCTTCTCATAGCTGCGCCTTCTCTTCTTGGCATAGAGCGGCTGCAGAAGCCCAACATCACTGCCAGCTCCCTGATCATGGAGAATGGAATGTGCTCCCTCACGCTGATCTGCTCCCTGAAACATGCTGGAGAGGATGTTCAGTACAAATGGGAACCTCAAGGCCTGGGAACAGTTGTGTCCCACGGGGGAACCACCCTGAGAGTCTCCTGGAAATCTGGGAGCAGTGACAGCTTGAACTGCACAACCAGGAACCCCGTCAGCCAGAGCTCCAGCTCTGTCCTTGCCAGCTCCCTCTGCTCAGGTAACACTCCTCCATAGCAGCCCCTGAATATCATGTCTGCCTTCCTCAGATTTCTAAGAGTGGGCACAGGAGAAGAGGGCAGGATGAGCTTGCAGCAGGGTGTGTCTCTGGGTGCAGACACGGGCTCTGGGGCACCATTGTGGGCTTCTGTCCACAGTCTGTCAGGCCCAGACTTCCTGTGTAAGGGCTTGCAAAGATTCAGCTGGGAATTGGCTTCATTTTGGGACTGCTCAGGGAAGGTGCTTCCCCCAGCTTCACTCATCCCTGCAGAGTTCCCAGGGAGGAGTCCAGGCTTCTTGACTGTACCATCTGAGAAATCTCAGTCTCTCTTCTGTCAGGAACTGACCTGGCCCAGGGCTATGCTCCTTTGGTGCCCAAGGGTGGCCTCTCCCACTTCCACCATCTTCATCCAAATATGCCCTGCTCTTCTCTTCCCACTGATCTCTGCTCCTTATCTTTAATTCTTCACAATCATTTACTCCAATCTTTTGCAAATGTTTCGTCCCCAATGGGATCCTGACTACTAAGTTCAAGGGCTGATCCTCAATTCCATTCTCCTGTACGTGCTTCCTCCTCCAGCCGAACTGCTCTCTCCCGGCCCCTTCTAGGTCATGCCCTTCTCAGGTCCAAGGCTGTCCCCTGCCCAGGCCCCTCCCTACTCCCCTTGTGTTCCTTCTGTTGCCCAAGGCAGAAAGTTGGGCAACATTAAGAGCCCCCCTCTTTTCCACCACCACCTACAGTACTCACACTTTTGTATATTCCTCACGTGGACGCCACCAACCAGACTCCTCACTACTTTCCCAATCATCCTCCTGAGCTTGCTGCCAAGGGCAAATTCTAAGTGAAAGAAATGTGCACATTACTTTTTCACTTAAAACCCCTTGAAGTTCTCCTACTACCTAAGGTATAAATATTTTGGTACGTCTTCATTCTTTTAAGCAACATGCATTTACACACTATTTTTTTTTTTTTTTTTTTTTTGTGGGACCCTCGCCGGCGGCTGGGGATCGAACTGGTGCTGCAGAGGCTGTGGGCAGCCTCGCAACCCAGCGCTCAACCGCTGCGCCACCAGGGGAGGCCCATACAGACTATTTTTAATGTGCCCTTTGTTCTAGTCATTGAAGACATGGTGTTGGTTTAATTATTTTTTGTTCCTCTCTCTCCCAAGACCTTCAGCCTCAGGAAGATACCCTCCCCCCCTCAGGGGTTGCAGGTACAATCCTCATAATCTGGATCCACCAACTTTTTAACCATTTTCTCTTCTGGACATTTATATAAATGACTTTATAGAGTGTCTAGCACATCACAGTCTTTGTGTACGTGTCTGTCATCTCCACTGAACCATGAGCTATATCTTCCTTACCTTTCTCTGCATTTCTGAAGCAGCATGTAAGAGATATAAAATGCAGAGCTGACAAGTATTAAGGTGTATCCCATGCCAGTGCAACGGGACACAAGGAGACACAGCAATTGACCTCAGACTCGAATATTCTTCTTTCTGTGGGGTCCAGAGGGCATTTCAGCTCCATCCACAGATCAGCTTCCTAAAAGGGAACATTCCACCAATGTTTCTTCCTCAAAAATCCCTCTTCCCTACTTCCCATTCCTTTCCTTCTCATCCCTTCATCCCAATTCCTAACCTGTGGTCATTGTTCATCCAGCCTCCTTCTTAACCTGCTCGCCGGAGAAAGGGTTTCTTCTCTTTCTGATCCTGGGAGCCTTGGGGATTTGACCTTGACTTGTGGAGAAACCAAGAGGAGAAATATGAGAAGGGCTCACCTTTGAGACACAGAGATAAGAAGTCTCTACAAGGATCTCGACCCAATGCCAACATCTCCTGGTGAAAGAGATAGACCGTAATACTGATTAAGGCACAAAACTTACTTCATTTGCAAACTGAGCTTGAAATTACCAAGAAACCATTATATCTTCTGTATTTATGCTTGTTTCAGGGTGTTTAAAAATGTTCAGAAAGAAGAGAAGCTTTTTTATTTAAAAAACACTGGATGGACTGGAAGAGGGGAGGTAGGAGTGAAGCAAGGAGGGTACTCAGTGGACAATAGTGGAACATTCTGATGATTTGTTAGTGGTTGCGGTATGATAACACATTTGTAGTGGTGTGAACCTAAATTTGTAAAACATAACATGTAAACATGTAAAACATATCTCATTAAGCATAATTTTTAAAAAAGTTAGATGGTTTGAAACATAGAAGATTAATAAAATTATCATTCTGAGCATGTATGCTACTTTTTTGTTAACATGTAAGCAGATGGACCCAGAAAGTCCAGCTTCAACTTAAATTTCATCTCCTCAGAGCAGCCTTCTGAGCACTGTATTTAAGTAGATCTTTCCTCTTGTTCATAATCATTGTATCCAGCTTAATTGTGTCAAGGCATTATAATTTGTGATCATGTATATATTTTTTAGTGATTGTTTATTGTTCATCTCCTTCACAAGACCTTTGGCTCCATGAGGACAAAGATTGTTTCTGTTTTGTTCACAACTATAGACCCAGAGGTAAATACAGTTCTTGGTTTCTGGTTGATATTTTAATATTTTTCAAATGAATGATTAGTTAATCATGGATGATGGATGAGAGTTGAGAACTTTTTTTAAAATTAAACTTTTTAATTTTCTTACATTGTTCATTTTTTTATAGTATTTAGTATCTCCCCTCAAGTGTAGTCCCCATAAATCTCCCACCAACATATCAGTCATGAACCATCACCATAGTCCCTTGTGGAAAGTGGAGAACTTTTTTTTGAAGATCTGAAGACTATCAGATTTCATAAAAATCTGGGACTAGTACCACCGTGTGTGTGTGTGTGTGTGTGTGTGTGTGTGTGTTTCTGCTCTTGATAAATACTCTTCTTTAAATAACAGTATTTTTATCTTATAATTTCCTTGAATACTGAACAGTTAGCTGAAAAGAGTTTAAAACAAGGAAAAAGTCAAGCAAATATTGTTTGAAAATGAACAATGATGTAAAAAATAAAAAAATTTAATTAATAAAAAATATATAAATAAAATAAGGAAAAAGTTTTTCAGTGGGGTTTTGACGTTGCTCTGAAGTGCTAAATAGGTTGATCGAGAGCGTGCACCACATGCAGATGCTGCTGAGAAAAACACAAGGTTAAAGTTAAATGAAGACATTTAACTGGGAGGAAGTGGGGGGGGGTATTAGATTTACAAATTGGTGAGCACAAACTCAGGTACCAGACCAACATCCCTCTGGGGTCTTTGATCTCAATTTGTTCCATAGGTCACAAGTACAGAACCATCTGAGTAAACCACATGATAACCTCAAAACAAAAACCTGTTGAATAAACAAATTGAAAGGCAATCGAAACATAACTCAAAAGGAAGCTGTCAAAGCACAAGAGAATAAGAGACCAACAAAAGCAATTATAAAAACACTAAAACCACAAATAACAAAATGGTACTAAATACTTATTTTTTGTCAAAGTTTTATTTATTTATGCATACAAGAGCTGGGGTACAGGCCAACGATGTGAGGGGTGAGAGAATTCCCCAGAAACAGAGTAGGGAGCAGAACAGGCAGACTGACTGAAATACACTGCTGAGGAGAGCAGCGGGTGAGTCAGGAGAGGTCTGCTAAGCCATGTGGGTTGCTCCCTGGAGGGCTGATGATCTAACTCAAGCTGCAGAGGCTGCAGATAGCTGCAGAGGCTGTGGATAGCTTCACAGGCTGCGGATAGCTTCACAGTGCTGTGCTTAACCCTTTGTGCCACCAGAGAGGCCCTAAATACTTATAATAACTTACTAAATACTTTTAATAACTTACCTTAAATGTAAATGATTTGGATTCACAAATTACAGAGTAGAGAGTGACTGAACAGATCACAAACCAAAACCCAACTTTTTTGTTGTCTACAGTGTTTTGTGGGAGTGGCCTGTGTTATTGTCTATCCCCTAGCCTTGACCCAGGAGCAAATGGGAGGCTAATTCCTGAAAGAAAAGGTGCTGAGTCACCTCAGCCCCAAAGGAGGAGAGGCTCCAATTCTGGTCTTTACCCACAAAAATCCCAGGAGTGTCTAATTACTGAACGTTGCTTTAGGTATGAGGTGTGGACTGTGTCTGAGAGTCTCCTGCCTGCCTGCCCAGAAGCTGGGGAAAAAGGGGAGGGAACGAGGACCCCCAGAAATAAATGCCACCTTATGGAAGTAACTTGAGAGCTCAGACGACACAGAAAAAGTGTTGGGGAAGCCACCTTAGCTCTGCTTAGCTGACAAATAAACAGAGCCCCAAAATCTGGCCTCTTTAACCTCCCCTCCTTTTTGTACTCCTAAATGCAGTGATTCAAGCCCTCGGTGGCTACACCCACTTCTATGCCTTCATACATGCTTCTCCATTTGTCCTGCTACCTCCTTTCTGTTTCACTAATTCCTTTTTTTTAATCACAAATTTCCTAGGTGAACTTAAGCCCTCGCCTTGTGTTTTTGAGAGGGACTGAATGGTAAATCTCTTATTATAATATGAATTTTCTTTTTTTAAAAAAAATTTTGTTACTGGGACCTCCCTGGTAGCACAGCGGGTTGAGTGCTGCACTGTGAAGCTGTCTGCATCCACTGCAGCGCGGGTTTGATTCCCAGTCCGCCAGGGAGAAACCCACATGGCCAGCGAACCTCTCCTGTCTCGCCAGCTGCTCCCCTCAGCAGTGTCTTCTGTCAGTGCCTGTTCTGCTCCCTGCTCTGTCTCTGGTGAATTCTCTCACTCTCCCGTGCCTCTGAATAAATCCCAGTTCTTGGATAAATAAATATTAAAAAAAAATTGTGTTATTGTTATAGACATAACAATGGTTTAAAATATTGGATATGGGGGCTCCCCGGTGGCGCAGCGGTTGAGGGCTGGGCTGTGAAGCTGCTTGCAGCTTCTGCAGCGCCAGTTTGATCCTCGGCCACCAGCGAGGGTCCCACATGGTGCGCAGACCTCTCCTGCCGCGCCTGCTGCTCCCCTCAGCAGTGTACTTCGGTCCTTCTGCCTATTCTTTTTTTTTTTTTTAAGATCATTTATTTATTTATTTATTTATTTATTTATTTATTTATTTATTTATTTATACAAGCACTGGGCACAGTCAGAGGTGCGGGAGGGTGAGAAAATTCACCAGAGCTAGAGCGGGGAGCAGAGCTGGCAGAAGGACCATAGCACACTGCTGAGGGGAGCATGAGGGGAGCATGAGGGGAGCAGCGGGCGGCAGGAGAGGTCTGTGCCCAGTGTGGGACCCTCCTCCGGTGGCCGAGGAGCAGCCGGGGATCGAACCGGCGCTGCAGAGGCTGCGGGCAGCTTCGCAACCCAGTGCTCAACCGCTGCGCCACGGGGAGGCCCTCTCCATTTATTCTTAAGGGTCTTACGTGTCTCCACAGTCATTTCACTTTGCCTTCATTTCCTTGTGTTCTTTGAATTCTCTCCAGATTAGTTACTTCCATATCCTTCCCTTAGAAGGGTTTAAGAAGCAGTACAGTCTGGACCTCCCGGGGCCTCCCTGGTGGCGCAAAGGGGTTAAGATGCAACCTATGAAGCTAATGGCAGCCACTGCGGCACGAGTTCAATCCCTCGCCAGGGAGCTACCCACATGGTACAGCAGACCTCTCCTGACTCTCCCACTGCTCCTCTCAGCAGTGTATTTTGATCTATCTGCCTGTTCTATTCCCCTCTGTCTCTGGTGAATCCTCTCAGCACCCCCCCCCCCACCTCTGGCCTGCATCCCAGCTCTTGTACGCATAAAAATAAAATAAATTTTTATTAAAAAAATAGTAGTCTGGTAGTTTTATTCCACAGAAATAGTGTGTTTTACTCAATGCTCATAAACTTGAAGTGTACATATTTTCACTGAGAAAAAGAACCTGACTAGTATGTTGGCTAAACTTGTTCATGTCCACCAGGGGGCGCCAGGTGGGGGACGCAGTGAGCTGATGGGGTTTCCCTGTGACTTGAAGGGATTTGTTTATGCCATTTTCTATCAGTTCTCATCTGAAATGAAGGGGCGGGACCAGACAATCCTTAGTCTCTTCCAGCTCCAGAATTCTGTCAGTGAGGCTTAGAAATAAGCGGAATCTGTGGTTGAGCTGGACCCTGAGAACAGAATAGTCACTGCAGACAAGAACTCCCTCCCCTGAGGGTCCTCCAGAGCCCTGGCAGCCCGAGATGCGACTCCAGAGGGCAGTGTTGGCCTGAGGGAAGTCAGGCCAGAGCTTGACCCGCAGTGACCAGAGGCTTCAGAGACCTGGCGGTAAGGAACCCCAGGCTCAGAGAAGCTAAGTGTCTTGCTCAGACTCTATCGTCCGGAAGAGATGTCGGATGCTCAGAGACTAATGACTGTAACAGGAGCAGGGGCTTTTTCTTCCCTTTCTCATTTTTTATTAAGAACAATTTCATTTTCATTCTGGAGGCTCTATGTCAATTCTCCTGTGTGTAGTAAGGAGGTGTACGTAGAATGGGAGACCAAGAGCAACATCTTTAGTGGCCCCAGCCCTGGGGAGCCAGGGCCCCCTACTTTGTCTCCTCTTAACTCCTGGCCTCTGGTCCCCTCTCGCCCCCCACAGGGTCCTTGCGCCCACCTGTCACAGAAGGGTCGGCCTCAACTCTCGACCTCTGCTCTCCTTCTTCTATTCTTGGACTCTTCTTGTTTGCGTTCTTCTCAGACTGATTCAACTCAGGGAACATTCCTTCTGGAAGCTTCTCCATAGAGGCAGTGCCTGCCTCCAGTGGAGAATCTAGCCTGGCAAAGGGGGTATGACTCCTGGTCCCCAGCATGTCCTCTGCTTTCCTTTCACTTTACTTATCTGTAGGTCTGTTTATGTCTCCACCTCCCACTTGACTGTGAGCAACTGGAAGCATGGCAAGCAGACTGTAGACATTTTAGAGATGTTAATTGAAAGAATAAGTTTTCTAATTAGAAAATTTTCTAATTAGAAAATATGATTTTCTAATTAGAAAATATGATCAATGCCAGCATTTATTTTATTTTATTTTTTCAAAAAGATTTATTTATTTATTTATGCAAGCACTGGGTACAGTCAGAAGTGTGGGAGGGTGAGAGAATTCACCAGAGCCAGAGCGGAGAGTGGAGCGAGCAGGCAACTGAATAAGTACACTGCATAGGGGAGCAGCTGGTGGCAGGAGAGGTCTGCGCATCATCTGGGACCCTTGCGCCCAGGCCACCCCTTGCCGGTGGCCTGGGATTGAACCGGTGCTGCAGAGGCTGCAGGTAGCTTCGCAACCCAGTGCTCAACCACTGCGCCACTGGGGAGGCCCCCCAGCATTTATTTTAAAAGGATAAATGTGCAGAGCTGTATTATTTGTGCACAAAAAAACCTATTAGACAAAAAACAATCTGTCTTATTGCCTAATAAATTTTATTTTTATATTTCCCCATACAATTGCAACCCCCCCATTCTGACCCCAATCCCTCCCCTCCCGCCCCCCACCCCCCAAAAAGTGTCTCTGTTTCATAGTTTTTTGTTGATTTTGATTTTCACTTTCTTATAGTTATTCATTTTCCTGGTCCCTTATTTAAGTTCTCTAGATTCCTGCTATGAGTGAGACCCT
Source organism: Talpa occidentalis (assembly GCF_014898055.3). NCBI lineage: Eukaryota > Metazoa > Chordata > Mammalia > Eulipotyphla > Talpidae > Talpa > Talpa occidentalis. The sequence continues at coordinate 69,658,737 of NW_023601212.1, forward strand.
CCGGTATTTTTCTTTTTCTTTTTGGCTTATTTCGCTGAGCATGATCCCTTCCAGCGCCATCCATGTTGCTATAAATTGCATGTGTTTATCTTTTTTGAATGCTGAGTAATATTCCATGGTATATATGTACCACATCTTCTTGATCCAGTCATCTATTTTTGGGCATTTGGGCTGTTTCCAAAGCTTAGCTATTGTAAATAGTGCTGCTATAAACATAGGGGTGCAGGTGTTCTTTGGAATTGATGTTTCTGTGTCATTTGGGTCAATACCTAGGAGTGGAATTGCTGGATCATATGGAAGCTCTATGTTTAGTAGGTCCAGAAATCTCCACACAGCTCTCCACAGTGGTTGAACCAGTATGCACTCCCACCAACAGTGCAGAAGAGTTCCTTTTTCTCCACACCCTCGCCAACATTTGTTGTTGCTAGTTTTTTTAATATGTGCCATTCTCACTGGTGTAAGATGGTATCTCATGGTAGTTTTGATTTGCATTTCCCTGATTACAAGTGATGTTGAACATTTTTTCATATGTCTGTTGGCCATTTGCATTTCCTCTTCAGAGAAGTTCTTTTTAGCTCTTCTGCCCATTTTTTGACTGGATTATTTTCTTTGTTGTTGCTGAGTCTCATCAGCTCTTTGCAGATTTTTGTGATCAGTCCTTTATCATTAGTGTTGTGTGCAAAAATGTTCTCCCAGTTGGTGGGGTTTCTCTTTGTTTTTGTTATTGTCTCTTTTGCTGTGCAGAAGCTCTTTAATTTGATGTAGTCCCAGCTGTTTATCTTTGCCTTCACTATCACTGCTTTGGGTGATGTGTCTGTAAAGATGTCTTTGATGTGCAAATCACATAGTGTTTCGCCTATAATTCCTTCTATGTATTTTATGGTTTCAGGTCTTTCGTCTAGTTCTTTAATCCATTTTGAGTTGATTTTTGTGTATGGTGTGAGGTAGTGGTCAAGCTTCATTCTTTTGCATGTAGCGACCCAGTTTTCCCAGCACCATTTATTGAACAAACTTTCTTTGCTCCAATGCATAGTCTTTTCTCCTTTGTCAAAGATTAGTTGATCATAAATCTGTGGGTTTATTTCTGGATTTTCTATTTGATTCCATTGGTCTGTATGTCTGTTCTTGTTCCAATACCATGCAGTTTTTTTTTTTTTTTTTTTTTTATAGAGGCATGCTTTATTTATTTGTTTGCTGGTTTGTTTGTTTGTTTTGTTTATACATGCACTGGGTACAGTCAGAAGCGCGGGAGGGTGAGAGAATTCACCAGAGCCAGAGCGGGGAGCAGAGCAGGCAGAAGGACCGAAGTACACTGCTGAGGGGAGCAGCGGGCGGCAGGAGAGGTCTGCGCGCCATGTGGGACCCTCCTCGGGTGGCCGGGGAGCAGCCGGGGATCGAACCGGCGCCGCAGAGGCCGCGGACAGCCTCGCAACCCAGCGCTCAACCGCTGCGCCACTGGGGAGGCCCACCATGCAGTTTTGATAATTATGGCTTTGTAGTATAATTTGAAGTCTGGGAGTGTGATGCCTCCATTTCCTTCTTTTTTTTTTTCAGGAGAGCTTTGGCTATTCGGGGTTTTTTGTGATTCCATATGAATTTCATCAATAATTGTTCTATTTCTTTGAAGAATGACATTGAAATTTTGATTGGAATAGCATTGAATCTGTATATTGCTTTTGGTAGGATGGCCATTTTCATAATGTTTATTCTTCCAATCCATGAGCAGGGGATGTCTTTCCATTTTCTTGTGTCTTCTTCTATTTCTTTTAACAGTGTTTTATAGTTTTCTTTGTGTAGGTCCTTTACCTCTTTTGTTAGATTTATTCCCAAATATTTGATATTTTTTGTTTCAATAATAAAAGGGATGGTTTTTTTTTATTTCTTCTTCTTCAGATTTATTGTTTGTGTATAGGAAGGCTACTGACTTTTGCGTGTTGATTTTGTATCCTGCCACTTTACTGAACTGATTGATGAGTTGAATTAGTTTTTCTGTGGAGTTTTTGGGGTTTTCTATGTATATTATCATGTCATCTGCAAATAGTGATAGTTTGACTTCTTCTTTTCCTATTTGGATTCCTTGTATGTCTTTCTCTTGTCTTATTGCTCTGGCTAGGACTTCCAGTATTATATTGAAAAGCAGTGGTGAGAGTGGACATCCTTGTCTTGTTCCAGATCTTAATGGAATTGCTTTCAGCTTTTCACCATTGAGAATGATACTGGCTGTTGGCTTGTCATAGATGACCTTTATGATGTTGAGGTATGTTCCTTGTATCCCAAGAATTTCAAGGGCTTTTATCATGAATGGGTGTTGCACTTTGTCGAAAGCTTTCTCAGCATCTATTGATATTATCATATGGTTTTTATATTTCTTTTTGTTGATGTGTTGGATAACGTTGATTGATTTTCGGATGTTAAACCATCCTTGTGTCCCTGGAATGAATCCTACTTGGTCGTGGTGAATTATCTTATGGATACATTGTTGGATTCTGATAGGTAAAATTTTATTGAGGATTTTTGCATCAGTGTTCATTAGGGAGATTGGCCTGTAGTTTTCCTTATTTGTGTTGTCCTTGTTCAGTTTTGGTATTAGGTTAATGTTGGCTTCATAGAATGTGTTTGGTATTGTCCCTTCCTTCTCAATTTTTTGGAAGAGTTTGTGAAGGATAGGTACTAATTCGTCTCTGAATGTTTGGTTGAATTCATTTGTAAATCCATCAGGTCCTGGGCTTTTGTTTTTGGGGAGGTTTTTGATTACCATTTCAATTTTGCTGCTTGTAATTGGTCTGTTTAGGTGTTCTATTTCTTCTTTATCTAGCTTTGGGTGATTGTAGAGTTGTAGGAATTTGTCCATCTCCTCTAGATTGTTGAACTTGTTTCCATATAACTGTTCATAGTAGGTACTGATTATTCTTTTGATTTCTGCTGTGTCCGTTGTGATTTCTCCTCTTTCATTGATGATCCTGTTTATTTGTGCTTTCTCCCTTTTTTCCTTTGTGAGCCTGGCTAGGGGTTTTTCTATTTTATTGATTTTTTCAAAGAACCAGCTCTTGGTTTCATTGATCTTTTGGATTGTTTTTTTAGTTTCAATTTCATTTATTTCTGCTTTGGTTTTTATTATTTCTTTTCTTCTACTGGTTTTGGGGTTTTTTTGTTGTTCTTTTTCTAGATCTTTGAGCTTCGAGATTAAGTTGTTTCTTTGAGTTCTTTCTTGTTTTTTGATGTGAGCTTCTATTGCTATATATTTTCCTCTTATTACTGCTTTTGCTGCATCCCATACATTTACGATATTGGTGTCCTCTTTGTCATTCAATTCAAAGAATTTTTTAATTTCTTCTTTGATCTCCTCGTTAGTCCAGTGGTCTTCCAGTAGTGTGGTTTTTAATCTCCATGAGGTAGGATAGTTCCTTGCCTTCTTTTTATGGTTTATTTCTAGTTTGATGCCTTCATGGTCAGGAAAGATGGTTGGTATGATTTCAATCTTGGTGTATCTGTTGATGTTTGTCTTGTGCCCCAGTATGTGATAGATCCTGGAGAATGATCCGTGTGCGCTTGAGAAAAATGTGTACTCCGTTTTTTTGGGGTTTAGTGTTCTATAGATGTCTGTTAAGCCCAAATGCTCTAGGTCCTTATTTAGAGCTTTGGTTTCTTTAGTTATTTTTTGTCTTGTTGATCTATCCATTGTTGATAGTGGTGTGTTGAAGTCTCCCACTACGTATCTGTTTTCTCTGATGTCTGTTTTCAGAGAGGACAACAGTTGTCTGATATATTTTGGTGCTCCTTCGTTTGGTGAGTATATATTAATGAGTGTTATTTCTTCTTGAAGTATTGTCCCCTTGATCATAATGTAGTGACCATTGGGGTCTCTTTATTTTTTTGAGTTTGAAGTCTGTTTTATCTGATATAAGTATAGCTGTTCCTGCTTTCTTTTTTGGTCCATTTGCTTGTAGGATTGTTTTCCATCCTTTAACTTTGAGCCTATTTTTATCTTTTGTAGCTAAATGTGTTTCCTGGAGACAGCAAAAGGTTGGGTTTTGTTTCTTAATCCAGGCTGCAACTCTGTGTCTTTTTATTGAAGAGTTTAGTCCATTTACATTTAGAGTTAATATTGATATGTTAGCATCTGTATTTGCCATTGTGTTTGTCTTTCCTTTGATTTTATATATTTATTCTTTTAATAACTTTTTTTTTTTTGGCTTTCTTTCATTGTTATTCGTCCCTCTGAGGTTATGGCTTTAGGATTCCTTGTAGTATTTTTTGGAGTGGGGGTTTAGTCGTAATGAAATTCCAGAGTTTCTGTTTGTCTGGGATGGTCCTTATTCTTTCTTCATAGAGGAAGGAGAGCTTTGCGGGATAGAGTATTCTTGGTTGGCATCTGTTTTCTTGGAGTCTGTTGACTATGTCCCTCCACTCTCTCCTTGCCCGTAGTGTTTCTTCAGAGAAGTCTGATGTCAGCCTGATTGGTTTTCCTTTGAATGTTATCTGTTTCTTCCCTCTTGTCAGCTTCATTATTTTTTCCTTGTCCTGGCTTCTTGGGAGCTTTACTATTACATGTCTTGCTGTATTTTTCCTTTCGTCGTGGAAGTTTGGTGTTCTTCTTGCTTCTTGTATATCAATTTTCAGCTCCTTCTTCACATTTGGGAAGTTCTCTTCAATTATCTCCTGGAATATTTTCTCTGTTCCTACATCTCTCTCCTCTCCTTCTGGAATTCCTATAACTCTTATATTTCCTTTCCTCATGGACTCAGATAGTTCCCGAAGTCTTTCTTCGTTCTTTTTCCTTCGTACTTCTCTTTCCTTTTCTGTTTTGGTTCTTTTTATTTCTGTGTCTTCAAGAGTACTTATTCGTTCTTCCATTTCATCTATTCTGCTTTCATTGCTTTTCCCAGAGTTCTTTAGTTCCTCCATTAATTATTTGATCTCCTGCGTTTCTTTTACTTCCCTCTTTAGGGACTCAATTTCATTCTTCTGACCATTGTTTTCCCTCTTTAGGGACTCAATTTCCTTCTTCTGATCATTGTTTTCCTTTATGAATTCTGTCATTTTTTTAATCATGGCAATTTAAAATTCTCTTTCTGGAAGGCTCAAAAGTTCTTCCAAGTTACTGTCGTTGCAGTCTGGGGTGTGGTTTTCTTTTTGTGGTGTGCTTCTTTCCTGAGGAGTTGTTAGGTTGCGTGTGGTTCTTCTACTCCCTACTGTCTGTTTTCTAATTTGTCGTATGCATTGGGACACTGTGTTGCTTGGACTGGCCGGCATCTTGGGTGAACTTCTCTGCTCCCCTCTGGTTCCCCCAGGGGCCATCTCTGGCTTCTGAAGGAGCTTTCTGCTGGTTTCAGGCAGTCTTTACTGAAGAAATGTCCCTGTTCTAAAATGGTGAAGCGGGATGCAGTCCCTGCGCATCCAGTCTCAGGCACACTCTTCTGCACGCCCGGTCTGCCCTGGACGTGGGTCCCTGCTCCCTCTGTGGGCTCAGACTGCTGGTTGGAAGGGGCCTGGTGTGGGCTAACTTCCCAGCTGGCCACTGGGTCCTCCAGGAACCTTCTGCCCTTTTCAAGAAGTCTTTTCTTAAGAAATTTCCCTGTTCTATGGGGTGTTAGCGACTTTTTTTTCTGGTCGGTAGGTGGCGCCAGAGATCTCTCCTATTGTCCTTGGGGGGCTGTTTTTCGACCCCCCCACTCCCGCCGTGGGACAGGGAACAGAGCGGGAATGGTAGGGTAAACCTCAACGGCTTTGGGGTGCTGTGTCTGCCTTGTGCCCCACCATCGTGGAGAACCCACGCCCCGAATTTCGTGCCCCAGGTCTCAGTTCCAAAGCCCTCAGGTCCAGGATGCGGGCTATAGCCCAGTTCAGTGGCATGGGAATGGCGCCTTTTGCACCCCGCTCCCGTGCCTGGGCACCTGGTTCCTGCTTACTCAGTGAGGGACTTTCACCTCAGTGAGGGCCTCCCTCGTCTCCCCGCAAGCCTAGGTCGGAGGCGCAGGGACCTGGGCAGCAAGATCCCAATCCGCGTTTGCTTTTCAAGCATACCAAGCGCGCTGCATTTCCACGCAAGCTTACAGGCAGGCCCGGGGTTTTGTGCAGGTCTCCCGGGGTCTTTGTTGTTCTCTAATGGTGCCCGGAGCCGTTCGCTCACCGCCGCGGCGAATCCTGCAGGGTTCTCCACAGCCCCCTGTTCACGGGGTGTGGTGGCTACAATAGTTCCTTTCCACTCCCAGTCCCGCTTGCTGCATAGTTTGTTCTTGTTGGTCGTTTTAGCTTGTTTTTTTCCTCCTGTCTGTTGGTTGGAGAGTGCTGACTCTGTGGGTGGGGGAAGGGAGCAGGGTTCTGGGCTTTCCTCCCTTCTAGTCCTCTTTTATGGCAACTTTCTTCTTCGGGTAGTTTGCTGGAGTCGTCCGTTTATCTTCCGTGTCCCAGTTCTCACTGGGACCTGCCGCTTTTCCTCCCTATTAACTTTTTTTTAATGGGAGATCTTACTCGCAGCGTCTCCTCGCCGCCATGTTGCCGTAAAATGAAGGTTTAAGTAGAGGGAAACCAAACCACTAAATTTTCACCTTCCTCAAAAAAAAAAAAAAAAACACAAAAAAACCCAGGGTTCGTGTTTTGATGGGTTTTCTTCTGAATGTTTCCTTGCATGAGTACTTTTAAAATGAAGTTATGATCACACCACACATTAAATTTTACATTCTACTTTTTTTTATTTGTGATCTTGAGGGGAAGTGTTCTCTCTAGTCTCCTACATTCTTGGTTAAGAGTCCCCCTGTAAATAACAGATTAATGAGAGAAAATCAAACAAAAGTTTATTAATACACATGCCTCCTGTACATATGGCAGAGCCCCAGGAAAACTGACTAAAAGTCCCCCAAATGACCCAGCCACTGTTAGGGGGAAAAGTATGTCCTAAAGCTAATTCCATACAGGTTTTGTGGACTCCACCCCCACCCCAGGCCAAAGCCAAAGACACTGGGAACTCCAAATCCCATCACCACCAAAGGGAAGGTAGCTGGGACCTGAGGGTGGGGTTAAGCAGCCAGGTGGATATAAAAGGCAGACACGTGGGCTTTGGGGGATCCCCATTTTGGCTCTCCACCAGCTCGCAGCATCCGGCCAGCTCTGAGAGTGACTTTGGGTTTCCAGTTCGTCGGATCGGGTAGGACGCATTAAAGACTTTATTTCCCTATTTTCTCCCTGAGTTGTACATTTTCCTTATTTCCTTTTCCCTTGTAAATAAACCTTTTATTAACCTTTTGTGTGTGCCTGTAGTGGAGTATTCATAAGTCCCTTTTAAGATCGCGGGTGAGGACCCACAGCCAGGAACCCGGTCAATATGTTGCAATTTTTTTTTCCAGCAAAGCTAACTTGTCACATTTTCTCTCCCCTTGACACCAACACAGCATACAAATAGTGGTAGTAATTTTTGCTACTTATCTCAGAGTCTGTTTTTGCATAACTTCCATAGGGATTTTGTCTGTTTAAACAAAAATTGGATGTGAGTTTGATTGTGTGGCTTTGTGTGGAGTTCTTCCAAAAAGTTGAAACAGAGCTGAACCAAGAAGAGGAGAACCTGTTTGCTTGTCTGTAGGGTTCCAGAGACCTCCAAAGAAGGTGAGGAAGCTTGCCTCCATTGGCAGGACTGGACAACCCGGCCAACGAAAATGCCCTGGTACCCTCGAGAAGAGGAAAGCCCAGGTAGAGTCTGATGAGACCAACTTTGTACCTGAAGCCTACATCGACCAGATGCCACCGGTTCGCTCTGATCCTATATGGAGTATTTCAACAAAGCCGGCAAAAAAATTGCTGTTAGTTATTTTCTGCCTTGTGATTTTATGCAAAAATAGGAAGAATGGTTAAAAAAAAAAAGTAGATTTAGTTTGCAAACTTTTGCTATGCTGTTAAAAGTTTGGGATCAAGGTTGAGAAAATCTGTGTTTTATATCAGTTGAACCATTTTAAGATTTTTTTCCTGTGATTTTGACATATCTGCTGTCTTGTTTTGGCTAATGCCTAAAGATGTTTTTTTTTGGCTTAACCTGATGAACTATTTTTCGTGGAATAGAGGACTTTTGCTTTCCACAATGGACAAATACCTGGAGGGACTGGTTTTCTTTTACACTGGAACCTGGTAAAAATGTTCATCTGAGACTGCATCCCAACATTCATGTATTCAATCTTCATCACCATGCAAATGGTGGCAAAAAGTGAAAGGGGGGAATTGGTAGGGGGGGAAAGGATGTCCTAAAGCTAATTCCATACAGGTTTTGTGGACTCCACCCCCACCCCAGGCCAAAGCCAAAGACACTGGGAACTCCAAATCCCATCACCACCAAAGGGAAGGTGGCTGGGACCTGAGGGTGGGGTTAAGCAGCCAGGTTGATATAAAAGGCAGACACGTGGGCTTTGGGGGATCCCCATTTTGGTTCTCCGCCAGCTCGCAGCATCCGGCCAGCTCTGAGAGTGACTTTGGGCTTCCAGGTCGTCGGATCGGGTAGGACGCATTAAAGACTTTATTTCCCTATTTTCTCCCTGAGTTGTACATTTTCCTTATTTCCTTTTTCCCTTGTAAATAAACCTTTTATTAACTTTTGTGTGTGCCTGTAGTGGAGTATTAATAAGTCCCTTTTAAGCGCGCGGGTGAGGACCCACAGCCAGGCAACCAGTTCAATATCAGGGCTGCCCTATAACACCACCACCTTAAATGCTATCTTCAGCTAAAGACAATAGAATGATGTTGGGGTGGGGGAAGCTATGGGAAGTTACTGGGAAAAGTATAGCAAAGGGCTTGATAATATTAGCAGGCAGGCTGAGGGGGCACCCCAGGAACACCAAACTTTTCTGCTCTAAATGGATTCTGCCATCCTCCGCTTAAAGACAAAACATACTCTAGTGTATAAGAACTTCAGTAGAAAAGAACTTTGATACAATTAGTGTGTAATAGAGAATTAAGGGTGCAAAAGGGAGAAGAGAAAGAATCTAGTGAAAATTAGCTTCCAATTAAACACCCAAAGTTTCCCATCACCTCGTGGGTAAATGTCCAGTCAAACAGGGTTGGTCCAAAGATGGGCCACTGAGGCCTGAAAGCGTGCCACAGTCTGATCAGGACCCACAGGAAAGGTAGAGAAAGGGCCAGGCAAGCCTGGAAGGAAAAGAACAAAACCAAAATCAAGATAAAGGCTTTCATTGTCAGCCGAAAATCAAGATAAAGGCTGCCATTGTCAGCCGTCTCATGGTCCCTCATCCACATCTCTGTTCTTTCAGCTGTCTCCTTCCATGTCCCCCGAGTCCCTGGTACTGAGAAGCAAGCATGACTTCTTCACCTGTCTCTGCTCTGTATACTTTCTCCTGTCTTCTCTAAATCTTCCTTCTTTTTCTTCTTCCTGCCCACATTTTTCTAGTTTCTCCTTGCTGCTCAGCTCCACCCTTCCTTGGGTGGGGCAGGGAACTTGGAACCTCCCCTTTCTATGGATATCACGCTGGTACAAGGATAAGGCAGAGTTTAGTGCCTTCTCCATTGACAAGAGCCTCCAGAGATATGGTACAGAGAGGAGACACCCCAGAAAAGAAGAATTGCCTAATAAAATGTAAATGTCTCTTACAAAACGATGTTTGACTCAGTTTTCAGAGTGTCTCCTGTATCTGCTGTTTCTGAGTGAAAAATAATCAGCTCTAAATAATCTTCAAGTCAGAGTCATACTTTAGGGTGGCATCTTTTGCTCCCCCTTCAACACTATAACATCCTCCAGCTTTATGATTCATATTTCCTAATGTGTGTTTTCCTTAACTTCCCTGTCTTCAGGTGTTCCAGAATCTCACTCTCACAAATAGAAAAAGAAGTCATGCTTTATATATAATCTCACAGTGACTTTTTGAGAAGAGATTATTTTCAATCCCAGTCTTGTCTAGAAACCAATTTTTTTAAAAGATTTATTTATTTATGCATACAAGAGCTGGGTACAGGCCAGAGATGTGGGGATGAGAGGATTCACCAGGGACATAGTGGAGAGCAGAACAGGCAGATCCACTGAAATACACTGCTTAGGAGAGCAGCAGGGAGACAGGAGAGGTCTGCTTTGCCATGTGGGTTGCTCTCTGGCTGGCCGGGGATTGAACTTGTGCTGCAGAGGTTGTGGATTGCTTCATAGTGTGGTAAATCATTCTCGCTTCCAAGTTCTGTCCCAACCCATATCACCCTGAGAGTTAGAAAAGAACACCTCTTGGACCTCTCTGGTGGCGCAGTGGTTGAGGGCTGGGTTGCAAAACTGCCCGCAGCCTCTGCAGCGCCAGTTCGATCCCTGTGCATTGCTCCCCTCAGCAGTGTACTTTGTCAGTCAGGCTGCTCTGCTCTCCGCTCCGACTCTGGTGAATTCTCACCCTCCCCCGCTTCTGACTTACCCACGGCTTGTATAAATAAATAAATAATTCTTTAAAAAAAAAGAAAAAGAAAAGAACACATCTTTCTCAAGACATACTGATATTATAAAATGAGTTTTTATTATTTTTTCTTTTAGGAAATGATAGTAATAAATATGATATTTATAATATCTACAGTGTGACTGGTGCCTCCTGCGGACAGTTTCACAGTGCTGCGCTCAACCCACTGGGCCACTGGGTAGGCCCCACATAGGTTTTTATGGAGCAGCTCCGACTCCAGGGGCTGCTTCCTACTCTATCCTTTTGATGGAGGATAAGAATAGAAAAACTGGAAAGGAAATACAAGATCAAGAATCTAACTCACACGGAGGTAGGAGTAGAGGGGCTTAGCGTAAGCCATTAATCTGGTTATAGAAACCAAGACCCTTAGACATCAATGCCCAGATCAGCATGTGCAAGACTCAGAAACTATCAGACTGCTATAGGGAGTGTAAGGAGCACAGACCATCCACCCACAAAAACGAGCTCCTCCCCTACCAGAAGGAGATGACAAAACCTAACACTGCTCCCACAATAAGGCAGCAGTCTTTCTGCCCACCTGTGGCTATGCAGGTGCTTCTTTTCACCACCTCTCTTCCTCCGCAAGGCAGCAGCTTCCTTCTTCACGGACCTCCCTGAGTGGAGGCAGCTTTTTTGAAACACATCAAAGGCAGCCCACTCCCCTGCATACCCCTTATCCATGCTTCCTCACAGGGGGTGGGGATCATGCCTTATTTGCCAAGCTTTGGCAGAGCTTCTCATAAAATATTTGTTAAATAAATAAAAGGACTTTAAAGGTTTGCAAGTGACAAGCTACAAGTCTCCTATGACAGACTTAAAATTTGTCTGCAGATTCAGTTTCTTCCCTGAGTGTCCAGCGTGGGTCTGGACCCCTCTCAGCACAAGAAGGAAGCTGGGGCATGGTCCTTGTTCTTGTCCTGTTGCAATCTGACCACGGGTACATTGCACACCTCCAGTGTTGGGGCAGGAGCCATCCTTCATCCTTCACATAGGTGATGCCACATTCACATAGCAACAGGATGCGCCCAAGCTCCCCAAGCAGGGTTAACAGATACATCCACAGTCACATTGCCAGGAAGGGATGACGACACATTCAGTCACATGGTTGAGATTTCTCAGTTGTGCGTAGAATTAGAAGCTCTTAAATCTGAGGTTTCATCAGGGACCATGGTTAATAATGGAAGGAGAGCAGTGTTCCTGACTTTTCCTTGATATTTCTAGTCGAGTGAATTATTTGCATCATTTTCTGTGGGGTGAGGTGTGAGGGAGCACGTGGATGTTTAAATGACTTTCTCAAAGGCAAATGACCGTGGTATGTGGGCTGTCTCGGCCAGGGTGTTGGGTTTGTCCACCTGTTGGACAGATAAAAAGATGTGGAGCACTGGAGAAGGTCAAGCTGCTGTGGGAGAGCTGTCAGCCCAGTTGCTCATCACCAAGATGACCCCACCTGAACCCCCATACTGCTCTCACTAGTCATTCCCACTTTAGAGAAACCATTCTTCAAGGTGAACCCACATCTATCTTACTGGATGCAAAATGAACTGAACTTTCCTTCCAATAACCCACCAGAAGCAGCCTTTCCTATTACTGCACAAATATTTTACCAATCGTCATCTTTTCAGATCTGGTTGGGAGGGGAGATAGGATGGGATCCCTGCTTTTACCAAGCGTGACCTTTGGAGAACAAATTTTAAAACTTACTACATTTGTCTCACCCGGGGTCCTGTGAACCATGTAACATGCCGGACCATGGAATCTCTCTCCCACCTCCGGCTCAGATCCAAACTAAATTCACCTCCCCATTCACCCCTCCCAAGCTCCACCGCAGCTGGGCTTGTTGCCTATGACCCCAGGCAGGGTATTGCTGCTTTTCTCTTCCTTCCTGCCTACAACCCCTCTCCTGCTCTAGATGGAATCTCCACCCCACTTTTAAAACATGACTCTCTTCTAGTCCATGTATTCCTGTATAACCCCAGGCAAAATGAGAGCATGCTGGGGCACCTTCTAATAGCAGGGAATATGTGATCCCCAGAAACCCAAGAAAATTTAAGCTTAGTGGCCAGAAAAGGAACATGACAACTAAGATGAAGCTCAGGTCTAAAGCCTCTTACCTTTTTGGGTATTTGCACAGTGGAATAAAGTGTATTTGGTGTATTTTCCTCTGGAACAGTATTCTATTAAAAAACAATGAAAAGAAATCATCAGCCTCCCCTGGGTCACACAGACAGTCAAACAGATGCCCTGAACCTAGAGAAGTGAAAGCAGAGCGGGGGAGGGGATCCCAAGGGGTGGGGAAGTTACAGAAGAGTAACAGACAGTGGAGGTGCTCTTGTCAGTGGCTGATATAATAATTAAAAGCTTTTCTTTCAAGAAGAAATTGCATTGTATAGAACTTTTTGTTTAAATGAATTAAAAAATAAATAAGATATATAAGTCCCATGAGCTATGAGCTTCTTAAGGTCATTAAAGGATAATTTGAAGTAATGCTAATGTTGTAAACAAACTTTTCCATCAGTCAAAAGAGCCATTGCATCAAATCAGTCAGGATGAATAATGGAGTAAAACAAGCCAAAGCAACAGCAATAGCGCCTTCCAGGTTAGAAAAGATCATTCCTGAACAGGATGGCCCTAGGGTTTCCCCAGTGGGTCTTAAGCAGGAGCATGATGGTGAGAGGTCAGCCCAGATGCATGGAGCACAGAGCAGGTGCCCCTGTGAGGAAGGGAGGGCATTTAGGACACCCCCTCAGGAATGAAGCCAGTGTCTCCTCCTGAAAGGCTGTGGTAAGATGGGACACTACAACCTGACCAGACACACCAAAGGTGGGATAAAACTAGAATTTTGAGGCTCCAAAGTGTTTTTATTTCTTCCTTGAATGAGCCAGTGTTGAAAAGGGCTCCATGACCTCTCAGGAGCTGGTCCAACTTGGGCACTATGATCGTTCCCACAGAGCCCTTTGACATTATCTACCTGGTTCATCTTTCCAAATTGCCTCTTGTGACTTGTTTTTATTTTATTTTATTTTTAAAATTTTACTCTAATGATATTCTCATCAAAGGATTTCCCTGGAATTATCCTTGTGTTCATTCACTTCAACTTAGTGGCCAGCACGTAGGGTTGTCTTGAGTGTGGCCTGGAGTCACTGTGGGCCTGAGTTCTCCTTCTCCTGATGGCTCCTTGTGTTGTCTTAGAGGAAAAAGCATTTCTAGAGAGAGCCTCTGACACCTCAACTCAAACTCCATGTCAAAGTCACACTTCCCTGACCAAAAGGCATTGGGCCTGGAGAGTGGCTGCTGTGAATGGTGGGCTCCTGCAGGGTTGGGTCACAGATCAGTGTGTAATTACTGGCTGGGTCAGAGTGAGGTGCTCCAGAGGCCACTGACTCCTGCACAAATGGGCAGCCATAGAGACTTGGGGTGTGGGGGAGGCCTATGTGCGCTGGGTTTTAAGGGTTATACATCCTCCTCTTCCATGTTGCCTAAATCCATGAAAAAATCTCAAATAGAGCAAGGAGGGTCTCAACCAGGAGGATCGGGCCCAGGAAAGATGGGAAAAGACTCACAGGGGGGAAAGTGACCGTGTCATATTCTGGGACCTCTCCAGGAGTGTGGCCATGGCTAGGAACTTCGTGATGAACACCAGTCCCTTTCTCCTCTCCAGTAGACTCTGAAATTAGGTTGAGAGAGAATCAGAGCTGGCCCCTCTGTTCATTCACCTTCCCCACCGGCCTGGCACTCCCTCTGGATGTTCCACTTAGGGAGACTGACCATCCTTGTTTGCTTGTAACTGAAGGGTTTTCTGGGAAATGGGACTTTCAGTGCTAAGCCAGGAAAATTCCAGAACAAACTAATCTCCCTCATGACTTCTCTTTTCCTTCTCTCAACCAAACCACCAAAAGGGAAGAAGAGATCTGAAATGGGCCAGAGTGTTTCCAAGGAGGTAGGGCAGATCTCAAAAATGTAAAGTTCAACCCAAAAGGTGTGCAGGCCCATCATCTACCCGCACATGGACAGTGTCAGTGGGGTGTGTGGGACTGCACATCCTTAGTGTCAGAGGAGAAATCTGCAGGGTTTAGGGACACAGAACAAGAGGCACAGCAGGGAGAGACTCAGAGAGAGGCTTCTAGGGGGACTGTATCCAGACTGAGGTTTCTGAAGTGGATCCAATAGATGGGGCTGTGGTGGGGCTGGGGCTCTGACGGGAAGGGGATAAATGGACTGACAAAGGGAACTGGTTAGAGCTGGAGGCCACTGTCTCCCAAATCAGGGGAGAATAGCCAGCATTGTGGGGACTGTGTCAACAGGAGGGGCACACCAGTAAGTCTTCTGGGGGAAGAAGAGGGGCGGGGGCAGCTTAGCTTTGGGAGAGAAGTTTGGGACCTTAGTGAAAGAAAACCAAGGCATGCAGGCAGCCAGTCTTCCTTGAAGACAGAGATACAGCTTCTTATTTTTGTATCCTTAGTGCCTGGTGCTGTGCCTGGCATACCATCCAACCTGTTTGTTGAATAAATGAGGAGAGGTTAAAGACAAAAATAGAACATGCTTTACCTTTTTTTCTTTTTTGATGTATAAAGAAATAACGAGCATTGGTAGCAGCAAGGCAACAAATACGTCCACCACAGGGAGGACCATGATGTACAGTGTTTTACCAACAGCACCTTTAAAGAGAGAATGGGTGTGAGGGATAGGGGAGGAAAAGGAGTCAACTAGGAAAAATGGCTCAACTTTTAGAGCCACTGCCACCTCCTCCCAGGCTGGTGACTTCCTGGGAGCCACCCCCACCCCGCCCCAGATTTTCCACAGGTCTGTCTGCCAGTAGCAGGGGCTGATGAGTGAACACAGAGTTTCCTGGAGGAGGGGACCGTTACCTTCACAGAGCTTCCAGGCAGCGATGGGATTTGAAGAGCTATTGCTCACGGGGTTCCTGGCCACACACTTATAGGTCATGTTCCCTTCTTCTTGCCTCCAGGATATGGAGAGGACAGGGCCATTATGGACCTCCTTGTTTGCCTGTTCCAGGGACATCCATCTGTAAGTCACATCCTCATCTTCCTGGTCTACGGAGCATGTCAGGTTGGTGACACAGGAGCAATTCTCACTGCTCTACTGTCCTGGGGTGACCTTCAGCTGTGACAGGTGCTCTGCAAGGAAAGAAGTGGACACTGAGGGTGGAAACTATGTCCTCAGCCTCCCTTCTCTGAATTATTGCTATAACCCTCAGACCCCAGTCTCCCTGGGGTGCAATAAAGAGAAAGCAGCAATCCAGAACAGAATTCCATTCTTTTCTGGAACAGAGCTCTCTAGGTCAGCGTGTTCATAGCTTTATAACAAGAAAAACAATAGTGACAGAAATAATAACAAGTCACAGGAGCTGTTCCCAAGCATGGTCATAAGGCAAGCGTTGTGCTACATGAACGTTAGATGCTGGCTGATTTCATCTTTTTTAAAGACTTCCTGTTTGCCTGTCCTCGGGTTTCCTTGAAGAGACTTTCACTTTACTCTCAGGAGATGATAGTATCTGAGGAAACTCTGGTCCCTTCCTCTGCCTTGTGCTTCACAGAATGGGCAATTGTTGGTAAGAGCCTCATTCCTCAGCAATGCAACAACTGACAGCCTTCACCTACATTTCTCTACTGTGGGTTTAGACTGTTAAGATTGCTGATTAAATGTGGTAACCCCCTCCTTCTCCCCTAGTTAGGTCACCCGCAGAATGTGTCTCCTGTTCCTGTCAGCTGTGGAGGACACAGCTGGATCAAGGGGCAGGACTTGCCTCTACAGTAAACCTGGAGGCCCCTTCCTGCTCTCCTGATATTGCAGTCTTGTGAGTGAGGCAGTTTTTCTTTCAGGTGATTGAATAATTATTTTGTAATGAGACCCAAGGTGTAGACTTGGGGGAATGTATTTCTCAAACCTAAGTTTGCTAGAAAAAAAATACAGCTGATATTTTTATTTTCCTTCTGATTCTTAAGTCTATGCCTCAGTTGGTTACACTCTTCAGGGGAAGATATGTGATTGATGTCTACACCCAAGAATCTTTCTAAGACAGAATCACTTTCCCCCTATTATAGATAAGGAAACTAAATTTCAAAGAGACCAAGAAACTTGCTGAAGGCTGAAATGAGTAAGTAGAGAGACCAGCATTAGGCCTGTGTGACCCCAACTCCCACTGCCCTCCCTTTGCATCATGCTGCCTCTTCCAGAATCTCTGAGGCGAAGGGACCACCTCGGGGTCAGTGACATCTGCTCTTCATCCCTGCAGGAGTCCCCTCTTCCACATTCTTGTCGAGGGTTTCCCCAGCCTTTCCTTAAACATCTCTAACACCACTCTCCCAAGACAATCATCCATGTGAAGCTGATTCTCACCATAGACTCGCAGCCTGTAGTGCCAGGTGAGGGGGCTCTGGAGGGATGAGCTGTATATCCTCACGTGATAGAGACCCGAGTTGTTCTTCATCAGTTTGTTGAGCTCCAGGGAGTAGTTTCCAGGTAAGAAGTGCACTCTTCTTGTGTTACAACTTTGGGTCTCTATGATAGTCTCATTTGGCTTTTGAGGCTGTATGGTGAGGAGGGTGTTTGAGTTAAAGGACCAGACAATGGTGTCAATCTGCTCTGGTAAGTCATTCAGAGGGAAAGTCATAGACCCACCAAAGGCACCAATCAGCTCCATCGGGGCTTCAGAGGCTGCCGACTCTGCAGACATAGAGAAACAGAGAATAAACTCAAATCCCTGCTTTTATCACCAATTATTTACCCCCTTGTTTCCTGGAAGCTCCTATGAAACCCTCTAGTCAAACCAAACATGTTCCTGGTAGAGCCTTTGGAGACTTACACAAAATCATTGAGGTCAGGACTCTGTCTGAAAGAGGTGACTGTAGGGGAGCCCACCCCTTTCCCAGAGACCTCTGACTGAGAGGATCAAGTACTGAGGGAGACCATAAGGCCCACCTCCACCCTTGACAAGTTTCTGTGTCAAGCAAGTGGGGATCCCTACTTAAGAGTCTGATTTCTCTTGGGAGAGCTGATTTAATGCAGATGAAGGTAGCAGCTTCTTTGACCTGGAGGCAGTGGTCAGAGATTGGGAGGTGAGATAGGAGTTCCTAATGATAGCTATAGCTTAGCAGTTTGAAGATTTATCTTTCAATTTTATAATAGAATAGAGTGGTTCAAGGTCATTCCCAGTGTCATTCACTTGAGTTCCAATATCCTTCTTAGAGTGGAAAAAAAAGTGTGAGTGACTGAAAATCATCACATGCCCTGGCTAACCCTGGTGCTTAGCCCAAATTATCAAGAATCACAGTAGAACTTTACTCCCCCAAGATATTTTGGTTTCATCACAATCTTAATTCACCTCATAAAACAACCTACAACCAACTATCACTGGTAATAGGACTTTGTGTGAAAACCAGTTAAGAATGGGACTGAAAAATTTTCAGAAGTGGTTGACTGAGTATTTCCAGTGACCAGGTGTGGGGATGAGTCAGAAGATTGGAATAGCAGTGAGTGCTAGAGGCCTTTAGGTAAAGACCAACAACTTAAAATCACCTACTGTGATCCTTTTTAACTCTTAATGCTTGCAAGAAGGATTTTTAAAATATTTTAAACCACACTGAGGTTAAAAGATTTTTTTCAAATTGTTGCCAATAAGAGGCCCAGTCCATATCAGTAAGCACGGGGTGAGCCCTTGCCAGGCCTATTTTCAGATGAGACAACTAACTAACAGACTGAAAGAACTTGTCAAGCATCAGAAATAGTAGCAAAACTAAAACCGGAAGCCATATCTTTTCCTTAAAAGTTTCACCATGAATTTACAGAACCCAAAGTTATTTTCCCTCTACTTTTTAACATAATGTGTCAAACTGAAATTTCTGAAGAAAATTTTTATTTATTTTATCATGGAAATTAATTCCATCATGAAAACCAGATTTATCTTTAAAAATCTAGGGAAGGAGTCAAGTTGGAGGCTCCTGACAGTTGCATTTTGACAACTTGTCTGCAGGGCTATAGACTTTATGTGCTTCTGCATCAGGTTGTCTTTCCTCCATAAAAAATACTAAAAATTATATTCTATGAATATGTCGGTATGAAAATGAATATAATTCCAAAGAGATTCATGATTATATATTCATCATTATTATTTAATTTATTTTCTTCTGATTTTAAAAGAATTTAAAACCACTCTGGGTCCCAGATACTGTGGGTAATTGACCTTGTGGATTGACCTAGTAATCTAGACTCTCTCTCATTTCCTGCTTGGTTTTTCTTTTTTAAAAAAAGCTTTTTGCATTTTATTTGTTTACTTATTTAATTTTTAAAAAAAATTTATTTATTTATGCATACAAGAACTGGGGTATAGGCCAGATGGAGGGGGCAGTGAAAGGATTCACCAGAAAGAGTGGGGAACAGAACAGGCAGATCTACTGAAATACAATACTGAGGGGAGAAGCGGGTGAGTCAGGAGAGATCTGCTGTGCCATGTGGGTAGCAACCTGGCCAGGGATCGAACTCATGCTGCAGTGGCTGTGGCTAGCTTCATAGGTTGCGTGTTAAATATTTGCGCCATCAGCTTGTAACTCATGCTCCTTCTAGTAAGACAAATTGCTCTACTGTTCTTTATCTAAAATTGTTTCATTATTTCCTTATTTTTTTAAATATTTATTTATTTATGCATACAAGAACTGGGGTACAGGCCAGATGTGTGGGGGCTGAGAGGATTCACCAGAGATAGAGTGGGGAATGGAACAGATAGATTGACTGAAATACACAACTGAGGGGAGCAGTGGGCAAGATAGGCGAGGTCTGCTGTGCCATTGGTTTTCTCCCTGGCCGGGGATAGAACTCATGCTACAGAGGCTGTGGATTTCTTCTAGGTTGTGTCTTAACCCCTTGCACCACCAGGGAGGCCCTCATTATTTCCTTAATCCCTCTTGAAACTCAGTTACCCTGGCAAAGGTTTTCCAATAAGTATAGTTGCTCTATATTAAGGGTTTATTTTATATCAAAGATTATTGTAAATAGTATGGTTACTATTTGAAGCAATCTTGAAATAAGGAAGTTTGGAAGTTTTATCTTTTTATACAGGGATCAACAATCTATGGTCTATGGACCAAATCTGTCCTGCTGCCTGTTTTTATAAATCAAGTTTTATTGGAACACAGCTATGCTTTTTCCTTTACATAGTGTACATGACTGATTTTTCTCTACAAAGGCTGAATTGAGTCCCTGTTATCAAGGTCATATTGCCTGCAAAACTGAAAATATTTAATATCTGGTACCTCGTAGCAAAAGGTTGTTACTCTTGATTTGATGAGAAAACTGTAATTCAGAAAGCTCCAATTAACTTGTTCAAGAGCAGAGTTAGTAGGTGATGATTTGAGGATTTAACCCAATGTCACTGCAGCTCTAGATCCTGAAACCTTTCCACCTGGCTCAGTGTGGAGGTCTATTTATACTAGCTCCAGACTGATTTCTCAGTTTTCCCAGCTTGTTCAAGGGCTCAGGTGTCAGCTCTAAAATCCTTGATGCTCAAAGAAATCAATTGTCCCTTCTTGTTGTTTGGTGACCTTCCCTCAAGCACAAGGGGATTGCCAGGGCCCCTGGGAAGGCAACTGAATGTCACCACATGTTGACCTACTCCCTTGACTACAGGCTTGGAATCGTGATCAACTACTTGTTAGATTTATCTCAAAAAGCACTGGTTTTTTTCCCCCGAAGTGATTGCCCCTTAGGGGCTGGTTCCTCTTTTTTTTTTTTCCAAAGAGGCATGTATTATTTATTTATTTGTTTGTTTGTTTGTTTATACATGCACTGGGTGCAGTCAGAAGCGTGGGAGGGTGAGAGAATTCACCAGAGCCAGAGCGGGGAGCAGAGCAGGCAGAAGGACGGAAGCACACTGCTGAGGGGAGCAGCGGGCGGCAGGAGAGGTCTGCAGCCATGTGGGACCCTCCTCCGGTGGCCGGGGAGCAGCCGGGGATTGAACCGGTGCTGCAGAGGCCGCGCGGGCAGCTTTGCAACCCAGCGCTCAAGCGCTGCGCCACCGGGGAGGCTCTGGTTCCTCTTTTGAACACATTGGTCCCTTTCCAGTTCTCCCCACTATAATTTATCAGTCAAGGTATACACAATTCAAGCATTTACCAAATCAACCTGTTACGTAATCAGATTTGTCAGAGTTATTACTCTACTTCTCTAATACTGAGGGAAGATGGTTTAGGTTGCTCTCTCTTTGATCTCAAGGGGTTTCAAAATAGTCCTGGTGAACATTACAGACAAAATCAATCTAATTTGAGATTTTGATGGATTAATGTAGTCATTCTTCTACTTCAACCCAGAGATGGAAGAGGTGAACATTTTCCCATAAACTAAAGCAGGTGCAACCTCTCAGTTTGGGGCCCTTTTGAATAATTTCACACACAGGAGATTTGGGGGGAGACATTTTAAGGTGGGGAGGTGATAAAACTATAAGGATGTGGCTTTCGTGCATTAGTGGCTATGCAAGCATGACTTACATATGAGCAAATCTTTTTTCCACACATATGGAATATATTCTTAGGGTAAATCAAGAGATATGCATTGTGTGGGGATTTAAGATAATGTGTCCAAATCCACTGTTCCTTGTTAGAATAAAATAGAGACTGACACAGTGCAAATTGCAGACACGAGTCTAGATGGAGTGCATTATTCTATCTTAATTGCAGCTTTGTGGAGGGACGAGGGATCCTGAAAGGAGAAGCTGGCATCAAAGCACACCCTGGTGTGTGTTCAGAGGATAGGGGCACGTTTGGTGGGTCTTAGCCAGTTTTATTTCCTTTCCCCACACTACTGTTAAAAGGGGTCCAGAAAGAAAACACTTCCCTCCTCAGTGTCCAAGCCCTAAGGAGCTGAGCATATAACATAACTGGAGTGGGCGTCGGGGGAGATAAGACAGCCATGATCGCTGCTCTCATGGAGTTGGGAGACATTCATTAAATAAGTAGCTGCATGCTCTACAGTTATGAAAAGGTAGAAACAGCTACTTGGGGGATGTGTAATTAGAAGGAAGTTCTAACATAAATTCTGGGATCAGAAGATTCAAAAGAATGAGTGATTCTCACCACTGATTTTCAACACAATACTGGAAGTCCTAGCCAGAGCAATCAGACAAGAGAAAGACATACAAGGAATCCAAATAGGCAAGGAAGAAGTCAAACTATCACTATTTGTGGATGATATGATAATATATATAGAGAACCCAAAAAAATCCCCAGAAAAACTAATTAAACTTATCAGTCATTTTAGTAAAGTAGCAGAATACAAAATCAACGAACAAAAATCAGTAGCCTTCCTATACACAAACAATAAACCTGAAGAAGAAGAAATCAAGAAAGCCATTCCTTTTATTATTGAAACAAAAAAAAATCAAATACTTGGGAATAAACCTAACAAAAGAAGTAAAGGACCTATACAAAGAAAACAATAAAACACTGTTAAAAGAAATAGAAGAAGACACAAAGAAATGGAAAGACATCCCCTGCTCATGGATCGGAAGAATTAACATTATCAAAATGGCCATCCTACCAAAAGCAATTTACAGATTCAATACTAGTCCAATTAAAATTTCAATGTCATTCTTCAAAGAAATAGAAAAAATATTGATGAAACTCATATGGAGCCACCAAAACACCAAATAGCCAAAACCCTCCTGAAAAAAAAAGAAGGGAATGGAGGCACCACACTCCCAGACTTCAAACTATACTACAAAGCCATAATCATCAAAACTGTATGGTATTGGAACCAGAACAGACATATGGCCCAATGGAACCAAATAGAAAACCCAGAAATAAACCCACAGATCGTGGTCAACTAATCTTTGGCAAAGGAGCAAAGAATATGCGTTGGAGCAAAGAAAGTTTGTTCAATAAATGGTGCTGGGAAAACTGGGTCACTACATGCAAAAGAATGAAGCTTGACCACTACCTCACACCATACACAAAAATCAACTCAAAATGGATTAAAGAACTAGACGTAAGACCTGAAACCATAAAATACATAGAAGGAATTATAGGCGAAACACTATGTGATTTGCACATCAAAGACATCTTTACAGACACATCACCCAAAGCAGTGATAGTGAAGGCAAAGATCAACAGCTGGGACTACATCAAATTAAAGAGCTTCTGCACAGCAAAAGAGACAATAACAAAACCAAAGAGAAACCCCACTGACTGGGAGAACATTTTTGTACCCAACACTAATGATAAAGGACTGATCACAAAAATCTACAAAGAGCTGATGAGACTCTGCAAAAATAAAGAAAATAATCCAGTCAAAAAAATGGGCAGAAGAGCTAAAAAGAAACTTCTCTGAAGAGGAAATGCAAATGGCCACCAGGCATATGAAAAAATGTTCAATATCACTTGTAATCAGGGAAATGCAAATCAAAACTACCATGAGATACCATCTTACACCAGTGAGAATGGCGCATATTAAAAAAAACTAGCAACAACAAATGTTGGCAAGGGTGTGGAGAAAAAGGAACTCTCCTGCACTGTTGGTGGGAGTGCAAACTGGTCAAACCACTATGGAGAGCTGTGTGGAGATTTCTGGACCTACTAAACATAGAGCTTCCATATGATCCAGCAATTCCACTCCTAGGTATTTACCCAAAGGACACAGAAACATCAATTCCAAAAAGCACCTGCACCCCTATGTTTATAGCAGCACTATTTACAATAGCTAAGCTTTGGAAACAACCCAAATGCCCAAAAATAGATGACTGGATCAAGAAGATGTGGTACATATACACTATGGAATATTACTCAGCAATGAAAAAAGATAAACACCTGCAATTTGCAGCAACATGGATGGCGCTGGAAGGGATCATGCTCAGCGAAATAAGCCAGAAAGAAAAAGAAAAATTCCAGATGGTCTCACTCATAGCAGGAATCTAGAAAAATTAAATAAGGGACCAGAAAAACGAGTAACTATAAGAAAGAAAATATCAATATCAGCGAACAACTATGAAGCAGAGACACTATATGGGGGTATGGGGGGCGGGGAAAGGAGGGATTGGGGTCACAATAAGAGGGTTGTAATTGTATGGGGAATACAAAAATAAAATTTAAATTAAAAAAAATAAATAAAGTGTAAAAAAAAAAATAAAATGCAATATTTGAAAAAAAGAAGAAAAAGGTAGACAACCCGATGGACAAGAGACTCGAAGTACCTAGTTTTATATTTTCATCTTCTTAATAGTCTCTTTTGCAAAGCAAAATTTTTAATTTTAATGGAATTCATCAATTGTTTTCTTTTATGGATTGTGCTTTTGGTGTCATATCTAAACACTCTTCACAGTGGGTTTTTTTTTTTTTGTATTTTTCTCTCTTTTTTCCTCTTGGCTTTTTTCCCTCTGTTTTGCTTTCCTGGCCATCTTCTAGGTTAATTGTATATTTTTTATAATTCCATTTTGATATTTTTCAGTGTATCTTGCATGTATCATTTTGAGTAGATTTATTATTTTTATTTCTTTTTAAAGATTTATTTATTTATTTATTTATTTATTTATTTATGCATAGAAGAACTGGGGTGGAGGCCAGAGATGCAGGGGGTGAGAGGATACACCAGAAAGAGTGGGGAGCAGAACAGGTGGATTTATTAAAATACACTGCTGAGGTGACCAATGGGTGAGACAGCAGCATCTGCTGTGCCATATGTGGGTGAGCTCCCTGGCTGGGGATCAAACCCAGGCTATGGCGGTGATAGAATTGAGACTAAACTCCTAGGCCACCAGAGAGGCCCTGAGTGGATTTTTTAATGGCAGCTCTAGGCATTACAGTCTATGTACACCTGAAGTGTAAAAATCTTACCTATATTAGATTCTTTAACCTTTTTTCCTTAATAGCTTGTCTTAAATAAATTCTCTATATATACTGAGAACAATAACTTTTTGCTTCAATTGTCAAACATAACATAGACAACTGAAGAGCCAAAGGATAGTTTATTATAATTACCCGTATTTTTACTCTTTCCATTATTCCACTTCATTCCCGACATCCCAAGTTCCCTTCTTTTTATCATTTCTTTCTTTTTCATAGATTCCTTTACACATTCTGTTAAGGTAGGTTTGTTAGTGAAAAATTTCCTTCACTTGAGAATGTCTTGATTTCATCTTCCCTCCTGGGTATGGAATCCTAGGTTGACTGTTCTTTTCTTTTGGCTACAAAAATTGCAATGCCATTCTTCTTGCTCTCAATGGCTTCTAATAATAAATCATCAGCTATTCAAATAGTTTCTCCTTGTAGTTAAGGTTTCAATCTTAGCTGTTTTTTAAGAATTTTTCTTAAAAATCAACCACAAGCTGGTTGATATATGTGTCTCAGTATGTATATTGTTGAGTTTCTCCTGCTTGGAGAAGGATCTCAACTAGCAATTCTGGGAAGATTCAATCCAAATACACATTTATTAAGCATCTGTCCAGTGCCAGATGTGGTACTTGGCAGCTAGTGTAAGAAAAGAGTACTGGCGGGGCCCTCCCTGGTGGCCATGCAAGGCGTTAAGATGCAGCACTATGAAGCTAACTGAGGCCACTGCAGTTAGCTCCCAGCCAGGAAGCTACCTACATGGCACAGTCGACCTCTCTTGACTCACCCGCTGCTCCCCTCAACAATGTATTTTAGTCAGTCTGCCTGTTCTGTTCCCTACTCTGTCTCTGGTGAATCCTCTCACCCCCCACACCTCTGGCCTGTACCCCAGTTCTTGTATGCATAAATAAATAAATCTTTAAAAAAAAAAGAGAGTACTGGCTTTGGGGATTCAATTTCTGTTCTACTTCCTATCTCATATGTTAAAGCCATATAATCTTGCAAAAGACATGACCTCCTTGAGCCCAGGTTTCCTCATCTGTAAAACAGGAATAGTAATACCTGTCTCATAGATTTGTGAGATTGCACAAAAAAATCCCAACACCTTGCACATGATAGGGGCTTAATAAGAAGTGATCAGGGGCCTCTCTGGTGGCGCAGCGGTTGAGCGCTGGGTTGCGAAGCTGCCCGCCACCTCCGTAGTGCCGGTTCAGTCCCCGGCCCCTGGGCGAGGGTCCCACATGGCGCACAGACCTCTCCTGCCGCGCCCGCTGCTCCCCTCAGCAGTGTAATTCATCACTCTGCCTGTTCTGTTCCCTGCTCTGGCTCTGGTGAATTCTCTCACCCTCCCGCGCTTCTGACTGTACCCGGTACTTGTATAAATAAATAAATAAATCTTTAAAAAAAAAAAAAGAAGTGATCAGTATTATCAACTATAAGCTGGTTGATTTATGTGTCTTAGTGTGCATATCCTTGAGTTCTCCTGCTTGGAGAAATTCCTCATCCATTTTCTGGAATCCGTAGATTTATGCCTTTTGTCAAGTTTAGGGGCATTTTAACACTTCAAAAAATATTTTCTTAAGTCTCACATTCTTTTTTATTTTTCTCCTTTCCTTCTGGAATTTTAATGATGTGAATGTTAGATCTTTTGTCATTGAAACAGATCTCTCTTAGTTTTCTTTAGTCAATTTTTTTGTTATTCAGATTGGACATTTTCTTTTCTACCTTCAAGTCCAGTATTTCTTTCCTTTATTATCTCCATTTTGATATTAAGCTCATCAAATGAGTTTTAAATTTTTTATTGCATGACTTAGTGTTAAAATTTCCCTTTGATTCTGCTTTATATCATCTATTCTTTTACTAAGATTTTCTAGGTTTTGTTCCCCAGTGAGTTCATAATCACTTGAAGCATTTTTGTAAATGCTTTATGGGAAGATATGGAGAAATACTATTTTGAGATAAGAAGACATATGGCTGCTGTCTTCTTGAGAAATGTTATGAGCAAAAACTCCTGGGGGACCCCACCAAGGCACATGGAGAAGAAATGCAAAGAAAAGTATGCGCAGAATGCAGTATATCTGGAAAATAGAGTGATACTTTTTTTTAAAAGATTTTTTATTTATTTATACAAGAACTGGGGTACAGGTCAGAGACGTGGGAGGGTGAGAGAATTCATCAGAGACAGAACGGGGAACAGAACAGGCAGACAGACCGAAGACACTGCTGAGGGGAGCAGCAGGTGAGGCAGGAGATCTGCCACACCATGTGGGTTTCTCCCTGGCCAGCTGGGAATTGAGCCCACACTGCAGAGGCTGTGGACAGCTTCACAGCACAGTGCTCAACCCGCTGCACCACCATGGAGACCCTAGAGTGATTCTTTTAACAGTTATATTGGATCATGTTTTTTCCTATAGTGGCTAACTGTCTCTATTGCCACAGGACAAACTGCAAAGTCCTTTCTAGAATCCTCTAAAACGTTCTAGACATTAATTACAATGCAGAGATCGAAGGGTAATGGGTAATGTCTGAGGGGCTCCCAAAGCCACATGGTCATCTCTCTTCTGTGATCATCATTTAATGTGTAAAACAAGAACAAAGTCACTTTCTCTTGCTCATGGGCTGCTGTGGGGGAGCTATAGGGTGAGTGTGAAGGCATTTTGTAATTCTAAAGGTCAAGAATCACCAGGTCTCTGGGGTAACAGTAAGAGGGGTGATTCTGGGGTGGGGGTTCGTATCTGTTTCATGGGTTTGAGGATTTATCCAGATATCTATCCCTGAGAGCTAATCATAGATCAGTCCCGCAACTTCTGAAATGTGAAAAGGAGGGTGGAGGGAAGGAAACCACCTGGAGCCTTGGGCACCCCAGGTATTGTGCCTGCAATGATGGAACATGCCCCAAACCTGAAGGAGTAGAAAGTGGAGCCCTTTTAGGCAGACCAGTCCCAGTTTCCGCCATGCTCATCTTCCACTCCAGTATCTCAGAGCATAGTTGAGATCCTGAATTTCTGAATGTCTGAATGCCTGATACTGATACTGAATGCCTGAATTTCTCGTGTTGGTACATGCTCATTTCCGAAGAAAACAACTCCCAGCCTTCTTTGACCTCTTCATTCCACTCTTAGAGAAGACAAGGCATGGGGGGGAGGAGGAGATGAAATGTACAGTGTGCTTGCTGTCATTTACCCCTAGATTGTCAGTGTTCCTCATTACCCACCTCACAGTCCTCCACTTTCCTCGCCCCCAGAAGGACCCCTGCCATCTCCTCCCTTGCTGGCAGTGTTGCCCAGTGGGTGATAAGCACCAGTTATGGTCCTGCCATAATGCCTTGCCTGGGTTCTAGTTCTGTCTCTTCCTGTTTGGCTTTGGACAGATTGACTGTAATGTTCTATGCCTCAGTTTCCTCATCTAGGAAATGGGGATAACTGTAGCTCTGTCAAGATTATACATATTAAATGAGGCAATTTACATTAAAATAACATAGAAGTAAGTTCTCACCTCAGTAAACATTAGCTGTTGTTTCAATTAACTCATTAATACAGTTTCTAATGACAAAGAAGCAGGGCCTTGGCCATAGTAGATGAAATCATAGTCCCGGTCTTCATATGAAGAAATTGTGAACTACATGATTGGAATTTCCCTGTCTCCTGTGTCAGCAATGTGGTTCCTCCTCCCTGTTGAAGGGTCCTTCCACCACTTCTGCGAACTCCACCCTGACACCTCCTGGCTCTTCGCTGCCCTCTGCTGACATAAGAGTCTGCCTCACCTGCTCTGTTTCCAACAGACTAAAGCCACCAAATGCAGACTCTGACATATTTGTATAATGTAAACCTTCCTTAGAAAGGATGAGGGCAGGGAAACTTGATAGGAGTTCATTTGCTTAGCAGCTGTGAAAATTAGTATGAAAGATTCGCAAAACATTCTGAGAGCCGTTTGCCACAAATGAAGGGTGATTTTTATACAAAATGTCATGCTTTGATGTAAATGAGGCAGGCCATGTCAACAGTTAGATGAAAATCCTGTCACTGAAAGTGGAATTGTCAGGGCCCCTATCCAAGTGCCCCAGGCACTGTGACCCAATCTGAGCTGTGCAAGCAGTTGGCACTGACTACAGCTCTCCTGGGTACATAAATGCAGAGTGACTCAGTTTAGAACATGCACGTTTGTGGGTTAGTGACTACATGGACAGATCTCATCTTAGACACAGGAAAGGATGACATCACCTCCTCTCAAAAACATCAGTTTGAACAAATTTTCCACAAATATACCTTACCAAGAACTGAGCTAATCTGATGTGAGGGATTACACCTGGGTAAAGCCAGAAATAAGAGATAATGCATTGTGGACAATACAAATTATGCCCATTATGCGCCTCAGTCCTATACAAAGTCCAACAACTCACAGAGAGAGACGCCTTCCTGTTGGAGGAGAGTGAAGTGAGCTCCCAACTTCACTGCAGATCCCAGACCCACATCAGATTGTCCTTGCACCAGGCCAACACCCACAGCTCATGGCAACTCCAAGTGGATCCAGTGAGCACAGATCCCCAGCCCACCTCAGAGTCAACTGCCACCTGTGGATCTGTTGACTGTGGCCCCCACTGACTAATTCTGGCATCCCACCTGGGTGTCCCACAGTTCAGTTTGGTTCTGAAACTCATCAGCTAGCCCATTCCCACACCTAAAGACTCAGTCCCGTGAGACTGTCCCCAGCTTCACATACCAATTGCCAATAAAGGGTCTCAGTTTGCCCACAACTGCTGCCCAACTTGGCTACAAATTAGAGGTTTCCATGACCACCCCTCCCCTTGGATACAATTATTTGCTTGAATGGCTTGCAGAATTTAGGGGAGCGTGTTTACCAGTTTATTATATAATAAAGGATACAATAAACAGCCCAGTGAAGAGATAGTTAAGGCAAGGTCTGAGAGGTCCCAAAAGCAAGGGCCTCTGTGCCCATGAAATTAGGGGCTCAAGTTGTGGACGTGATGGAAAATAAGAATAGAGGAACTGGAAAGGAGGCACCACCAGACTCATGCAAGGAAGTGGGGTAGAAGGGATTAACATAGCCATTACTCCAGCTAGAGAAACTATCAGACGGCTGTAGGGAGTTCAGGAGCACAGAGCAGAAGGTTAAGATATGGAGATTAAGGAACAAACCATCCACCCACAAAGATGAGCCCCTCCTTACCAAAGGAAGATGATAAACTCTACAGCTGCCCCCACAATGGGGAAGCAGTCTTTCTCCCAGCTGTGAAAATTAGTATGAAAGATTCTCCTGTGACTGTGCAGGTGCTGCTTTTCACCAAATTTCTCCCTCTGCAGGGGAGTAGCCTTCCTGCCTGCCCGTGACCTGTACCATGCTGGGGCTTCTCTTCACTGACCTTCCTCTGCGGAGGCAGCTCTCCAGCCCACCTGCGACCAGGCAGGCCTCTCTCAGCCAAGACATATGGCTGCTGTCTTCTTGAGAAATGAGATCAGCAAAAACTTCTTGGGGACACCCCACCAAGACACATGGAGAAGAACTGAAAAGGAAGTGTGCACAGAAAACAAGACATCTGGAAGAGAGTGATACTTTTAACACTTATATTGGATCATGTTTTGTCCTATAGTGGGTAACGGCCTCAGACAGGACAGCCGATAAAGTTTTTTGCCATTAACGAAGACTCAGAGTCTAAATGAATTTGCAGTGGTGAGAGGCTGGGGAGACTCATCGAGAGCAGCTCTGCCTCTCACTCCCCCAACCCAAGCTTTTATTACAGATATGAACAAAGGAAGAAGAAAATAGCACACAATTGTGTTTTTTGCTTATATAGATGAATAAGTTACTGCTGAAAACAAGTTGTCCTGGTTAGTAGGAAACATGCGCACAAGCTAGCACGTCCTAAGAGAACAGGAGACAATTCTGGGAAGAAGTTCTGTTTGCAGGATCTAATGTCCTGGAACTCATGCAGAGTAAACAGGTGTTCTCCAAAAACTCCAGCTCCCTTTAGGTCAGAAGGCTCCCAACAGGTAACTGTCTCTCTTGCCACAGGACAAAATGCAAAGTCCTTTCTAGAATCCTCTAAGAACCTCTAGAATGACCCTTGGCTACCTTTCTGACTCTTCCTCCTGACCTGTTCCTCATCTATCACATTAATCACCTCACCGTTTTTGAAAACCCCGAGCACACTCCCACCTTGAGGGACAGCTCTTTCCCTAGATATCCACATGGTTGTTACTTCCTTAAGATCCACGCAATAGTTCTTACTATTGAGGGCTTCTTTGTCTCTCTATAAAGCATCACTCCATCATTTACTCTCTATCTCCTTCTCCCATATTATTATTATTACTGTTGTTGATTATTCCATAAGCTATACCACACTGAAATCTAAGGACTATAAAAGGAGAGACTGCAGAGTCTGCAATGCCGGAGAGAGTCTCCAGGTCTATTAAGGGGTCCCTAGCCCCTAGGGTTTCCAGGAATGAAGGGACTGGGCGTAGTTTAGCTATATTCATTGAAAGCTTGTCAGGCACAGTGCTAGGTTGTTGGCTATACGGTCCCGTGTAGTCCCTAAAACAACAACATGTAAGAATTGCTATTTGTTACTTGAGAAGGATGTGACTTGGAGAAGCAAAGTAACATGTTTGGCTAGTCCTGTAAATCCCAGGTTAGTCGCCAGGGTGGCTGGCTCCCGTGCCTCTGGTTAGCTCTTCCACCATCAGACTGTGTCAAGAGAGCAGGAGTGAAGCTCTGGGGAGGGTGCCCCAGAGAGATGAACTGAAAGAGAAATCCAGAATGTGCCTTTCAAGCTCATCAGGAGCATGAACCCTGGGAAGTGGAGCTTATGACTTATGGTGAGGTTCTCCCTCTGGCCACTGCATGTTTTTATCACTCAAGTCCATCTACTCATCTGCATCCATGCTAGTCAGGTTACCTTGCAGACCCCTCAGTCCCTGCTCACCAGCTGTCCTCTCAACAACATGTGTTGACTGACACATGTTGCTCTCCTCAAACCTCAGGCTATTCATGTCTGCCCTGGCCTCTGGTGTCAAGGTCAGGCATTGGGAAAGGAGGCAGGATGAGGGGCTGTGGCTACCCTGTATAGTCACCCTTGCAGGTAAGGGCCCTGAGCTCCACAAAGCAGGGGGGCGGCTTGTAAAGGACAGTAGCAGAGCCCCAGGTTGACCCTGAGGCTCCTTTGAGTCTCATCACCAAATTCTGTGCCAGGAAGCCAGGTAAGGTCTTTACCTCTTTTTCATTCAAGTGGAAAAAAATCACCCAGGCCTCCTCTGCACCCTCGGGGAAACTTCTTACCCTACACACAAAATGAGGTGAACTAGATTGTGTCTATATTCCTGTCCCAAGGATTGCTGAGTTGGAGTAGTTCTGTTGGTTGACGGTGGTCTCAAGCACACTGTGCTGGAATTCAGGAAGGAGCCCTGACTTCCCATACCAGCTGTATCTCACAGATGGGTCAGGGACCACCCATGACAGAAGAAGATAACAATTGTTGTTCACATTTTCTATCTTCTCTGGTTTTAGAACTGGCTGGGGTAGAGGATCTGAAGATAAGAAAGATGTTATGAGATAAAACAATAAATGTGTTATATTTATTAGCACTTACAGTAGCATCAAGGGCTGAGCCATCACAGTGCAAAGGGAGCCAGAAGTCCCTGCGTGCGGGGGGAAGCACCATCATTCCGAGGAGCCCTACAGGGAGTCAGGGAGCTCATTGTCCTCAGCATCTCCAAGCAGTGGAGCTACTCCTGGAGTGAAGCTAAGCTGGACCCAGGGGGAT
Source organism: Talpa occidentalis (assembly GCF_014898055.3). NCBI lineage: Eukaryota > Metazoa > Chordata > Mammalia > Eulipotyphla > Talpidae > Talpa > Talpa occidentalis. Next base: position 69,690,764 of record NW_023601212.1, read on the forward strand.
CACCACACACCCAAACAAACAAAAGAGGTGTATGACCCTCTGTGGTAGAGAGGGACCAAGACTTGGCATCCTCCCCGTCAAAGCTGCCCTGGAGCCTTTCTCTAGCAATGGCCTTTTAGCGGCTCCTTGGCTCTTTTATCCTTCAAGAGCGCCTCAACCCCCAATCAACAGGAGTCCTGGGGCCAGAGGGACTGGCCTGTGTATGGCAAAGCCCTTGCTGGATAGTGGCAGAGCTAGAGGAGTCTCTCATGGCCCTCGCAAATGCGGTGGACAGCACTGTGTCTGTTGACTGATCTCTCACATTTAGCACAGAGCTGGCCACATAGCAGGTGTTCTAAGTATCTATAAAGATGGACAGCAGATGGATGGATGGAATGGTGTGTGTGTGGGGGGGGGGTGGGGGTGGAGCAGCTTTGAGACAGGAGGGACGAAACACCAGCTTTCGAGTAAGACATGCCTGGCTCCTGCACACAGTGAAGTCATTTGCTTTGCCTTTTGCTGACGCAGGCTCTACCTCAGGTGGAACTGGCTTACAAGGAATGATTAAGCCTGCCCTGAGGTTTTTTTCTCCTCCTCCCAGAGCATCCTCATGATCCCCAGGAAGCCTCCCAGGGGTACACCCTGGATCGCTGACAGGGGACTTGCCCTTCAGTTTCCCTAACTCACCAAACACCTGCAGCTGAATCGTCTTTTCTCTCTAGCTTTCCCTCGTTGCTCACCACCTCGCAGATGTAGGTGCTGCTGTCACTTTTCTGGAGATGAGAGATGTGCAGTGTACCAGTTTGATCAAGGTGACCTCTGCCCTTAAATCCATTGTCGAAGTATATAGATTTCCAGAATCCCATTCCACAATCTTCTCTCTGGCGTTGAAAAACCAGCTGAGTTCTCTGTATTTACCCAAATTGGGGATGCACAGACTTGCATTGCTGCCAGAGAGCGCAGTCACCTTGCGTTCTGATTGACCTGCAGGAGAGAGTCACAGTGAGCCTGCATTGGAGAAGCAGAGCTGGGCAGCTCAGGCTTTGGCAGGTTGTGGGATAAGGGAGGAGGAAGAAGTTTCTGGTTGTGAGTAATGAGTATGGGTTGCATCAGAGGACATGTCCCTGATCAAGAACTGAATAAAAATTGGAGCTTTAGGGCCTCTCTGGTGGCGCAGGGGTTAAAGCTTCAGGGCTATCAAGCTATGGCCAGCCGTTACAGTCACAGACTGACCCACATGGCACAGCAGACCTCTGCTGTCTCGCCCGCTGCTCCCCTCAGCAGTGTATTTCAGTCAGTCTGCCTGTTCTGCTCCCCACTCTGTCTCTGGTGAACCCTCTCACCTTCCCGCGCATCTGGCCTACATCCCAGGTCTTCTATGAATAAATATATAAAATATATTGGAGTTTTAGATGTAAGCGTAGGGACAGAGATGACACTAAAAAAAAAGCTAGCTCTGCCTCAGACGATAATGAAAATGTCTGGTCGTGACTCTATCCCTTATTCTCAAACAGCAAATTTTCAAATAAAATGATGAGAATTCATGTGTCTACTCCCAAGGCTTGTGTTCTCCATGGGTTCAGCAGTAGGTGCTGGGAGTCAGGGCTACTTAAAATGCTTAGAATACAACTTAATTAATGTAAATATAGTACTTAGAATAATACTTGGGATATTCATAAGCGTTCAATAAATTTCATGTATTGTTATTTTATTATTATCACCTACATTATAGTTTGTATCTGTAGTTTGTATCTAGTACTATGGTTAAATTATTGATAAGCTTAATAATTGCCTGCTGAACTGATTTTATTCTACCAAAAGAATAGCAAAATAAAGATTTTATTAATGACATTTTTTAAAATGAACCCTTATATGTGAATCTGACAGAGAGAAGAATGTGGCAGAAGAGGACTAAAATCCAAAGAATCCTAATAGCTCAGCTCCTGCTCTTGAAAAAGTTTTCACTCATAGCCTGATGATCTAGAAGTACAAGACTACAGTATGTATAAGAGATAACAAGGGAAGGTCACTGGCCTTGGACATGTGATGGCAATAAGAACCCCGGCACCATCACCAGATCAAAGATCTTCCCTGAAGCTTCCTCAAGAACAGAAGAATATTAATGGATCCAAAGCAAAAAGGATACAGATCATGGCAACTCAAGTTATGATTCAGATCCAGTTATAATTTGCATCTTTTCTTCTTTTGAGAACAAATTCTGCTTTATAGAACAATGGAGTCATGTTTGGCAAGGGTGTCCCTATGTGCTCAGAAGAACTTCAAACTGACGTGAAGAAGGGGGATAAAGCATAACACATTGTTGTTAAGTCTGTGGGCTTCTTCAATGCAAAGTTCACGTCTTAAGCAACTTTGAATCCTCACAATACTTGGCTTATAGTGTTTACTGTGGAATTGAATTAGCAAATGAATGACTGACAGGGACGAAGTGCCTCCATAAGTGTTCCTATCTACTCTTCTTCATGACCTCCTACCAGTCAAAAGTGTTTCTTACATTTTTATCGTAAATTCCACATTTGTATTGTGTATATTCTCCCTCTTGCTTACTCCTTAAGATGAGTTTGGACGGAAAGATGGGTAGGGGAAGAGGAGATAAACAATAAACAAAGATTAGAACCGCGTGAGTTATGTTGGATACAGGTGTTACAACGTGAATGCTCCAAGTGCGATTCTGACAGAATCTCTTTCAGAGAGGGATGGGAAGACTGAAGAGGGCAGGAAAAGTCTTGTGGGAAGTGCTGCCATATCTCACAAATTGTGTTTCCTTTAACATTTTTAAGAGACTGCAAACACAAATTGGAGTCACTACTTAATTATTATGATCGAGGAATTGTGTTTCTTAAATATGGCAATGGGAACTAACTGGGCCAGTGGAGTCATATCTTATGACTGGGTCCTGAATAAATAAATAAGATATAGCATTAAGACTAGAAAGCAGAGCAGCAGTGGAGGAGGCAACCAGTAATTCTCAAAAGAAACAACTCAAAGAGTGTTGAATAAAGCACTCAAGGTTTCAGGTTATCTATAAGTTAATGCAAAGCCATCAAGGGGAAAATAAAAATCTAAGGAAACCTTAAGCCAAGCAGCCTCGGTATTGAAAATAGCGAAGGAAGAGTTAAATTTGTTGTGAAAGGTTAAATGAAAAGGTTGCTTAGAAAAGCAACAAATACTAAAAACAGAAGATGTAGAAAGGATGCTTGATTGACCATATAATAGGGGCAAAATCCTAGTTTACTGAAAGAATGCTGTAATTCATTGACAAGTTGAAGAACAAAGATGGATTAATTTTATTAATATAGATTGGCAATTAATGCAGAGACACTGCAATACAATTGGGGATATCAATATGGTAGTTTATTTTTTATTTTTTTTAAGATTTATTTATTTATGCATACAAGAGCTGGGGTAGAGTCCAGAGTTGTGGGGGGTTGAGAGGATTCAGAGACAAAGTGGGGAACAGAACCAGCAGATTGACCAAAGTACACTGCTGAGGGGAGCAGCGTGCAAGTCAGGAGAGGTCTGCTGGACCATGTGAGTTCCTCCCTGGCTGGCTGGGGATCGAACTTGTGCTGCAGAGGCTGCGGATAGCTTCCTAGGTTTCATCATAACCCCCTGTGCCACCAGGGAGGCCCAATATGGTAGTTTAATTGGCTAACGGAAAGTTATCTAATAAATTCATATAGATTTGTTCATTGATATTTTTCTCATGTATAATATATTTATTTCCAGTCTTAAAGTAAATTCACAAAAGCTTGATTTACCTACCTAACAATTTTACATTCTAGAAGGTAAGAAAACTACCTTAAGGACAAATACGATTTTTATTTACTTCTAAAAGAAAAAAGAAATTGGTTATGTGTCTGCATGCTCAGGATAAAGTAACTTGTTTACCTGTAGTTTGTAATAGAAAATGAACAAGATCTTTCCTGTACCATGCTTTTTGTTTGTTGAAAAGTAATATTAAAATGGAAAAATAGGAGACTCTGTGAGTAAGATCTCCCATTAAAAAAAAAGTTAATAGGGAGGAAAAGCAGCAGGTCCCAGTGAGAACTGGGACACGGAAGATAAACGGACGACTCCAGCAAACTACCTGAAGAAGAAAGTTGCCATAAAAGAGGACTAGAAGGGAGGAAAGCGCAGAACCCTGCTCCCCTCCCCTACCCACAGAGTCGGCACTCTCCGACCAACAGAGAGGAGGAGAAAAACAAACTAAAATGACCAACAAGAACAAACTACGCATCAAGCGGGACTGTGAGTGGAAAGGAACTATTTCAGCCACCACATCCCGTGAACTGGAGCTGTGGAGAACCCTGCAGGATTTGCCGCAGAGGTGAACGAACGGCTCTGGGCGCCATCAGAGAACAACAGAGACTCTGGAGACCTGCACACAGCCCCGGGCTGGCCGGTAAGCTTGTGCGGAAAAGTGGTGCACTTGAAAAGCAAACGCGGATTGCAGCTGCCCAGGTACCCGCGCCTGTGACCTAGGCTTGCATGGAGACGCGTGGGGGCCCTCACTGAGGTGAAATTTCCTCACTGAGTAATCAGAAACCAGGCGCCCGGACACGGGTGTGGGGTGCAAAAGGCGCCATTCCTGCGGCCACTGAACTGGGCTACAGCCTGTGTCCTGGACCTGAGGGCTTTGGAACTGAGACCCGGGGCACGAAATTTGGGGCATGGGTCCTCCACGTAGGTGGGGCACAAGGCAGACACAGCACCCCAAAGCCGTTGAGGTTTTCCCTACCATTCCCACTCTGTTCCCTGTCCCACGGGGTGAGAAAAACAGCTCCCCAAGAACAATAGGAAAGATTTCTGGTGCCACCTAGCGACCAGAAAAAAAGTCACTAACACCCCATAGAACAGGGACCTTTCTTCAGAAAAGACTGCTTGACCAGCAGAAGGCTCCTGGAGGAGCCTGTGGCCAGCTGGGAAGTTAGCCCACCCCAGGCCCCTTCAGACCAACAGTCTGAGCCCACAGGGGGAGCGGGCACCCACAGCCAGGGCAGACTGGGTGCGCAGAAAAGTGTGCCTGAGACCGGACCCGCAGGGAGTGCGTCCCGCATCGCCATTTTAGAACAGGGACATTTCTTCAGTAAAGACTGCCTGCAGAAGGCTCCCTCAGGAGCCAGAGGTGAGCGGGGAAGCTCGCCCACACCAGGCCCCTTCTGGCCTCCAGTCCAAACCCAGAGGGGGAGCGGGAACCCACCGCCGGGGCAGATCAAGCGCACAGGGTAGTGTGTCCCCACATCGGCATTTTAGAACAGAGACCTTTCTTCAGTAAAGACTGCTTGAAACTGACAGATGGCTCCTGGAGGAGCCAGAAGGGAGCGGAGAAGCTCACCCAAGATGCCGGCCAGTCCCAGCAACACAGTGTCCCAATGCATACGACAAATTAGAAAAGAGACAGTAGGGAGTAGAAGAACCACACGCAACCTAACAACTCCTCAGGAAAAAAGCACACCACAAAAAGAAAACCACCCCCCAGATTACAACGACAGTAACTTGGAAGAACTTCTGAGCCTTCCAGAAAGAGAATTTTAAATTGCCGTGATTAAAAAATGACAGAACTCATAAAGGAAAACAATGATCAGAAGAAAGAAATTGAGTCCCTAAAGAGGGAAAACAATGGTCAGAAGAATGAAATTGAGTCCCTAAAGAGGGAAGCAAAAGAAATGCAGGAGATCAAAGAATTAATGGAGGAACTAAAGAACTCTGGGAAAAGCAATGAAAGCAGAATAGATGAAATGGAAGAACGAATAAGTACTCTTGAAGACACAGAAATAAAAAGAACCAAAACAGAAAAGGAAAGAGAAGTACAAAGGAAAAAGAACGAAGAAAGACTTCGGGAACTATCTGACTCCATGAGGAAAGGAAATATAAGAGTTATAGGAATCCCAGAAGGAGAGGAGAGAGATGTAGGAACAGAGAAAATATTCAAAGAGATAATTGAAGTGAACTTCCCAAATGTGAAGAAGCAGCTGAAAATTGATATACAAGAAGCAAGAAGAACACCAAACTTCCACGACAAAAGGAAAAATACAGCAAGACACATAATAGTAAAGCTCCCAAGAATCCAGGACAAGGAAAAAATAATGAAGCTGACAAGAGGGAAGAAACAGAAAACATTCAAAGGAAAACCAATCAGGCTGACATCAGACTTCTCTGAAGAAACACTACGGGCAAGGAGAGAGTGGAGGGACATAGTCAACAGACTCCAAGAAAACAGATGCCAACCAAGAATACTCTATTCCGCAAAGCTCTCCTTCCTCTATAAAGAAAGAATAAGGACCTTCCCAGACAAACAGAAACTCTGGAATTTCATTAAGACTAAACCCCCACTCCAAAAAATACTAGAAGGAATCCTAAAGCCAGAACCTCTGAGGGACGAATAATAATGAAAGAAGGCCAAAAAAAAAAAGTTATTGAAAGAATAAATAAATAAAACCAAAGGAAAGACAAACACAATGGCAAATTCAGATGCTAACATATCAATATTAACTCTAAATGTAAATGGACTAAACTCTTCAATAAAAAGACACAGAGTTGCAGCCTGGATTAAGAAACAAAACCCAACCTTTTGCTATCTCCAGGAAACACATTTAGCTACAAAAGATAAAAATAGACTCAAAGTTAAAGGATAGATAACAATCCTACAAGCAAATAGACCAAAAAAGAAAGCAGGAACAGCTATACTTATATCAGATAAAACAGATTTCAAACTCAAAAAAATAAAAAGAGACCCCAATGGTCACTACATTATGATCAAGGGGACAATACTTCAAGAAGAAATAACACTCACTAACATATACTCACCAAACGAAGGAGCACCAAAATATATCAGACAACTGTTGTCCTCTCTGAAAACAGACATCAGAGAAACCACATACGTAGTGGGAGACTTCAACACACCACTATCAACAATGGATAGATCAACAAGACAAAAAATAAGTAAAGAAACTAAAGCTCTAAATAAGGACCTAGAGCATTTGGGCTTAACAGACATCTATAGAACACTAAACCCCCCAAAAAACGGAGTACACATTTTTCTCAAGCGCACACGGATCATTCTCCAGGATCGATCACATACTGGGACCCAAGACAAATATCAACAGATACACCAAGATTGAAATCATACCAACCATCTTTTCTGACCATGAAGACATCAAACTAGAAATAAACCATAAAAGGAAGGCAAGGAACTCTCCTACTTCATGGACTTTGAAACCCACACTACTGGAAGACCACTGGACTAATGAGGAGATCAAAGAAGAAATTAAAAAATTCTTTGAATTGAATGACAAGGAGGACACCAATTTCCTAAATGTATGGGATGCAGCAAAAGCAGTAATAAGAGGGAAATATATAGCAATAGAAGCTCACATCAAGAAACAAGAAAGAACTCAAAGAAACAACCTAATCTCGAAGCTCAAAGATCTAGAAAAAGAACAACAAAAAAACCCCAAAACCAGTAGAAGAAAAGAAATAATAAAAAACAAAGCAGAAATAAAATGAAATCGAAACTAAAAAAAACAATCCAAAAGATCAATGAAACCAAGAGCTGGTTCTTCGGAAAAATCAATAAAATAGACAAACCCCTAGCCAGGCTCACAAAGGGAAAAAAGGAGAAAGCACAAATAAACAGGATCATCAATGAAAGAGGAGAAATCACAACGGACACAGCAGAAATCAAAAGAATAATCAGTACCTACTATGAACAGTTATATGGAAACAAGTTCAACAATCTAGAGGAGATGGACAAATTCCTACAACTCTACAATCACCCAAAGCTAGATAAAGAAGAAATAGAACACCTAAACAGACCAATTACAAGCAGCAAAATTGAAATGGTAATCAAAAACCTCCCCAAAAACAAAAGCCCAGGACCTGATGGATTTACAAATGAATTCTACCAAACATTCAGAGACGAATTAGTGCCTATCCTTCACAAACTCTTCCAAAAAATTGAGAAGGAAGGGACAATACCAAACACGTTCTATGAAGCCAACATTACACTAATACCAAAACTGAACAAGGACAACACAAAAAAGGAAAAATACAGGCCAATCTCCCTAATGAACACTGATGCAAAAATCCTCAATAAAATTTTAGCTATCAGAATCCAACAATGTATCCATAAGATAATTCACTACGACCAAGTAGGATTCATTCCAGGGACACAAGGATGGTTTAACATCCGAAAATCAATCAACGTTATCCAACAAATCAACAAAAAGAAATATAAAAACCATATGATAATATCAATAGATGCTGAGAAAGCTTTCAACAAAGTGCAACACCTATTCATGATAAAAGCCCTTGAAATTCTTGGGATACAAGGAACATACCTCAACATCATAAAGGCTATCTATGACAAGCCAACAGCAAGTATCATTCTCAATGGTGAAAAGCTAAAAGCAATTCCATTAAGATCTGGAACAAGACAAGGATGTCCACTCTCACCACTGCTTTTCAATATAATACTGGAAGTCCTAGCCAGAGCAATAACACAAGAGAAAGACATACAAGGAATCCAAATAGGAAAAGAAGAAGTCAAACTATCATTATTTGCAGATGATATGATAATTTACATAGGGAACCCCAAAGACTCCATAGAAAAACTAATTCAACTCATCAATCAGTTCAGTAAAGTGGCAGGATACAAAACCAACACGCAAAAGTCAGTAGCCTTCCTATACACAAACAATAAATCTGAAGAAGAAGAAATAAAAAAAAAAACTCCCTTTTATTATCGAAACAAAAAAAATCAAATATTTGGGAATAAATCTAACAAAAGAGGTAAAGGACCTATACAAAGAAAACTATAAAACACTGTTAAAAGAAATAGAAGAAGACACAAAGAAATGGAAAGACATCCCCTGCTCACGGATTGGAAGAATAAACATTATTAAAATGGCCATCCTACCAAAAGCAATATACAGATTCAATGCTATTCCAATAAAAATTTCAATGTCATTCTTCAAAGAAATAGAACAATGATTGATGAAATTCATATGGAATCACAAAAAACCCCGAATAGCCAAAGCTCTCCTGAAAAAAAAAGAAGGGAATGGAGGCATCACACTCCCAGACTTCAAACTATACTACAAAGCCATAATCATCAAAACTGCACGGTATTGGCACAAGAACAGACATACAGTGGTCAAGACAGTTCTTGACCACTACCTCACACCATACACAAAAATCAACTCAAAATGGATTAAAGAACTAGACATAAGACCTGAAACCATAAAATACATAGAAGGAAATATAGGCGAAACACTACGTGATATTCACATCAAAGGCATCTTTACAGACACATCACCCAAAGCAGTGATAGTGAAGGCAAAGATCAACAGCTGGGACTACATCAAATTAAAGAGCTTCTACACAGCAAAAGAGACAATAACAAAACCAAAGAGAAACCCCACCGACTGGGAGAACATTTTTGCACACAACACTAATGATAAAGGACTGATCACAAAAATCTGCAAAGAGCTGATGAGACTCAACAACAACAAAATAATCCAGTGAAAAAATGGGCAGAAGAGCTAAAAAGAAACTTCTCTGAAGAGGAAAGGCAAATGGCCAACAGACATATGAAAAAATGTTCAACATCACTTGTAATCAGGGAAATGCAAATCAAAACTACCATGAGATACCATCTTACACCAGTGAGAATGGCACATATTAAAAAAACTAGCAACAACAAATGTTGGCGAGGGTGTGGAGAAAAAGGAACTCTCCTGCACTGTTGGTGGGAGTGCAAACTGGTCAAACCACTATGGAGAGCTGTGTGGAGATTTCTGGACCTACTAAACATAGAGCTTCCATATGATCCAGCAATTCCACTCCTAGGTATTTACCCAAAGGACACAGAAACATCAATTCCAAAAAGCACCTGCACCCCTATGTTTATAGCAGCACTATTTACAATAGCTAAGCTTTGGAAACAACCCAAATGCCCAAAAATAGATGACTGGATCAAGAAGATGTGGTACATATATACCATGGAATATTACTCAGCATTCAAAAAAGATAAACACATGCAAGTTGCAGCAACATGGATGGTGCTGGAAGGGATCATGCTCAGCGAAATAAGCCAGAGAGAAAAAGAAAAATACCGGATGGTCTCACTCATAGCAGGAATCTAGAAAACTTAAATAAGGGACCAGGAAAATGAATATAAGAAAGTGAAAATCAAAATCAACAAAAAATTATGAACCAGAGACAATTTTTAGGGGGGGGCGGGAGGGGAGGGATTGGTGTCAGAATGGGGGGGCTGCAATTGTATGGGGAATATAAAAATAAAATTTATTATTTAAAAAATAATAAATAAAAAATAAAAAAATAACTGAAAAAAATAAAATAAAATGGAAAAATATAATTAAAAAATGAAAAATAATTAAAAAATGATTAAATCAAAAAATTTATAATCTCACACTGAAAATCTACTGAGAGAAATGTTTCTAAAGAGGACGTTGTGACTTCTCTAAATGTCACTACTATCCTGTCCAGTATATAGCACTCAAGGAAAGAGGAAACTCTTAAGGAAAGAGGTTTGACTTAAACATAGTGATATGTACTTAAAGCAAAAACTAAGGCCAAACAAATAGTCTGTCATATTCTAACCTCAGTAGAATCTTCAAACAGAATTCAATAGAAATAACATGTATGACAATGGAAACACAAAACATAAAAGGAAGCCTTCAAAAAAGAAAAAGATAAGACACATTTTAAAAAATTAACAAAATGGCAATGAGCACTTTTGTTTCAATAATCACTTGAAGTATAAGTGGATTGAATTCACCAGTCAAAAGGTGTAGAATGACTGATTGGATTTCAAAACAAAGTCTAACATTTTGTTATTTAAAATAAACCCGTCTTACCAACAAAGACAGGTACAGGCCTAGAATTAAAGCCTAGAAAACAATCCTACAAGCAAACGGTAACCAAAAGAATTCAAGAACAGCTAGAATTAGATAAAACAAACTTTCAATGAAGAAAGGTAATAAGAGAGAGAGACAGATTACTTTATGGGCCTAATACAACAAGAAGAAATCACACTTACAAATACATATGCACTTGGTGATGGAGCGCTAAGATACATTAGACAATTATTAATAGAGCTAAACAGACAGTTGACTACAAGATAATAATACTAGGGGATTTTAACTCTACTTACAACTATAGACAGATCATCAAGATTGAGACTAAATAAGGAATCAATAGACTTAAAAGAGGAATTAGACCAAATAGATTTAATAGATCTCTACAGATGTTATTGGTGAGGAAAGATATCTAAAAGGGCTTCCAAATTTGTCCTAAATGCATTCCTTTTCACAGCGGAAAAAAACTACTGTGCCCCAAGAATATCTGGATGTATACCCTGAAAGAAATCCTTGAGGTCATTCATTCACTTGTTTAACAATTATTTATTGAGGCCATGCTCCAGGCACTGTGCTAAGTTCGGCACCAGACATGGTCCCTGTTCTCACAGAGCTCAAGGAAAATGATCATCAAACTTCACTAAACAGAATCTGTAGCATGAACTTTCCAGGAGGAAGACACATTGATAGAATATGTATTATTGAGCAAATGAATATAATAAAGATTCCAGGAGAACTTCCAGCCCAGGTGTAATGAACATTCCAATGCAGGCATAATCAACAAGTTTGCTTACTTACAGCTCCTTCCCTTTCAAGATTCATGGCCAGAGACTCAGCACTCCTATCTACAAGGTCGGGCAGCTGGCCAAGCTGGTCTATCTAAGGCCATCCCCGAATGCCAGCATCTTTCCTCCCTTGCCTGGCCCCCCTTGTCTGGGGACTTTGCTGCAAATGGTTGTGCCTGCTGAAAAACCATGTTATCAATGTAACAGATATGGACACAGTTGTGTAAAAAAAAAACCCTTGGTCTTTAAACGGGTGCTCAGATCTTACGGGGCTACCCAGGTCTGGGACCTCACGCATGAGTAATAAAGCTTTTCCTGACCTCTCCATTCCTGAAGTACTGCTTGCTCTTCCTCTGCCTGGGTAAAAGGCTAGAATTCATTTCTACAACAACATGAAGGGGAAAGTAGGAATAGAAAAGGTGTAAGAATTACAGGCAGGAGGAAAGACTTGCACAAAGAGCTAGAGGTAAGACTAAAAGCACCTCCTTCCAGGCAAACAGTAAAGTTAAATTCAGATAGAATGTGGTTAGATGAGGGCAGTCATAAATTGGGGCTCAGATGACCATCTGTAGCATAATTTCTGATTTAGGAACGTGAACCTTGTGCCTAGTGAAAGTCCTGAAAGATTCTGTTTCTTCTGGCAGCTCCATCTTTCTCAACAATTGGATTAATGCCTCACACCACACCCATCCCAATTTCCGAGTGTTCTAGGAGATGAATCCGCCCCAGGGAGTCCTGAAGATATCGGGTCTCTACAATGATGCAGTCACACCCCAGAGCCAAAGCAGGGTCTCCTGACAGTGACTGGTGAGTGGTCAGCACGCTTCCATCTGACACCCCTAAAAGGGACGTGCTACTATCACCTATGATGTGACATTTATTCTCCATGTTTGTTCCTTTTTCTCATTTTCCTCCATTGTGGTGAGTATTAAAGTCCTTTAAATGAAAAAGACCTGAATACCTATGGAGGCAGAGGGTGCAATAGTGAAAACTATGGTGATTTAATCCCTACTCCTGGCTGCCTAGGCAGATGAGTGATGGAGGGCTGGGCAGCCGTAACAGAAAAAAGAAAGCAACTTCATTCCCCGGGCACACAAGGGGCCAGAACAAGCACATCACAGAGCATCGGGCCTTAACTTTTTTTTCTTTTTTTGAGCACTTTTATTTTATTTTATATATTTTTTACATAAATTTTCATTTTTGCACAATGTATGCATTTTCATGGTGGTTATTGTCCCCATACAATTCCACTCCCCCTTGTTTTGACCCGGCTCCCTCCACATCCCATCCCCGTACCCCCCCCCCCCCCCCGTGTATTTATAGTTGTGTGTTGATTCTGATTTTTACTTTATTACAATTTTTCCTGGTCCCTTATTTAGGTTTTCTAAATTCCTGCTATGAGTGACACCATCTGGTAATTTTCTATCTCTTTCTGGCTTATTTCACTGAGCATGATCCCTTCCAGCTCCATCCATGTTGCTGCTAAAGAGAAACTTCTCTGAAGAGGAAATGCAAATGGCCAACAGGCATATGAAAAAATGTTCAACATCACTTGCAATCAGGAAAATGCAAATCCAAACTACAATGAGATACCATCTTACACCAGTGAGAATGGCACATATTAAAAAAAGTAGCAACAACAAATGGGCCTTAATTTTTAACACCCTGGTGTTTAGAGTTTCCTCTACTGCTGAGGCTAGGTGTTGGCTCAGACCCCTATTCAAAGACCCCAGAGGAAGCAATATTTCCCAAATTTTCTTTCCTAAAAGTGCGATCTGTTTTTGGGGCAAAATGGCAGCAGCTTCCGGACACAAACCCTAACATAGATAGAGACCTAAGATGGCATCTGGAAACAGCAACCCTAAATATATAATGTGAGAGCAGCTTCCTTTTCAAATTTAGCAAATCTCATAGTCCAAGAGAAGGTATCGATTCTCCAAGGCTAATGAAGACCCCCTGCTGCCTGGAGTCCACACTCCTCTTCCAGAGTTGAGCCACACCCCACACCCCCTGTCCATCGGACCCCATCTCTGGTGCACAATCACAGGCAGACAATGTGTGGAAAGTACCTTGAATGCCAGTCTCCAGCAGGAACAGAAGTTGTAGGACCAAACACCTCTCATATCCTCGCCAGTACATGCTGTTTCCCAGACCTTCTCAGGACACTGGAAACCTAAAGGATAAGCTAGAAAGAGACTCAGGTCTCCCATTCTTTTGAAGTCATGGCTCAGGTAAATGAAAAGCAGTAAGTGAACTCACCCTTGCCCATCCACACGGTGGGGCTAAGAGCCGGGAAACAGGAAGTACAATAGATGGCTTTTTTCTTTTTTAACTAAGAACATCACAGAAATGAAATGAACAATCTGGTTAGTATTGCTTTCTGAAGAGAGAATCTGCAGCTCCTATGGGATCCTCAGAGGGATCTGCACGCAGAAAAGATTAAGGGGTCTTTATAGTAGATGTCTGCTGTGGCTCGCCAGGTAGGAATCACCTTGATTGATTGAGTGACTGAGACTAGCAGGTCCCCCTGCGCCCGCCCCCACCCCTGCAACCCCCCCCCAACACACACGCAAACAGTGGGGATTTCTGTCTAAGCAAACTCTGAGTTTATGTGAGAATCAGAAATGTGTTTTAATGTTGGGAGCCTGCTGCCCTAAAGGGAGCTGAAATTTTCTGAGAGCACCTGTTTACTCTGCATATGGAGTTCTGGGACTTTAGAGGTTCTGCAAACAGAACTTCTTCCCAGAATTGACTCCTGAGGACATACTGGCTTGTGCACATGTGCCCTACTAACCAGGACAACTTTCTTTCAGCAGTAACTTATTCATCTGTATAAGCAAAAACACAATTCTGTGATTTTTTCTGGTTCCTTTGTTCATATCTTCAATAAGAGCTTGGGCTGGAAGAGTGAAAGGCAGAGTTGCTCTAGATGGCTCCCCGCAGTGTCCCCCTGCTGCAAATTCATTTAGACTCTAGGTCTTCCTTAATGGACTCTGAAAGTCCAGCTTCAACTTAAATTTCATCTCCTCAGAGCAGTCTTTTGAGCATTGTATTTAAGTGGATCTTTCCCCTTGTTCATAATCATTGTATCCAGATTAATTGTGTCAAGGCATTCTAATTTGTGATCATGTGTTTATTTGTTAGTGATTATTTATTGTTCATCTCCCTCACAAGACCTTTGGCTCCATGAGGAGGACAAAGATTGCTTCTGTTTTGTTCACAACTATAGACCCAGAGGTAAATATGGTTCTTGGCTTCTGGTAGATATTTTAATATTATTTGAATGAATGAACAACTAGATGGATGAGTGTTGAGAACTTTTTTAAAAATTAAACTTTTTAATTTTCTTACATTGTTCATTATTTTAAGTATTTGATATCTCCCCTCAGGTGTAGCCCCCATAAATCTCCCACCAACATATCACTCAGGAACCATCACCATAGTCCCTTGTGGTAAGCTGAGAACTTTTTTTTTTTTTTGAAGATCTGCAGACTATCAGATTTCATAAAAATCTGGGACTTATACCACCGTGTGTGTGTGTGTGTGTGTGTGTGTGTGTGTGTGTGTGTGTGTTTCTGCTTTTGATAAAAGGAAGAAGGAAGTTCTTTTTCCTTAAAGAACAGTATTTTTATCTTATAATATCCCTGCATGCTGAACAGTTAGCTACAAAAAGTTTAAAATAAGGAAAAAGTCTTTCAGTGGGGTTTTGACTAGTTGCTCTGAAGTGCTAAATAGGTTGATTGAGAGTATGCACCACATATAGATGTCTGCTGAGACAAAGGCAGGCGAGGTTAATGATGACATTTAATGGGGGGTGGGTAGGGTCTTCGATTTGCATATCAATGAGCACAAACTCAGGTACCAGTGCAACTTTGTTTAAGGGGTTTTTAAAGGACAAAGATATCATTTGAAATTGAAAAAGGGATAAAGAACTTTACAGATAAACAAAACCAGAAAGAATTCATCACAACTAAACCAGCCTTGCAAGAAATACTAAAGGGATTCCCTAAAATGACAAGAAATTCCATGTATAGGCAGCGAGACATCAATACATGCAAAGTCATGGGAGAGGAGAGTAAAAGTGGGGCTCATCAGAACAAGTTTGAGATCAATTTGCTCCATAGGTCACAATGTTATAGAGCAACCCCGATGTTAAACGGGTTCCTGGCTGTGGGTCCTCACCCACACGCTTTAAAGGGACTTATGAATACTCTACTACAGACACACGCAAAAGGGTTAATAAAAGGTTTATTTACAAGAGAAAAAGAAATAAGGAAAATGTACAACTCAGGGAGAAAACAGGGAAATAAAGTCTTTAATGCGTCCTACCCGATCCGACGACCTGGAAACCCAAAGTCCCTCTCAGAGCTGGCCGGACGCTGCGAGCTGGCCGAGAGCCCAAAAATGGAGAGCCCCCCAAAGCCCACGTGTCTGCCTTTTGTATCCACCTGGCTGCTTAACCCCACCCTCAGGTCCCAGCCACCTTCCCTTTGGTGGTGATGGGATTTGGAGTTCCCAGTGTCTTTGGCTTTGACCTGGGGTGGGGGTGGAGTCCACAAAGCCTATATGGAATTTGCTTTGGGACATCCTTTTCCCCCTAACAACAAGGATAGAACCATCTGAGTAAACCACATGATAACCTCAAACAAAAACCTTTAGAATAAACAAATTAGAAAAGATTCCAAGCATAGCACAAAAGAAAGCTGTCAAAGCACAAGAGAAGAGAATAAGAGACCAACAAAAGAACAAAGACAAATCATAAAACAGCAAGCCACAAATAACAAAACGGTAATAAATACTTAAGTTTTTTTTAAAAAGTTATTTATTTATGCATACAAGAACTGAGGTACAGCCAGAAGAGGGGTGGGGTAAGAGAATTCAACAAAGGCAGAGTGGGGAACAGAACAGGCAGACTGACTGAAATACACTGCTGAGGGGAGCAGTGGGGGAGACAGAAGTCTGCTGTGCCATGTGGGTTTCTCCCTGGCTGGTGGGGATCAAGCTCATGGTGCAGTGACTGCGGATAGCTTCACCGTGCTGTGCTTAACCCCTTGCGCCACCAGGGAGGCCCTGAATACATACGTTTTAACAACTACCTTAAATGTAAATGATTTGGATTCACCAATTAAAAAGTAGAGAGTGGCTGAACAGATCACAGTGGCTACAGTCACACCTCTTCAGACCACCACACCCATCACCATGACACTCAGAATCTTCCACCATAATCCACTGGGTCCCGTCTCACCTTTGCTCTTCTTCCTTCTCTTTTGGCAGCGTCAATTCTACAGCAAGCCTTCTAGGGTTTGTTTCAGTTTAGCTTTTCTGTTCCTTTGTTTTGTTTCTCTATAGTCCACATAAGAGTGAAATCACCTGTTGTCTACAGTGTTTTGTGGGAGTGGCCTGTGTTATTGTCCAGCACCCAGCCTTCACCAGGGAGCAAATGGGAGGCTAATTCCTGAAAGAAAAGGTGCTGAGTCACCTCAGCCCCAAAGGAGGAGAGGCTCCAATTCTGGTCTTTACCCACAAAAATTCCAGGAGTGTCTAATTACTGAACTTTGCTTTAGGTATGAAGAGTGAACTGTGTCTGAGAGTCTCCTGCCTGCCTGCCCAGAGGCTGGGGAGAAAGAGGAGGGAACAAGGACCCCAGAAATAAATGCCACCTTATGGAAGTAACTTAGAGCTCAGATGACACAGAAAAAAGTATTGGGGAAGCCACCTTAGCTTTGCTTAGCTGATAAGTAAACAGAACCCACAATCTGGCCTCTTTACTCCCCTCCTCTCTGTACCCCAACATGCAGTGATTCAAGCCCTCAGTGGCTACACCCACATCTGTGCCTTCATGCATGCTTCTCCATTTGTCCTGCTACCTCCTTCCTGTTCCACTGATTCCTTTTTTTTTTTAATCACAAATTTCCTAGGTGAATTTGTTATAGGACAGGGAGAGGGGCAGCCCAAACCCCGCAAACCTGCCTATTCTAAATGGGTTCTGCCATCCGCCGCATCAACACAAAACACATGAGACTAATGGGAAGGATCTTTAATAAAACTAGGAAACAATACAGGTAAGGCAAAGAGTCTAGTTTCTAAATGAAGCACCCAAAGTTACCCGTCCCCTCGTGGGTAAAAGTCCATCCATATGGGATCGGCCCAGAACAAGGCCCCAAAGCCTGCCACAAGTCTAAAGCATCTTCCAGTGGGGACCCACAGAAAAGGGTCACAAACAACCAGACAAGCCCGGAAGGAAAAGAGCAAAATCAACATCAAGATAAAAGCTGCCATGGTCACCTCCCCACGGGTCTCACCCACATCTGTGTCACCCAGTCCACGACCAAAAGACAAGCGTAGTTTCTTCACGTGTCTCTAGGCTCCATGCGCCTCCTCCAAGTCTCCTGGCTCCATCCTGCTTCCTTCCTCAGTCTCTTCTGCTGCTTCTCCTCTTCCTGCTCAGCTCCACCCTCCCTTGGGTGGGGCAGGGAAACTCCCCCTTTCCTGGGGACCACCCTGTTACAAATTTAGGCCATGACCTTGTGTTTTTGAGAGGGAGACTGAATGGTAAATCTCTTATTATAATTTGAATTTTCATTTTTTTAAAAAATTGTGTTACTGGTGCCTCCCTGGTGGTGCAGTGGATTGAATGCCGTGCTGTGAAGCTGTCTGAAGCCACTGCAGCGCAGGTTCGATTCCCGGTTGGCCAGGGAGAATCTCACATGGCGCAGCAGACCTCTCCTGTCTCGCCTGCTGCTCCCCTCACCAGTGTCTTCTTCAGCCTGCCTGTTCTACTCCCTGCTCTGTCTCTGGTGAATTCTCTCACCCTCCTGTGCCTCTGACTATACCCCAGGAAAAATAAATAAATCTTTAAAAAAAAAATTGTGTTACTGTTATAGACATAACAATGGTTTAAAATATTGGATATGATTTGAGACCACATCCAAAAGACCAGAAACATGTTGGCGATGGTGCGGAGAAAAGGGAACACTTGTACCATATTGGTGGGAATGTAGCCTGGTGCAGCCCCCGTGGAAAACAATATGGAGGTTTCTCAAAAATTTTAAAGTAGACTCTACCTTATGACCTAGCAATCCCTCTCCTATGTATCTCCCTGAGCACTCAAAAATACACTCCAAGGTTCATTGCAGCACTATTTACGATAGCCAACTTAGGGAAATAACCTAAGTGCCCAATGGATTAAGAAGATGTGAAACATATACACAATCACTCTGTGTAACTGAAATATCACTCAGTTACAAGAAAAGATGAAATCTTGCCATAGAGGGGATTATGTTAAGTGAAGTAAGTCAAAAGGAGAAAGAGAAAGACCAGGTGATTTCACTCCTATGTGGACTGTTGAGAAACAAAACAAAGGAACAGAAAAACTAAACCGAAACAAACCCTAGAAGGCTTGCTGTAGAATTGATGCTGCCAAAAGAGAAGGGAGAAGAGCAAAGATGAGACGGGACCCCGTGGATTATGGTGGAAGATTCTGAGTGTCTTGGTGGTGGGTGTGGTGGTCTGAAGAGGTGTGAACTAATTCCTTATCAAAACTCAAGCTGTGGGGCCTCCCTGGTGGCGCAGTGGTTGAGCACTGGACTGCGAAGCTGCCCACAGCCGGTTTGATCCCCGGCCACCAGAGAGGGTCCTACATGGCACCCAGACCTCTCCTGCCGCCCTCTGCTCCCCTCAGCAGTGTATTTCGTCAGTCTGCCTGTTCTGCTCCCTGCTTTGGCTCTGGTGAATTCTCTCACCCTCGGGCGCTTCTGACTGTACCCAGTGCTTGTATAAATAAATAAATAAATAAATCTTTAAAAAAACCCAAAAAACTCAAGCTGTGTCCAGGTATTCCTTGACACATTAGTTTTCCCTTTCAAATGTGAGCTCTTTGAATTTAGGAATCATGCCTTACTCCTTTTTGTTTCTTGACCAAGCACATAGTAGATGCTCACTAAATGTTTCTTAGGTCAGTGAATCAATTAAAAAATAAGGAATGAGTGAGGGAATTCAAACCTCTGTTGGGGGAGAAACTCATTCATTTCTGTTTGTCTGCACCACAGCTGGGGAATAATCACACCTCTTCTGATGTTTATTTTAAATTTTGGAGCCATAGAAAGTTCAGAGACTGACAAATTCAGAGGTATCCTCTCTCCCTTTATTCTTAAGGGTCTCACATGTCTCCATAGTAATTTCACTTTGTCTTCATTTCCCTGTGTTCTTTTAGATTCTCTCCAGATTAGTTACTTCCATATCCTTCCCTCAGAAGTCTTTAAGGTATAGTACAGTCTGGGGGCATCCCTGGTGGTGCAAAGGGTTAAGACACAACCTATGAAGCTAACAGTAGCCACTGCAGCACAAGTTCAGTCCCTGTCCAGGAAGCAACCCACATGACGCAGCAGACCTCCCTTGACTAGCCGGCTGCTCCCCTCAGTAGTGAACTTCTGTCAATCTGCCTGTTCTGTTCCCCACTGTCTCAGGTGAATCCTCTCACCCCCTACACCTCTGGCCTGTACTCCAGCTCTTGTATGCATAAAAATAAAATACATTTTTATTAAAAAAAGAAGTAATACAATCTGGTAGTTTTATTCCATAGAAATACTGTGTTTTACCCAGTGCTCATAAACTTGAAGTGTAGAAAGTTTCATTGAGAAAAGGAACCTGAGTAGTAAGTTGGCTAAACTTGTTCATGTCCACCAGGGGGCGCCAGGTGGGGGATGCAGTGAGCTGATGGGGTTTCCCTGTGCCATGGAGGGATTTGTTTATACCATTTTCTATCAGTTCTCATCTGAAATGAAGGGGCGGAACCAGACAATCCTTAGTCTCTTCCAGCTCCAGAATTCTGTCAGTGGGGCTTAGAAATAAGCGGAATCTGTGGTTGAGCTGGACTCAGAACAGAATAGTCACAGCAGACAAGAACTCCCTCCCCTGAGGGTCCTCCAGAGCCCTGGCAGCCCGAGATGCGACTCCAGAGGGCAGTGTTGGCCTGAGGGAAGTCAGGCCAGAGCTTGACCCGCAGTGACCAGAGGCTTCAGAGACCTGGCGGTAAGGAACCCCAGGCTCAGAGAAGCTAAGTGTCTTGCTCAGACTCTATCGTCCGGAAGAGATGTCGGATGCTCAGAGACTAATGACTGTAACAGGATAGGGGCTTTTCCTTCCCTTTCTCATTTTTTATTAAGAACAATTTCATTTTCATTCTGGAGGCTCTATGTCAATTCTCCTGCGTGTAGTAAGGACGTGTGTGTAGTATGGGAGACCAAGAGCAACATCTTTAGTGGCCCCAGCCCTGGGGAGCCAGGGTTCCCTCCTTTGTCTCCTCTTAACTCCTGGCCTCCAGTCCTCCTCTCGCCCCCCACAGGCACCTTGCACCCACCTGTCACTGAAGGGTCGGCCTCAGCTCTGGGCCTCTGCTCTCCTGGGGACTCGCCTTCTTCTATTCTTGGACTCTTCTTGTTCGCATTCTTCCCAGACTGATTCAACTCAGGGAAGTTTCCTTCTGGAAGCTTCTGCTTAGAGGCTGTGCCTGCCTCCAGTGGAGAATCTAGCCTGGCAAAGGGGGAATGACTCCTGGTCCCCAGCATGTCCTCTGCTTTCCTTTCCCTTTACTTATTATCTGTAGGTCTGTTTATGACTCCACCTCTCACTTGACTGTGAGCAACTAGAAGCATGGCAAGCAGACTGTAGACATTTTAGAGATGTTAATTGAAAGAATAAGTGATTTTCTAATTAGAAAATATGATCAATGCCAGCATTTATTTTATTTTATTTTTTAAAAAATATTTATTTATTTATTTATGCAAGCACTGGGTACAGTCAGAAGCGCCGGAGGTTGAGAGAATTCACCACAGCCAGAGCGGAGAGCAGAGTGAGCAGGCAGACTGAAGAAGTACACTGCTGAGGGGAGCAGCGGGCGGCAGGAGAGGTCTGCACGCCATGTGGGACCCTTGCCAGTGGCCTGGGATCGAACCGGTGCTGCAGAGGCTGAGGGCAGCTTTGCAACCCAGTGCTCAACCGCTGCGCCACTGGGGAGGACCCCCAGCATTTATTTTAAAAGGATAAATGTGCAGAGCTGTATTATTTGTGCACAAAAAAACCTATTAGACAAAAAACAATCTTTGTCTTATTGCCTAATCTGTAAAATGGTTATATTTGCTATGAGGATAAGTAAGTTAATGTATATGTTTGCATAGGTTTATATGCATATACACACTTATACTTTAAGTGTTTAGAATGATGCTTGGTGTGTCATCAATACTCAATCAATATGGGGAAAACTTGCAGATGATCATTTTATGGTTGGTGAATTCTCTCTTTTTTGCCAACTTCTTGAAAGATTGCAATACATAGGGTGCACTTAGGGTTATAGCCAGATAGACTCCAAAGCTGTTTAAAATTTGTATACAATTCCTGAAAGAGATGGTGAGCATTTGTTTGCTTCCTCTCCTGGGATGAATAAGAGAGAAAGTCTGGGACAGGCCATCATGCCATGCCATTCTTACCCATGGTTCTTGCCTCCTCAGTTGCCTGATCATCTCTGGTTGTACAATGAACAGTGTCTGAAAAATCGGGGCCTCCCTGGGGTTAAGCACTGAACTATGAATCAATCTGCAGCTTCTGCCCCATGAGTTCGATCCCCAGCCGGCCAGGGAGCAACCCACATGGCGCAGCAGACCTCTCCTGACACGCCCGCTTCTCCCCTTGTTACAGGGCAACCCCGATATAAAATGGGTTGCCTGACTGTGGGTCCTCACCTATGCTTAAAAGGGACTTATTAGGAGCTCTCCTGCACTGCTGGTGGAGTGAAAACTGGTATAACCACTATGGAAAGCTGTGTGGAGATTCCTCAACCTACTAAAGGTAGAGCTTCCATATGATCCAGCAATTCCACTCCTAGGTATTTACCCAAAGGACTCAGAAACAGTAATTCCAAAGAGCACCTGCACCTCTATGTTTATAGCAGCACTATTTACAATAGCTAAGCTTTGGAAACAGCCCAAATGCCCAAAAATAGATGACTGGATCAAGAAGATGTGGTACATATATACCATGGAATATTACTCAGCATTCAAAAAAGATAAACACATGCAATTTGCAGCAACATGGATGGAGCTGGAAGGGATCATGCTCAGCGAAATAAGCCAGAAAGAAAAAGAAAAATACCCGATGGTCGCACTCATAGCAGGAATCTAGAAAACCTAAATAAGGGACCAGGAAAAAGAATAATTATAAGAAAGAAAAAAATCAAAATCAACAAACAACTAAGAACCAGAGACACACTATGGTGATGAGACACAGGTCAAGCTAGGAATTAGGCAGTTTTAGGGACACTGCAGGAGGGGACCTCAGAGAATTAAGGAAGGCTTCAGAGATAAGGGCAGCAAGAGGACTGTAACCAATTCCACTAGGAAAAACATCCGAGGACCAAGGACAACATTTTTAATGCTGGCCTTGGTTTCCTTCAGGTGGTAAAGGGAGGCGGAGATTGGAGAAATGGAGAATGGTTTAATTTATGGACAACTTAGAAGGGCAGCTGTTTAACTTCAATGCAGGGATGTCCATCCAGAGGACTGGGCCATAAAGATAAAGATGCAACAAATGGGGAAAGACAGACCTGTTAGATAAGGAATGTGAAGATCCCCTACTCAGTAACAAATTAAGTGAGAGAGCCGAGAACTAACCAATCACAAAGAGACTGGTGGAGCTTTAGAATAATGAGGGAAAGAAAGCTTTAGAATAATGAGGGAATAATGAGACATGACTCCACTTTGGCTTCCTTGCCCTCCCAGGCCTGGTTCCCTGGCCTAGGAGTACCACTTTATTTCTGTTCTTTTTCTCCTCAATAAATTTTTTCTTTCTATAAACAAACCTGCTTCTTCTCGCTTGCTCGCCTGAGATTCTGCAAAGTTCCTGCTGCGGCTTCATGAGACACCAACCCGTGGGGGTCTAGTGACTGGGGCTCAGCGCTGCCCCTGCAGCCTGGGATCTGTTCCTGGCTGGGAGACTAGGCCTGACAATTCCGGTATTAGTGGGGATGGGAGGAAGGAGGGAGGGATTGGGGTCAACATAAAGGGGTTGCAATTGTATGGGGAATATAAAAATAAAATGAAAAAAGGGACTTATTAATACTCAACTTCAGGCACACACAAAAGGTTAATAAAAGGTTTGTTTACAAAAGAAAGTGAAAATGAAGAAATGAATAACTCAGAAAAAGAGGGAGACAAACTCATGAATGCGTCCTGTCTTAACTGTTCCGCTGATCTGGAATCCCAATGGCATGCTGAGAGCTGGCAAAGATCCAAGAGTTGTGAAGCCAAGAGAGTGCCCCGAGGTCCATATGTTTGGTTTTATACCAAACCTGGCAGCTTAACTCTGCCCTCAGGTCACAGCAACCCTCCCTTTGGAGATGATGGGATTTGTCATTTCCAGTGTCTTGATGGTTTTGGTCTGAAGTGGGCGTGGAGTCCACAAAGCCTGTATGGAATTAGCTCAGACATCCTTTCTCCCTAACACCCTCAGCAGTGTATTTCAGTCAATCTGCCTGTTTTGTTCCCACTATATCGCTGGTGAATCCTCTCACGCCCCCCCACCAACCCACATCTCTGGCCTGTACCCGGTTCTTGTATGCATAAATAAATAAATCTTTAAAAAAAAAAAAAAGAAAAATTATTTGTAGGAAAAATTTTAGGCCTAAAAATGCCTAAAATATCTAAGCTGATAACTTATATAAGGAACAAAGAAAAAATATTTTGGTTGTTACCAAAAGACTACATCCAGAATATACTGTGGTTTTTTATCCACTTCCTCTTTGGAAACTGTTCGTGTCCCAAGTCCAGGAATCTGCTGGAAGGATGGCAGTGTGTCCTAGACAAGGCTCAGGTCACAGGAGATTCTCACTCTTCTGTAGGTTCAGATATATGTTACACCACCACACCCACCATTTTCTTGTACACATGACCTGTTCTTCCTCTGCCAGGTGCTTGTGGACACTAGCAGTGTCAGCGCTTAAGCCAACTCTGGCTGGAGTTGGCGTATTTCTTGGATCCTTCTCTCCACGCCTAAGCCTTTAGGGCACAGGGACAAATGACTTACCCAGTCTCTCATCCTGGACACCCACTTTTATATCTCTAGTCCCAAGAAGCTGCCAAAAGCAATGATCAGCCTTCCAGCCTTCCCTTTCAGTTCAGCAAACATCCCCAAGGCTGTGCTGGAAGCAGAAGTTCCCTTATCTCATAGCTATTTTTTGAAACCATCTATCACTTTAATACCATCTTACTAACACCTCCTGGACCTCTGTCACAGCCTTCAAAGAAGTTTCTGTTCTTGCAATTGTAACAGGGTGGTCCCCAGGACCACCTCTCATTAATCTGTTATTTGTAGGGGGATTCTTAACCAAGAAAGTAGGAGACTAGAGAGAATACTTTTCTTCTCTTTCAAAATCACAAATGAGAAAAAGTAGAATGTAAAATTTAGGGAATTCTCCTTTTCTAGGGTGTCTCCTCTCTGTACCAAATCTCTGGAGACTCTTATCAATGGAGAAGGCACTAAACTCTGCCTTATCCTTGTACCAGTGTGATATCGATAGAAAGAGGAGGTTCCAAGTTCCCTGCCCCACCCAAGGGAGCGTGGAGCTGAGCAGCAAGGAGAAACTGGAAAAAGATGGACAGGAAGAAGAAAAAGAAAGATGGAAGATTTAGAGAAGATTTAGAGAAGAAGATTTAGAGAAAGTATATAGAGCAGAGACAGGTGAAGAAGTCATGCTTGCTTCTCAGTACCAGGGGCTTGGGGTGTAACAGAGTGGTCCCCAGGAAAGGGGGAGATTCCAGGTTTCCTACCCCACCCAAGGGAGTGTGGAGCTGAGCAGGGAGAAGAAGCTCGAGAGGAGACTAGGAAAGGGGAAGCAGGATGGAGCCAGGAGGAGACCTGGAGGAGGCACATGGAGCAGAGAGACACATGAAGAAACTACGCTTGCCTTTTGGTCATGGACTGGGTGACACAGATGTGGGTGAGAAACCCGTAAGGAGAATAACAATGGCAGGTGTTGTCTTGATTTTGATTTTGCTCTTTTCCTCCCAGACTTGTCTGGTTGTTTCTGATCCTTTTCTGTGGGTCCCCATGGGAAGGTACTTTAGACTTGTGGCAGGCTTTGGGGCCTTGATCTGGGCCAATCCTGCTTGGGTGGACTTTTACCCACGAGGGGATGGTTAACTTTGGGTGCTTGATTTAGAAACTACATTCTTTGCATTTCCTGTGTTGTTTACTAATTGTATTAAAGTTCCTTTTCATTAAAGTCTCATATGTTTTGTGTTGATGCGGCAGATGGCAGGATCTATTTAGAGCAGGCAGGTTTGTGGGGTCTGGGGTGCCCCTGTCCCTGCCCTGTAACACAATCAGTTACTTATACTGTAAACTGTTTGACTTTAGAAGTATGGCTCTTTCTGGCCCAGTCACTTTCTCTTAGTCACTTCTCTCATCCTGAGGCACGTGCAGTTTCTTCTGACTAAGGGGGGGCTTTCCTGCCTACTCATCTTTTGATCGCAGCTCAGAATTCCCTGCTTTGGAGCAGCCTTTCCAGGCCCCAGCAAGCCCTCAGTTCAGGTGCCACATGCCTGTCTGTCACAGTGGTCATTACCACTGCCATGATAGTCGAATGATAATTTGTTGGATTGTTGACCTCTAAAAATAAAATTCTTTTCTCTCTCTACAACACCAACTAAAGGAAACTCTATTCCATGCTGCTTCAAATCGACTCTTCTGACACCAAAAGTGTGGATTTCTTTCCTCAACAATTAATTCTCCGACACTAAAGGGATGTGTCCTTCAATTCAACTTAGTTCTGACACTGTCTGCCGGAATGCAGTGTCAGATCCCAAAAGTTAAGGCCTGAGTTTCACAAGACTGGCCCCACTTCTGAGGTGAACTAAAAGTCTGGGCAACCCATACATCTGACTGGTAACCATTAGAACCCCATTTGATAATTTGCTGGACTGGCTCCCAGAACTCAAAGTTCTCTGAACCCCTCCCCACTCTCCGTTCTTTTTTAATGGGGGTGTCATTATGTAAGCGGGATCGGTTAATGATGGGACTCTCAGCCCCTTTACCAACCCTGGAGGTTGGGAGTAGGGGTGTGGGACTGAAATCACAACCCTTTAATCACAGGGTTGGTTTCCCTGGCAACCAGCTTCCACCCAGAGGTTATCCCAGAATCTCCACCCAGGGGTCACCTTTGGTCATTCATTAGCACACAAAGGACACTTCTCGGTTAGTAGTTGTGTGCATGGAAGCTGGTGCATTTACAAGCATGACAATATCCCAGCCTCACTCAATAGGGTGCAAGCTCCCTAAGGGCAGGGGACTCTGTTTTGGCTCCTTGTTGAGTCTGTGTTCAGCACAGTGCCTGGCACTTAGTGGAGCTCATTAAGTGCTGAACGAATAAATAAGGGGAAGTAATGAGAGCCTGCACAAAAGAGCCTGCCTGCATGACCTGCTCACACCTTCCTACTCCCTGACCAGGGTTTCTATATACGAGAACTTGGTGTTTGCAGCTCCTGAGTGCAAAACACACAACTCTAGGGGCTGCTTGTGGTGGACTTTGCAGCTATAGATAACTTCCTCCTCTACGAATCTGATGGTTTCCTTTCCCAGTACTGTTGAATTCACAAGACAAAGTGTCTACACTGGCTTTGGGGAGGGATCTTAAATGCCCAGTTTCCAGACTATGGGTAAAACTATGCTCAATTTTGTCACTGGCTAAATAAAAGTGACTAATTTTAATTATCACCTGACTGACTCAGAGGAAAGTCAACCCTGTCTGCAGCAACCTTAACCTCACAGCTCTGCTCTCTGTGGTAATCTTTTCCTTTAATCATGAGGGGCTTCCTCCCTCACTTTACCCAATTCGCACTCAGGGGAGGCATTTCCGTCCTCCTCCACTGCACCCCAAACCTGCGGGTGTTAGAACTTTTCCCTCGCCCCTTATAGCGGATGATACTTTCCCCATTTTTTTTGGTCCCTGAACACTTACTTTAAACTTTATGTTTAACTCCATTGTGTAATGCATGCTTTCTCATGGAGGGGCATTTGTAAAATGAAGGTTTAAGTAGAGGGAAACCAAACCACTAAATTTTCACCTTCCTCAAAAAAAAAACCAAAAAACCCAGGGTTCATGTTTTGATGGGTTTTCTTCTGAATGTTTCCTTGCATGAGTACTTTTAAAATGAAGTTATGATCACACCACACATTAAATTTTACATTCTACTTTTTTTCATTTGTTAATTGGAGGGGAAGAAAAGTGTTCTCTCTAGTCTCCTAGGTTCTTGGTTAAAAGTCCCCCTGTAAATAACAGATTAATGAGAGAAAATCAAACAAAAGTTTATTAACACACGTGCCTCCTGTACATATGGCAGAGCCCCAGGAAAACTGACTAAAAGTCCCCCAAATGACCCAAGCCACCACCTTAAATGCTATCTTCTGCTAAAGACAATAGAATGACGTTGGGGTGGGGGAAGCTATGGGAAGTTACTGGGAAAAGTACAGCAAAGGGTTTGATAATATTAGCAGGCAGGCTGAGGGGGCACCCCAGGAACACCAAACTTTTCTGCTCTAAATGGATTCTGCCATCCACCACTTAAAGACAAAACATACTCTAGTGTATAAGAACTTCAGTAGAAAAGAACTTTGATACAATTAGTGTGTAATAGAGAATTAAGGGTGCAAAAGGGAGAAGAGAAAGAATCTAGTGAAAATTAGCTTCCAATTGATACCAGAATTGTCAGGCCTAGTCTCCCAGCCAGGAACAGATCCCAGGCTGCAGGGGCAGCGCTGAGCCCCAGCCACTAGACCCCCATGGGTTGGTGTCTCATGAAGCCGCAGCAGGAACTTCGCAGACTCTCAGGCGAGCAAGCGAGAAGAGATAGGTTTGTTTATAGAAAGAAAAAGTTTATTGAGGAGAAAAAGCAGAAATAAAGTGGGACTCCCAGGTCAGGAAACCAGGCCTGGAGGGGCAAGGAAGCCAAAGTGGAGTCGTGTCTCAGGGAATATATACCCTTTTCCCTCATTATTCTAAAACTCCATCAGTCTCTTTGTGATTGGTTAGTTCTCGGCTGTCTCACTTAATTTGCTACTGAGTGGGGGATCTTCACATTCCTTATCTAACAGGTCTGTCTTTCCCCATTTGTTGCATCTTTATCTTTATGACCCAGTCCTCTGGATGGGCATCCCTGCGTTGAAGTTAAACAGCTGTCCTTCTAAGTTGTCCATAAATTAAACCACTCACCATTTCTCCAATCTCTGCCTCTCTTTACCACCTGAAGGAAACCAGGACCAGCATTAACAATGTTGTCCTTGGTCCTGAGATGTTTGTTTTTCCTAGTGGAATTGGTTACATTCCCTTGGTTGTCCTTATCTCTGAAGCCTCCCTAAATTCTTCAGAGGTCCTCTCCTGCACTGTCCCTAAAACTGCCTATTTTCTAGCTTGCCCTGTGTCTCATTCCCCCCTCTATAGTGGAGCACTTAACTGCTGTTAGGCCAAAGGACGTCGATCTGATCAATGACTGCTTCCTGCTGAAAGTGGGCGACGTGGGGAGACAGTCAGGGGTCCAGAGCAGGCCAACGCTCTAAGGACCGAGGAAAGAAGAACAGTGGAGGCTTCATAATTTGGTGGTCTCCAGGCGAGAGATGACCTCGATGAAGGCATTGAGGATGTAGAGCCCAAGCAATAGGAAAATGGAAAAAAAAAAAAAGTTAAGAGTGAGGAGATTAAGGAGGTCACTAACTCCTTTAACTTTAGCCATCGGCAGGTCTAGGGTTCTGCGATTTTATATTAGCACTGAGACTAGAGATTTTAAGGAGCAATTTTGAGCTAGTGCCCTAAACACCTGGAGGTGCTGTAGCCAAAATGACAGAATTAGCGAGACCTAGGACTTCAGTACCATTTTATGTTTAGTAGCAGCAGCTAGGAGAGCCAATAGTGGCTGTGGAGGCTGCTAGTTTGGAATTTAGTTACAATTTCCTCCATCGTAATAGAGGAAGTTAGGAAAACAAAACTAAAAATGTATAAATAAGTAGCCTTGTAGAGAGCAAGGTAGCAGTGCTGGAAAGTGTCCTGGCTCAGACTGGCCATCTGTACTAGTGAGGGGGACAATTGACCAGTAGGTCAGTCCAAAGAATTGGAGTAAGGCAGAGTAAGTGGCCCCGTATTTACCAAAAAAGGTGATTTTTATGTCTGCCACTATTAGGGTCACCTGAGGCTTGTCCATATACACAGTAAACAGGGGAGTCTCTCTCACCTCTGGGCTTCTTCAGAGAAGATCTTCTCCTGCACCGGGTTCTTCATAGTCAGAGGCAGCTGACGGTCAAGCCTGTCCTCCCATTCTTGCCTGTGGTTTGGGCTGGCCCCTCCCTCTCTGGAGAGTGGGACAGTCCCTCTTTTTAGTGCCCTGTGCGATGGCAATGAAGGCAAGGCCCTGGGGACAGCTTCTTGCAGCTGAGGTGTCCGGTTGCAGGCAGTGGAAGCAAGCTGGCAACCCATTAAGAGGTTGAGGTCCCAAATGCCCTAGGGGGCATGGGGCCTTGGGTGAGTCTGAGGTGGCAGGGTACTAACAATGGCAACTGCCATTTACTGGCCCTTCTCTTGCCTTCCTCCCTTTCTTTTTAGTCTAGTTAGTCCCCTCCATATTACTGTAGGCCTTGAAAGCCGTGTTCAAAAGTGTTAAAAGGATTTTATGCCCTTGACTTAGTCTCTGGAGTTTACACCTGATGTCAGAGCAAGGCTGACTAATGAAGGAGAAGGAGACCGTTAGGGTCCTTTTTAGGGTCTAGATTAGTATACCTTTTTATAGCCTCAGTCTATTTAGCCTGAAATGACTGGCTTATAATTTTATTTGTGTACATTTATGTTGAAAAGGTGAAACAATTCTATAAGAATACTTTTTATGAGGTATTAATATACCCAGATTGACTCAGTTTGTTTTTACAACAAGAAACAATTTTATATATCAAAATAACTAAGCCTGGTGCCACACAGGTGCACAACTGACATTTAAATTAACCAAAATATTTCATGGCAAGTCACTTGAGAACACAAAATTTTCTGTCAAAAATCCCTCACTCAGACCTTTACACTTTCCTTTGCCTTTTTTTCTTTCTTTTAAAACACAAACACACCTTACTTTACTTGTATCCAGAATTATCACACCTTAGTTTCCAATCTCTGTATTGTAAGACACCATAATAGCTGTTACACTATCATCTCTTTAGACTACACAACTTACACATTTTTCAAATTTTTTGTTGTTGTTGTTGTTGAGATGACATTTAAACTTTAGTTTCCTTACAATAAGGAGCAAAATGTAAACCTGAAATTTCAGTAAATGGTTAACAAATTTTATTACTCAACTTAACAAAAACCTTAGTTTAGATTTAGTTTTTTTCTTAGAACTGGAATTTTAAGTCAACTGCAGAGTTGCCACTGTAACAATTTTATATACCAAGTTTTCTTAGGCCAGCACTAGATAGATTGACAAAAGCAAGAAAAAAATTAGACACTTAATACCATAAACATTTTTCAGTAACTTGTCCATATGGCTTTAGATGTTACCTTGATTTCTGTAAAGAAATATAGTCATTTACTGGGAGAATATAATGTTTATTCCAAGGGGAAAAGACAAGTAGATTAGTCTTTCTGGAACAAGATCTTATCAAGAGATAGAAGCCTAGAAGTAAGTTTTGTTTGTTTGCATAGGCAAGGTTAATTATTATTCCCTTTGTATAGCATGAGTAAACACATCGAAACAACATAAAGTATTAATACCCAACATTAAAACCTTAAGGCATGTATGCCTTTTAAACCATTAAATTTTGAATTAGTTTTTTCTTTACCACAATTTTAGATCGTGATCTCAAAATTTAGGATTTTTTTATAGGTGCCATTTATAATTAATCCTCCAGAGGTAAAAAAGTAAGAACAAAGAGATCTCTTGATTTCCATTTAAAATATTTGGCCATGTGCATTAATTTTAAAAAATAGTTATTTTTACCAATATTTGCAAAGACACTGAGAAACTACAGTTTAGTAAACTCCCCTTCTTTAGTAACAATTTTTTTTGTTTGACACATTCATTTAACCAAGTTTTTAATATCCTTTTTATATCAAGCAGGTTTTTAATGACATAGAAGTTAGAATTCTTACATAGAACTAGTACCCAATTTTAACCTTTACTTAAAACCTAGGGTCCAACCAAAACCACAACAATTTTAAAATCAAGCAGTTTGTACTAACTTTTTTAGATAAGAAAAACATTTTGAGTTTGTATTTTTAAGTATTATCAATTGGCTTTACATTGTTTTAGTTTTGTCACACTGAGACCAAGCACATTTTTAAGACAAAAGACATTTTTTTTTCTTTTCAGAACCATATATGGGGAGGACAGGAGAAGAGGAAGAATAAGATCTTCCTTTACAATTTGCCTGTTTTCAAACTCTTATCAGAAATTAATTAGTCTTAATAAGAAACTAAACTTTTACAGGTCCAATAAGCAGTTTAGAAGTTGTCACTTAACCAAAAATCACCTTTTATAGATCGTTAGCAAGTCCAAAGTAACTCAGCAGTTTTTACCTTTAACAATCTAGACTTTAAAATCAGAAAAACACAGGGAAATAGAACTTTTTCCCTAGCATGAACCAAAACAGTTTTTCCAGGTGGACAAAGGGAGAGTCCAGTCCCCCCACAACTGGAAGGCAGCAGAGACATACCAATGATCTCAACACTGGAAAAAATAATCCAGGCAGCTTCTTATTGAGAGCAAAGGCAGTCTTTTTTACTAGTCAGCTGTAGTGGACCCCTTTAATTATTAGTCCCCAGCATTTTGTCTTTTTGTCTTGACTGTGACCAAGGAGGGTTAGCTGGAGAAGATGCCATTTATGGCCAAATTGGGCTAGTTTTTAAGAATGTGGCTTAGGGCATGTCCCATGGAATTGAGATAGAGCATTTTATGGTCTCTGTAGCAATAAAAGAAAAGTACCCGCATTAGCCGGACAGACAAAGCAGGGGCATTCCTGCAGTAAAGTCAGAGGTCGTCCCATCCAACCAGGACCATATATCATGGTCTCTTGACTGGCTCTTAACTCTAGGATGCAGGAGAAATGTTGAGACTTGGGTCTCAGTGACTTACTAAGAGAAGAAACAGGTGAGATAGGAGACAATTACTCCTGAAAATTGGTCTCAACTCTAGGATGCAGGAGAGACGCGTGCCCCTTTGCAAGGCTGACGAGGAAGCTCCCATCCACAACAAGAAAGCAGGTGTAAAGGCAGCACCAGCTTCTTTCTACCAGAGGCGTCCCTCTGTCAAAACTTGGAGCTCTAACTGTGAGTGATTAACAGTCTCCTCGCATAAGGTCTACTGGACTTAATCACTCCCTTACCAGCATGACCGATGCTAGCTTATCTGTCTCCCACTAAACAGACAAGTAAGGGGTACCGGATTTTGTGGGATCCTACCGGCATCCCCTATCCAGTCCCTGTGCAAAGGGCACCTATTCCAAGCTTCTAGCAAGCTTAAGCCATTCTCCTCATCTGATGAAAGAGACCCTGAAAACACCTGAACAGTAGAGACTTAACACAAGCCGCAGACCAAGTCCTGCAACCTAATTTCTAATGATGCCCATTTGTCAGACAGCAAAACTGATTTCTTTTTTTTTTTTTTTAAGTCATAGCCCTTGAAGCGGCAGTTGCCCAGAACCTGATATTTACTTATTTTAAACTCCCTTTTGAAAAACTGCCATGAGACAAATTTATAATACCAAAGGTAAAATTAAATAGCTGGACCTAGGATTCGAGGCAAACCTGTACATACATTTCTGTCATAATATGAAACTCAGCCTCTCCTGCCTGTGCCAACCAGCAGGATTAAAACAGACACCAGGGAAAAGGCTCCCAGGGGCACCCCAAGATTTTTATAAGACCATTTTATACCTTATGTTTGTAAGTTGCCTTGATAGAAGCTGAAAGAAGTCCATCCTATAGGGGAGGGATTAAGAAGGTGGAAGTTTTTTTTTTTTTTTAGACTGTTAGGCCTCCGTGACTCTCGCCTAGGTGCCGACCTAGCAGAATGCCTTGTCTGAGCCATCGGATCTCCTGGGTGTCCAGGGTTCCAAGGGTCACAGCTTGGTCGTTCTGAGTACCCTTGGAATCCATGGATGATAGAGAAAAGTAGGAATCAGTGACAAGAGAGTCCCGATATTCCCACTCAGTGAGTGGGGGATCAGGAAGCCTTGCCAGCTGAGAAACCTGTCACCCGAGACTTTAAGAATGGCGTCCTCACGCTAGTCGCATTTACTGGGCTGACGGGTTCCCATTAATTTTTTGCAATCAAATAAAGGACAGAGAAAAAGTTTTTGAAATGTCTACTGCCTGTCTGAAGCCCACAGGTAACAGAGAAGTAAATCAGTTGCATTGCAAGAGAAGGAAGAATAGGGAGGGGAGAGAGAGAGAGAAAGAGAGAGAGAGAGAGAGCGAGCAAGGAAAGACATGGAGCCATCCAAATAATCCTAACAGGGATCTGAGACCAGGATGGGGTTCTGTGTCGGATCCTGTGTGGTGCTTAGTGAGGAATGACTTTCCCAACTGTCACATTGGGACCATTCATCCTCTACTGGGTCTCGGCAGCTCCCCCTCTGCTGAAGGCAAGGGAGGATGGCCCGAGCTGCTGGGAGATCAGCCCCTTATGTGCAGCCCCCGGACGGCCTCTACATGACGTATGTGCCTAGCTCTTCGGAGACCGGAGTCCCTCATATGACAACAACCAGACTTTTATTCTTTGACTGGCAGATGGGCTAGTCCCCTTACCTGGTCTGATCACCAGTTTATCCTTTCACAGGAGTCTTTAAGGCAGTCGCCCTTTGGCATTTACTGTCTGTCCTGTGCCCTTTTTATGGCCTCTTTGATGGCTCTGAGAGAAAGAAAATGTTTAACAAGAGAAGTTTAGGACAAGCTGAAGATAGAAACAATTTGTGCCTCTCGGCTGACTTACCTAAAATCTTGTGAGATCCCGGACGAGCCCCCAAAATGATACCGGAATTGTTAGGCCTAGTCTCCCAGCCAGGAATGGAACCCAGGCTGCAGGGGCAGCGCTGAGTCCCAGTCACTAGAACCCCACGGGTTGGTGTCTCACGAAGTTCCTCACGAAGCAGGAACTTCGCAGACTCTCAGGCGAGAAAGCGAGAAGAAGCAGGTTTGTTTATAGAAAGAAAAAATTTATTGAGGAGAAAAAGAGCAGAAATAAAGTGGGACTCCCAGGTCAGGAAACCAGGCCTGGGAGGGGCAAGGAAGCCAAAGTGGAGTCGTGTCTCAGGGAATATAGACCTTCTTTCCCTCATTATTCTAAAGCTCCGCCAGTCTCTTTGTGATTGGTGAGTTCTCGGCTGTCTCACTTAATTTGCTACTGAGTAGGGGATCTTCACATTCCTTATCTAACAGCTTTCTCTTTCCCCATTTGTTACATCTTTATCTTTATGGCCCAGTCCTCTGGATGGACATCCCTGCATTGAAGTTAAACAGCTGTCCTTCTAAGTTGTCCATAAATTAAACCACTCTCCATTTCTCCAATCTCTGCCTCCCTTTACCACCTGAAGGAAACCAGGACCAGCGTTAACAATGTTGTCCTTGGTCCTAAGATGTTTGTTTTTCCTAGGGGAATTGGTTACATTCCCTTGGTTGTCCTTATCTCTGAAGCCTCCCTAAATTCTTCAGAGGTCCTCTCCTGCAGTGTCCCTAAACTGCCTAATTTCTAGCTTGCCCTGTGTCTCACAATTAAACACCCAAAGTTTCCCATCACCTCATGGGTAAATGCCCAGTCAAACAGGGTTGGTCCAAAGATGGGCCACTGAGGCCCGAAAACGTGCCACAGTCTGATCGGGACCCACAGGAGAGGTAGAGAAGGAACCAGGCAAGCCTGGAAGGAAAAGAACAAAACCAAAATCAAGATAAAGGCTGCCATTGTCAGCCGAAAATCAAGATAAAGGCTGCCATTGTCAGCCGTCTCATGGTCCCTCATCCACATCTCTGTTCTTTCAAGTGTCTCCTTCCATGTCCCCCGAGTCCCTGGTGCTGAGAAGCAAGCATGACTTCTTCACCTGTCTCTGCTCTGTATACTTTCTCCTGTCTTCTCTAAATCTTCCTTCTTTTTCTTCTTCCTGCCCACATTTTTCTAGTTTCTCCTTGCTGCTCAGCTCCACCCTTCCTTGGGTGGGGCAGGGAACTTGGAACCTCCCCTTTCTATGGATATCACGCTGGTACAAGGATAAGGCAGAGTTTAGTGCCTTCTCCATTGACAAGAGCCTCCAGAGATATGGTACAGAGAGGAGACACCCCAGAAAAGAAGAATTGCCTAATAAAATGTAAATGTCTCTTACAAAATGATGTTTGACTCAATTTTCAGAGTGTCTCCTGTATCTGCTGTTTCTGAGTGAAAAACAATCAGCTCTAAATAATCTTCAAGTCAGAGTCATACTTTAGGGTGGCATCTTTTGCTCCCCCTTCAACACTATAACATCATATAAATATGATTCATATTTCCTAATGTGTGTTTTCCTTAACTTCCCTGTCTTCAGGTGTTCCAGAATCTCACTCTCACAAATAGAAAAAGAACTCATGCTTAATATATAATTTCACAGTGACTTTTTGAGAAGAGATTATTCTCAATCCCAGTCTTGTCTAGGAACCAATTTTTTTTTTTTAAGATTTATTTATTTATTTATTTATACAAGATTGACTGATTAATTGATTGATTTATACAAGCACTGGGTACAGTCAGAAGCATGGCAGGGTGAGAGAATTCACCAGAGCCAGAGCGGGGAGCAGAGCAGGCAGAAGGACTGAAGCACACTGCTGAGGGGAGCAGCGGGCGGCAGGAGAGGTCTGCGCACCATGCGGGACCCTCCTCCAGTGGCCGGGGAGCAGCCAGGGATCGAACCGGTGCTGCAGAGGCTCCGGGCAGCTTCGCAACCCAGCGCTCAACCGCTGCACCACTGGGGAGGTCCGGAACCAATTTTTTTTAAAGATTTATTTATTTATGCATACAAGAGCTGGGTACAGGCCAGAGATGTGGGGATGAGAGGATTCACCAGGGACATAGTGGAGAGCAGAACAGGCAGATCCACTGAAATACACTGCTTAGGAGAGCAGCAGGGAGACAGGAGAGGTCTGCTTTGCCATGTGGGTTGCTCTCTGGCTGGCCAGGGATTGAACTTGTGCTGCAGAGGTTGTGGATTGCTTCATAGTGTGGTAAATCATTCTCCCTTCCAAGTTCTGTCCCAACCCACATCACCCTGAGAGTTAGAAAAGAACACCTCTTGGGCCTCTCTGGTGGCTCAGTGGTTGAGTGCTGGGTTGCGAAGCGCCTGCAGCCTCTGCAGTGCCAGTTCGATCCCTGTGCACTGCTCCCCTCAGCAGTGTACTTTGTCAGTCTGGCTGCTCTGCTCTCCGCTCCGACTCTGGTGAATTCTCTCACCCTCCCCCGCTTCTGACTGTACCCACGGCTTGTATAAATAAATAAATAATTCTTTAAAAAAAAGAAAAAGTAAAGAACACATCTTTCTCAAGACATACTGATTTTATAAAATGAGTTTTTATTATTTTTTCTTTTAGGAAATGATAGTAATAAATATATTTATAGTATCTACAGTGTGATTGGTGCCTCCTGCGGACAGCTTCACAGTGCTGCGCTCAACCCTCTGGGCCACCAG
The DNA here is from genome assembly GCF_014898055.3 of Talpa occidentalis. Taxonomy (NCBI): domain Eukaryota; kingdom Metazoa; phylum Chordata; class Mammalia; order Eulipotyphla; family Talpidae; genus Talpa; species Talpa occidentalis. The sequence continues at coordinate 69,728,151 of NW_023601212.1, forward strand.
GTAGGCCCCCACATAGGTTTTCATGGAGCAGCTCAGCCTCCCAGGGGCTGTTTCCTGCTCTATCCTTTTGATGGAGGATAAGAATAGAAAAACTGGAAAGGAGATACTAGATCAAGAATCTAACTCACACGGAGGTAGGAGTAGAGGGGCTCAGCGTAAGCCACTAATCTGGTTATTGAACCCAAGACCCTTAGACATCAATGCCCAGATCAGTATGTGCAAAACTCAGAAACTATCAGACTGCTATAGGGAGTGTAAGGAGCACAGACCATCCACCCACAAAAACGAGCTCCTCCCCTACTGGAAGGAGATGACAAAACCTAACACTGCTCCCACAATAAGGCAGCAGTCTTTCTTCCCACCTGTGGCTATGCAGGTGCTTCTTTTCACCACCTCTCTTCCTCTGCAGGGCAGCAGCTTCCTTCTTCACAGACCTCCTTCAGTGGAGGCAGCTCTTTTGAAACACATCAAAGGCAGCCCTCTCCCCTGCATACCCCTTATCCATGCTTCCTCACAGGGGGTGGGGATCATGTCTTATTTGCCAAGGTTTGGCAGAGCTTCTCATAAAATATTTGTTAAATAAATAAAAGGACTTTAAAGGTTTGCAAGTGACAAGCTACAAGTCTCCTATGACAGACTTAAAATTTGTCTGTAGATTCAGTTTCTTCCCTGAATGTCCAGCGTGGGCCTGGACCCCTCTCAGCACAAGAAGGAAGCTGGGGCATGGTCCTTGTTCTTGTCCTGTTGCAATCTGACCACGGGTACATTGCACACCTCCAGTGTTGGGGCAGGAGCCATCCTTCATCCTTCACATAGGTGATGCCACATTCACATAGCAACAGGATGCGCCCAAGCTCCCCAAGCAGGGTTAACAGATACATCCACAGTCACATTGCCAGGAAGGGATAATGACACATTCACAGTCACATGGTTGAGATTTCTCACATGTGCTTAGAATTAGAAGCTCTTAAATCTGAGGTTTCATCAGGGACCATGGTTAATTATGGAAGGAGAGCAGTGTTCCTGACTTTTCCTTGATATTTCTAGTCGAGTGAATTATTTGTATCATTTTCCGTGGGGTGAGGTGTGAGGGAGCACGTGGATGTTTAAATGACTTTCTCAAAGGCAAATGACCGTGGTGTGTGGGCTGTCTCGGGCAGGGTGTGGGGTTTGTCCACCTGTTGACAGATACAAAGATGCAGAGCACTGGAGAAGGTCATGGGTGCCACCGGATACATGTCCGCCCAGATTCTCATCACCAAGATGACCCCACCTGAACCTCCATACTGCTCTCACTAGTCATTCCCACTTTAGAGAAACCATTCTTCAAGGTGAACCCACATCTATCTTACTGGATGCAAAATGAACTGAACTTTTCTTCCAATAACCCACCAGAAGCAACCTTTCCTATTACTGCACAAATATTTACCAATCATCATCTTTTCAGATCTGGTTGGTGGGGGAGATAGGAAGTGATCCCTGCTTTTACCAAGCATGACCTTTGGAGAACAAGTTTTAAAACATTACATTCGTCTGACCCAGGGTCCTGTGAACCATGTAACATGCCAGACCATGGAATCTCTCTCCCACCTCCAGCTCAGATTCAATCTAAATTCACCTCCGCATTCACCCCTCCACTCCCAAGCTCCACCTCAGCTGGCTTGTTGCCTATGACCCCAGGCAGGGTATTGCTGCTTTTCTCTTCCTTCCTGCCTACAACCCCTCTCCTGCTCTAGATGGAGTCTCCACCCCACTTTTAAAACATGACTCTCTTCTAGTCCACATATTCCTGTATAACCCCAGGCAAAATGAGAGCATGCTGGGGCACATTCTAATATCAGGGAATATGTGAACCCCAGAAGCCCAAGAAAATTTAAGCTTAGTGGCCAGAAAAGGAATATGACAACTAAGATGAAGCTCAGGTCTAAAGCCTCTTACCTTTTTGGGTATTTGCACAGTGAAATAAAGTGTATTTGGTGAATTTTTCTCTGGAACAGTATTCTATTAAAAAACAATGAAAAGAAATCATCAGCCTCCCCTGGGTCACATAGACAGTCAAACAGATGCCCAGAACTTAGAGAAGTGAAAGCAGAGCGGGGGAGGGGGTGCTAAGAGGTGGGGAAGGTTCTAGAAGAGTAACAGACAGTGGAGGTGCTCTTGTCAGTAGCTGATATAATAATTAAAAACTTTTCTTTGAAGAAGAAATTGCATTGTATAGAACTTTTTGTTTAAATGAATTAAAAAAATAAATAAGATATATAAGTCCCATGAGCTATGAGCCTCTTAAGGTCATTAAAGGATAATTTGAAGTAATGCTAATGTTGTAAACAAATTTTTCCATCAGTCAAAAGAGCCATTGCATCAAATCAGTCAGGATGAATAATGGAGTAAAACAAGCCAAAGCAACAGCAATAGCGCCTTCCAGGTTAGAAATGATCATTCCTGAACAGGATGGCCCTAGGGTCTCCCCAGAGGGTCTTAAGCAGGAGCATGATGGTAAGAGGTCAGCCCAGATACATGGAGCACGAGCAGGTGCCCCTGTGAGGAAGGGAGGGCATTTAGGACACCCTCTCAGGAATGAAGCCAGTGTCTCCTCCTGAAAGACTGTGGTAAGATGGGACACTACACCTGACCAGACACACCAAAGGTGGGATAAAACTGGAATTTTGAGGCTCCAAAGTGTTTTCATTTTTTCCTCAAATGAGCCAGTGTTGAAAAGGGCTCCATGACCTCTCAGGAGCTGGTCCAACTTGGGCCCTATGATCGTTCCCACAGAGCCCTTTGACATTATCTACCTGGTTCATCTTTCCAAATTGCCTCTTGTGACTTGTTTTTATTTTATTTTTAAAATTTTACTCTAATGTTATTCTCATCAAAGTATTTCCCTGGAATTATCCTTGTGTTCATTCACTTCAGCTTAGTGGCCAGCACGTAGGGTGTCTTGAGTGTGGCCTGGAGTCACTGTGGGCCTGAGTTCTCCTTCTCCTGATGGCTCCTTGTGTTGTCTTAGTGGAAAAAGCATTTCTAGAGACAGCCTCTGACACCTCAACTCAAACTCCATGTCAAAGTCACATTTCCCTGACCAAAAGGCATTGGGCCTGGAGGGTGGCTGCTGTGAATGGTGGGCTCCTGGAGGATTGGGTCACAGATCAGTGTGTAATTACTGGCTGGGTCAGAGTGAGGTGCTCCAGAGGCCACTGACTCCTGCACAAATGGGCAGCCATAGAGACTTGGGGTGTGGGGGAGGCCTATGTGCGCTGGGTTTTAAGGGTTATACATCCTCCTCTTCCATGTTGCCTAAATCCATGAAACAATCTCAAATAGAGCAAGGAGGGTCTCAACCAGGAGGATCGGGCCCAGGAAAGATGGGAAAAGACTCACAGGGGGGAAAGTGACCGTGTCATATTCTGGGACCTCTCCAGGAGTGTGGCCATGGCTAGGAACTCCGTGATGAACACCAGTCCCTTTCTCCTCTCCAGTAGACTCTGGAATTAGGTTGAGAGAGAGTCAGAGCTGGCCCCTCTGTTCATTCACCTTCCCCACCGGCCTGGCACTCCCTCTGGATGTTCCACTTAGGGAGACTGACCATCCTTGTTTGCTTGTAACTGAAAGGTTTTCTGGGAAATGGGACTTTCAGTGCTAAACCAGGAAAATTCCAGAACAAACTAATCTCCCTCATGACTTCTTTTTTCCTTCTCTCAACCAAACCACCAAAAGGGAAGAAGAGATCTGAAATGGGCCAGAGTGTTTCCAAGGAGGTAGGGCAGATCTCAAAAATGTAAAGTTCAACCCAAAAGGTGTGCAGGCCCATCATCTACCCGCACATGGACAGTGTCAGTGGGGTATATGGGACTGCATATCCTCAGTGTCAGAGGGGAAATCTGCAGGGTTTAGGGACACAGAACAAGAGGCACAGCAGGGAGAAGCTTAGAGAAAGGCTTCTAGGGTGACTGTGTCCAGACTGAAGTTTCTGAAGCTGATTCAATGGAGGGGGCTGTGGTGGGGCTGGGGCTCTAATGGGAAGGGGATAAATGGACTGACAAAGGGAACTGGTGAGAGCTGGAGGCCACTGTCTCCAAATCAGGGGAGAATAGCCAGCAGTGTGGGGACTGTGTCTACAGGAGGGGCACACCAGTAAGTCTTCTGGGGGAAGAAGAGGGGCAGGGAGACCTTAGCTTTGGGAAAGAAGTTAGGGGCGTTAGTGAAAGAAAACAAGGCATGCAGGCAGGCGGTCTCTCCTTGAAGACAGAGCCTGCAGCCTCTTATTTTTGTATCCTTAGTGCCTGGTGCTGTGCCTGGCATACCACCCAATGTGTTTGTTGAATAAATGAGGGAGAGGTTAAAGACAAAAATAGAACATGCTTTACCTTTTTTTCTTTTTTGATGTATGACGAAAATAACAAGCACCAGTAGTAGCAAGGCAACAGTTAAGATCACACCCAGGACCTCGAAGGACAGTGGTTTACCAATAGCACCTTTAAAGAGAGAATGGGCTTGAGGGACAGGGGAGGAGAAGGAGTCAACTAGGAAAAATGGCCCCACTTTTAGAGCCACTGCCACCTCCTCCCAGTCTGGTGACTTCCCGGGAGCCACCTCCACCCCACCCCACAGGTCTGTTACACAGGTTACACAAGTCTGTTACACCTGTTATACAGATCTGTCCCCACCGGTATCAGGGGCTGATGAGTGTATATAAAGTTTCCTGGAGGAGGGGACCATTACCTGTACAGAGCTTCCAGGCAGCAATGGGGTTTGAAGAACTGTTGCTCACGGGGTTCCTGGCCACACACTTATATGTCCTGTTCCATTCTTCTCGCCTCCAGGATATGGAGATGACAGGGCCATTATGGACCTCATTGTTTGCCTCTTCCAGGGATATCCAGCTGTAAGTCACACCCTCATCTTCCTGGTCTACAGAACATGTCAGGTTGGTGACACAGGAGCCATTCTCGCTGCTCTGGTGTTCTGGGGTGACCTTCGGCTGTGACACGTGCCCTGCAAGGGAGAAATGGACACTGAGGGTGGAAACTATGTCCACAGCCTCCCTTCTCTGAATTATTGCTATAACCCTCAGACACCAGTCTCCCTGGGGTACAATAAAGAGAAAGCAGCAATCCAGAACAGAATTCCATTCTTATCTGGAAAAGTGCTCTCTAGGTCAGCTTGTTCATAGCTTTACAACAAGAAGAACAATAATGACAGAAATAATAACAAGACACAGCTGCTGTTCCCAAGCATACTCATAAGGCAAGCACTGTGCTACATGAATGTTAGATGCTGGCTAATTTCATCTTTTTTAAAGGCTCCCTGTTTGCCTGTCCTCGGGTTTCCTTGAAGAGACTTTCACTTTACTCTCAGGAGATGATAGTATCAGAGGAAACTCTGGTCCCTTCCTCTGCCTTGTGCTTCACAGGATGGGAAATTGTTGGTAAGTGCTTCATTTCTCAGCAATGCAACCACTGAAGGAAACTAACAGCCATCACCTACATTTCTCTACTGTGGGTTTAGACTGTTAAGATTGCTGATTAAATGTGGTAACCCCCTCCTTCTCCCCTAGTTAGCTCACCCGCAGAATGTGTCCCCTGTTCCTGTCAGCTCTGACCATGTGGAGGACACACCTGGATCAAGGGGCAGGACTTGCCTCTGTAGTAAACCTGGAGGCCCCTTCCTGCTCTCCTGATATTGCAGTCTTGTGAGTGAGGCAGTTTTTCTTACAGGTGGTTGAGTAATTATTTTGTAAACTCAAATTCCCCTAATGAGACCCATGGTGTAGACTTGGGGGAATGTATTTCTCATACCTAAGTTTGCTAGAAAAAAATAAAGCTGATATTTTAATTTTCCTTCTGATTCTTAAGTCTATGCCTCAGTTGGTTACACTCTTCAGGGGAAGATGTATGATTGATGTCTACACCCAAGAATCTTTCTAAGATAGAATCACTTTCCCCCTATCTTAGATATGGAAACTAAATTTCAAAGAGACCAAGAAACTTGCTGAAGGCTGAAATGAATAAGTGGAGAGACCAGCATTAGGCCTGTGTGACCGCATCTCCCACTGCCCTCCCTTTGCATCATGCTGCCTCTTCCAGAATCTCTGAGGTGAAGGCACCACCTCAGGGTCAGCGACATCTGCTCTTCATCCCTGCAGGAGTCCCCTCTTCCACATTATTGTCAAGGGCTTCCCCAGCCTTTCCTTAAACGTCTCTAACACCACTCTCCCAAGACAATCATCCATGTGAAGCTGATTCTCACCATAGACACGCAGCCTGTAGTGCCGGATGAGGGGGTTCTGGAGGGATGAGCTGTGTATCTTCACGTTATAGGGACCTGAGTCGTTCTTCATCAGTTTTTTGAGGATCAGGGAGTAGTTTATACTTGAGAAGTCCACCCTTCCTGTGTTACGACTTTCGGTCACTATAAAAGTGTCTTTTGGCTTTTGAGTGTCTTTTGGCTGTATGGTGAGGAGAGTGTTTGAGTTGAAGAACCAGACAATGGTGTCAATCTGCCTTGGTAAGTCGTTCAGAGGGAAAGTCACATTTCCACCAAAGGCACCAATCAGCTCCGTCGGGGCTTCAGAGGCTGCCGGCTCTGCAGACACAGAAACAGAAAATAAATCCAACTCCCTGCTTTTGTGACCAATTATTTACCCCCCTTGGCTCCTGGAAGCTCCTAAGAAACCCTCTCAGTCAAATCCAACCAGTTCCTGGTAGAGCCTTTGGAGACTTACACACACAAAATTATTGAGGTCAGGACTCTGTCTGAAGTTGATGACTATAGGGGAGCCCACCCCTTTCCCAGAGACCTCTGACTGAGAGGATCAAGTCCTGAGGGAGACCATAAGGCCCACCTCCATCCTTGACAAGTGGGGATTCCTACTTAGGAGTCTCTGATTTAATGCAGGTGAAGGTAGCATCCTATTTGACCCGAAGGCAGTGGTCAGTGATTGGGAGGTGAGCTAGTGATAGGGGTGAAGGATGCCCTGAGCAAACTCCATACAGGCTTTGTGGACTCCTCCCCCACGACACTGGGAACTACAAATCCCATGATCACCGAAGAGAAGGTTGTGAGGACCTGAGGGTGGAGTTAAGCAACTAGGCTCTTGGTTTGGGTATTTAACTGGTCATTTGGCCAGGGGTCACTTGCTTGGCCATGAGGTGTGCTAGGTTTTTGCCAGCTTGGCGGGTCATTGGGATTCCAGGTCAGCGGAAAGGGTAGGATGCATTTATGAACTTATCTCCCTCTTTTTCTCCCTGAGTTATTTATTTCCATTTTCCCTTTCCTTGTAAATAAACCTTTTATCAACCTTGTGTGTGTGTCTGAGTTTAGCATTAATAAGTCCACTTTAAGCGCAAGGGTGAGGTTTGCCCTGTAACACTACGAGTTCCTAATGATAGCTATAGCTTAGCAGTTTGAAGATGATTTATCTTTCAATTTTATAATAGATTAGAGTGGATTCAAGGTCATTACCAATGTCATTCACGTGAATTCCAATATCCTTGAATGGAAAGAAAAAGTGTGAGTAACTGGAAATTATCACATGCCCTGGCTAACCCCTGGTGCTTAGCCCAAATTATCAAGAATCACAGTAGAACTTTACTCCCCCAGGAAATTTTTGTTTCATCACAATCTTAACTCACCTCATAAAACAACCTACAATCAACCATCACTGGTAATAGGACTTTGTGTGAAAACCAGTTAAGAATGGGGCTGGAAGGGATCATGCTCAGCGAAAATAAGCCAGAAAGAAAAAGAAAAATACTGGATGGTCTCACTCATAGCAGGAATCTAGAAAACTTAAATAAAGGACCAGGAAAAAGAATAACTATAAGAAAGAAAATATCAAAATCAACAAATAACTATGAACAAGAGACTCTCTATGGGGGATGGGGGGCAGGGAAAGGAGGGCTTGGGGTAAAAATAAGGGGGTTGTAATTGTATGGGGAATATAAAAATAAAATTTAAATTAAAAAAAAAAAGAAAAGAAAAGAATGGAGCTGAAAAATTTTCAGAAGTGGTTAACTGAGTATTTCCAGTGACCAGGTGTGGGGATGAGTCAGAAGACTGGAATAGCAGTGAGTGCTTGAGGCCTTTAGGTAAAGACCAACAACTTAAAATCGTCTACTGTGATCCTTTTTAACTCTTAATGCTTACAAGAAGGATTTTTAAAATATTTTAAACCATACTGAGATTAAAAGATTTTTTCAGACTGTTGCCAATAAGAGGCCCAGTCCATATCAGTAAGCACATGGTGAGCCCTTGCCAGGCCTATTTTTCAGATGAGACAACTAAATAACAGAGACTGAAAGAGCTTGTTAAGCATCAGAAATAGTAGCAAAACTAAAACCAGAAGCCATGTCTTCTCCTTAAAAGTTTCACCATGAATTTACAGAACCCAAAGTTATTTTCCCTCTACTTCTTAACATAATGTGTCAAACTGAAATTTCTGAAGAAAATTTTTATTAATTTTTCATGGAAATTAATTCCATCATGAAAACCAGATTTGTCTTTAAAAATCTAGGGAAGTTGAGCGCTGGGCTGCGAAGCTGATTGCAGCCTCTGTAGCGCCGGTTCAGTCCCCAGCTGCCAGCTAGGATCTCACATGGTGCGCAGACCTCTCCTGCCGTGCCTGCTGCTCCCCTCAGCAGTGTAATTTGTCACTCTGCCTGTTGTGTTCCCTGCTCTGGCTCTGGTGAATTATCTCACCCTCCCATGCTTCTGACTGTACCCAGTGCTTGTATGAATAAAAAAATATGTATTAAAAAAAAATCTAGGGAAGGATCAAGTTGGAGGTTCCTGACAGTTGCATTTTGACAACTTGTCTGCAGGGCTATAGACTTTATGTGCTTCTGCATCAGGTTGTCCTTCCTCCATAAAAAATTATATTTTATGAATATTTTGGTATGAAAATGAATATAATACCAAAGAGATTCATGATTATATATTCATCATTATTATTTCATTTATTTTCTTCTGATTTTAAAAGAATTTAAAGCCACTGTGGGCCCCAGATACTGTGGGTAATTGACCTTGTGGATTGACCTAGTAATCTAGACTCTCTCTCATTTCCTGACTTGGTTTTTCTTTTTTTTTTTTTTTTAAAAAAGCTTTTTGCATTTTATTTGTTTACTTATTTAATTTTTTAAAAAAGATTTATTTATTTATGCATACAAGGACTGGGGTATAGGCTAGAGGTGTGGGGGGCGAGAGGATTCACGAGAGACAGAGTGGGGAACGAAACAGGCAGACTGACTGAAATACACTGCTGAGGGAGGGAGTGGGCAAGTCAGGAGAGGTCTGCTGTGCCATTGGGTTGCTCTCTGGCCAGAGATAGAACTCGTACTGCAGAAGCTGTGGATGTCTTCGTATGTTGTGTCTTAACCCCTTGCACCACCAGGGAGGCCCTCATTATTTCCTTAATCCCTCTTGAAACTCAGTTACCCTGGCAAAGGTTTTCCAATAAGTATAGTTGCTCTATATTAAGGGTTTATTTTACATCAAAGATTATTGTAAATAGTATGGTGACTATTTAAAGCAATCTTGAAACAAGGAAGTTTTATCTTTTTATACAGGATCAACAATCTATGGTCTATGGACCAAATCTGTCCTGCTGCCTGTTTTTGTAAATCAAGTTTTATTGGAACACAGCTATGCTTTTTCCTTTACATAGTGTACATGACTGATTTTTCTCTACAAAGGCTGAACTGAGTCCCTGTTATCAAGGTCATATTGCCTGCAAAACTGAACATATTTAATATCTGGCACCTCATAGCAAAAGGTTGTTACTCTTGATTTGATGAGAAAACTGTAATTCAGAAAGCTCCAATTAACTTGTTCAAGAGCACAGAGTTAGTAGGTGATGATTTGAGGATTTAACCCAACATCACTGCAGCTCTAGATCCTGAAACCTTTCCACCTGGCTCAGTGTGGAGGCCTATTTGCAACAGCTCCAGACCGCTCTCTCACTTCCTTCTCCCAGCTTGTTCAAGGGCTCAGATGTCAGCTCCAAAATCCTTGATGCTCGAATAAATCAATTGCCCCTTCTTGTTGTTTGGTGACCTTCCCTCAAGCACAAGTGGCTCTGCAAGGGCCCCAGGGGGGCAACTGAATGTCACCAAATGTTTACCTACTCCCTTGGACTACAGGCTTGGAATCATGATTAATTCTTTTGTTAGATTTATCTCCAGAAGCACTGGTTTCTCTCCCGAAGTGATTGCCCCTTAGAGGCTGGTTCCTCTTTTGAACACATTGGACCTTTTCCCAGTGCTCCCCACTAGAATTTATCAGTCAGGGCATATACTTTGGACCCTTCAAGCATTTACCAAATCAACCTGTTACATATTCAGATTCGTCAGAGTTATTCTCTCTGCTTCTCTAATACTGAGGCAGGATGGTTTAGGTTGTTCTCTTTTTGATCTCAAGGGGTTTCAAAATAGTCCTGGTAAACATTACAGACAAAATCAATCTAATTTGAGATTTTGATGGATTAATGTAGTCATTCTTTTATCAACCCCAGAGATGGAAGAGGTGAACATTTTCCCATAAAATAAAGTAGGTGCAACCTCTCAATTTGGGGTCCTTCTGAATAATTGCATGCATATGAGGTTTTGGGGGAGACATTCTAAGGTGACATTCTAAGGTGGGAAGGTGATAAAAGGATGTGGCTTTCGTGCTTTAGTGGGTGTGCAAGCATGACTTACACATGAGCAAACTTTTTTCCACACATGTGGAATATATTCTTTGGGTAAATCAAGAGATATGCATTGGGGGAGGGGGTTTAAGATAATGTGTTCAAATCCACTGTTCCTTGTTAGAATAAAAAGAGACTGACACAGTGCAAGTTGCAGACATGAGTCTAGATGGAGTGCACTGTTCTATCTTAATTGCAGCTTGTGGAGGGATGAGGCATCCTGAAAGGAGAAGCTGGCGTCAAAGCACGCCCTGGTGTGTGTTCAGAGGATAGGGGCACGGTTGGTGGGTCTTAGCCAGTTTTATTTCCTTTCCCCACACCAGTGTGAAAAGGGATCCAGAAAGAAAACACTTCCCTCCTCAGTGTCCAAGCCCTAAGGAGCTGAGCATATAACACAACTGGAGTGGGCGTCAGGGGAGATAAAAGAGCCATGATCACTGCTCTCATGGAGTTGGGAGACATTCATTAAATAAATAGCTGCACAATCTACAGTTATGAAAGGTAGAAGCAGCTACTTGGGGGATGTGTAATTAGAAGGAAGTTCCGACATAATTTCTGGGATCAGAAAATTCCAAAGAATGAGTGCTTACTAATACCTATCTGCAGGACCCAGGAGGACTGGGCCCCATGAGACTCATCTACCTCCTCACCACAGCACAGTGAGAGTCTCACCTCCCCCTCACGTGCAGCAGCCAGGTGGTAAAAGACCAATAGGCACTTGCTCAAGTGGTAGCCTTGCTCTGGCCCACTGACTGGCTCAGGGTAACACTTCTCCTGGGTTGGTTGTATCTGAGAGAAGCCCAGGACATCTGCCAGGCCCAGGCAACCACACAAGGCTGTGCAGAGTGATGAAACCTGGGCTGCTGCCCCTCACTGCCACCAACAAGCAGCCAGACCCCTCCCTTGCCCGATCCCCAGCTCACTTTCTACCTCATGTTTTTGTTTGTGCTTTATCCTTCCTCCTTCCATCTCAGTCTTATTCAGGGCTCTCAAAGGTCTCCTTCTAAGGCCCTCCCTGAGGAAGTCTCTTATCTCTTTCTCACGCCCACACCCTGAAAATCCACCACTAATGTCATTTCATCTTCCATTTAAATTCTCCAGAAGATCTTCCCCTGGATGGTGACTGGACACACCAGTGAACTAGCCCGTGATTGGCCTACAGGTGTTATGCTCCAGATTGCCTGCTGATGGGGTCTGCAGTCTCCTCCCAGGCAGCATGGAATGGTGTGAAGAGTAGACCTGGCCTCCTAATAATTGCAGCAACAGACACTTCGTATCACTCTGTAGCTTGTCAGCTAGTTTAAAAGGCCATTATTGCTTGATCCTCAAAGTGGGAGAGGCTGAGCTCCACTTGAAAAGGGAGACCACTGCGGTTCCAAGATGCTAGGGGACCTTCCCAAGGCCCCAGTCACAGACATGGCAGAAGGAGGCAGAGAAATAGTTAGTCCTGTTCTTTCACTACTTATTCTGCTGAGATTCCTGTCCTCAGCTCTCAGGAGAAAATAACAACTTTTACTCCCTAGGATTTGGGGGAGGGGGAAGGATAAATGCAGATCTGAAAGCATTTTGGGAAGTACAGAATGAGCCCCGTGAAAAGGAGAAGCAGTGATTTCCCCAGATTTCTTTAGATGGTTTCCCAGCAAGATAAATTTTTCATAGGTGGTCTGGAACCTGCTGACTGGCTGATTCCCAGCCAAATAGCACAGCCAGTCACCATTCCGGGGTGTCTCCCAGGGAACATTCCAGCCCACCTGTCTGGAGAGCTGAAGGGAGCTGGGGCAGGAGACCCCTGTCCCTGCCCTAACTCAGGCTCATTCTTGGCATCAGCAGAGTCAGCTCCAAGACGCTGTCCACAATGGGAAGATAGAACATTCCTCCCCTCAGCCACCTCCCTTCCCTTGGGCTTACACCTCCTCCCTTCAACCTGCCCCCCCAGGAACTTCAAGGTAAGTGGAGGAAAGGATCCAAGTTAGGAGGAAGGAATTCCAACCCAGGCAGCTGACCCAGGAGGAGACTGCAGGGCAGGGGAGGACAGAGCCAATGCCTGCTTGCCAGCCGGGTCCTGGGGCCTCTCCCAGAACTCAGCGCCTGTCAGAATTTGCCCTCGTGTGTCACCACCGTCCTTGTGGAATCCAGGACCACAGCATCCCAGAGCCGGAAGGACTCTTAGGGGTCACTTAGTCCAGTTCATTTCACAGAATGGGGGGTGCCCCGGGGGCTATGGATAGGTGTCTCAAGTCAGAGGTGGCCAGTCTCAAGAACCAGGGCTCCCACTTGCCCCCTCGTCTCTCCTGGACCTTCTCAGCACCTCCCTGTCCTCACTCATTTTTCTATTTTCCTTTCCTTAAATGTCTCCTCAACATCACTGGGGCATTTAATGGCCACGCCATGTGTGAAGGGATAGATTATTGGACCATTTTCCAAAGAAAAATACTAAAGCAGCAGCTGCTCTGTGGTCCCTCTGAACATGGCCAGGTGGATCCAGGTGATACCTCCACTTCCTGGAATGAAATTACCTGCTGTCCTTGGGCATCTCTAGTCCCTGCCTTGGTCTTGTGTACCTGAAAAGGATCCCAACTAGCAATTCTGGAAAGATTCAATCCAAATGCACATTTATTAAGCATCTGTCCAGTGCCAGATGTGGTACTTGGCAGCTCTTGTAAGAAAGAATACTGGCTTTGGGGACTCAGTTTCTGTTTTACTTCCTATCTCATATGTTCAAGCCACATGATCTTGCAACAGACATGACCTTCTTGAGTTCAGGTATCCTCATCTGTGTAACAGGAATAGTAATTACCTGTCTGATAGATTTGTGAGATTGAGCCAAAAAAAAAAAAAAAAAATCCCACACATGTTGCACATGGTAGCGACTTAATAAGAGGTGATCATTATTATCATTGCTTGGTATTGGTTGTGTCATTTAAAACATCACAATTATCTCTGCAAGTTAGGCTTCATTTTCTATAATGTACCAAGATGTCAGAGTCTGAATATCTTGCCCATAATATAGCTATTAATAGAGCTGTGGTGCTTCTGTTTTTCTGTCCCCTTGAGAATAACGACAACCACAGATCTCTCTCGGTCACAGAAGGAGTTTCAGAAAGGTGCCTGGGGTTTGGGAAAGTCTTGTCATTTCTCCCCTACCTCAGTGGCCTCATTTCCAATCAGTGAGGGATTTTCTAAGCAACACTCTTTTCTAGGCTTAGAAACAGGTGCTTCCTACAAATATAAACGTGTAATGAACTTTCAGGTGAGAGATATATACCGGTATGACTTTGCTTTGCTTTTAAAGTTGCCCTCAAAGGAAGAAAGTACTTAGGTCAGGGAAATATGACATTCCTTATCCAGTTCATGGAAGAATCTGGATTAGAACAATGCCACTTCTCCAGCCTTCTGACTGTAAGTCCGTCAGAAGCAGTTAACGCACCAAATTCAGTATCTTCCTGCCCTCAGTGATTCAGAGACCACAGGATATAAAAAGCAAAGTTAGGGGAGGGAGTACAGCCTCCTGAGTGGACCCAGGGACTGGAATTACATCTCAGGAGACCAGGAGGGTCTGGTTGTACTCACCTGCAAGCTGGCAGAGCTGGCCGAGGAGACAGACGAGGATGGTGCATGCTGGGAATCCAAGCATCGTGCTCTCTGGTGGTTACGAGACTACTTCTCTCTACTGCTGAGTGCTTTAAGAAGTGGAGGCTTTGCTAGTTTCTGAGGGGGCGGGGTAGGTTTTGAAGGGAAAGTAAAAGGTCTGCGTGGTCAGGATGAGGTGGTATTTAAACTAATGATGAGTCATGAGCTAAAGGAAAATGAGTTGTCTCTAACCAGCTGGAATATAGCAGGTTTTCAGTAAAGGAAAGAGGAGAGGTGAGAAAGTTCATTTTACAGACAAGGAATCACAGACTCTAGAGAAACTAGGAATTGATCAGGGCCATATGACCAGCCTTTTCTGTGATACCATATGCTTCTCAGACATTCAGAGAAAATGGAGGGAAATAAATGATTAGATAGGGGACAAAAGGATGACCCTGGGGTAATAATATTCATTAAATGTTGCCAAGTGCCAGGAATTATTGCTAGGAGTACAAGTTTCCTTTTATTTATTCTTCATAACCAAGCCTGTGAGATAATAACATAATTCCTATTTTTTTAATTTGATTTTTTTAAAGATTTATTTATTTATTTATACAAGCACTGAGTACAGTCAGAAACGCAGGAGGGTGAGAGAATTCACCAGAGCCAGAGCGGGGAGCAGAGACCGAGGTACACAGCTGAGGGGAGCAGCGGGTGGCAGGAGAGGTCTGCACGCCATGTGGGACCCGCGCACGGTGGCGGGGGATCAAACCAGCGCTGCAGAGGCTGCGGGCAGCTTCGCAGCCCAGTGCTCAACTGCTGCGCCACCGGGGAGGCCCATAATTCCTATTTTACTGATGGAAAATGAAGGCTTAGAATGTATAATAACAAAATTAAGAAGTTCTTAATCAAAAGAAACCATGATGAGTGCTAAAAGGCAAGCCACATAGAGGAAAAAGGTATTTACAATACATCTATAAGAGTCTTATATCCACAATATATAGAGAAATCTTAGCTATCATTAAGAAAAGGTAGACAAACATATGGACAAGAGACTCGAAGTACCCAGTTGGTTTTTTTTTTTTTTTTTAAGATTTATTTATTTATACAAGAACTGGGCTACAGTTAGAGGCGTGCAGGAGGGTGAGAGAATTCACCAGAGACAGAGCAGGGAGCAGAACAGGCAGAAGGACCGAAGTACACTGCTGAGGGGAGCAGCAGGAGAGGCAGGAGAGGTCTGCTGCACCATGTGGGTATCACCCTGGCTGGCCGGGAATAGAACCCATGCTATAGAGGCTGCAGACAGCTTCATAGCGCTGCGCTCAACCCTCTGTGCCACCAGGGAGGCCCTTTAAGTACCTAGTCTTAACTTATCTTTTTATCTTCTTAATAGGGTCTTTTGCATAGCAAAATTTTTAATTTTAACAGAATTCATCAATGTTTTCTTTCATGGATTGTGCTTTCGGTGTCATATCTGAACACTCGTCACAGTGTTTTTTTTTTTTTGTATTCTCTCTTTTTTCCTCTTGGTCTTTGTTCCTCTGTTTTGCTTTCCTGGCCATCCTCTAGGTTAATTATAAATTTTTTATAATTCCATTTTGATATTTTTCAGTGTACCTTGCATGTATCATTTTGATATTTTTTATTTTTATTTCTTTTTAAAGATAGATTTATTTATTTATTTATTTATTTATTTATTTATTTATTTGTGCATAGAAGAACTGGGGTGAAAGCCAGAGGTGCAGGGGAGTGAGAGGATTCACCAGAGACAGAGTGGAGAACAGAACAGGTGGATCTACTGAAATACACTGCTGAAGTGACCCATGGGTGAGACAGGAGAGGTCTGCTGTGCCAGGGTTAGCTTCCTGGCCGGGGATCGAACTCAGGCCATGGAGGTGACAGCACTGAGACTTAACTCCTAGGCCACCAGAGAGGCCCTGAGTAGATTTTTTAATGGCAGCTCCATGCATTACAATCTATGTATACCTGAAGTGTAAAAATCTTATCTATATTAGATTCTTTTACCTTTTTTCCTTAATAGCTTATCTTAAATATATTCTCCATATATACTGAGAACAATAACTTTTGCTTCAGTTGTCCAACATAACATAGACAACTGAAGAGCCAGAGGGTAGCTATTCAAATAGTTTCTCCCTGTAATTACGGTCTCAATCCTAGCTATTTTTTTTTTTTAATCCTAGCTGTTTTTTAAGAATTTTTCTTAAAAATCAACCATAAGCTGTTTGATTTATGTGTCTTAGTATGTATATCCTTGAATTTCTCCTGCTTAGAGAAATTCTTCAGCCAGATTCTGAAATCCATAGACTTATGCCTTTTGTCAAATTTAGGAACATTTTAATACTTTAAAAAACATTTTTCTTAAGTCCCACATTCTTTTTTTTTTCTCCTTTCCTTCTGGAATATCAATGATATGAATGTGAGATCTTTTGTCATTGAATCACAGATCTCTGTTAGTTTTCTTCAGTCAATTTTTTCTCTGTTATTCAGATTGGACATTTTCTATTCTACCTTCAAGCCCACTAATTCTTTCCTTTATTACCTCCATTTTGATATTATGCTCATCAAATGAGTTTTAAATTTGTTATTGCATGATTTAGTTCTAAAATTTCCCTATGATTCTTATATCATCTATTCTTTTACTAAGATTTTCTAGGTTTTATTCCCCAGTAAGTTCATAATTACTTGAAGCATTTTAGCTTTATGGGAAGATATGGAGAAAAACTACCATGAGGCAAGAAGACATATGGCTGCTGTTTTCTTGAGAAATGAGATCAGAAAAAACTCCTGGGGGACCCCACCAAGACACATGAAGAACTGAAAAGGAAAGTATGCACATGGGGCCTCCCCTGGTGGCGCAGCAGTTGAGTGCTGGGCTGCGAAGCTGCCCACGGCCTCTGCAGTGCCGGTTCGATCCCTGGCCCCCGGCAAGAGTCCCACATGGTGTAGCAGAACTTTCCTGTAGCACCCGCTGCTCCCCTCAGCAGTGTATTTCGTCAGTCTGCCTGTTCTGTTCCCCGCTCTGCCTCGGGTGAATTCTCTCACCCTCCCACACTTCTGACTGTACCCAGTGCTTGTATATATAAATAAACATTTTTTTTTTAAAAGGAAAGTATGCACAGAACACAAGAGGTCTGGAAAATAGAGTTATACTTTTAACATTTATATTGGATCATGTTTTTTCTCTCTTGCCACAAGACAAAATGCAAATTCCTTTCTAGAATCTTCTAAGACCCTCTAGAATGACCCTTGGCTAACTTTCTGACTCTTCCTCCTGAGCTGTTCCTCATCTATCACAATAATCACCTCTTTGTTTTTGAAAATCCAAACAACACTCCCACCTTGAGGGACAGCTCTTTCCCTAGATAGCCACATGGCTGTTACTTTCCAAGATCCACTCAATAGTACTTATTATTGAGGGCTTCCTTGTCTCACTCTCTAGCTCCTCCTATATTATTATTAATTATAATAATAATAATATACCACACTGAAATCTAAGGACTATAAGAAGAGAGACCATTTTATTCATTGCTCTCTTCTCAGCATCTAGAATAGTTTATGGTTCTTAGATCCTCAGTACATGTTGAATGAAGGTGAATTAATTATGGAAAACACTCTGCATTTCTTTCTTTCTATTTGGAAAGGAAAACTGGGAGCAGAAAAGGGGTGGGATTTCTCAGGGCCTTAGGACTCTGTCTTCTGTGAGACTGGTACAGTGGCAGCAGAATATGTGAGAAGAATCAGAAACTATAGAGAGATGAGAGGAAATTTATAAAGACTAGAATGCTCACTTATTTCTGGGAGGAAATCTCTGTCCTCCCAAGGTGAGAAACAGTTATTTCTTTAAACCATGATGGTATCATTACACCAAATTTAAAAAACAGACTTTTGTCCCTAGGAATGCACAGAACTAATAATTTCATGCTTTGAGAAATCACAGAGGGCAGCTGCAGAATCCACGGAGCAGAGATGTATACCCATTTATGATCAGTCCCAAGTTTGCCATTTCAAGCTAGACAACCCTCGTCCCTCTGTGGGCGCTGTTTCCTGTCATGCTCTCACAGCTGTTCTGCTGCCATGCTCTGTTCTGGTCATCTGACTATGTGTCCACATGGTGTACTTTCTGGAAAATACCCCACTTCTACAAGTTAGTTCTTGTTGGGAGATGTGACCACCAACCCATATCTCTTGTGCTTCCCACTTACATACACTTCTCACTTACATACACTTTCTGAAGAGCCCCTAATTAAGAAGCACATACTTTACTGAAGAGGACTTTGGGGTCACCCCTATTTTTAATCCAAGAATGTGCCTCATATGATCAAACTACCACATATTAACTCCAAACACTTAAAGATCTACTTCAAGTATGGTCGAGGACTCTATTCACACATCCACACCCTGCTGCTCCCCATTTATCATTAACATGTCTCTTACCACCCTCTGTATGAGGTGTTGACAATACAGTTGAGAAACATTTGTCTTTGAGCAAAGCATGATGTGTGGGGGAAATATGTGGAGAAGACAGTAATTACAGTGCAGAGAGCAAAGACCCCCATGGGTAATGTCTGAGGGGCTCCCAAAACCACATGGTCATCTCCCTTCTGTGATCATCGTTTAATGTGTAAAACAAGAATAAAGTCACCTTCTCTTGCTCGTGGGCTGCTGTGGGGGAGAGCTATAGGGTAGGTGTGAGGCATTTTGTAATTCTAAAGGTCAAGAATCACCAGGTCTCTGGGGTAACAGCAGGAGGGCTGATTCTGGGGGGGGGGGGTTCTTGTCTGTTTCATGGGTTTGGGGATTTATCCAGATATCTATCCCTGAGAGCCAATCATAGTTCAGTCCCACAACTTCTGAAATGTGAAAGGGAGGGTGGAGGGAAGGAAACCACCTGGGAGCCTTAGGCACCCCAGGTGTTGTGCCTGCAATGATGGAACCCCCCCTCAATCCTGAAGGAATGGAAAGGGGAGCCCAATTAGGCAGACCAGTCCCAGTTTCCTCCATGCTCGTCTTCCACTCCAGTATCTCAGAATATAGTTGTCTGTGTCTTGCCTGTTTCTCGTGTTGGCACATGCTCATTTCCGAAGAAAACAACTCCCAGCTTTCTTTGACCTCTTCATTCCACTCTTAGAGAAGACAAGGCATGGACCCACAGTCCTCCACTCTCCTCTTCCCCAGAAGCGTTACAGGGCAACCCCATATAAAACGGATTGCCTGACTGTGGGTCCTCACCCACACACTTAAAAGGGACTTATTAATGCTCAACTGCAGGCACACACAAAAGATTAATAAAAGGTTTATTTACAAAAGTGGAAATGAATAACTCAGCGGGAAAAAGAGGGAGATAAATTTGTGAATGCATCCTACCCATTCCACTGACCTCTAATCCCAATGGCCCGCTGAGAGCTGGCAAAAAGCCAAGAGCTGTGAGGCCAAGAGTGACCCCCCCACATACACGTGGCTGGCTTTAAAGCGAACATGGCTGTTTAACTCCACCCTCAGGTCCCAGCAACCCTCCCTTTGGTGATCACGGGAGTTATAGTTCCCAGCTCTTGATGGCTTTGGTCTGGAGTGGGGGTGGAGTCCACAAAACCTCTATGGAGTTTGCTCAGGACATCCTTTCCCCTAACAGAAGGATCCCTGCCGCCCCCTCTCTCGCTGGCAGAGTTACCCAGTGAGTGTTAAGCACCAGTTATGGTCCTGCCATAACACCTTGCCTGGGTCCGAGTTCTGTCTCTTCCTTCCTGTTTGGCTTTGGACAGGTTGACTGTAATGTTCTATGCCTCAGTTTCCTCATCTAGGGAATGGGGATAACTGTAGTTCTGTCAAGATTATACATATTAAATGAGGCAATTTACATTAAAATAACAGAGAGGAGTAAGTCCTCACCTCAGTAAACATTTATTATTATTTTAATTAATTAATTAATACAGTTTCTAATGACAAAGAGGCAGGGCCTTGGATATAGTAGACAAAATCATAGTCTCGGTCTTCATGTGAGGACCTCGTGAACTACATGATTGGAATCTCCACTTCCTCTGCGTCAGCGCTGTGGTTCATCCTCCCTGCAAAGAGTCCTCCCAACACTTCCGCCAACTCCACCCTGACACCTCCTGGCTCTTCGCTGCCCTCTGCTGACATAAGAGTCTGCTACACCTACTCTGTTTCCATCAGACTAAAGCCACCAAATGCAGACTCTGACATACTTGTATAGCCTAAATCTTCCTCAAGAAAGGGTGGTGAGGGCCTCCCTGGTGTTGCCCGCTGCTCCCCTCAGCAGTGTATTTCTTCAGTCAGCCTGTTCTGTTCCCCGCTCTGTCTCTGGTGAATCCTCTCACCCTCCTGCGAATCTGGCCTGTACCCCAGTTCTTGTATAAATAAATAAACAAACAAGCAAATAAATAAATAAATAAAATCTTTGAAAAAAAAAAAAGAAAGGGTGGGGACAGTGCCTCCCTGGTGGTGAGAGGGGTTAAGCACTACACTATGAAGTAATCCGCAGCCTCTGCAGCACGAGTTTGATCCCCAGGTGGCCAGGAGCTACCCACATGGCGCAGCAGACCTCTCCTGTCTCCCTGCTGCTCCCCTCAGCAGTGTATTTCATCAGTCTGCCTGTTCTGTTCCCCACTCTGTCTCTGGTGAATCCTCTCACCCCCTGCACCTCTTGCTTGTACCCCAGCTCTTGTATGCATAAATAAATTTTTTAAAAAAAAGAAAGAGTGGGGATAGGGAAACTTGATAGGAGCTCAACATTTTTCTGGCGCTTAGCAGCTGTGAAAATTAGTATGAAAGATTCGCAAACCATTCTGGGAGCCATTTGCCACAAATGAAGGGTGATTTTTATACAAAATGTCATGCTTTGATGTAAATGAGGCAGGCCATGTCAATAGTTAGATGAAATTCCTGTCACTGAAAGTGGAATTGTCAGGGCCTCTATCCAAGTGCCCCAGGCACTGTGACCCAATCTGAGCTGTGCAAGGAGTTGGCATTGACTACAGCTCTCCTGGGCACGTAAATGCAGAGTGACTCATTTTAGAACATGCAAGTTTGTGGGTTAGTGACTACATGGACAGATCTCATCTTAGACACAGGAAAGAATGACATCACCTCCTCTCAGAAACATCGGTTTGAACAATTTTCCATAAATATACCTTACTAAGAACTGAGCTAATCTGATGTGCGGGATTACACCTGGGTGAAGCACAGGAATAAGAGAGAATGCATTGTGGACGGTACAAATTACGCCCATTATGCTCCTCAGTCCCATACAAAGTCCAACAACCCTGTTGGAGGAGAGTGAAGTGAGCTCCCAACTTCCCTGCAGATCTCAGACCAACACCAGATTGTCCTTGCACCAGGCCAACGCCCACAGCTCGCAGTGACTCCAAGTGGGAGTTCCCCTGTGGATCAGTTGACTGTGGCCTCCACCAACTAATTCTGGCATCCCACCTGGGTGTCCCACAGTTCAGTTTTGTTCTGAAACTCACCAGTTAGCACATCCCCACACTTAAAGACTCAGTCTCATGAGACTGTCCCAGCTTCAGATACCAATCGCCGATAAAGGTCCTCAGTTTGCCCACAACTGCTGCCCAACTTGGCTACAAATTAGAGATTCCCATGACCACCCCTCCCCTTGGATACAATTATTTGCTTGAATGGCTGGCAGTACTTAGGGGAGCATGTTTACCAGTTTATTAAATCATAAAGGATACAATAAACAGCCCAGTGAAGAGGTATTGAGAGGTTCCAAAGGCAAGGACCTCTGTGCCCATGAAATTAGGGGCTCAAGTTGTGGATGTGATGGAGGATAAGAATAGAAGAACTGGAAAGGAGGCACCACCAGACTCATGCAAGGAGGTGGGGTAGAAGGGATTAACATAGCCATTACTCCAGCTAGAGAAACTAACAGACTGCTATGGGGCTTCAGGAGCACAGACGATAGGGCGAAGATGTGGAGATTAAGGAACAAACCATCCACCCACAAAGATGAACCCCTCCTACTGGAGGAAGATGATAAAGCCTAAAGCTGCTCCCACAACGGGCCAGTAGTCTTTCTGCCCACCTGTGACTATGCAGGTGCTTCTTTTCACCAACTCTCTCCCTTTGCAGGGCAGCAGCCTTCTGCCTGCCCGTGATCCGTACCATGCCAGGGTCTCTCTTCCCTGATCTCCCTCTGCAGAGGCAGCTCTCAAGCCCACCTGCGACCATGCAGGCCTCTCTTAGCAAACCTGTCCCTTTCAGGGCAGCTTCTCCTGCCCGCTTGTGTCTACGCAAGTGTCTTTTACTCGTCTGTCCCTTTTCTAATGAACCTGCTCTTTCAATATAACTAATATCTCTGTTTCATGGAGAAATTCATGTAAGAAACTCACCGCGTGCCGCTGAAACCGGAGCTCTGGCAAAACTAACAGGGTGGTGACTAGAAAAGGGGAAGTTCCAGGTCCCTGCCCCACCCAAGGGAGGGTGGAGCTGAGCAGAGAAAAGAAGCTGCAGAAGAGATTGAGGAAGGAAGGAAGCAGGATGGAGAGCCAGAGGGAGACCTGGAGGAGGCACACGGAGCAGACAGACACATGAAGAAACTACACTTGCCTTTTGGTCATGGACTGGTTGACAGATGTGGGTGAGAGACCCATGGGGAGGTGACAATAGCGGTTTTTGTCTTGATTTTGATTTTGCTCTTTTCCTCCCAGACTTGTCTGGTTGTTTCTGATCTTTTTCTGTGGGTCCCCACTGGAAGATGCTTTAGACTTATGGCAGGCTTTGGGGTCTTGCTCTGGGCTAATCCCATTTGAGTGGACTTTTACCCGGGAGGGGACAGGTAACTTTGGGTGCTTGATTTAGAAACACTATTCTTTGCCTTTCCTGTATTGTTTACTAATTGTATTAAAGTTCCTTTTCATTAAAGTCTCATGTTTTGTGTTGATGCAGCGGATGGCAGAACCTATTTAGAGCATGCAGGTTTGCGGAGTCTGGGCTGCCCCTCTCCCTGCCCTGTAACACTAGGAGCATCTTTTGTTCTGTCATTTAGCCCTAAAACCCTTGAAATTTCTTATGATAAGAGTAGTAGGAGGGGCCTCTCTGGTGGCACAAGGCCTTAAGCACAGCACTGTGAAGCTGTCAGCAGCCTCTGCAGCACAAGTTCAGTCAGTCTGCCTGTTCTGCTCCCCACTCTGTCTCTCATGAATCTTCTCACTCCCTGCACCTCTGGCCTGTACCCCAGCTCTTGTATGCATAAATAAATAAAAATCTTTTTTTTTTTTTTTTTTTAAAGAAGAGTGGTAGGAGCATCTTTGGCCGTTGATCTCAGTTCCTGATGCAGAGTTCCTAAATCCCTTGGAATTTCTAGGTGATGGGAGTGTCTTTTGATGTCATGAGGTGACTCTTAATGGGGCCCTGCAGGGAGACTGGTCCAAAACAAGCCATGGTAAGAGGCTTGCAGCTTTCCCCCCTACTACCTCTTATTCCCTTATGATGCAGTTACAAATGACTGATCTCTCAGATCAGCATTAACAAGTTTGTCTTTCCCATGTTTCTTGCAATTTCCCCCTTGTTTGACAGGTTTGTCTTCTTGCATTCCAAGGAAGAGGGAGTTAAGCAGCAGTTGTTGAAAAAAGCAAGTAGTGCCCACCGGTCTCCCTGCCAACCCCTTTCCCCTCCCCTTTGCAGACCCTTGCCATCTCCCCTTTTTTTTTTCCTTTGTACAAATATCCCTGCAGTCTGCCTAAGAGCAGGACAGTGGTCTTTCAGACATCTGTCTGCTGCCCTTGTCATGTGTCAACAAATTAAACCACTCTCCTTTTCCTCAAACTCTGTTTCCTTTTATTGGCTGAGGGAAACTGAGGCCAGCGTTCAGTATCACTTATTCTGGAGAGGTGAGGGGGGCCAGAAATGGAGTTAATAATTGATTATGTCCACGTGAGGATGTCTCATTAAAATCCCAGTAGTATGGGGATCAGGGAGCATCTGTTACCGAATGCCGGCCTCAGTTTCCCTCAGCCAATAAAAGGAAACTGAGTTTGAGGGAAAAGGAAAGCAGTTTTATTTGTCGACAAATGAGGAGGGCGGCAGACTCATGTCCGAAAGACCACCGTCCAGCTCTCTGGCCTTGGGCAGGGGTATTTATACAAAGGGAAGATGGGTAGGGGTCTGCGAAGGGGAGAGGGAAGGGGTCCGCAAGGAGACAAGTGGGCACCAGCTCAACAAGGAGATGGATGGGTACCAGCTGGTTTTCATTAAGGGGAGGGGGAAAGTGTAGAGATGG
The DNA here is from genome assembly GCF_014898055.3 of Talpa occidentalis. Lineage (NCBI taxonomy): Eukaryota > Metazoa > Chordata > Mammalia > Eulipotyphla > Talpidae > Talpa > Talpa occidentalis. The sequence goes on from NW_023601212.1 coordinate 69,752,681, forward strand.
GGGAAGGGAAGGGGTCTTCACAGAGGCCGATGGGTGTCAACTCATCTATCTTAAGGGAAGGGGAAGGTGTCAAGGCACAGAGACCAGTGATAGCCAGCTTGTTTTCCTTAGGGGGAGGGGAAAGGGTCTGCACGGAAACCAAACTGGTGGGCGCCAGCTTGGTTTTCTTCTCAAGGGGAGGGGGAGGCTGCAACAAATGGGAAAGACAAGCTATTCATCCTGTTAATGCTAGATGAGGGGGAATTGCAAGAAATGGGGAAAAGACAAACTTGTTAACTGTATCACATCCAGGTTGGTAAACACATCTGATGTCGTTTTTTGAGTCAGTGGGTTTGGGGTGCAGGGCTCTTGGGTTCACTCTGGGAAATATTTTGTTACAGGACAGGAAGCGGGGCACCTCAGTACCCCGGAACCTGCCTGCTGTAGATAAGGTCTGCCATCCATCACAATAACACACACCATAAAACTTTAATGGGAAGGAACTTTAATCCTGTTGTTAGGGGGAAATGATGTCCTGAGTTAATCCCATACAGGCTTTGTGGACTCCACCCCCACTCCAGACTAAAGCCATCAAGACATTGGGAAAGACAAATCCCATCACCACCAAAGGGAGGGTGGCTGGGACCTGAGGGTGGAGTTGGGCAGCCAGGTTGGATATAAAAACCAAACGCGTGGGCCTTGGGCTCTCGCTGGCTCGCGATCGCTCGCCTCCTGGCTTCACGGCTCCTGGCTGGCGGCGGCCAACTCTGAGAGCGCCATTTGGGATTCCTGATCGGCGGATTGGGTAGGACTCATTTAAAACTTTGTCTCCCACTTTTCTCCCAGAGCTGTACATTTCCTCATTTCCCATTCCCTTGTAAATAAACCTTTTATTAACCTTTCGCGTGTGCCTGCAGTAGAGCATTGATAAGTCCTTTTAAGCGCGCGGGTGAGGACCCACAGTCAGGCACCCCGTTTTGTATCGGGGTTGCTCTACAACACTATTTACAAGAGTTTTAGGAGCCCTGTGTCAGGAACCAGGGGTCGATACAACTGGTGTTGGCCTCAGTTCTGGCTTACATTTCTCTGCCAAGGCTCTGCCATCATCTGGCTAATAAGACAGCCAGTGCTGCGCTCTGACCAGACCCACACTGAGTCAGCTTGGTGCTAAAGGATCAGTGGGGAAGGGGTGCAGGAAGCTCCCTCCCGTACACTGAGTTCTACTGGGAAGTGCTGTGGGGGGAAACCTTGGTGTAGGCTGGGGGCACAGTGGTGAAAGTATTCACCAGAGACAGAGTGCAGAACAAAATGGTAGATTCATTGGAGTACACTGCTAAGAGAAGCAGCTGGCGAGACAGGAGGCCCACTGCATAAAGTGAAGGCCCCGAGGCTCTATTTATACTGTAGGCATCATTGATTAGTTAGGATGAGTGACTATCTTGGGTGTGTCCTGATGAAAGATCAGCTTAATGAGCCAGTTCCCTTGTCAGTCCCATCTCCTCCCTCTATCCTCTCAAGCTTCCCGAAGAGGCCCTGGGGGCGTACTGACTCTAGATCTGGATCATCAGCTTAATCAGCCAATTTCCAAGGCAGTCCCATCCACTCCCTCTGCTACAGGGCATCCTACACATTCAAGCCTCCCAAACCTGCCCACTGGGCAAGGATTTGGGGGAGGAATGTGGCTAGACTTCAGTCTTAGTAATGATACCACCACAGGAAACTCCTGCATGGACAAGGTCTACTGCCTGGACATGTTAGGGGGAAAAGGATGTCCTACAGCTAATTCCATACAGGCTTTGTGGACTCCACCCCCACCCCAGGTCAAAGCCAAAGACACTGGGAACTCCAAATCCCATCACCACCAAAGGGAAGGTGGCTGGGACCTGAGGGTGGGGTTAAGCAGCCAGGTTGGTATAAAGCCAGACACGTGGGCTTGGGGGGGGGGGTCCCCCATTTTGGCTCTCCGCCAGCTCGCAGCATCTGGCCAGCTCTGAGAGTGCTTTTTGGGTTTCCAGGTCGTCGGATCGGGTAGGACGCATTAAAGACTTTATTTCCCTATTTTCTCCCCGAGTTGTACATTTTCCTTATTTCCTTTTCCCTTATAAATAAACCTTTTATTAACCTTTTGTGTGTGCCTGTAGCAGAGTATTAATAAGTCCCTTTTAAGCACGTGGGAGAGGACTCACAGCCAGGCAACCTGTTCAATATCAGGGATGCCCTATAACAGACACACTCACGGCATTCAACCTCATCTGGGTCCAGCACACCCTAAGTGCCACACAATTAAATTGTTGATTATTTTGTAAACCAATTTTCCTTTTAGCAAAATAACACCAAACTACAGAATTCTCAGTCACAACAATCTAAAAAGGGAACCACAACTTAAGAGTGATGTTACTGGTGGAGGACAGGAATAGAAAAAACTGAAAAGGAGGCGCCAGAAGACCAGAAAACTGGCCCACACAGGAGGTGGGGGTAGAAGGGATTAGCATAGCCATTGACACAGCTATGGAAACCAAGATCCTCAGGCAACCAACACCTAGATTACAAGGCCTAAGACCCAAGCAGGTGTCAGACTGCTGTAGGGAGTGTCTAGAGCACAGGCCCAAGGGTAAAGATATGGAGATTGAGCCCAACAGACCCCAAAGGTAAGATATGGAGATTGAGCCCATTGTGGAATCTCCAGGCCCTTTCAGATTCTGCATAGTTACCCAAAATCAGTTCCCAAAACTAACCTGAAGGGTCACAAGGGGTGAGCCCCTCCCAAACAGAAGAAGACTATATCAGTGCAGTCTTTGCACTGGCTCAGGGCAGCAGTCCATCTGCCCACCAGTGACTACGCAGGTACTTCTTTTCACCAGCTCTCTCCCTCTGCAGGGCAGCAGCTTCCTGCATGCCCATGACCTGTACTAAGCCGGGTCTTCTCTTCACTGACTTCCCTCAGCAGAGGCAGGTCTCCTCAAGGTCACTGCCTGTAACCACGCAGGTCTGTCTTAGCAAACCTGTCCCTTTTTGGGGTAGTTCTTCCTGCCCGCTTGTGTCTATGCAAGTGTCTTTTACTCTTCCGTCCCTTTTCCTAATAAACCTGCTCTTTATTTATTTTTTTTAATTCCTTTTTAAAAAAGATTTATTTATACAAGAACTGGGGTACAGGCAGATGTGCGGGAGGGTGAGAGAATTCACCAGAGACAGAGTGGGGAGCAGAATAGGCAGACTGGCGAAATACACTGCTGAGGGGAGCAGCGGGCGCAACAGGAGAGGTCTGTAGGGCCATGTGGGACCCTGCTGGCCGGCCGGGATCAAACCGGCACCGCAGTGAGTGTTACAGGGCAGCCCCGATATAAAACGAGTTGCCTGACTGTGGGTCCTCACCCCCACGCTTAAAAGGGACTTAATACTCCACTGCAGGCACACACAAAAGGTTAATAAAAGATTAGTTTACAAGGGAAGGGGAGATGAGGGAATGTACAATTTAGGGAGAGAAAAGAGGGAAATAAAGTCTTAAATGCGTCCTACCTGTTCTGCTCATCTGAAATCCCAAATGGCACTCTGAGAGCTGGCCGTGAGCCATGAGCCTTGAAGCCAAGAGGCGAGAGAGCCCCCAAGGCCCAAGTGTCTGGTTTTTATACCAAACCTGGCTGTTTAACTCCACCCTCAGGTCCCAGCAACCTTCCCTTTGGTCGTGATGGGATTTGTCTTTCCCAATGTCTTGATGGCTTTGGTCTGGAGTGGTGGGTAGAGTCCATAAAGCCTGTATGGGATTAGCTCAGGACATCCTTTCCCCTAACAAGACTGCAGACAACTTCACAGTGCGGTGCTTAACCGCCTGCGCCACCAGGGGAGGCCCTAAACCTGCTCTTTAAATATAACTTACATCTCTGTCTTGTGGAGAAACTCACCTGGGAAACTCACTGCATGCCACTGAAAGGGGAGCTCTGGTGACACCTTTCCCAGAGAGACCATAAGGACCCCGCACTCCAAACCCACTGACTCCAAAAAAGACATCATTACTGTCACTGGAAGATCCAGATTGTCTTATTCACCAGGATACTCTGGGCTTGGGAGGGCATCTCTGGACGTAAGGGAGAAGGAACACTGAAATAATTTTCCCTACATGGCACAGGTTTATGTCAAATGGCTGATATATATCAACATTGTAGGGAGCTTCTCCCCTTGGGGGCCAAGAGTTATTTCAAGAAAAAGTAAAGAGGGGCTTCCCTGGTGGCACAAGGGTTGAACACAGCACTATGAAGCTATATGCAACCCCTGCAGTGTGAGTTCAAGGCCCCAGCCCGCCAGGGAGCTACCCACATGGCATAGCAGACCTCTCCTGTCTCACCCACTGCTCCCCTCAGCAGTGTATTTCAGTCAGTCTGCCTGTTCTGTTCCCCACTCTGTCTCTGGTGAATCCTCTCACACCCCGAACCTCTGGCCTGTACCCCAGCTCTTATATGCATAAATAAATAAATCTTAAAAAAAAAAAAAGACAAGAAAGCCGTCTCTCCTGTTTTCAATCTGCTTTCCATTAGTGAACTTTCTCACATCTTCACCCACCACCTCCTGCCTGTCCCCTCAAGTAATGAAGCAGTTGAAAATCACAGTTTTAAAAGAATTGAAAACAAACTGCCTTTTTATAAAACTCGATGGAAAACACAGTTTCTAATAGCAGAGTTGCAGGTGCAGCCACGTGTCAAAGCACACATCCCTTACCTGTCCAACCTCCTATGCTGGTCTGTTTTGTGCCTGGTTACTGCCGTCACCGCCAGCATCAGCCGTCTCCTTTCCCACCGTGTATCTACTTTCCTTTCCTTGCAGCAGCTTTTTATCCTTGGTTTCTGGCTTTGCAGGAGAGGCTTTTGCAGATAAGCCACGATCCTTTTCTGCAAACTGTCTTGGGTTGGGCCTCCCCTGGTGGGCATCAGTTGAGTGCTGGGCTGCGAAGCTGCCCACAGCCTCTGGAGCGCCAGTTCAAACCCCAGCCGCTGGGCAAAGGTCCCACATGGCGGGACAGACCTCTCCTGCCACACCCACTGCTTCCCCTCAGCAGTGTATTTCTTCAGTCTGCCGGTACTGCTCCCCGCTCTGTCTCTGGTGAAACCTCTCACCCTCCCGCACTTCTGACTGTACCCAATGCTTGTATAAATTAAAAAAAAAAAAAAAATCTTAAAAAAAAGAAAATCTTTAAAAAAAAAAAAACAACTGTCTTGGGTTTTACCATCTTTCAGCCTATACACTTGCTCTCGTTGGGGGTGGAGCTCTCAGACTGGCTGGGGATGCCGGTGGACCACTGGCCTAGCCACCCCGGAAATTGCTCTAGCCTCTTTCTCTTCACTCTGTTCACCACTTTATTCTACAAGTTTTGTTTCTGTTGAGCTCCTGGATCCACTTCCTCATTCTCATTTATTTCTCAACTCAGTGCAAATTGTGATTTTCTTCCATGATGTATTTGGAATTAATTTATTGGTCAATGGCGACTAGTGCCAGGAAGACACAGAGCTGGTTTTCCATGATCCCAGCAGACGGGTAAAGGAGAGTCCTGGAGCAGACTCTGCAGCACTAACAAGAACACAGAAATTGAAACTGTATTCAAATTCTCTACCACATGCCTGAGTTAGTGTCTAGCAGTTTTGTACTTTGGGTCTTTTTTTTTTTTTAAGATTTATTTATTTTTATACAAGAACTGGGGTACAGGCCAGAGGTTTGGGGTGTAAGAGGATTCACCAGAGACAGAGTGGGGAACAGAACAGGCAGACTGACTGAAATACACTGCTGAGGGGAGCAGCGGGTGAGTCAGGAGAGGTCTGCTGCGCCATGTGGGTAGCTCCCTGGCTGGCTGGGGATTGAACCCATGCTGCAGAGGCTGCGGACATCCCCACAGAGCTGCGCTCCCTCCCTTGCTCCACCAGAGAGGCCCGGACTCCTAAATCTTAACATATGCCAAACTGAGTTCATTATCTCTCATGTCCTAATATGAACTATGATGGATTTGATCACCCAAGCCAGTAACCAGACTCTAGCCTTTTCCTCACCCTGGTCCCAAACCACGTATTGAGTTTGTTGATTCTGACTTCTTCCCTTTATCCCCTCACCCCTGCTAACTTCACTATTGCTTGACTGGATCCTCCCAATAGTCTCTTATGTTTCCTTGCTCCTCACCTCATTCTCCTCCTCATTAGTTCTCTGTGTAATCTGTGAAATGAAGCATATCACTCACCTGTTCAAAACCCTCTCAATACCTCTCATTGAAAGACTTCAGCATAAAATCCAAACTCCTAATCAGTCCCGCTAAAACTTTAGCAATCTGGACCTAGGTTCCTTTCCAGTCTTGTCTTTATTTCAGTCACACGAAAACACCCCCAGTTTCCTGAACTCATCAAGTTCTCTGGCTTCTCAATATCACTGAAGCTTATTTCTTTTATAACACAGTCCCACTCTTCAGAGGAGCCACACCCACTCACGTGTTTCCCAGCACCTGCTCTAGTAACAGGGTGGTCCCCAGGAAAGGGGGAGGTTCCAGGTTTCCTGCCCCACCCAAGGGAGGGTGGAGCTGAGCAGGGAGAAGAAGCTGCAGGGGAGACTGAGGAAGGAAGGAAGCAGGATGGAGCCAGAAGGAGACCTGGAGGAGGCACATGGAGCTGAGAGACGAGGCAAGAAACTGTGCTTGCCTTTTGGTCGTGGACTGGGTGACACAGACGTGGGTGAGAGACCCATGGTGAGGTGACAATGGCTGCTTTTGTCTTGATTTTGATTTTGTTCTCTTCCCTCCAGACTTGTCTGGTTGTTTCTGATCCTTTTCTGTGAGTCCCCACTGGAAGATGCTTTAGACCTGTGGCAGGCTTTGGGGCCTTGCTCTGGGCCAATCCCATTTGGATGGACTTTTACCCTGGAGGGGACGGGTAACTTTGGGTGCTTGATTTAGAAACTATATTCTTTGCCTTTCCTGTATTGTTTCCTAATTGTATTAAAGTTCCTTCCCATAAAGTCTCATATGTTTCCTTCCCATTAAAGTCTCATAAAGTTCCTTCCCATTAAAGTCTCATTTTATAAGTATAACATCCCATTTTACAAAAAAAAAAAACAATTATTGCAGCAACACTGCATTATATGCTTCAGCTGTGCAGCCTTGAAATCAACATGTGCATTAAGTTCACCACTACACGCCCAATTCTATTCACCAACATACAATTCATCCCTTTAACCTAACTCATCTACCACACTCCCCTTTTCAGTCTGCTCACCACCAAGTGGCCTTATAGTCTAAGTGTGTATTTTTGTTTTATTTAGTTCATGCATTTGTTTGGTTTCTTTATGCACCATATATGAGTAAATCATATGGTATTTGTCTTTCTCTGACTTATGTCACTAAGCATAGTACCCTCTAGGTCCATATACCACATCTTCATCCAATTATTCATTAATAGGCACTTCGGTTTCCAACTCTTGCTTATTGTAAATAATCTCGTGAGCATGGGATGCATATATCTCTTTATCAGTGTTTGTATTCTTTGGGTAAATACCCAGAAGTGGGATAACTGAACATATGGAATTTCTATTTTTAATTTTCTGATGACTATCCATATTACTTTCCATAATGGCTGCAGCAGTTTACCTTCCCACCATCCTCAGCAACACTCATACAACAACACTTCAACACTTTGCTTCTCAATTTCCTCTATTAGGCCATGAATTGCTTAGGAACCAGCAGGAGTGTTACTTTCATTCTACACTCGCAGATATAGCTAAAGAAATAACCAACAGATCTGGGGAGGGAGTTGAAGGGCCAGAGGGAAGGAAATTTGGCTTTGGTCTCCACTAAAATGGCTCTCACCTAAGTCAAGGTGATCAGTAACCACACAATTACTAAGTGGCAACTGACACATGTTCACTTACCTGGATGCTGTTTTGGAGTTCTTTCCTATATATTTTTTGAGATATCACTTTCTCTTAGACTCCTCTGGGTCTATCCAACAGATCATTTTCCTCTCCAGGATCCCTTTCTTCTGCTTACCTCCTGAATGGCTCCTTAGGCCAGCACCAGGATATTGTCTGGGTCCTCTGTTCCATGCTGCTGCCCGCTCAGCCACCCACGGCATTGTTCTTTTCCTCACCGGGACTGCCGCCTGCCTATGGTGCTGGTCCTAGAGTTTGAAAATAGTTTTTGTTATTCTCCACTGGTCAATACCTCAGTGAATGCTTCAACAAATGCTATAAAAAATTCTGAACATATGCTTCTGAATGATTTGCCCTGAAAAAATTGCTGAAGCATATGCTTCAACAAAACTCATGGCCTCCTCAGAGGAAGACTCCTCAAAGGAGGGGGCTGAGCAAAGCACAACAATTTGTTTCACTTCCTTCCCTTGCCCCATTCTCTCTCCGACTCCACCTCTTCCTCAACTATGTTCTCAACTTCCTTTAAAGTCTAACCTAGCTAACCCCACTTCAACCTTGGTCATTCTACTTCTGTCTTTTCTCCTCTCCTAGTGCAAAGCCTGACTATTGCCAATTTGGGGGAGGAGCTAAGGGCCAATTTGGGGGTGGACTGGGGCTGAAACATGACAAGTCGACCCTGAGTTTCAGCTGTAAAATGGCCTCCTCACCTCACAGGGCTACGCATGATCAAGCATATGGGGTGTCATAGACACTCCCACACATTGTGCTGACTCAGCTTCCCCATGTTGATAAAGGATGGTAACTATTCTCATCCCAGGAATCCACAGGTTGAAGAGAACAGCGGCTTTGTTGGGCACCTCCATGTGGAGAATCAGAAGTGTCCCCGATTCTGAAATAGTTACGGGTGTGCTGTTTCAGGGACTTTGGCTTAACTACTGGGCCCCCAAAGTGTTCTGATTGAATAGAAATGAGCCTGAGATTTCTTAGACCACAAGTGTCTGGTATCCACTTGGGGGACAATAATCTTACTTTTCTATGCACGTTCACTGGGTAGTCAATGTTAAGTTCAGACAGTGCATTTATCAGAAAGGAAACAGGCTGTGGAGGAGCTGAGGAGGTAGAAGCACAGCCCTAAGGCTGTGAAGATCTGACTTCCCAATTTCTGATTCTCACAACTCAGAGTTCCCTTAGAACAGAATACCCACAGTTTTTGTGTGTGTGTGTGTGGAGGGGTGGTGCGGGGGGAACCTGCTGGTCTCAGCCGCTGAGTCAGTCAGGGTGATTCCTACCTGGGAAACCATAGCAGATATCAACTATAAGGACCCCTTAATCTTTTCTGAGCACAGATCCCTCTGAGGATCCCGTAGAAGCTTCAGATTCTCTCGTCAGAAAACAATACAAACAAGATTGCTCATTTCTGTGTTCTTAGTTAAAAAAAAAAAAAAAAAAAAAAAAAAGGCCATCTATTTCCGTTCTCTTGGCCCCACCCTGAGGGCTAGATGAGGAAATGAAGAAGTGTGGGTTCACTTACTGGTGTTCACTTTTTGGAGTCATTACTTCAAGAGGATGGGAGTGCTGAATCTCTTTTTAGCTTATCCTTGAAGTTTCCAGTGTCCTGAGAAGGTCGGAAGCAGCATGTACTGGCAAGGATGGGAATGGTGTCTGGTCCTACAACTTCTGTTCCTGCTGGAGACTGGCATTCAAGGTACTTTCCACACATTGTCTGCCTGTGATTGTGCACCAGAGGTGGGGTCCGATGGAAAGGGGGTGTGGGGTGTGGCTCAACTCTGGAAGAGGAGTGTGGGCTCCAGGCAGCAGGGGGCCTTCCTTAGCCTTGGAGAATATATACCTTCTCTTTGTCTATGAGATTTGCTAAATTTGAAGAGGAAGCTGCTCTCATACTGTGTGATTAGGGTTCCCATTTCCTGGTGCCATGTCAGCCCCACATCTAAGTTTGTGTCCAGAGGCTGCTACCATTTTGTCCTCAAAAAGATCGCACTTTTAGTAAAGAAAATTTGGGAAATATTGCTTCCTCTCGAGTCTTTGAATAGGGGTCTGAGCTGAGACCTAGCCTCAGCAGTAGAGGAAACCCCAAACACCAGGGTGTTAAAAGTTAAGGCCCGATCCTCTGTGATGTGCTTGTTCTGCCCCATCCTGTGCCGGGGGCTGGTGGGGGGGGATTTGCTTTCCTTTTTCTGTTACAGCTGCCCAGCCCTCCATCATTCATCTGCCTAGACAGCCAGAAGTAAGGATTAAATCACCATACTTTTCACTATTGCACCCTCTGCCACCATAGGTATTCAGGTCTTTTTCATTTAAAGGACTTTAATACTCACCACAATGGAGAAAAATGAGAAAAATGAACAAATATGGAAAAAAAAGTCACATCATAGGTTAGAGTAGCATGTCCCTTTTAGGGGGGTCAGAAGGAAAGGTGTTGACACTCACCAGGGCCTTTCAGGAGACCCTGCTTTGGCTCTGGGGTGTGACTGCATCAATGCAGAGACCTGGTGTCTTCAGGACTCCCTGGGGTGGGTTCATCTCCTAGAATACTCACAGCATTGGAATGGGGGTGATGTGAGGTATTAATCCAATTGCTGAGTGAGAAAGATGGAGTTGCCAGAAGAAACAGAAACTTTCCGGACTTTCAGTAAGTACAGGGTACACGTGCCTAAATCGCTGTGTACAAATTATGCTACAGATGGTCATCTGAGTCCCAATTTATGACTCCCCCCATATAACCACAAGCTTTCTAAATTTAACTGTTTGCCTGGAAGGAGGTACTTTTTGTCTTACCTCTAACTCTTTGTACAAGTCTTTTCTCCTGCCTATAATTCCTGCACCTTTTCTATCCCTGCTCTCCCCTTCATGTGAATTCCTCCTGGAAAGTTCATGCTCCAGATTCTGGTTGAAGTTTGATGATCCTTGAGCTCTGTGAGATCAGGGACTATGTCTGGTGCGAACTTAGCACAGTGCCTAGAGCCCAGACTCAATAAATAATTGTTAAACAAGTGAATGAATGACCTCAAGGACTTCTTTCAGGGTATACATCCAGATCTTCTTGGGGCACAGTAGTTTTTTTTCCGCTGTGAAAAGGAATGATTTTTGGACAAATTTGGAAGCCCTTTTAGATATCTTTCTTCACCAATAACATCTGTAGAGACCTGTTAAATCTATTTGGCCTAATTCCTCTTTCAAGGCTATTGATTCCTTATTTAGTCTCAATCTTGATGATCTGTCTATAGTTGTAAGTAGAGTTAAAATCCCCTAGTATTATTATCTTATAGTCAACTGTCTGTTTAGCTCTGTTAATAATTGTCTAATGTATCTTAGTGCTCCATCACCAAGTGCATATGTATTTATAAGTGTTATTTCTTCTTGTTGTATTAGGTCCATAAAGTAATCTGTCTCTCTCTCTTATTACCTTTCTTCATTGCAAGTTTGTTTTATCTAATTCTAGCTGTTCTTGAATTCTTTTGGTTACCATTTTCTTGTAGGATTATCTTCCAGGCATTAATTCTAGGCCTGTACCTGTCTTTGTTGGCAAGATAGGTTTATTTTCAACAACAAAATGTTAGACTTTGTTTTGAAATCCAATCAGTCATTCTTCACCTTTTGACTGGTAAATTCAGTCCACATACATTTCAGGTGATTATTGCAACATAAGTACTCATTGCATTTTGTTCACTTTTTAAAATGTGTCTTATCTTTTTCTTTTTCTTTTTTTTGAGGGCTTCCTATTATGTTTTGTGTTTCCGTTGTCTTACATGTTGTTTCTATTGATTTCTGTTTTAAGGTTCTACTGAGGTTAGAATATGACAGACTATTTGTGGGACCTATTAGATGGTCTAGTCTCAAACTCATTCTGATGGGTCACATTGTTACTCTACTCCTTGTGTGTGTTATATAGTTTATGCGCCTGTTACCACTGTATTTGTTGTTCTGTTGCTTTATAATAACTCCTTTAACACTTTATCCTTCCTCAGACTTCTTTCATGTACATCTTGGCCTTGATAAATTCTTTTAGGTTTTGCTTTACAGTACATATCCTTACGCAAAACCTCTTTCCTTAAGAGTTTTACTGGACAGGATAGTAGTGACATTTAGAGAAGTCAGAATGTCCTCTTTAGAAACATTTCTCTCTCTTAGTAGATTATAACTTTCTTTGATTTAATTTTTTTCCATTTTAATATTACTTTCAACAGACAAAAAGCATGGTACAAGAAAGATCTTGTTCATTTTCTATTACAAACTAAGGTAAACAGTTACTTTATCTTGAGCATGCAGACACATAACCTTATTTCTTTTTTCTTTTAGAAGTAAATAAAAATGATATTTGTCCTTAATGTAGTTTTCTTACCATCTAAAATATAAAATTGTTAGGAAGGTAATAAAGCTTTTGTAAATTTACTTTAAAAATAGAAATAAATTTATTATACAAGAGAAAAATATCAATGAACAAATATATATGTATTTATTAGATAACTTTCTGTTAGCCAATGAAAGTACCATATTGATATTCCTAATAGTACTGCATGTCTCTGCATTAATTGGCAATCTATATTAATAAAATTAATCCATCTTTGTTCTTCAACCTGTTAATGAATTATAGCATTCTTTCAGAAAACTAGGATATTTTCCCTTTTATATGGTCAATGAAGATCCTTTCTACACCTTCTATTTTTAGTATTGTTATTTTTCTAGGCAATCTTTTCATTTAACATTTCATAACAAATTTAACTCTTCCTTCATTATTTTCAATACTGAGGCTGCTTGATATAAGATTTCCCTTGGCTTTTATTTTCCCCTTGATGGCTTTGCATTAACTTATAGATAACCTGAAACCTTGAGTGCTATAGTCAACAATCTTTGAGTTGTTTCTTTTGAGAATTACTGGGTGCTCCTCCACTGCTGCTCTGCTTTCTGGTCTTAATGCTATATCTTATTAATTTACTCCAGACTCAGTCATAAGATAGGACTCCACTGGCCCAGTTAGGTCCCATCGCAATATTTAAGAGACACAATTCATTGATCATAATAATTAAGTAGTGACTCCAATTTCTTTTTGCAGTGTCTTAAAAGACATTAAAGGAAACACAATTTGTGAAATATGGCAGCACTTCCTGCAAGGCTTTTCCTGCCCTCTTCAGTCTTTTCATCCCTCTTTGACAGAGATTCTGTCAGAATCTCACTTGGAGCATTCACGTTGTAACATCTGTATCCAACCTAATTCATGTTGTTCTAGTCTTTGTGTATCTCCTCTTTCCCTCTGGCCTTTTAGTCCAAACTCATGTTAAGGTGTAAGCAAGAGGGAGAATATGTATAATACAAATGTGAAATTTACAATAAAAATGTAAAAAACACTTTTGACTAGTAGGAGGTCATGAAGAAGAGTAGATAGGAACACTTACGGAGGCATTTCGTCCCTGTCAGTCATTCATTTGCTAATTCAATTCCACAGTAAACACTATAAGCCAAGTATTGTGAGGATTCAAAGTTGCTTAAGATGTGACTTTTGCACTGAAGAAGCCCACAGCCTTAAGGACTATGTGTTACTTCTTCACAAGTCAGTTTGAAGTTCTTCTAAGCATGTAGGGATACCCTTGCCAACCATGACCCCATTGTCCTATAAAGCAGAATTTGTTCTCAAAAGAAGAAAAGATGCAAATTATAACTGGATCTGAATCATAACTTGAGTCACAATGATCTGTATCCTTTTTGCTTTTGACCCATCATTATTCTTCTGTCCTCGAGGAAGTTTCAGGGAAGATCTTTGATCTGGTGATAGTGCTGGGATTCTTATTACCATCATATATCCTAAGCTAGTGATCTGCCCTTCTTATCTCTTATACATACAGTTGTCTTGTACATTTAGATCATCAGGCTATGAGTGAAAACTTCTTCAGGAACTGTTATGATTCTTTGAATTTTAGTCCTCTTCTGCCACATTCTTCACTCTTTCATATTCACATATAGGGGTTCATTTCTAAAAAATATGTCATTAATTTTATCTTTGTTTTGTTATTCTTTGGGTAGAACAAAATCATTTCAACAGGCAATTATTAAGCTTATTAATAATTTAGCCATAGTTCTACAAAGAGCTGCTGAGATTCAACAAAAACAAAGTGAATAATCCAGTCAAAAAATGGGCAGAAGAGCTAAAAATAAACTTCTCCAAAGAAGAAATGCAAATGGCCAACAGACATATGAAAAAATGTTCAACATCACTTGTAATCAGGGAAATGCAAATTAAAACTACAATGAGATACCATCTTATACCAGTGAGAATGGCACATATTAAAAAAAACTAGCAACAACAAATGTTGGCAAGGATGTGGAGATAAAGGAACTCTCCTGCACTGCTGGTAGGAATGCAAACTGGTCCAACTGTTAGGGGGAAAGGATGTCCTGAGCTAATTCCATACAGGCTTTGTGGACTCCACCCCCACTCCAGACCAAAGCCATCAAGACACTGGAAATGACAAATCCCATCATCACCAAAGGGAGGGTTGCTGGGACCTGACCTGAGGGCGGAGTTAGCTGCCCGGTTTGATATAAAACCAGATACACGGGCCTTGGGTCTCTCTCTTGGCCTCACAGCTCTTGACTCTTCACCAGCTCTCAGCCTGCCATTGGGATTCCAGATCAGCAGATCGGGTAGGACGCATTCATGAGTTAATCTCCCTCTTTTTCTCCCTGAGTTATTCATTTCTTCATTTCCCCTTTCTTTTATAAATAAACCTTTTATTAATCTTTTGTGTGTGCCTACAGGTGAGTATTAATAAGTAGCCCCTTTTAGGCATGCAGGTGAGGACCCATAGTCAGGCAACCCGTTTTGTATTGGGGTTCCCTATAACACAACCACTATGGAGAGCTGTGTGGAGAGTCCTCAATCTGCTAAAGATGGAGCTTCCATATGATACAGCAATTCCACTGCTAGGTATTTACCCAAAGGACACAGAAATATTAATTCCAAAGGGCACCTGCACCCCTCTGTTTATAGCAGCACTATTTACAATAGCTAAGCTATGGAAACAACCCAAATGCCCAAAAATAGATGACTGGGTCAAGAAGATGTGGTACATATACACCATGGAATATTACTCAGCAATGAAAAAAGATAAACTCATGCAATTTGCAGCAACATGAATGGAGATGGAAGGGATCATGCTCAGCAAAATAAGCCAGAAAGAAAAAGAAAAATACCAGATGGTCTCACTCATAGCAGGAATTTAGAAAACCTAAATAAGGGACCAGAAAAAAGACGAATTATAATAAAGTAAAAATCAAAATCAACAAGCAACTATTAACCAGAGACACACTACAGTGGGGGAGGAGGGAGTAGGATCAAATCAAGGGGGGGAGGGGGAAAATTGTGTGGGGACTATAACCAAGACGAAAATGCATACGTTGTGCAAAAATGAAAAATGATGCAAAAAATATATAAAATATAATAAAAATACAATAAAAAATAATTTAGCCATAGTACTAATTATTATAGATACAAACTATAATGTAGGTGATAATAATAAAATAACAATACATGAAAGTTATTGAACGCTTACTAATATCCCAAGTATTATTCTAAGTACTATATTTACATTAATTAAATTGTATTCTAAGCATTTTAAGTAGCTCTGACTCCTACCACCTACTGCTGGAACCCATGGAGAACACAAGTCTTGGGAGTAGAGACATGATCTGTCATGATTTTATTTGAAAACCTGCTGTTTGATTATAAGGGATAGAGCCAGGACCAGAGAGTTTCATTATGGTCTGAGGCAAAGCTAGATGGCTTTTTAGTGTTATCCCTGTCCCTACGCTTACTTCTAAAGCTCCATTTTTTAAAAAAGATTTATACATAGAAGACCTGGGGTGTAGGCCAGATGAGCAGGAGGGTGCGAGGGTTCGTTCACCAGAGACAGAGGGGAGAGCAGAACAGGTGGATATACTAAAATGCACTGCTGAGGGGAGCAGCAGGTGACACATGAGAGGTCTGCTGAGCCATGTGGGTCTCCTCCCTGGCGGGGATCGAATGCCTGCTGCAGTGGCCGTGGATAGCTTCATAGTGCTGCGTTTTAACCCTCTGCACCACCAGGGAGACCCTAACGCTCCAATTTTATTGAGTTGATCATCAGGGACATTTCCTCTGATGCAACCCATACTCATCGCTACCAAACAGAAACTTCTTCCTCCTCCCTTGCCCCACAACCTCCCAAAGCCTGAACTGCACAGCTCTGCTTCTCCAGTGCAGGCTCACTGTGACTCTCCCTTGCAGGTCAACCAGAACACAAGGTGACTGCCCTTGCTGGCAGCAACGTGCGTCTGCTTATGCCCCATTCGGGTAAATACAGAGAAGTCAGCTGGTTTTTCAACACCAGCAAGAAGATTGTGTTATGGGATTCTGGAGAACTTACATACTTCGATAATGAAATGAAGAGCAGGATCCATCTTGATCAGTCTCGTACATTGCACATCTCTCGTGTCCAGAAGAGTGACAGCAGCACCTACATCTGCGAGGTGGTGAGCAACGAGGGAAAGATAGAGCAAAAGACCATTCAGCTGCAGGTGTTTGGTGAGTTGGGGAAACTGAAGGGCAAGTCCCCTTTCCAGGGAGATCCAGGGTGTACCCCGGGAGGCTTCCTGGGGATCATGAGGATGCTCTGGGAGGAGGAGAAAAAAACCTCAGGGCAGGCTTAATCATTCCTTGTAAGCCAGTTCCATCTGAGGTAGAGCCTGCATCAGCAAAAGGCAAAGCAAATGACTTCACTGTGTGCAGGACCCAGGCATGTCGTACTCGAAAACTGGTGTTTTGTCCTTCCTTTCTCATAGCTGCTCTACCCACTCCACCTCCCCCCATCCATCCATCTGCTGTCCATCTTTATAGATACTTACAACACCTGCTATGTGGCCAGCTCTGTGCTAAACCTGAGATGAGTCTACAGACACAGTGCTGTCCTCTGCATGTGCTAGGGCCACGAGAGACTCCTCTAGCTCCGCCACAGTCCAGGAAAGGGCTTTGCCATACACAGGCCAGTCCCTCTGACCCCAGGACTCCTGTTGTCTCTGGGTCGAGGCGCTCTTGCAGGATGAACGGGCCAAGGTGTCGCTAGCAGGCCATTGCTAGAGAAAGGCTCCAGGGCAGACTTGGGTAGGATGCCAATTCTTGGTCCCAGCCCTTCTCTGCCACAGTGGGTCATATACCTCTTTTGTTTGTTTGTGTGGTATGACCCTGGATCCAGCTTAGCTTTACTCCAGGGTAGCTCCACTGCTTGGAGATGCTGAGGACAAAGAGCTCCCTGACTCCCTGTAGGGCTCTTCTGGATGATGGTGATTTCCACCACATGCAGAGACTTCTGGTTCCCTTTGCGCTTTGTTGGCTCAGCCCTTGATGCTACTGTAAGCACTAATAAATATACTACATTTATTTTTTTATCTCATACACCTCTTATCTTTAGGTCCTGTGCCCCAGCCAGTTCTAAAACAAGAGATGATAAAAAAGGTGAACAGCAATTGTTTTCTAAACCTCTCATGTGTGGTGCGTGACCCATCCGTGAGTTACAGCTGGTATGGGGAGTCAGGGCTCCTTCCTGAATTCCAGCACGGTATGCTTGAGCTCATCGTCAACCAACAGAACTACTCTGACTTTTACACCTGCAATGTCAGCAATCCTTTTGAATGGAAGAAAGCCACAATCAATGTCTCCTCATTGTGTGTGCCGGGTAAGAAGTTTCCCCAAGTGTGCAGAGGAGGCCTGGGTGATTTGTTTCCACTTGAGAGAAAAAGGGGTAAAGACCACCTGGCTTCCTAGCACAGAACTTGGTGATGAGACTCAAAGGGACTTCAGGGTCTACCTGGGGCTTTGCCACTGGCCTTTACAAGCCCCCCCCTGCCTTGTAGAGCTCGGGGCCTTCACCTGCAAGGGTGACTGGCACAGGGTGGCCATGGGCCCCTTGTCCTGACTCCTTTCACAATGCCTGACCCTGACACCAGAAGCCAGGGCAGACATGAACAACCTGAGGTTTGAGGAGAGCAACATGTGTCATTCATTCAACACATGTTGTTGAGAGGACAGCTGGTGAGCAGGGCCTGAGGGGTCTGCAAGGTAACCTGACTAGCATGGATGCAGATGAGTAGATGGACTTGCGTGAATGAAAACAAGCAGTGGCCAGAGGGAGAACCTTACCTTAAGTCATACACTCCACTTCCCTGGGTTCATGAACTTGAAAGTTCTGATGAGCTTGAAAGGCATATTTTGGGTTTCTCTTCAGTTCTTCTCTCTGGGGCACCCTCCCAGAGCCTCAGTCCCGCTGTCTTGACACAGTCTGATGGTGGAGGAGCTAGACCTTAGGTACGGGAGCCAGCCACCCCGGCGACTAACCTGGGATTTACAGGACTAGCCAAACATGTTGTTTGCTTCTCCAAGTCACATCCTTCTCAAGTAACAAATAGCAGTTCTTACATGTTGTTGTTGTTTGTTTTTTTTTTAAAGATTTATTTATTTATTTATACAAGATTGATTGATTGATTGATTGATTTATACAAGCACTGGGTACAGTCAGAAGCGCGGGAGGGTGAGAGAATTCACCAGAGCCAGAGCGGAGAGCAGAGCAGGCAGAAGGACCGAAGTACACTGCTGAGGGGAGCAGCGGGCGGCAGGAGAGGTCTGCGCGCCATGTGGGACCCTCCTCCGGTGGCCGGGGAGCAGCGGGGGATCGAACCAGCGCTGCAGAGGCAGCGGGCAGCTTTGCAACCCAGCAATCAACCGCTGTGCCACCGGGGAGGCCCCTTACATGTTGTTTTAAGGATTACACGGGACAGTATAGCCAACCCAGCTAGCACTGTGCCTGAGGAGACTTCACTGAATGTAGCTAAATTATGTGTGCCCAGTCCCTTTAATCCTGGAAGCCCTAGGTGCCAGGGACACCTTAACAGACTTGGAGACTCTCTCCAGCATTGCAGACTGTGTAGTCTCCCAGAGACTACACACCCCGGGCCCTGGTCCACATATGCTTCGGAATAGCTGTGCCAACATGGGGCATGTGTGGGGACATTTTCTTGCGGTCTTCTGAGGCCCAGTCTATTCCTCGCCTGTGCTGACCTTTTACCTCTGCTCCCATCATGGACTCGAGAGCCCATGCCCTCTTTCTTCTTCCCACTAGAGGGAAGAAGAAGGACCTGCCTCTTCTCTCTCTCCTGACATGCCTGCTTTTCTTCCACTGCAGACCCCCTGAGCCAGTGGGGTGTCTGACTGAGGGACCACAAGTTGGTCTGACCAACACCACCTTCATGTCAGATCCAGAAAAAGGAGGTGATCCTGTCCTTCATAAATCAACTGCTTACTGCAGAGAGGGGTAGGCAACCAGACACCCCTTTTCTTGAAGGGTTTAAGCCTCCTGTCACCTTTAAGCCACCCCAGTTCTCCTTGAGCAGTGTCCTTAATGGCTCTTTCCTATGTAATCCCTCTACCCTTTCTCCTTTCATTGTCTGCTTCCCCCCTCCCCTCCCCCTCTCTGGCCCTCTCCCCTCCCCTCCCTCTCTCCACTCTTCTCTCTTCCCTTTTTTGACCCTCCCTCCATTTTTCTTCTTGTCTTTCTCCTCTCTTCTCTCCCATTTCCTCTCCTGTCTTCTCCCCTCCCTTTTACTCTGCTCCCCTCTTCTCTCTTTTTCCTCCTTCCCTTCCCTCCTCTTATTCCCTCCCTTCCTACCTCTTCTCTTCCCCTTTCACCTCCTACAGATGGTTAATGGCCTGAAGATGGAGGGGGGCTGAGGTTCTTCCTTCCCTGAAGGCAGCTGCACACAGCAGCTTTATGCGGTTATCTGCGCACACCTGGGCCCTGCCAGCTCCTGCTGTCCCGCAGAAGCGAGTCTCCCAGGCTGCGGACACCCCTGGCCTGTCCTGTGGGCCCCCAACCCAGTGTTGGCTCCCCCCGCCCGACGCCATGTTAAGCAACCAGGTAATGTGAGGTTCTCTTGCTCTTTCAGGTGCGTCCTCTGTGAGAGCCTGGCCTGTCCATTGGCTGGTGGTCATGCTGCCCACAGTTCTTGGCCTCCTGTTGATGTAAGAGGAGCGTTTCCCACTCCCGTGCGGCTTCTGCGTGCAAGAATCTTGCCTTGGTCTGCAGCAGGCTGAGAACTCTGGTATATAAATGTGTTATAGAGCAGCCCCGATATTGAACGGGTTCAAATGGAGAAATAGGTTTGGGTTTTTTTTTTTATTACATTTTTTTTTATAGAGGCATGTTTTATTTATTTATTTGTTTGTTTTGTTTATTTATTTATACGAGCAGTGGGTGCAGTCAGAAGCGCGGGAGGGTGAGAGAACTCACCAGAGCCAGAGCGGGAAGCAGAGCAGGCAAAAAGACCGACGTACACTGCTGAGGGGAGCAGCGGGCAGCAGGAGAGGTCTGCGCGCCATGTGGGACCCTCCTCTGGGGCCGGGGAGCAGCCGGGGATCGAACCGGCGCCGCCGAGGCCGCGGGCAGCTTCGCAACCCAGCGCTCAACCGCTGCGCCACCGGGGAGGCCCAGGTTTGGTTTTTTTAAGCAGGGCGGGAAAGAGACGCGCAAGGGCCGTGGCTGCCGCCCTCCTCCTCCACTAGCGCCGGTCGCCCGACGTGGGAGGGGAGGGGAAGGGGAAGGGATGGGAGCCCCCAGTCCAGGCACGACTGCGCACGCCGGCGGCAACAAAGCGGCAGAAACGCTCCAAACGCCGCTCCCGGACTCGCGGCGCCGCCCGCCTCCTGTGAGCCCCTAATGCGCCAAGCGTCCCCCTAAAGGACTCTCGCGAACGCCCCCTTCCCCTCCCGTCCCAGCCCGAGGCCAGAGGCCCCGGTGGGCGGGAGAGGGGGGTGGCAGAGAGGCGGCGGGGGGCTGGTCTTGGGGGAGTTGGGGGGTGGCCGCGGCGCCGCAGGGCCCCGGTGGAAGGGCGCCGCCTAAGCGTCAACACCGCCGCCCCCCCAAAAAAAAGGCGAGGCACGCGCGCCCCCTCGAACTCCGCGCCCCGGCCCCCTTCCCCGCGCCAGAACCGGCCACCTCCAGGACTCCGGTCCCGCGGAAGGGGAGGGGAGAGGGGGCGTGGGGGGGAGAGGGGGCGTGGGGAGGGGCGGGGGAGAAGAGAAGGGGTGGGGAAGAGAGGGGGCAAGAGGGGGAGGAGGGGAGAGAAGGGGGAGAAGAGGGGGGAGAGAGGCGCCCCATGAACGTGCAGTGCGTGAAGGGCGAGGAGCGGCAGGCATTCCCGAGAAAGACCTTGTTGAAGCAGAAGCCACAAGGATGCCTGGATATTCAGCCAGGTGTTAATCTGGGTGTGTGCGTTCGCGTGCGTGCGTGCGTGCGTGCGTGCGTGCGTGTGTGTGTGTGTGTGTGTGTGTGTGTCTGGGTGAGGCTGACATTTGAATGCGGGCCTGAGTGAAGCGAATTGCCCTCCCCAGTGGGGGTGGGCCTCGTCCCATCTGTTGAAGGCCTGAACTGAAGGAAAGCTCTCCCTCCTGCCAAGTGGCGAGACTCCTCCGGCCTGCCCGCCTTCCCGCCAGGACATTTACTTTTGTCGTATGTAGGGTAAATAGTTTTCAGGCTTTTCTACCCTCCCACCATTAGGATTGCCCTGCCTGATGGGGCACCTGCAGTTGTTACACTGTTGTGGTGTTTACTTCTGTGGGCCATGGGAGGAGTATTGGGATAGTCACCAGAGGAGCGGAAGCAGGAGAGAGAAGAGGAGAAGGCAGGCCAGAGAAGCCCAGAGTGAAGACCTGCTGGGGGCTTGGAGGCCTGCCTGCCGTGTACCTCTTTGCCACACTATATGTAAAGTTCAATAAAAACCTGAGAAAGCCATGGAGGGCTCCAGGAATCCTCCTTTACATGGACATGGACAACCTGCTCTGTGACCATCCTGCCCCTTCATCTTTCCTTCATATCTGGACTGGAACTACGTCATCACAGTGCTGGAGCTCCAGCTTGCTGACTCAGATCTTGGGGCTTGTCAAGCTGCATGAGCCAACTCCTTATAATAAATCTCTTTACATGTATGTGTGTCTTAAAGTTCTTGTGTGTGTAGGTCTCCTGTGTTTCTCTTATATGTGTATGTGCATGGTATCTCCTGTCTTAATGTGTGTGGGTCTCCTGTGTGTCTACTTATCTCCTACGCATGTGTGTATCTCCTGTGGCTGTGTCTCGAGTGAGAGTATCTCCTGTCCTGTGTGTGTGTGTGTTTGGGTATCGTCTCTGTGTATATATGTGTATGTATCTACCAGTAGTAGTATCTACTACTGATTCTGGTTTTTTTTTTTTTAATAAATAAAGATTTATTTATGCATACAAGAACTGGCGTGCAGGCCAGAGGTGCAGGGGGTAAGAGGATTCACCAGAGACAGAGTGGGGAGAGAACAGGCAGATCTACTGAAATACACTGCTGAGGGGAGCAGCAGGAGAGACAGGAGAGGTCTGCTGCGCCATGTGGGTACTTCCCCGGCTGGGGATTGAACTCATGCTGCAGTGGCTGCAGATAGCTTCATAGTGTTGCGTCTTGACCCCTGGCACCACCAGGGAGGCCCCCTACTGGTTCTGTTTCTTTAGGGAGCTCTAATACATGGGCCAATACAGAAAAACTCCTTTCCCCAGTCTTACGTGGATGGCCACCAGAAAGGCATCACATGATGTGGCAGGAAGTGAGCTCAGTGGTGGAGTCATATGAAGTCAGGCACCCGGGTCCAAACCGCAAGCTGCCTGGTCTTGGTAGGGTGTGCCTGGTAAAGGAAGTTTGGGTTTATTTGTCACCACAAGATATTCTGGGCCCCCAAGACACCCATTCTCTGCAAATCCCCTCCAAATTCACCTCTCACAGCTGTTGTCCTTTGATGGGTCTCTTCACTGTGCCTGTCTCCTTCCCTTTTCCCTTTCTCTTGGTAGAAGAGGAGGTTTTCTTGGGCAACACAGACACATGTGTGCTCTGTCTTTCTCTCTCTCTCTCACACACAAACAACATACACACACACATACAAATACACACATACGGTAGAAATAATAAGAGGAAAGAAATATTACTTTAAGTAACATGTTACTTTAAGCAGCACAGCTCTCCAGACGTCATGCTTGTATTGGTCTATTGACTTGGAAACCTGAGTCAAATCCTACCAGAGACACCCAAGTCACCAGCACCAACACTCCCCTGCCCCATCCCCATCCCTCAAGGCAGTACCAGACACACACTTTGTGGCTTTGTGGGACTCAGTGCATACTGAAAATGTGGACCCCCTTCTTCAAGAAGCAGAAAAAAAAAACTGTCATTAGGGCCAGGTGCAGCTGGGGTTGCATGGCTAAGCTGCAGCAGCTCCAGGTGCAGGAAGCAGTAGATTCTACAATGAAGAATAGAGAGGGGACACCCGGAAGTCACCGGCGTCATCTGGTGCAGCACTGGCTGTTGTGAGGACAGCCAGGCCTCCAGGCAGGAGGCACACCAGCACCCTGAGCACTGTCACGTGCCTCTGGATTTATCGAGCCCAGGCCTTGGTGACCAGCTAGCTGGAGAAGCTCCAGGACTACCTGGCCTGCTGCACCATGCATTGCAACAACAAAGCAAAAGATTCACGTAGATGCAGGAGGTAAAGATGACACGGCAGCTGGAGGTTGTGTGTCAAGCGTGTGGATGATCAGGTGCACCTCATCCAGACCATGGCCAGGAAGGAGTCGCTCTCATTCATGGGAAATAAAAGTCTTTGCCATTGGCCATTGGGGCTTAAGGCATGAATCTATTTTAAAAGAGGAATGAGAATTTGGATTTTTTTTTATTTAATATTTTATTTTATGTAATTCTTTTTTCATCTTTGCACAATGTATGCATTTCATTTTGGTTATATTCCCCATACAATTGCACCCCCCCCTTATTTTGACTCTAGTCCTTCCTTTCCCTCCCCCTCCCTCCCTCTCTCCACCCCCCCCCCCCCGTGTGTGTCTCTGGTTTATAGTTGCTTGTTGATTTTTATTTTTACTTTGTATTGATTAGTCTTTTTCCTGGCCTCTTATTTAGGTTTTGTAAGAGAATTTGGATCTTTTAAGCGAAATTTTTGAATGAAGAAATTAAGGACAGCAGCAAGGTTAAAGCATATGTCACTTGCCTCTGGACGCTGGTTCCTTTATGTTTCAATGCTATAAAGTGAAATAGAAAAAAACTGGTGCTAAACTCTGGATCAGAAATGGCACAGGGGAGTTTTGGAGAGCCCAAATCTCACGTGGCAAATGCTGGTCCTGGCAGGAGGGATTTCCCTTGGACCAAACCAAAGCCCTCCACACTTCAGCTTCTTGTTAGTACAGACTCCACGTTGGCAGATCCTCTAACCCACCTGGGACCTGGTAGGGTGCTAGGAGAGGTACTTGTTGCCAATCCCCTCTTGGCACAAAGATCACCACACCATCAACTGTGGAACAAAGTCCCCTAGAGCATGAATTTAGAAGGTGGAAAAAGATTTCTGGGTCTTCGTTTTGCTTGGTTTGGTTTTATACAAACCAAGCGCTTGTTGATGACTGTCTGTGGTCATCAAGATGGGGATGTGCATTACTTGAAACTCTCACGCATTACATCTTTCAGCTGAGAGGCCCTGCAGAAACAAGAGAGGCGGAGCCCCACTGGGTGTGGGAGACAGGCTCCCCTCTCAATGGTTCCTGAAATTGCAGTAGAGGGAAGGGACAGCCTTACGGTGGCACTGTCCCTGGAAGGGACAGGGGTTTCGATTGTGCTATCTACCAGTATCTGGGAATAAACAGTGCAAGAGGCACATTTGGGTATTTAATTAAAAGTTATGATGTGCTGGATTTAGAAAAACCATTCACAGATGACTGCACTGAAAGCCTAAATGCAGTATTGCTGACTCAGCCTCCTGAAATACCAGAGCCCTAGAGAGACAGCCTTTTGGTGACAAGGTCAAGGGAGAAAAAGTAAGCACCTCAGGAGTGGGAGGAGGAGGAGCTGTGATTCCCTTGGAGCAAAGAACAGGGAAACATCGTGCAGAGTTCTGCCCCAGCTCTGTTGCCAACTAGATAAAGACTTTGTCTTTTTACCAACTGATTACTTGAAGTGATAATATCGCCTGTTTGCTGTTTCAAGGCTGTGATATATTATCCTAGCGGTCTGGCTAGAAAAAATAAATAAGGTCTAGTTTTTCCCTCTCTCCTACCCTTCCAAAAAAGTTCCATTAAATGATTAAAGCATAAAGCTTTTTCTTTTCTTCCTCAACCTCTCTCTCTACTTGGGATTGCATTTTTTATAGACTATTTAATATTGCTCCAAATAAAATTAAACATATTAATGGTTATTATAAATTTTACTGCTTTTATTGTGCAGTGTCAGTTTGCAATGAAATATGAGAAATCAGATGTGGAATTGTTACAGGGCAGGGAGAGGGGCACCCCAGACCCCGCAAACCTGCCTGCTCTAAATAGGTTCTGCCATCTGCCACATCAACACACATGAGACTTTAATAAAAAGGAACTTTAATACAATTAGTAAATAATACAGGAAAGGCAAAGAATATAGTTTCTAAACCAGGCACCCCAAGTTACCTGTCCCCTCGTGAGTAAAAAGTCCACGCAGGCAGGATTGGCAGAGAACAAGGCCCCAAAGCCTGCCACACGTCTAAAGCATCTTCCAGTGGGAACCCACAGAAAAGGATCAGAAACAACCAGGCAAGTCTGGGAGGAAAAGAGCAAAATCAAAATCAAGACAAAACTGCCATTGTCACCTCCCCATGGGTCTCTCACCAACATCTATGTCAGCCAGTCCACGACCAAAAGGCAAGTGCAGTTTCTTCACATGTCTCTCGGCTCCATGTGCCGCCTCCAGGTATCCTTCTGGCTCTCCATCCTGCTTCCTTCCTACCTCAGTCTCCTCTGCAGCTTCTTCTCCTCCCTGCTTAGCTCCACCCTCCTTTGGTTGGGACAGGAAACCTGTAACCTCCCCCTTTCCTGGGGACCACCCTGTTACAGAAGGACTGAAATTACTCAATTCACATTTTGTAACAGGTACATGCATAGCTCTTTTGTTATTATCAGAACAGTGGAAATGCAGAAAACAAAACAAAACCAAAACTAGCTTAACTTTTCCTTTTAGTCCACAGCGGTGATGCAACATATTCCACCAACACTCTATGAAGCTGTTGCATCAGCGTGGAGTCTCACTGGACCTCCACTGGGTGAGAACCGTGGGCGTCCCTAAGGACGTCCATGAACAGGCCTGGAAGGATGCAACAGAGTCCCAGTGGACGTCACTTAAGAAACACAAATTGAAAGGTGAAATTATTAAGAATTTGAAGATGGTGACACCAGAGTGTTAATCTAAGTGCAGCGTCCACTGAACACACAGCCCTGTTTGATCATACAGGTCACACCCCATGAAGATGGTTTTGTGAAAGGGCATCCCATCCAAGACAGTTGCTTCTGAGAGTTCTAGAACACATTGCTTCCCAGTCCCATATATGTTTCTGCACATCAGAGCTCAATAGGGTGATTTTCAGTGAATGCGGGCTATTTTGTTGGTGCAGAGACATTTCAGCACTTGCTGGCAGTTCCGTGAACAAACCGCCAGTTTCCTGCTAGCCCTCGGTCCCTCTGGTGGGCTGGCAACACTGCCCTCTGCTGGCTCACAGTGGCCAGTTCAAGTTAAAAATTAAGATTAGGTCCGCTCGTCCCACACTTCAACTTTCCCTTGCCCCCTAGGAGTGGGAGGGATCCTGTCAAAATGCAGACTGAGTCAGAAGGTCTGAGTGGGGACCCAAGTTCAGCATTTCCAGCAAGGCCCCAGGAAATGCTGATGTTACTGGCCATTTTGAGTAAGAGGCACAAGTGTCTAAGTTTCCCACTGTGCTGACTTCCAGGTTTATCCTTGGGACCTGCTTTTCTCCTCTACTTCTGGCTCTGCTGTGCCCCTGGCACCACTCTTCTTCTCTTTTCAACTTAAATTTTCCTGGGAACTTCCCTCCCAGGTGCCCTTGGTCCCCAGGAGACACTGGCTATGCTGCGAAAGGATCAGCTTGTCCCCATTGCTCAGGTGACAGACACAGGAGGGTTTGCACAGCCAGGAGTTCTGGCGGCCTGAGAGAATTAACCTTCATGCCTGACCCCATACAGGCAGGCGGCTTGGATTGGGCCTGGTCCGGGGACCAGGTAGGTGCACACATCAATTAAAACTGGACCCTCCAGTATCTAAGTTCAACACTTCCCAAGCCGCATGTGCCTGATGCCTGGCCATGTGGTCACCGAGGCCCATGCCAGGGCTGCTGGAGAGCACTAATGTGGACAGAGTTCATCTGATGCCAGTTCTGTGTCGAAATCTGTCCCTGATGCTCTTCTTTACAAAAAGAGGGCGGGTGGTAAGAGAGGAAGTCTGCCCAAAATTCTTCTTTGGGGATTTGGGTTTTAAAGAGCTTCCTTGACTGTGTCAACTCTACACAGCTTATGCTGAGACCAAGCATCTCAGAAAGGGTCTGTCCTTCAGCCTCACCTCAGGTCCAGGAATAATAGGTCAGCCTCCTCCAGTGCCTTTGGGGTATGTTCAAGTGCATTTTTTGTAGTGGCAGATGATGTGCCTGGAGAGGTTGCCTTCCCACCCCCCAGCCCAGAGGTGGAAACAGGTGCATCTTGCCCAGAGCCACCTGCACCAGTGCAAAGTGTAACAGCAGGACTTCCTTCCTTTCTTACTTATTTTTTTTAAATATATATATGTGTATGTACGTGTATATATATTTTTATATATAACATCATTGTTCATTTTTGTACAATGCATACTTGTATGCGTTCTCTTTTCAGGTGCATTCCCTGTAAAATTCCCACCACCAATTCACCTGTGAATCATCACCATAGTCCCTTGTGTTCTTTCCTCCTGTTTTGATCCCTCTCCCTCCTTTTTTCCTTAAATGTCTTTGATCTATAGTTGCTGTTAGTTTGTTACTTTCATTATTATTATTATCATTATTATTATTAATTTCCAGATCCCTTATTTGTTTCTCCTATATTCCTCCTATAAGTGAAACCATCTGATATTTTTCTTTTTCTTTCTGGCTTATTTTACTGAGCATAATCCCTTCTAGCTCCATCCATGTTGCTGCAAATTTCATGAGTTTATCTTTTTGATTGCTGAATAGTATTCCATTGTGTATATGTACCACATCTACTTGATCCAGTCATCTATTTTGGGGCATTTGGGTCATTTCCATAGCTTACCTATGGTAACTAATTCTTCAATAAACACAGGGGTGCAGGTATCTTTTTGAATTAATGTTTTTGTGTCCTTTGGGTAGATTCTAGGAGTGGTATTGCTGGGTCATATGGTAGCTCCACTTTTAGTAGTCTGAGGAACCTCCACACAGCTCTCCATAGTGATTGGACCAGTTTGCACTCCCACCAGCAGTGCAGGAGAGTTCCTTTTCTCCACATCCTTGCCAACATTTGTTTCCTTTTTTTTAAACACGTGCCATTCTCACTGGTGTAAGGTGGCATCTCACTGTAGTTTTGATTTGCATTTTCCTGATTATAAGTGATGTTGAGCATTTTTTCATATGCTTGTTGGCAGGCCTTCCTTTTTTTTTAACAGCTATTCTGCCCATTCCCCGTGCAAACTGGGCAAGCTAGAGCCCTGTACCTCTTCCCAGTCCCCTTCCCGTAGCCGCTCCCTATGTCTTCCTCCTCCTCCATCATCTCCCCAATTCCTGTCACCCTCATCTTCTATCCTCACCATCTTCCCGCCTCTCATTTATCACTCTAAATTTCCACCTCATCCTGCTGATTCATTTCTTCATCACACCTGCTTTTCAACCAGCCCTAGCCCTGCCTGGTCCTGCCTCTGATGGTCCGCCTGCCATGAGGTGGTGTCTTGGGTGGCATCTTTCCCCCCTTAGTAAAATCGAAACTATGGTCCCTTCCAAAAATGCCTCAATAAGTGACCTCAGTGCCAGGAGCCCCCTTGGGCACAGGTTCCCTGTGGAGCCCACAGCACAGCAAACACAGTGGTCATTCTCTAGGAGATGTTTGTGACAGGTTTACTTTAGGGTCTTTTTTGCTGCCTCAACGTTAGAGCTAAGACACAGGCTTCACATTCTAAGAGGATCTACAAACAAGATGGGGAGAGCAGCCTCCTCCCCAGGCTTAGTGGGGGGGTTGGGTAGCTGCTGCTGCTACACTGGCCATCCCCCACACTAGTCCCACCTCTCTAGAAGCAGAGAACCCAGGCATGTGTAGGCTTCACCATGATCAGAAGTGCCGGCCTTGAGAGGCCATTATTTGTCCTCTTGCATTTCCTCATAGCAAACGACAAGGCCTTTAAAAGCACTGCTTGAGAGATTCGAGGTGTGGAAGAAGTGGAGATTATGTCTCACCCCCTGGTCAGGCAGGGGATCTGCTGGCCTTCCCCAAGGTAGAACAACATCACTAACTGGGGAGCAGGCTGCACACTTGCTGCCTGGGGTGGGGGGTGAAGGAAGTGGAGGTCCCAGGGTGGGCAGCGAGGACGGCAGAAGCTTCAGTTTTCTGGCCACTGGCCACCAGGTAGGCCGGTCACAGTTACGTCATCACCACCGGGAGCCTGTGGGAGGAGCGCCGGGAGGCCACGCCCCCATCCACTCGTGTCAGGCTGGCTTCCACCCCACCGAGCTAGTCCCCAAGGGCGCTGGCCCCCGGCTGCACACAAGAGCCAATTTCAGAGTCCGTCAGAAAAGGCGGCTCAGCATTAGCAAGAGAACCCCAAACAACCAATAACAGCCAGGTAACTGTGAAGGGGTTTGCCTCTGTCCCTCCTGTCTTAAACACCTGAGAAGCTGGAAACAGATGATGTAAAATGGCGTGAGAGGGGCAGCCCATACCTCCCACCCTATTTCAGAATTTTGGACCATGAGACTAACTGAGCTGGAGTGACAGGAAGAGGTTAGGGGAGTTTTACACTGAATTGCATGGTTAAGTTACTAGAAGTGACAGAAATGAAACTGAGGGATTTACCCAAAAGGGATTTAAGTTATGGAAGGCAGGCTTGACAGTTCTCATGCGAAGGGGGTGAGGGGGAAGGAGGAGGCTTTCTTTGACATTAATTCCCCATCAGCCAAACTCAGACTGGTTTTCTTTTCTTTTTTTTATAAAAGGCTTTTTTTTAATGGCGAATGATAGAATTTTCAACAAATAGTTCAGGAATAGTTCTATACTGTAGAATATTCTTTCAATAATAAAAGGGAAACTATTGACACATGTTTTAACATAGATGATTTTAAAAATAATTGTGCTGAGTGAAACAAATAAGAAAAATGGAATATAGTAAGGTAAATGAGAAGTAACATATAGCAAGAAAGCAGATCTGTAATTGCCTTGGGGAAAAGAATAGAGGGGGAGGGGTGGTAAAGCGATATTGCAAAGGAGGGTATTTGACGTGTTATCTTGACTGGTGGTGTTTTCACAAGTGTATATGTATAGCAAAACTTAATAAATTGACAATGTAAACATATGCAGCATATTTTGAGGTATACCTGATATGCTGTATATTTTAATAACCCTATAAACCATGTTTACATATATAATTCATCATTTTCTATTTTACAAAACAGTGATTTTTTAGTAAGTTTATTAAGTTGTGTATCCATCACCACAAATCAGTTTTAAAACACTTTCATCACCCTAATATGATCTCTTATGCATTTACTGCTAATGTATATTTCCTACCACACACAAATCAAACCACCACAATTTTTTCTCTCTATAATTTTGCCTTTTCAGGATATTGCATAGCAATGGTATCACATAGTATGTGGTTTCTATATTTAGTTCACCTGGCATAATGATTTTTGAGGTTCATCCAGAGAAGCATATATCCAACGCATGTTCCTTTTTGCTGCTAAATAGTATTCCACAAGATATTCAGACTGTTTAATACACTGATGCATGTATTTATGAAGCCTTTGCTCTGAGTGACACAGTGCCTAGTTCAGCACTGAAAAAGACACTGTTCCTGCCTTTACAGATTACACTTTGGGGGAAAAGACAGCCTTAAGGAAAATTAGTAATTTAATTTCTTTACTACAGGCGTCAGATATGATGACAGCTAGAGAGAAGGGCTGGTGAGGCCATGGTAAGTGTAAGAAAAGTCACATCCAGCTTTGAGGGTCCCAGAGAACTTCCCTTTGGAACTGAACAAAGGATGATCCGTCAAGAAAGAGGGAAAGGCTGTGAGACTCAGGGCTCTACAAGAAAAAAGCTCCTGGTTGCTGGAGAGGTTTGAATGAAAATATATATAAAGCCATGTCCCATGTTTCTAGATGGCAGAGCTGTCCTGGGTAGTGGCTCTTGAAGAACAAGCCAGTTGCCAAGGAATCCAGTGTGCTTTAGCAAACTTAATCTCAAAAGAAGAACATCACATCCATGACAGAAACCTTTTTCCTAATGTGACTGCCACCTGCTTATTCCTTAGGAAAACCATTGAGAAGATCAGTGCAAAATGTCACTAGCAGCGACCCTCAGTTAACATGGAGAGGACTGTTTCTGTCTTCTTTACACTGAGTGGACATTTCCCTACTCCAAGATCAGTACTGTTTAAGCAAATGAGAATTTCTGTAAGCATTGGGCCAAATCAGGCATTTGTATTTGCAAAAGACAAGAAAGGACTGAAAAGGCAGAAAGGGTGCCTCCTGGGTCAGCTGTTGTGTGCAAGACACCTACACCAAAAAGGTGGGGAGAATTTGCTAAGGCTTTTTGGAAAACCTTGAAGCATCGAGAGAAAAAGCTAGACACTGCCAAAAATTCAAGGTTCCCCACCAAGATGAATCAGATTTATGACATTGTTCAGATTTATGACATTGTTTCATATGTAAATTCCTAAAATTGCTGTTCCTTCTGAAGTCCCCTGGGCTTTTGAGATTAAATGGACAATTCATTAAGACCTTTCTATACATATATGGCAGGGTTGGGATTCTTTTTCTGAGAAAAACTAAAAGGGCAATACAGAGAAGGGCCAGCACTCCCTCTCCAGTCTCTTGTGACGGATTTGGAGAGGGACAGAGGGAGGAGAATCAACCCACTCTCTTAAGACTTTCTGAGTAGATGAAACGGGTCATTAAAGCAGCATTGACTGATCCACAAGCCAGCACCTATAGTGGTTGCCCTAATTCCCGTCTCCTAAACCTTCTTTCTGTGCTCCAGGACCAGATAAAAAACTGAATTCCAGATACCCTAATTCAGAAAAAGGAAGAAAAACTTGTCAGTCCTAAGAGACTGAGAGGTCCAGTGTGTCTGGAAAAGCTAGAGAAAGCATCGAGGGAGATGGGACAGGGAGGGTAGTAGGGGTCACATTGTTAGTGCTATTAGCATTAGTACAACATATGTGTACCCTGTGATCCCCAAACTTGCTCACTCTAAAGTGACCCAGTCATCTGTGCACACAAAGGCAAGGCAGACGCTTAGTGTGAAAGATCTTTAATAGAATTAGTGTTCAAAGAAAGAGAAGAGAGGATAATAGATCCCAAGAAAACACCCAAGATTGCCATCCCACTGTGGGCAAATACCCAGCAAATAGGGGTGGCCCAGAGGGGACCTCTGAGTCCGAAATCCTGCCAAAAGTCTATCTTCCTGTGGGGGACCATAAGAAAGGGGTTCTGAAGCAGGTCCCAGAAAGCTGGGACAAAAGGAGCAAAATCAGTGGGTGCCATTGTCAGGTTCCCCATGTGTCTTTCACCTACATGTCAGCCACCTGTGTTCCTGGTACAAGTCCAAAGCTGAGGCACAAGGGCACCATTTTCCATGTATCTCCCACCCTGAGGCCAACCCGCCCTTCATGTTATGTAGCTTCCCCTGGCTTCTCAGTTCTGCCCCCCAGTTCCCAGTAGCTAGTTCAAGATGGCTGCATGTAAGTGGGGGCAGGGAACATGGTACCTCCCCCATGTTTTATGGAGAGGCCTCTGTTACAATACCCTGTAGGGTCTTGGGAATTTTAGTCTAAGAATATTAACAAGTAGTTAATGGGTTTACTGCAGGGAAGCTGCATGGCCAGATTTGTGCTTTGAAAGTTTGTTGTCACCAATCTGTGGAAACACTCAAGGATGTTACAGGTGTTGACAGAAGTGGTTCTATGTAAACCTTTGTAGGATGAATAGGTGAGTGAGCAACTGTAAAATTTGAAATATCTTGTTGAAAAATTCTAGATAGTAATTTGGCTTCATTTCATTCATTTTTTTTTCTATATGTGGGATAATTATAGGGTAGATGGAGACTTTACTCGTAGACCCATCGGCCTCAGAAATGATCCTGGCAAATATATAAATGCTTGTATAAATTTTATTATGTACTTATAGAGGATGATGAAATAAATACAAATATATTTATATAATAAATAATTGTATATTTCCAGAAAAGAGGAAAATAGATCTAAATTATGTGACTCAAATGGAGAAAACTAGCAAAGAATTTGAAATAAAATCACAAAAGCTAATGTTTTCTCACAGACACTTTTATCATTATTTAATGAATGATTACATAGGTACTGAAAAATGCATGGTAAATTTCTACAGTGAACATTCTTCTGTAATTAACATCCAGATCAAGAAATTTGTGATTAATTTTAATAAATGTGAGGGATAAATTCTATTGTGACACTGTTCTCAGGAAAAGCAGATGAGCACACAGGTTGGTCGATATTGTCCTCATTCTCCTTGACAGCCAAGCACATGAGCATGCACGCACACACCTGCCTCTTAGACCTCTGATGACAGTGACATCCTGTCCCATGTTTAAAGCATTCTCTGGGTGGCAGTCATTCCTCATTGATTATAAATGTTTATAATCAATCAATAAATTGATTATATAAATAAATATTTGTCCTCCATTTTTTTCAAGTGAGCAAACTCTGATATTTAGTTGGGTTGCCATTCATCTAAGGTTGCATTCCCTAAGTCCTTTACTTTTCAGCATGATTATGTAGCTAAGTTTTAGCTGTTGCTATATAGATAAAAATTTTCTGCGATTTCTAGGAATGGATAGAAAGGTATTTTCCATTTCCTTCATCCTGCTGCCTTGGAGAAAATAGTGGATGGACCTTCAATAGTCATTTTGACAACAAAGGTCTCTACCTTAGAATGAAAGAACCACCACATCCTAGAGAGAGAATAGATATCCTCATGATGTCTGAGGAATCAGCACACTAAATGAAACTGCCTACCCTTTGTCTTCATAGTTGAGAGAATGATAAATACATATATTGTTTAAGATACTCTTTTTTGGGTCTCTTAAACTCACCTAATTCTAATCCTAATCCTACCTTAGTTATCATGTAGAGTCTCAAATGAATTTACCTATACTGCAAAAGGCACCAACTAAAAGTTATAGCTAACTCTTGCATATAGAAATCGTACCATGGATATTAGAATTCATTTGAACAAATAATCGCTATTCTTTTTATTCTCTGTATACGAATTACTTGTGAACAGAAATTCTAAAATAAAAAATTGCCAAATTGAATTTGTTAACAAGGTAAGATACAATATAAGGTTTATTTCAGGAATGCAAAGATGGTTTAACTTTTAAAAATATATGCAATCAACCACATTGGATAACTAAAGAGGAAAAGCATATAATCACATCAATAAATGAAGAAAAAAGGTAATAAAGTTATGGTAATTTTTAAATCAATAGTAAACAAGAACTCTTTTAATCTGTAAGGAGGATTCAACCAAAAGGCAGTAATATATATAAAAAAATGACAGAGTAAGGATCTCCAAAAATTCTGCCACACATAAAGACAATGAGAAAACTGGGGGAAAAATAATCAGTATCAACTTTTTTTTCAGAATTCTAGAAATTAACCAAAGGCTTTCAGCAATTTGGGGAGTGTTCAAAAAATGGCTAAATCCAAGTAAGAACAGTGAGCTTCATGACATCTTAACTTACTCTATTCCATCTCACTCTCTCTAGCATCTATCTTGCCTTTAAAACCAACAGCCTGCAATCATGGTGAAAACCAATTGTCTGGCAACCACAGGAGGTGCAAAACATGGAGCACCCTCACAACTGCATTCCAGTAAAGTGTCATTATTGGATCTATTTGGTGGTTCTTTGAAAGATCCCCCTTGCAAAGCTGTCTTTATTGGAACTGACTGGGAAATGACAGTGTAGACAGTCTTTTCCATGTGGGTGTTTGTCATAAAACAATGAGGGCAGTTGGTTAGCTTTGCAACTCTCTGAGATGTTGGGTAACAACAGTTCTTTTTTTTCTGTTCACTTAATCAAGAAGAAGTAATACTTCCATGAATAACAGATAGGTGGGGGCTGCAGGGCTCTGCACTCCAGTTCTTGGGTAACTACAACAGTTTCTTTTTCTGTTGTGCTAGCCTCTGGCAGAGGGCAGGAGTATTAGGAGAAGGGTCTTTTTATTTTTATTTATTTATTTATTTTTAAAGATTTATTTATTTATTTATACAAGCACTGGGTACAGTCAGAAGCGGGGGAGGGTGAGAGAATTCACCAGAGCCAGAGCAGGGAGCAGAGCAGGCAGAAGGACCGAAGTACACTGCTGAGGGGAGCAGCGGGCGGCAGGAGAGGTCTGCGCGCCATGCAGGACCCTGCTCCGGTGGCCAGGGAGCAGCCGGGAATTGAACCGGCGCTGCAGAGGCTGCGGGCAGCTTCTCAACGCAGCACTCAACTGCTGCGCCACTGGAGGCCCAAGAAGGGTCTTTTTAAAACATAAATTTGAGGGTGATATTTCCATGCTTAGAATTTTCACAGATAGATGTTGTAGAGAGTCTAAAAGGTTATTACTGATCCTATGCAGCTTGGTGTTATAAATTTCTTCTGTCTGATTTCTAGCAAGGTACCTCCCTTGCACCAAAGGCTGCAATGTTCCTGAACTACTTGCAGTTCCCCAAATGCACCCAATCCTTTCGCTCAAATTTTTGCACTTCCTGGAATCTCCCCTCCTCCTCCTGGTTTGTCTGACAAACTCCTACTCATTTGTTAAGATTCAGATTTATTGTTACTTCTCCAAAGCCTGGAAATTACTACTTAGGGAGGAGCCTTTCTCAGGGACATCACCTCCTTCCATCCACTATGTGACGGGGATGATTATTATAGAGAAAGCTTGGAAATTATCAGGAGGGAAGTCCACAAAATTTGCATTTCCCCATATTTTCTTCAACTTATCAGCAGTTGAGGCTGAAGTCAAAGATGCTTTCTTTTTTGGGCCTTGCTGGTGCCCACTGGGCACACACTGGGCTTGAGCTGGCCCATGACTCATCTTATATTCGTAAGAGTCTTCTGGTCCCTTAATACTCAGGCCACTGACTTTTGTAGTGCTTGCTAAGATGGCTGTATCGATGGGCATGTTGGCACCTAGAGAAGGCATTTACATCAGTTTGTTCAGTCTTCAGGCTTATAGATAACACCTGTAACCACAATAGAAGCTTCTGGAAGTCTGCATGGTATGGCATAAATAGCATAATCTTTGGAGCTAGACAGCCTTGGATTTGAGTCCCAAACCCATTATTTATCAGTTTTAGAATATGAGAAGAAGTAAATTTCTAGTCTTTGGTCTCTTGTATGAAAAAAGTGGATGATTTCTTTAATGACAGTTCAATGAGATTACCTCAGGAAACCATGCAGCACCAGGGCTGGCATTCAGCAAGTGCTCAGTAAGGATTAGCTGCCTTCCTCTGTCTCATGCTACTCCCTTCCCTCTCTCCCAGGCTCAGGACTTTAATTTGACTGAATCAAGACAAGAACTTGTAACCTCAGTTTCTGTAAGATTAGAAGAAGACAGAATTAACCTCTGTGCCCCAAACTTTCTGCTCTCTTTGCTGTTATCAGGCCTGTCCATGGGTGTGACCTGTACAATAGTGGCTTTACTCTCAGAGGAAGTGAAGAGAGGCTGGGAGGTACCTGGGGAAATGCAAATTTGTGGCTAAATAGGACTTCCCTAGGTCTGATGACTTCCAAGATATTGCTAAGATATAATTCCAGTGATGATGTAGAGAGGACAGCCCTACCTCAAGGAATGGCCGTATTAGTAATGTTCATTTACAAACACTTTTAATACCTATTGTATGTCAGGCATTGTTAGATTGGGGAAACATGAAGGCAAACAGAACAAAATGAAACAGATATGTGATGTGTACTGGCCTAGATCCGGTTTCTAGTCATGGCTTTGCAAAATCTGAGCATGTGGCTTCTGGCAAGTCCCTCAGAGGTGTTAATCTCAAGTTTTAACTTCCAGAAGGTGAGGTGAGGCAATTCTAAGGTCTTTTGTTTTTCTAAGGTCTTTTATTTTTCATTTTTCTCTAGATTGTACCACCTCTCTCTAATATATTCTAGGACCCCTGGAAATCTCCATCTGATGAACCATAAACACTTCAATAGAATGTACCCAAGACAATGCACTTACCTTATACCCATGTTCCAATTTTGTCCCAAAGTTATCTCCCCATCCCATCCTTCCTATCTCAGAGAATGGCCTTTCTACACACCTGTGTAAAAGTCACAGTGTACAGGCCCCTCTCCTTTGTACCCACAGGCATTCAGTCATCAAACCCTGCTTCCACATATGAAAACTAAATCTCTATGGGGGCCTCCCTGGTGGCACAAGGGGTTAAGCGTCAGCACTATGAAGCTATCTGTAACTACTGCAACATGAGTTCGATCCCCGACCAGGGAGCTACACACATGGTGCAGCAGACCTCTCCTGACTCACCCGCTGCTCCCCTAAGCAGTGAATTTCAGTCAACCTGCTTGTTCTGTTCCCCATGCTGTCTCTGGTGAATCCTCTCACCACCACCCCCCCCTCCTCCCGCACCTCTGGCCTGTACCTCAGTTCTTGTATTCATAAATAAATAAATCTTTATTTTTTAAACTACTTTTTAAAAAAGATTTTATTTATTTTTATATAAGAACTGGGTACAAGTCAGAGGCACGGGAGGGTGAGAGGATTCACCAGAGACAGAGCAGGGAGCAGAGTAGGCAGATGGATCGAAATACACTGCTGAGGGGAGCAGCGAACACGACAAGAGAGGTCTGCCACACGATATGGGTCTCTACCTGGCCAGCCAGTAATTGAACCTGCACTGCAGAGGCTGCAGACAACTTCACAGTGCTATGCTCATCCTGCTGCACCACCAGGGAGGCTCCATAAATAAATAAATCTTTAAAAAAAAATAAAGAAAACTAAATCTCTAGCACCTCTCCCACCTCATGGCCAGTAGTGGAGATGGTTCTATCTTTCACACAGCTCTAGCCTCTAGTTCCATCTAAATGTCTCCCAATCATGACCAAAGTGATCTTTCTAAAGCAGAAATGCAATCAGGTCACTCACCTGTTTAAAATTTTTGGTAGTTCCCATCAAGAGGATGAAAGATTTTCTAAGAATGCGCTGCACTATTTTTACGTGAGGAGTTTTGACCAGGTCGGAGGAGGGCCGGACTACCATGGGGAGGGCTAAGTTCATTTGGCTGAGCATCTTCTTGGAAATGAATGAAAGACAAAACAATGAGGAAGAGAGGGGGACTGGCAAATGCTGCGTGACTTGCTCTGTATACTCTACATGGTATATACTATGTGGTTTTACAACTCAAAAAATATGCCTTTCAGGTCAGGTTCCTCCAAATATGGAGATGGAGGGGTTTGTACAGCAAGTTTATTGTCAACTCACACCTGTGAGAATGAAGTCAGAGGATGGCGCAGAGGGAGACATTTATGCAGTTTTAACAAAGGCCTAAGCTGGCTCCTGAGAGGGCTCTGGAGCTGGTGGCCCTCAGTGACCAGTTCTTGCATGTGGGTGATCCTCCAGGAAGGCATTGTCTGAGGGTATTTCCTGAAGAGGGACTTAGCTGAGAGCTGTCAGTCACTGATGCTTCCAGTAACTGGGGAGGGTTGCTCTGATTCTGAGAAAGAGATGGGATCAGCAATCAAAGCATCTCCTCCATTCTTCAGGAAACTGTGGGATGGACAAGAACACGTTTTCACCAGCACTAGCCCAAGATCATACAAGTAGGTGAGAAAAATCGCTGCTTCCAATTCTCATTTTTCTGACTCCATGCACCTTTGGTTAGTTTTGCAATGACAAAAAAATATTTCCATTATAGTAAGGTCAACCTTGAACTTTCAGATAATTTGGGTGATGGTATAAGTTGTCACACACGTTGAGCCTTAGCAGAAGAATTAAAGCTGAGAATAGGGGGACCATGTATTTAAGGTCCTAGGCAGAGATTTCTGAGGGCAGACAGCATATCAGGGGCCTCATGTGAAAGTCAAGACAGTATCACTGGACCTTGTTCATGGCAGGATAGGTCTTTTTAGAAGCCTGGAAGTTTAAAAAATCAGCAAAGCAGCAGTTGCAGACCTTGGCCAGTGGCCAGAATGGCCTGGGAGCTAGAGAACTCAAAGAACAGATGGGAGTGGGACAGAAAGAGGGGAAGAGAGAGACAGTCAAATTCAAAATGGGGGTGGTTTCTAGGAAGAGGACAGGAAATGCCAAAGGAAGTCAAGAGTCAATGTGGCCTTCATGATAAATAGATTAGGAAAGGAGGTGCAGCACCCAGAAAGAATATGATTGATTGAGTTCATAGAGCCATGGCTGTTCTTGCTTCTTGGTCTCTCCTGCCCACCTTCTCTGGGGACAGCAGGCTTTGATAAGGGCTTTGCTGGGTAGCCTGTCTCCTAGGTCTCCTAGTAGAGCTGCCCCTGCTTCTTACTGTGTCACCTTAGGCAAGTTATTGAACTCACTAAGCCTCAGTTTCCTCCTCTGTGAATTGGGGATGACAATAGTAAGGTCTAGACTTGGTGCAAAGTTTGTGGGAAACAAGCTATTTAGAATCTTGAAGGATAGGCTCAATTTCCATTGTGGGGTTCTCATATTTGTGTACACCCAGGATGTAACACTCTGGTGCAGATAAACCAAATATGGAGCCCAAGCTCTTAAAGTCTTGTATTTTACTTTGAGAATTGACTTTATTTTATTTACCGGTCTGTCTGTCCATCTGTCTATCTAATTGGTTGACCATGGGTTTACAAAACTGAGTAGGTTTCAGGATACTAGCATAAATCACGTCTACCCTCCACCAAAATGCTACTACCATTCCCCACTGTCTAACCCACCAGTCTTGTATTTTAAAGCGTTCAGCAAGCAAGGCGATTTGGTCGCCTTTCTCCCAGCCTCCATCCCAGACAAGGATTCTCATTGTGTGGGAGTCTGCATGTGGAGGAAGAGTGGGTGATGTTGGAAGCAGAGAATGTCTGTAGCAGCCCCTGCTGAAAGCTCAGTTGGAGGAAGGCTGAGAAGGACAGCAAGGCTTCAGGATGCCCTCTGCGCACACGGGATTCCAGAAGCCAGTGGCCCTGACCCAGGCAGGCCTTTTGAATGACTTTTATACTGGATGTGTCTTCAGAAGTAGGAGCTGTGAGCCCTCCTTAAAGACAGTACAACAGAAAC
Source organism: Talpa occidentalis (assembly GCF_014898055.3). Classification (NCBI taxonomy): domain Eukaryota; kingdom Metazoa; phylum Chordata; class Mammalia; order Eulipotyphla; family Talpidae; genus Talpa; species Talpa occidentalis. The sequence goes on from NW_023601212.1 coordinate 69,792,968, forward strand.
CAAAACTTCCTCTTAAATGATTTACTCACTTCTAGGAAAATGCCTTGGGGTGGGTCCTGCTCCTCACTGCTTTTTCTCTGCTGTCTTGCTAAGCAAAGCAGGGTTCAGAAATAGTAAAACTAAAGAAGGCAGCTCTGGTGTCTGGAATAAACCTTCTTTTACCCTGGATATGCCTTTTTAACTCAACCTTTTAAATAACCTCGTGATCTTTATTTGCTCTTTCCAAGGCCAGATAATGAACATACTGCTGCTTTAGAAATCTCTGGTCATAAAACTAGGCAAGAACATATAATAAAACATGAGGACATCTCAGTCATTTTCGTTACAAATGTGCTAATGGGATGAGTAGCCTGCTGAGTTAGAAAAAGCCTTACTTAAGCCACTGCCACTGGGTGAGAAGCTTTGTTACTCAGTGTCCACACTGGGCACTGGAGCCTAACTCTGATTATTATTTGGAATTAGCCCTACTCTTATGAATTTATGTAAGTCTGATACTAGCAGAGTCCTTTTGACTTGCAATCTCAGAGCAAAAGAGTAAATTGAGGTGACAAAGTCCACCCTACAGAATTACAACCCTATAAATATACAACTACAATTTGAATAAACAGTAACTGCAATTACTATCCTGTGTGATTTTGATATTGACTTCAAATTCTTCCACATGTAGATTTTGTAAAGCTAAGTCAGTTGCAACTGAAGACTCAGTTTCATATTTCAACCCTGTTTCACAATTCTGTTCTGATTCTGATTCATATTTTATTTTATTGTTCTTGTTCTGTTGTATGCACTGATGTTTTTCTTTATGACATGTTTTTCTTTATTCTGAGAATATTTGATTCTTTTATAACAGACATTTAAACGCTGATAACAAGAAATCCACCATTCTGTCTCCAATTGTGAAAACACCTTAATAGCTCAAAAGCTCATCATCTCTAATTTACACTGCAAGATTTAACGTTGCCTCTTACAGAGAAGCCCAGGAATGACTTTCATTTCTGGGGTGTCTGAAGATTTCCATTGCAGGTCTTTGAAGTTTGTCCCTGATCTTATTTTACTTTTTTTATTGTTAGAAGTCAAGTGCAACTACATTAGTGTCATCATGTAATCACTCACACTCATCCTCAGGAATCAGTGAAAACAAGGGGCAGCAAATGTCACATGCCAGACATGGTACTAGGCTCCTCCACTGATGCCATCGAGTATTCCCAACAACCAAGAAGGTGTTTCTTCATCTAACTACGCTACTGATGAGGAAAGAAAAGCTCAGAGAAATGAAATGCCCTGCCTAAGATCACAGGATGTATAAATAACAGATCTGGGACTTGAACCCAGGTTTCTGAATGGAGTCAGAGTCATAATTAGTTAACTTTGATGCCAAATAAACAATGATTTGCAGGAGATTTTCAAACTTGAAAACAATTATGATAATGTTAGAAAACTATGGAAGATTTTCCTTTCTTCTTTTTGTTTTTTTTTTTCAATTCTGTATTACTTTTGCATTTCCTAAAAAGCAGAATAAAGCCTTAATATTTAAAAATACCATTTCCTAAATTTCTTGCTCTTAACTGGAAATGTAATCTAACAAAATCCTTCACGTGTCTGACAATTAACCGTGTCAGTCGTTACATGGTTACACCCTTAAAGAATGGTACAGTCATTATATTTTAACTGAGTGGAGTGGTTTCCTCACAGGCAAGTGCTTGTGGCCAGCAAGTGACAGGAAATTGGAAGTTACTGGACTTCTCCACAAGGCCCCCTTACCCAGGCTAGCCCCCCAAGCTTCATCTTGTTGCTCTCAGTGATCCAGCTTGTTCTTCACTGGAGCTTTCTCATCTATAGCTGAGTTTTCCAAGTTTTCCTCTCTTCTTTGGACTCCCTCAGGTCAGCCACATCATCAGTGCAGCAGCTCAGAAACCCCTATTCTGGGCAGCATCTATGGCCCAGGAACATACCAGAGGATCATTGGGCGACATCCCAGAGCATGCAGCTCCCACTTTCCAAGGTTTTTCTGCCTCCTAGGCAAGCAACTTTTGATTAGGGTCAGAATTATTCAGAGAGAAAACAGTGAACCCTGCCTCTCATCAGTCTTTGCAGGAAGAGTACACAGTGGACATGCCAAAGAGCCATCTAGACCTGCCAAAGAGGAGATCTTCATTTGAGCTTTGCATGGAGGGAAGAACGAGGCTGATGATGGTGATCCATGGTTTCTAAGGTACTTTGCAAATGATTGTCATATTTGCCATGTTGTCTAAGAAGACAGATCAGAGTTATGGAAGGCTGTTTTGGTAAACAGAAAAGGCTGGTGACTCATCAGCCACTGTGACTGGTCCCTACACCCTGTTCATTCTAGAAGGAGTACAACAGCATGGATATTTCTCTCTGTGGCAGCTTATGCCAGTAGAAAGCAGGCTAGCAAATTCATATCTGATGTGTCAGTGTAATGCAAGGAAATTAGGAAGCACCCTAACCTTACTAAGACTGCTTTTCAAATTGCGGTGGAAACTGCAGGAATGTGAGAAATTCAGGGTCTGTGCAGTGAAGGTTCAGTAGCAGAGAGGGCCCCATACAGGGGCCTGGGCTCTAGAAGGATAGTGTAAGCATCTGTGGAAATTATAAGAGTTTGGGAAGGAAATCCTTAGATTAGATGCCCTCAGACATTTCTCCTCAACCTCCAGATTCCTAGGCTCTGAACTGGATCTGAACCCAGAGGAGGCACAGAAAGGGGAAACTAGTGAAGGCTTCTTGTCCAGCATTTTGAGTTCCATCCCCATAAGGTCAGTTGGCATACCAGGTCATGTCACCAGTCCCCCTTCTGGGTCACTCAGCTCATCCATCTGCTCAGGTTAAGATGGCAGATGAAACCTCACCTGGGTCTCGGCTAGAGTCAACTTACAGCCCTGCTCCTCCCCTTCACCCCTCATCCCCACACCCCAGCCTACAACAGGGCTGTCTGGTTGACTGGTCTGCTCAGTCCCCATGACAGACACCTGTCCCGTGGCCTTCCTCATCCAGTGGGCTGACGCCAGGGTGTTTTTTCCAGTGATTTCCCCAGACCAATTTTAGACTCTACTATCAGGTCTCCTAGGAGATATTTAAGAGTTTGGGGAAATTTTGTATTTTCATTTTGTTTTTGTGGGTAGTTTTGTGTGTGTGTGTGTATGTGTATGTGTATATATATATATATGTATATACTATATATATACTGTATCTATAGATATACTGTATCTGTAGATATATAGTATATGGATATATAGACACATACAGCATATAGACATATATAGTATATAGATGTATATAGTATATATTTTATATATATATCTATAGATATATATAGCATATCTAAGTATATTTATATCTAACTATATTTATATTATATATTTTATGATATTTTATTTATAATATTTTATACACTATATATGCATATAGTATATTTATATATTTATTAATAAAATAAATATTTTAAATAATATAAATTATTTTATATTTATTTATATTATTATATTTATATATAAATAATAAATGTATATTTAAATATATGAATATCTAATATAGTTATATTAGATATATTTATATCTAGATATGCTATGTATCTATAGATAGAGTGTATATACACACACATATACACACACACACATACAAATAAATGACTCATCATGGGCTTCGTGAAAACAGGTGGCCTGACCTGTCTTTCAGTGACCCTTCCGTGTGGGGCTGGAAAGCCAGGTGTACTCAGAGGCAGCCCAGCTCCAGGCACCTTGATCACTGCCACCCCCAGCCATGAAATGCCAGGGGAGAGTACACAAGTCTGAGGGGCATGCTCGACCTTGTGTTGAAAGAAAAGATGATCGCCTTGTGCAGCCCCCTGAGATTGTTTGCGAGGCTGCTTTTCTCCTCGCTTGCAGGGTGGAAATCCACCCTCCTTATCCTCAGGGTGGGATCTCACATAGCCAAAGAGAAGGACATAGTGACTGTCACGGATGCTGGGGGTGAGGAACAGGAGATGGTGCTAGCCCAGCAGTTTCTGTTGACCTTGCCAACATGTCTGTGTGTCAGAGCAAACATTCCACAGGTAATGGGCTATCAGTCAACAGGAGCCTGAAGTCTGGCTACAGTCTTGTCCCATGTCGTATGGTGAGTGGGGAGAGGGCAGACTCTTCAGACAGATAATGCAGGGTTTGGATCCAGTGCTTCCACTTTTTGGCTTTGAGTTATTGGATGCTTTAGCCACTCTCCATCTCAACCTGTAAAATGTTGATAATTATTTCTGTTTAATACTGTTACAGAGATGAATGGAATAGTGTAGCTGGACGCCGCAGGCATCTAGGGAGTTCAGCTGATGAAACTTCCTTCTTCCTTGCCCTCTTGAATCTTCATGGAGACAAGAGTACACTCCAGGGAAACAAGAGCTCTTGACCAGAGTCACGATTCCTAAATTAAATCCAGGCCCTGCCTTACCCCACTGCCCCTCAGACTCCTTCTTAGAGGCCATAAATTCCAAACAGGATAGTGAAAGTGAGCTTTTGAAAACGGCTTTGTAAATATAAGATATAATCACCTGTATATCTTTTTTGTTGATATAGCAAAGTCTGCTCTTTATAACAGAAGGAAACAGTACCTGGTATAATAACTGCAAACCTTAGGTTAGTCACCTTGCACCTCAGACCCTATATTTTCCTATGGCTACCACAACAAATTAACTTAATGGCTTGATCACAGGCTTTTGTAGATATTCTTCTTCAAGTAGAGGGAGTTCCCCCTTTTTCTAGCTGTTGAGAGCTTTAATCATGAAAGAGTATCTCTGCATCTAATGATATCACCATGTGAATCTTCTTTAGCCTGCTAATATAATGGATCCCATTAATTGATTTTTTATGTTGAACCAGTCCTACATACCTAGGATAAATCCTACTTGGTTAGAATGTATACAGTTCTTCTTCAACTTAAGGTGAGTTTGCATCTTAATAAACCTATCCTGAGTTGACTTTAATCAAAACTAAAAATATTTTAATATACCTAACCTAACTTAGCCTAGATTATCCTAAATGTCCTCACAACACTTACATTAGCCTACAGTTGAACAAAATCATCTAACACAAAGTCTATTTTTATAACAAAGTGTTGCATGACGATTTCATGTAATTTATTGAATTCCATACTGAAAGTGAAAAACAGATGCCCTAATTCAAAATTTGAAGCATGATTTCTACTAAATATGTATCATTTTTGCACTTTCATTCAGTGAAAAACAATTTAAGGCATGTCATCCTAAGTCGGAGATTATCTGTAAATCTCTTATACATTGATGATTAAATTTGCTAATATTTTGTCAAAATTTTTTGTATCGATGTTCATGACATATATTAGTTTGTGCTTTTCTTGTAATGTCTTTGTCTGGTTTTGTTATTGGAGTGAGTTAGGATATAACAAAGAATGAGTTTGGTAGAATTCCCTCCACTTCAATCTTCTATAATTTCTTCTTTAAATATAATTCACCAGTGAAGCCATCTGGGCCTTGTCTTTTATGATTTGGAAGGTTATTAATTATTGATTCAGTTTCTTTAATAGATATAGGCCTATTCTTGTATACATTTTAGCCTATATATTATTTCAAGGAATTGTGCAATTCCTTTAGGTTATCAAATTTGTGGACATAGAGCTGATCATAGCATTCCTTTATTAACCATTAAATGTCCATGGTACTGATGTCTCCCTTTCATTTCTGACATTAGTAATTTGTGTCCTCTACATTTTTTTTCTTAACTAGCCTGGCTAGGAGTTTATCAATTTTGTTGCTCTTTTTGAACAGCCAGCTTTTGGTTCTATTGATTTTCACTATTGATTTCCCATTTTCAATTTCATTGCTTTCTGTTCTGGCTTTTATTATTTCTTTTCTTCTGCTTACTTTGGATTTAATTTCTTCTTTTTTTTTCCCCTAGTTTCCTGAGGTGGAAGCTTACATTGTTTATTTTAGATCTTTCTTCTTTTCTTTTTTTTCCCAAAGATTTATTTATTCATACATACAAGAACTGGGGTAAAGGCCAGATGCATGGGAGGATGAGAGGATTCACCAGAGACAGAGTGGGGAACAAAACAGGCAGACTGACTGAAATACACTGCTGAGGGGAGCAGCGGGTGAGACAGGAAAGGTCACTGCACAATGTGGGTTGCTCCACGTCGGGCAGGGATTGAACCGGCGCTGCAGAGGCTGCAGACAGCTTCACAGCCTGACTCAACCGCCTGCGCCACCAGGAAGGCCCCTTTCTTCTTTTCTAATATTTGTTTTCAGTACTATAATTTTCTCTCTAATGTGTTTGGGCACTCAAGTCCAATGGCAAAAAGGAACCAAAAGCAAAAATGAGCAAGTGGAACTATATCAAACTAAAAAGCTTCTGCACAGCAAAGGAAACTTGCATCAAAATGAAAAAACATACCACTGACTGGAGTAGATATTTGCACACTTGTCTGACAAAATATACAAAGAATGCATAAAACTCAACAATAAAAAAAAACTTGATTAAAAAAAAAGGGCACAGCATCTAAATAGACCCTTCTCCAAAGAAGATATATAGGTGGCCAAGAGGTAATGAAATTAGAATTAGAAAAGGGCCTCCCTGCTCATTATCTCTTCTAATTAAAGAAATGCAAATCAAAACAACAAAATATCTATCTCACACCTGCAAGAATAGCTATTGTTCTGGGCCTCCCCAGTGGCGCAGCGGTTGAGCACTGGGTTGCGAAGCTGCCCACAGCCTCTGCAGCGCCGGTTCGATCCCCGGCTGCTTCCCGGCCACTGGAGGAGGGTCCCACATGGCGCGCAGACCTCTCCTGCCGCCTGCTGCTCCCTTCAGCAGTGTCCTTCGGTCCTTCTGCCTGCTCTGCTCCCCGCTCTGGCGCTGGTGAATTTTCTCACCCTCCCGCGCTTCTGACTGTACCCAGTGCTTATATAAATAAATAAATAAATAAATAAATAAAAATGAATCTTAAAAAAAAAAAGCTATTATTCAAAAAAGACAAAAAACAGCAAGTGTTAAAGAGGTAGTGGAGAGAAGGGAACCTTTAGATACTGTTGGTGGGAATGTAAATTGGGCTGCCATTAGGGAAAATGGTGTGGAGACTTTAAAAAATTAAAAATAGAAATTCCATATGATTCAATTATCCATTTTGGGTATTTACTTGAAAAATATAAAAACACTAATTTGAAGAGATATATGCCCACCATGTTGATTACAACACTATTTACAATAGCTAAGAACTAAAGCAACCTAAGCACCTATTGATTGATGAATGGATAAAGAAGACAGAACATTGTTTAGAAAATAAAGATGAAATTCTGCTATTTGCAACAACATATATGGACCTAGAGGGAATTATGTTTAGTGAAATAGCCCAGACAGAACAAAAGACATACACAGTAAAATGTCACTCATATGTGGTATATATAGAAAACAAACAAATAAAAAAAGAAAGCAAACAGATTAAGATTTCATTGGTATGTGCTTTATATAGAAAACAAATAAAAAACAAAATAAACAGATTAACTAAATAAAACACGAATAAACTTTTGGACTATAAGACCAATTAGTGGTGGACCTCCCTGATGGTGCAAGGGGTTAAGTCAGCACTATGAAGCTACCCAGGGCCTCTGCAGTACGAGTTTGATCCCTGGCCAGGGATGAAACCCGCAAGGTGCAGGAGACCTCTACTGACTCGCCTGCTGCTCCTCTCAGCAGTGTATTTGAGTAAAGCTGCCTGTTCTGCTCCCCACTCTGTCTCTGGTGACTCCTCTCACTCCCCTCCCCCACACCTCGGGCCTACATCCCAGCTCTTGTATGCATAAATAAATAAAATAAATCTTAAAAAAAGACCAATTAATGGTTATCAGAAGGGAAGAGGTAAAGAGAGTAGGTAAATCTAGAACAGGGAACAATGGTATGGTAAAACATAGATTTGGACTTTCAGTGGTTAACTTAACTTAGTATTTACACATGTTGATTCTCAATCATGAACACCTGGAACTTATATAATAATGTTATAATGCAAAGTTACTTCAATAAAAAAGTAAAATAAAATAAAAATAATAAAGAATTAGAAAGAAATTCTCTACTATTTTTGTTGCTTTCCAAAAATTGTAATAAGTTGTATTTTCATTTTGCTCAAAATATTTAAAAACTCCTCCTGGCATTTTTTCTTTGGCCCATGTATCATTTAGAAATGTGTTGTTTAAACTTCATGTACTTTGGAATTTTCCAGTGGTCTTTCTGTTATTGATTTTTAGTTTATTTTTTATTTTTATTTTTTTAAATTATTCATTTATACAAGAACCAGGGTACAGGCCAGATGTGCGGGAGGGTGAGAGGATTCACCAGGGACAGAGTGGGGAGCAGAACAGGCAGACTGACGAAATACACTGCTGAGGGGAGCAGCGGGCGTGACAGGGAGGTCTGCTGCGCCATGTGGGACCCTCGGTGGCCGGCCGGGATTCGAACCGGCACTGCAGAGGCTGTGGACAACCTCACAGCACAGCATTCAACCACCTGTGCCACCAGGGAAGGCTCTGATTTTTAGTTTAATCCCACTTCAGTCTTAGAGTAGACATTGTATGGTTCTATCCTTTCAAATCTGTTAAGTTGTGTTTTATGAACAGCAGCTTGTCTATCTTGGTATCACTCTGTGTGGGCTTGAGAAGAAAGTGTATTCTGCTATTGTTGGGTAAAGAAATCTGAGGATATTCATTATATCCAGTTGATTGGTTGTGGTGTTGAATTCAATTATGGCCTCACTGGATTTCTGATTATTGGATCTTATTGAATCTGTCCATTTCTAATAGAGGGGTTCTAAAAGTCTCCAACAATAGTAGTAAGTTTATTTATTTCTTTTGGCAGTTCTATGAATTTTTGCCTCACATATTTGAAGCTCTGCTGTCAGACACTAAAGGCTTGTTAAGAACTGTTATGCCTTCTTGGAGAATCGACTCTTTTGTCATTATGAAACATCACTTTTTACTTTTTAAATTTTTTATATTACTTTTCAAATTTCTTTATATCATTGTTCATTTTTAAACAATATTTGCTTTCCCCCACCCCCTCAGGTGTAGTCCCCATAGTTTCCTTCCCCAATGCACCCGTGCACCATCACCTCAGTCCTTTGTGCTCCTCCCTCCCTCCCTCTGATTCCTCTCCCTCCTCCTCCCCTGCAGGATGTCTCTGATTTATAATTGTCCATTTTTGCTTTATTGTGTTTTGTACTGTTATTATTTTTTTACACTGATGTCTTATTGGGTTCCCCTATATTCCTGCTATAAGTGAAACCATCCGGTATTTTTCTTTTTCCTTCTGTCTTATTTCACTGAGCATAATTCCTTCTAGTTCCATCCACGTTGCTGGGAATGGCATGAGTTTAGCTTTTTGATTGCTGAGTAATATTCCATTGTGTATATATGCCAGATCTTGATCCAGTCATCTAATTTTGGGCATTTTGGTTGTTTCCAGGTTTTACCTATAGTAAATAGTGCTGCAATAAACATAGGTGTACAGGTGTTTGAAACATCACTTTTTAAATTGCTTTCTTTGCTGTCTACTCTTTCTTTTTTTATAAATTTTATTTTTACGTAGAAGAACTGGGGTGTAGGCCAGAGGTGCAGTGGAGGGTCAGAGGTGGGGGTGAGAGGATTCACCAGAGACAGAGTGGGGAACAGAACAGGCAGATTGACTGAAATACACTGCTGAGGGGAGCAGCGGGCAAGTCAGGAGAGGTCTGCTGTACAATGTAGGTCACCTCCCTGGCTGGGATGGAACTTGTGTGGCAGTGGTTGCGAATAGCTTCATAGTGCTGTGTCTTAACCCCTTGTGCCACCAGGGAGACCCCTTAAAAAAACTCTTCTAGTGAGTGTCCTCCTGTTGCAATGCACATATACAACTAATCCAACCACACTTTGCCTTCACTTATTCCTTTTCTGATGTTCTTCCTTTCTTTCTATAGATCTGAGTTTCTGATCTGTCTCATTTCCCTTCTCTCTAAAGCACTTCTTTTAACATGTCTTGCAAGGTAGGACTACTGACAACAAATTCCCTGAAATTTTGTTTGTTTGCGACAGTATTAATTTCCCCTTCACTTTTGAAGGATTATTTCACAGGATACAGAATTTTAGGTTGGTGTTATTTTTCTCTCAACACTTAATATTTCATCCCATCCCCATCTTGCTTGGTTTTAAGTTAAAGAAATATAAAACAGCAAAAACGTAATTGCTTGTGACACTATAGACTTTTTTCTTAAAAGACAGTTTTTGAATACTGGAAAAATATCTTCTCTGATTTTTTTTATGCTATTCAGAATGGAATAGCTACATCATGACCCACCTTTTTTTTTTTTTTTTTTTTTTTTTGAAAGATTTATTTATTTATTTATACAAGCACTGGGTACAGTCAGAAGCACGGGAGGGTGAGAGAATTCTCCAGAGTCAGAGCGGAGAGCAGAGCAGGCAGACTGACCAAGTACACTGCTGGGGGGAGCAGCAGGCAGCAGGAGAGGTCTGCGCACCATGGGGGACCCTTGCCCACCGGCCAGGGATCGAACCAGCGCTGCAGAGGCTGCGGGCAGCTTTGCAGCCCAGCGCTCAACTGCTGCGCCACGGGGGAGGCCCATGACCCACTTTTTAAGGTTAATCCCCATTATTACTTTTGTTCTCACTCTTACATTTAAACAATCAGCAACAGCAACAGAAAAAAAACAAAGCACTGGTTTATAACATTTTCCAAATCCCATAGTTTATATACTCCTACCATGGTCAACCTCAAACTACCAATTACATGCAGAGCTGGAAGGAGAGATGAAGTAACCCACGCAGTGTGGTATTTTATTTCCACTAGAGATACAGTAGATGTAAAGTTCTAAGAACATAGATAATAGTAAAATGTTCTCAAACAATTAGGAAGTAATGAGTTTTAAGTTTTTAATTTCCTTTCTTTTTAATATCATTTAATTTTAATTTTATATAATTCAATTTTTAAATAATAGTAACATTTATGAGTAAACCAACTCACACCATTCTTGAAAATGTAGCCACGAGTTCTCCGGAGCTGGTACATGTCGGCTAGTGCTGGGGAGAGGATGGCAGGGTCCCAGGTGAGAGGGGGAAACCGGGGACAAAGAACAAGCTCACACGTGTCATTAGCTCTTATTACCCCACTCACTTATGTAGCACACTGGAAACTGCCCTAGACTTGTTAAAATGAACTTTAAAAACATTCTCTGGCCTTTAAAATCTTGTTAGTACCATAATAGCACCTTTCCAGTGCTTCCTTCTTATAGTTTATCCCATGGAGCACAGAGGCTTTCATCTGTCAGTTCTAGTCCCTTTAAGTCCCCAAATAAAGGTAGCCCCTCCAAACACAGGCAGGGCTCTCTAAATTCCACCACATTGTATCCAACAGGGAAACTGGTTTCTGCCAACTGATGTGCTGGTCCCCACCTCTTCTCTATGACTTTGGCATCAGGACTTGAATGCATGGACAGGTGAGTTCTCTGAACCTATGGAACAAATCAGAAATAAGAGGTTCCTCATTTATTAATCCTCAGTCACTCAAGTTCAGCTTTGAATTAACTAATACAAATTTGGGGGTGGACTGACAGGACTCTATCTTTTCTTTAACTTTAAGAAAAGTTACCAGACAAAACTGCCCATTTGATTTGCTGAGACAGCTGAGAAAATGGGGGTGGGGGGAGCATTTCTGCCCGTGGCTGAGTTTGGGCGAAGTGACACAGCTCCTTTCCCAGCTCCAGTGGTCTAAGCACTTGACTCGAAATTCTTGGGAACAAAAAAATGATTTAAGGTCTGAAAGCAGATGAGCAATCCCCAGACACGAGTAGAAAAGAAAAAGTCCCGGGGACACAGGAAGCTGCCGGTTCCTGATGCATAAACTCAATAGCAGAGGCTGCTCTGTCTACTCAGAGTAACTGTGGTGGCGTCTGTGAGCAGACAGCCCTTCTCCAGGCCCTTCCCTCTCCTCAGAACTGATGGATCCCAAGGGGCATCTCTCCTTGAACCTTCTGCTGCTTCTCTCCCTGGCTTTTGAGCTGAGCTGCACAACAGGTGAGTGGTCTTTGGCTTGGGGCTTTGATTCCTGCGGCTGCTGCCAAGAACAAGCAAGTCCCATGTGTAGAGAGGAGACGGCAGGGGCTGGGGCCTGGGGACTGGGGTTCTACTGTCTCCTCCTGGGGCTTGGCTTTGAGTTTCATTTGTCTCTTTCAAAGAGGAAGGAAGTTTTGGAGTTCCTGGGCCCCTGGATCCTAAGGCTTAGTGCCATCAATTCTAATTTCCAGAGAAACCAGAACTCTAAAGCCAAGGGCACCAGCCACATTCAGGTGAGAGGCTCCACTCCAGTTGGGTTGAATGGCTGGTTTTGCAGGGCTGGTCTTTGCAGGGTGGGAGACTGAGCTATGGGGATGGAGCTCTGGGAAAAGATTGCTCCTACACCCTTGCCCCAGAATGGAGTCCTCACACACACAAGTGGACACCCCAGAACCACAAACCAGAAACATGGTCCAACAACAGGAAGGGCTGTAGTAAGGAGAAAAGGTAGAAGTGAAAATCCCAGGCATTGGGTTGAGAACTGACAGTGGCCACAGTGTGGTCATACTGGTGGCTACTTTCCCAGAAGAGAAGGTTCCAAGGCAGCTAAGGGGTAAAGGACAGAATTTCTGGAGCCCAGGGCTGCATCAGCAAGTGGGAAATGCAAATCAGGAAGCCTCTAGGGCAGCTTCGTGGTAAGGTGAGACCAGTACAGAGCTTTTGGAGCTGTGCTCTGCGCGTTTCTTTCTGGCTTGTCTTCCTCAAAAAGGTGACCTGGTGTTCTCTGCTCAAGGTATCAGGGCTATGAGAAAGGACATTTGAGAAAGAAAAAACTAAGCAAGAAATGGGGTCGGGGTTCCCTGGGGAGCAAAGTGAGTATCTCCTTTCTGCTGAGTGCCTTGGAACCTTGGTGAGACCACGAAAGGCAGCTTGCTTGGAGTAGAAGTGGCATTAGGGAAGGGGGGAAATCCTGAGGCCCTGGGTGTTTTGCCCTTGGGGTTTTCAAGACCGCAAATCCATTAAGGACTTTTCCAGGAAAAGCCCAGAGGTGTGTCGGGGATGGGGGTCGTGGGGGTTGGGGTGTCACTGGGGTCAGGGTGGGGGGCACATGCCTGGGATCTGTCTTGTACCAGACTCCTGAATGAAGAATCAAACTTGGTCCAATTTCCCTCTGAATGACGCAGACCCAGGGCTCTGCTCCCTGAGGTCTAGGAGAGGAATGATTGCTCCCAGGGCTCAGAAAGCCAACTCTAACCCCTGTAAGCATCACAGAGAAAGCCAAGCCTTCCCTTGGAGGTGCCATGTGTGATGCTTCCACCTTTGGGGGTGATGGGGGGACTCTGGGCTGGGCTTTATCTCCCTCTGTGCTCATCCTGGCCAACCTAGCTCACATGGCCCAAGTGCTGCTGGCTGCTGTCCCCCGAAGGGTGGTGGGTCTGCTCCAACATACGTGCCCATCCAATCTGCACAGCCCCTTTTTTTCCCCATGTTCTCTGAAATACACACAAAACTTTTACAGTATTTTTATTTTTAAATGTGCATTCTTTTGTGAAACCTCAATAAAACCCAGACAGTAGTGATGTGCAAATGAGGACAGGTCAGCCATGACAGATTTACCCAGCCAAGAAGCCTGATTCTTGTAAAATCAGTACCACCCCCCTTCCCAGCACTACTCAGGTCACTTTTCAACTCAGTCAGAATTGTAAAAATCAAAAAGTCCACATGTCCCTTTCCCCAATAAAGCAAATTTTCCATTTCCCCCAATGGTATTTTTTAAAATAGACTTTATTTTCAGAATAGTTTTGGGTTTACAGCAAACTTGAATGGAAGGTACAGAGATTTCCCTCCGCCCCCACACATACACAGCCACCCCCACAAGCAACAGCCCCCGCCAGCTCGGTGCATCTGTTACAGTGGATGCTCTACCCCAGTGGGACTTCTTTTTCTTCCACGCAGGTCTTCCCTGCTTCCTTCACATCCAGAGAGGAGAGATGAGGGACAAATGTGGGCTCTAGACTTGGTGCAACCTGCATGCTCACTATGCAGTCTCTCCCACCATGTAGATTGATTTCTTAAAAGCTTAAATGCTGTGATATAAAACCATCACCTTCACTGTCTCCAGTGCTCTACTTGCAATCAAAATATCAGGGTTATTTGGTTTAATACAAATCAATCGGGCAATTCCATTCAGCCACTATTCATTAAGGACACATGACGGGGTGGGCACTGTGAGAGGCGTCAGAGAAGCAAAAGCCTCTGCCCAGCACCTGACACAGTGTCTAATGCACTGTGTGACCCAACAAATGTTTGTTGAACAAGTAACAGTAGTATGCTCATTATGCTTGCTATTTGCCAAGCACTGCTCTAGATGTGTATTTATGTGTTTTATTCACGTCTCACCCCAGCCCCATGAAATGTTTGTTATTGTTACCATCGATATTTTGTAAATGAGAAAAAGGGCAGAGAATAGTTCAGTCACTTCTCTATGGTCACATAACCTTAATGAGGGAGACAAGAGAAATTGATGTTTAGGGAGAGGAAGGTTAAAATTTGTGTTCAGACCCCATGGTAAAAATTAGAATGTTATCTGCAATTGAAGCACGTGAGTTGATTTTAATTGAAATGGAATGAGCTGAAGTATAAGAATTTTCAAAAGGTGAGAGAAGTTAATAAAATCATAGAAGGAAATAGAGGGCACAGGCAAGCGTTTGGAAAGTGGACAGGAATGTCTCTCATCGTGTAAGTTTTCATGTAATCTTTTTGCTAGCTAGCTTGTTTATTGGAAGAGTAGCACATGTGGGTCGAAAAAATTTCAACATGCAGAAGAATATAGAATGGAGACAAATCTCTCTTCCTGACTCCTCTCCGGCAGCAAATACTGTTAGAGGTTTCTTCTGCGTCCTTCCAAATATACACCTTGGGTTTTATTGGGCTTGAAAAGCATATGTAGATAAAGGTGCAGCTGCAAAGGTGAAGTACAGGGAGTATTTGCGGGGAGGGGGTGGTTGGTTGGTAGGTGGTCTGTTGTACCTGAAAAAGACCCCCACTATCCTCTGTGTTTTTCCTTTTAAGGACAGTATCAGGAGAAACCGAGTGCATTTTGACGTTGGAGAAAGGAGCGCTTTGCCTCTGTTGTAATTTTTTTCCTTCCTTCCTGACTCTCTTCCTCCCTCTCTTTCTTCTTTCCTTTCTTATTCCCTCATTCCTTCCTTCCTTTCATTCTATTTTTTTAAAGATTTATTTATTTATTTATTTATTTATTTATTTATTTATTTATTTATTTATTTATACATATAAGAACTGGGGTACAGGCCAGAGGTGTCGGGAGTGAGAAGATTTACCAGAGGCAGAGTGGGGAGTGAAACAGGCAGACTGACTGAAACACACTGCGGAGGGGAGCAGCAGGCGAGACAGGAGAGGTCTGCTGCGCCATGTGGGTAGCTCCCTGGCCAGGGATCCAACTCGTGCTGCAGTGGCTGCGGACAGCTTCAGAGTGCTGCGTCTTAACCCCTTGTGCCACCAGGGAGCCCCCTCATTCTATTTTTGATTATTAGGTTTTTTTCATTCTTTTGAACAATGAGACTTATTGAGTTCCTACCTGTCCCACTTGGGTTTAAGATAAAAAATAGTGAACAAAACAGCCCTGTACCTGGAAACTAACCGCGGAGTAAGGATGAATTAGTTTAAAATGATGGGTGAAATGGAGGAGAGATGCAAAGCAGGGCAGGGAAGCCTTGTCTAAGAGAGGGGCAGAGACAGAGGCCAGAGGGTGGGAGCGGTTAGCCAGGCAAATAAAGGGTGAGACAGGCTGTCAGGTTGGGGAGCAATGAGTACAAATATTCTGGGATCCCCAACAGCACTAAGGCATGGGAACCAGGAGACAGCTACTAGGCAGCAGTTGAAAAAGCAGCCTTAGACACTCATGCTTTCTTTCTGGCCCCAGGGTTACCATGGAAACTATGAGGCCAATGAAGAAGTCTTGCCTCTTGGCATGACAGAAAGGCCATGGCAAGTGCTGCTAGCACATGTGAATGAAGGGGGGCTAGGCAGAAGCAAGGGGTTATTTTTAGGGGGAATCCTGTCTTATGCAAGGATTATCTGAGTGCTTCTGATTTCAGGAAAATGTGCCTGGTGCATGTGAATCACTCTGCTTTCTAAGTTGAATTACCCATGAAGGAAAGTGAGTTGGTGTTCACAGTACAAATGTTTCCTCCAGACTCTTTTTCAGGGCCGACTGAATCACAGGCCCACTGGGAAACCCTCAGCGGGTGAAGGGGGAGCTCAGGAGCTGCAGCTCCACTTGAAGGGCTGTATATGCCACATTAAAGCTCCCACTTATTTTCCACTTAGTTTCAAGTGCCCCTTCACCCCACCACCCAGCCACTCACACACTTGGCTGCATCGTCACGTTTCATGTGGGTGGCGGGGCGTGAGGGTCTCTTCCTGGTGAAGCTTAAATTCCACTCCCTGTGATGAGTGTGTACACGGCACTCCGCCCCCTCTTTCTCTTTTTCCTCCTTTATACTTTTTTTTTTAAGATTTATTTATTTATGCATGCAAGAACTGGGGTACAGGCCAGAGGTATGGGGGGAGTGAGAGGATTCACCAGAGACAGAGTGGGGAACAGAACAGGCAGACTGACTGAAACACACTGCTGAGGGGAGCAGCAGGCGAGCCAGGAGAGGTCTGCTGCGCCATGTGTGTTGCTCCCTGGCTGCCCGGGGGATTGAACTCGTGCTATAGCAGCTGCGGACAGCTTCATAGGTTATGTCTTAACCACTTGCGCCACCAGGGAGGCCCACTCCTATATTCCTTTTTTTTTTTTTTTTTTTCTGTTTTCTTTGAAACTTTTTGTTTGCTCCCTACCTCATCCCATAGTCTCTCTTCTCATTCCCCACAGCTTTGGTCCAAAGATTCTATGGATTAGTTGGGGGAGGGGACGGAGGACATAGGAGGGGGCTGTGGCCTGAGATGGAGTCATTACCATCAGCCATCAGTTTTTCTTCAAATCAAAATGAATCCAAAAAAAAAAAAATCAACAGTGCGAAGATGATTCTTATTCTTATTTTGAACCTCAGACCCCTTTGAGAGATGATGTTTAGGAAGGCGCTTATGGGAAAATGTACATATGCTTAACTCACAGTTTTTGTCCACCATTTCCTGGGGCCCTTGTACCTCATGACATTTCTACTTGCATGTGTGGCTTGGTTTTGTGTTATTTCTTTCTGTCTAGAAGTTTAAGTTCAGGATACGAGGGGTTATTGGGGTACTGCCCCCACCATGTTGCCTGGAGAATCGGGCATTCATGAATGTGGCTGGAAGAAAGTCCAAAACGCTTCCCAATTTGTCTTTGTAAAAATTGCGACAACATCATTCCTCGTCTAATCAATTAAGCAACAACAGCACTTTCAGAGTTGGTGTATTAGCAATATTAAAAAGAACAAATGTCTCCTTGTCTTTCCCACTTTTCGTTAATAATCACGAGCCTCAACCATCCTAATTCTGATTTTAAGACTGTTTTCCCTGTTCCTCAATCTCGAATCTCTAGTCCAATAACAGGCCCCTTTGCAGGCCAGTGTTGGCATTTCAGGGCATTTTGGCATTGAAGATTTTGACCAGTTTGTCCAGTTTTCTAACAACTCATCTTAACTATTGTGTCTTTGCTCGGTGACTGCTTTACTAAAGCAGACAGTTTGATTTTATTCTCTATCTTTCTTATCAGCTAGAACAATCTATGCTCTTTCTGAGTCAAGAGTTCCTTTTATGAACATTAGCTTATGATTATGTTCAATTACATGGCATATTGGACAAAGTGAAACATGAGAGATTTTAGTCACATAATACAGTTTTTGGCGTTCCTAAATCGAACAGATATTTATTAAAAGTCTATGATGTGATAAACACTCTAGGCCCTAGTGACAAAACGGTGAACATGATTCAATTCTTCCTCTTGAGGAGTATATTGTGCAGGGGAGGGAGACAAAAATAAAATAAACGAATATATAATATAACATCAGGCAGGGATAAGGTCAGTAAGAAGGGCAAGCTATTTAGATGGGATGGCAAAGGAGCTCACTCAGGGAAGGTAAATTTTCTAGCAGAAACCTAAAACACAGTGAGGAAATGAGCTCTCCATACAGGTAAGGGAAGAGGTTTCCAGGGAGAGTAGACAGCAAATGCAAAGTCTCTGAGATAGGAAAGCTCCTGGTGTGTTTAAGGGCAGTCAGAGTGCATGTGGTCACAGTGCAACGAGCACAGGAGAGTGGACAGAGAGACGTGGGAGATGCAGGGGGGACCGGTTATTCACAGTCATGGATATCATGACTGTGATGAGAACTCTGTATTCTTACTCTTTGAGTGCTAGAGAACCTGGGATTTTAAAAGCAGGAGAGATACAAAATAATATAGTTCAAAAGATTACTCCATCCTCTGCACAATGTCGGGAGATTAGTGCCCAAGCCACCACATTGGTGGTGGCCAAAGAGCACTAGCAGCCCTTGCCTAGCCCCAAAGGAAAGGAGCTCAGCAGGCTGTGTAATAGAAATGAAGGAGGTTCATTCAGATGCCAGACATTTTTTGAAGGCAGGGCCATCAGGATTTGCTGATAGACTGAATGTGAAATGTGAGAGAAAGGAAGGAGTCAAGGATGCTCCTAATGTTTGAGCCTGAGAATTTAGGGGAATTGTACTGTGGCTCGCAGTAGGGACTATGGAAGCAAGAACTTACTAAGTTTGAGATGCTCCAATAATTAAACACTTTGAAGAGTAGAAGTTTCCAGTCAAAAAGATGGAGAAATGGCTGCCACTTAAATAGGAAGGAAGCCAGGAGAGTACGGGGCTGAGGGGCCAAGTGGAGACAGTTTTTCAAAGAGGCAGTGATGGACTCTGTCCAGTGCACCTGAGAAAAGATGAGGGTGGAGGAGTCTCCAGTGACCTTGACAAGAGTGGTTCCAATGAATAGCAGAGAAAAACACCTGCTTGGAGTCGGTACAGGAAAAGTGGGTCAGGAAATGAGGCCAGAGAGAGTAAATCACATTAAAGGAGTTTGGAACTCATGCTTTGGGGTAAAGAAAAACAGAGAAACGGGGAGGTTGCTAGAGATGGACCTGGGATCAGGGAGGGGTTTGAAGGTGAGGTAAATGATGTGTTGGCATATTGTGTGTTGATGGAAATAACCCACCATCTACTATGCCAGCAATAAAGGAGAGGATGCAAAGGGTGGTGCCCTTTGCCCGAGTAAAGCCTGGAGTAGGAAAATGCTCCATGGAGATACTGCTCTTACCTGAGAGCACTGGACCCTCCATCAAGGTAGGTGGCTGATTTGATAGTGGCACAAAATGGAAGTTTCTTCTGCTTTTTCAGTGAAATAAGAAGCAGGGTAATCAGCTGAGTTTGTGGGTTTGAGGAGACAGGAGGTGTTAAATAGTCAGCAATAGATACCCCACAGTGGTTTGGTAGGTTTGGGGTTTTGGATTTTTCTCTCTTCCTTTTTGTTGGTAGCTGTTGTTGGCTCCATGTTTTTTTTTTTTTTTTAAGAGAACAAAGTAATTTCTCACCCTATTATTAATAATTTCAACAGTGTTTGGAGAGATAGGACTCCAGAGTGTTAACAGTGAGTGCCTTACCCCCTCACCCCACACCCTCAGACTTTTCTTCTTCGTCATCATCTCTTTCCACCCTTGTCATTATATAACCTTGGTCTCCTGGGTTCACGAGCTCATCATCATGTCCAGTTACTGCCCATCCTCATGTCACACATCCAGTGGGAATGAAATGTCTAATGGAGGAGTTGCCTGGATTCTAGTCTAGTTGCTAGTGGGAAATAGTATAGCCTTTAGGGAAGTCCCCTAAATTATCTGCGATTTTGATGCCTTAACTTTAAGTCTTAGTTGAGAGATTTTTCTACCAGAAGAAGCCCAGTGTCTAGTTAAGTTAGTCACACAACTCTACTGTCATTTTAAGGTTTCCACTGAGATTTTTGAAATATTGAGACTATAGTGGTGCCTTGGTGACAGTCCTTAGAGGCCACAAAGGCAACCTAGGGAGAGAGCAAGAGGAAAAGAGAGAGCCTCCACTTTACCATTCCTGACCCATAGATGTGTGTGATTCACAGAGGTCTCCGTAACAGCAACACTTTTCTACAGGTGAGGGCTCGAGTTGTCAAAAGATCACAGGAACATTGGGACACAGCGTGCTGCTGCCCTTCACATCTGGACACATAAATAAGAGCATGAACGAGAGCAAGCTCATCCTTGTCGCCAGGGAAGAATCACTCGGAAGCAACGTCAAGAAGAAAATTGTGTCTTATCATCAATCGGAAGGGGGTTCTCCTGGCTACGTGGAGAATGGCTACACATTTCACTTGGAAAACCTGAGCCTGGAGATCCTAGAAAGCAAGAAGGAGGATAAGGGCTTCTACTTTATGACCCAGGAGGGAAATGTTTCCATCCAGCAACTCTGTCTGCAGCTGGAGCTCTATGGTAACAGTGGTGGCTTCCCTGACCCTCCCGGAGGGTGGGATGGTGCCTTACCCAAGAATTCAGGGCTCTTTCAGAAGCAAGGGGGTTTCAGGATTGGGAACAACTGGAAGAGCAGTAGCTCAGGGTATTTAAACTGGGCTTCAGGAAGAAGTTTCAGAGGTTAAAAATTATTTGGTCCAGATCGCTCATTGATGGCGGCCAAAGAGCACTAGCCCCAAAGGAAAGGAGCTCAGTAGCCTGTGGGCTTGGGGGCCTGGATCCCCAAAAGTCTGTCTGCAAATAGGACAGACTTCCATCACATGGAAGGGGATTCTCTGGGCTATTTGGAGAACAGAGGAGAATGGTTTGGAAAAAAAAAAAAAAAGCAGTGTTTTTCCTCCTGATTTTTAAAAACTGAATACTACAAATCAAGCTCAGTCATTCTTTCATAGGTGAGGACAGGATGGTTTGCAGATGTGCATACACCTCTGTGGGTGCTCACTGCATGGGAGTTCTGAGAAAAGGTGAGCCAAACCTCAGTCCACACACCACCTGCCAAGCCCTGACCCCACAGAGAATGCATCTTCCTGGGGAAGAGGCTCCTTTTCCCATGTAAACAAAATCTCTGGTTATAAAATCCCTTAGTTGCCCAGCTTATACTAGAACCCAGGTCCATGTGAACCCAAGGCAGTTCTTTGTTGAGCCTCTTTTAACTGCCAACCCTCCTTGAATGTACCAGAGTTTGTGTCTTTGAGACCCAGAGGTTCCCTTGAATTTTGGGCATCCTTGGCAGCCATGTGGGCTGTGCTCTTCTGCACACTGACTCCTTATGTCTCATGAGGGACAGGAGCCCACCCACCCGGCATTTCTTTCCCACAGGAGAGACAGCCACACTCTTTCCCAAGTTCCCGTCCCAAGCATTACCCTTCCCCCCACAGCACTCCTCTAGGCACCAGGAAGTCACGGTCACTCTATCATGGCCCTGGGACAAGGCTGCGCTCAGCCAGGAGCCCACGCAACATGCATGTCCCAGAACATTCTACTACCTCTGTTCCCTCTGTCACATTCTATGGTCAAATTCTTACCTTGAAAAATGTGGTCTCTGCAACCATGGTCTTCTTCTCAAGTCAAAGAAAAAGGCTGGATTTTGTAATCAGATAGACCTAGCTTCACATCTCAGCCTGCTGCTCAGAGATTGTGTGAGATTACATGAGACTCTCCACCTTTCTGGGTCTCAGTTTTCTCATCTACCAAGTAATTAGGTTTCAATCATTAAGAAAGGGTAAAGAATATGATGAATGTGAAATTCCAGCATTGTGCCCATCCTGTGGCAGTTGCTAAAAAAGAAGACTTGCCCTTTACCTTGCCTACTCCATGACCTTAGAGTGAGACAGGTTGGTTGGGCCTGTGGCAATCACTACTCAGGTGCACTAAAGGACCTGTTACACACACACACACACACACACACACACACTCCCATCACTAAAAAGTCATTTTTAGATCTAGAAGGTGATGCTTTAGCTAGTGGCAAGTACAGTCTGTGGAGGATGACTTGACAGCGAGCTTTGTGGATAGAATCCAGGGGAGCAACATGATCCAGAAGCATCAGGAAGGGCAAGCGAAGCCCTGACAGTATCAGCAGGAGAGGACTAAAAGACACATTTCTGTTCTCTATTTTATTTCCAGATGGTCCTGGAAAAGAGTGTAGGGCGGAGAGAGGGATAGTGTGAGGCAGAAGGTCCTCGCCTGAAATAACTCACGTGGAAGACCCACAGGGAGGAGGAACTCCAGTGTAGCTGCATTGGCTTCTGGGAAAGAGATCAAGTCAGAATTCCAAGGGGTTCATTTCAGTGATGACTCCTTCCTCCCTCTCCTGACAGAGCAGGTCTCCACTCCAGAAATTAAGGTGTTGAACTACAGCCAGGAAATCGGGAACTGCAGCTTGACGCTGACCTGCCAGGTGGAGAAGGGAGACCAAGTAACTTACAACTGGTATGAGGTGGCAGGCACCCATGCACTGAGACTAGTCAATGGGTCCCAAGTCCTGCACCTCACTCTGGGCCCTCAGCATGCAGACAACACCTACAACTGCACTGTGAGCAACCCTGTCAGCACCAGCTCCCAGACCTTCCACGCCAGGCACAGATGCATGAAGTCAGGTGAGTGTCCTGGGAGGGTGCCAGCATGCCATGTCCCCACCTGGATTATTGCTCTGCTTCTATAGTGATGACCCTCTCTTTGGTGACAACACTTTCCATTTTCTCTGTAGTTTCTATAAGCTGCCCATGTGCATCCAGAGAGAGCCCTCTGCACATTATGACCATGTGGTAATTACAATGCCTGGTTCATAGTTGAGGGGCTCAGTACCAAATGATGAATTCAGACCCAGGGTCCAGTTCCCCAGAGAGCGACATTTCCTCTCCCTTCCCACCTGCAAAGGAGGCTGTGCGAGGGAGTGCAGATGGCAGGGCCTGATTCCAGGTCTAAGCTGAAAACAATGGAAGGTTCTCTACCACCAGAAAGTCTCCATCAATCACCAGTGCCATAGGGAGTTGGGAAGAGGTGTGATGTCCGATCTTTGTTTTCCGACACATGTAGTGATAAGATAAGAAACATTTGCTTGACAGTGCAAAACAGAATAGAATCAAGGGCCACACTTGATGGAATGGATTGTGAATCCATAGCAGGTCAGAGGGCTCAGAAGTTGGCTTTCTAAGACCTAGACTGAGGCTTTGAGACTAATGATGCACATTGTGTGGCAATTTTGTTATTGGCAAAGCAATTTCAACTGTGTCATCTGTTTTGATCCTCACAATGATCTTACAGGTAAGAGCAATCATCCTCCTCATTTATAGGATTAGGTTTTGACCTTTTTCTAGAAAGAAAAGTGTCCTTATTCTGTTATTGAGAGGAGGGGAGGGTCGATGAAGCAAGCCTGCTATCTACCTGAGGTTGGAAACAGACCAGACCAGACTTTTTTCACCAGTAGAGCTGTGCCTGTGCCTCCTCGGTAGGTTCAGGGACGGAAGGACCGGGTGCTGTCCACCAAGGCATTCTGATACCCTGACATTCTCCTGGCATCCACAGGGAACAGGATTCACTCCAAGGGTACTCCTGTCTATAGTAGACCTGACATCTGTGTGTGGGGTTTTTCCCACACCAGTGGTTTTCCCCATGACCAGTGATGGGAGACAGGGATCCAGCCAGGTAATGCCCTCAGCATAGCACTTCCCATCAGAGATTCCCCTGCAGTACCCAGAGGGATGGCCTCCAGTCTGCATCAGGGTTCTCTGATGAACCTCACCTGATACTTGTGGCAGAGTCAGTTTCCTGTCCACCGACCAGATGTATGTTCCCACCTGCTATGTGCCCACCTGCTGTGCATACCATCCACACCAGAGGCCATTCCCCAGTTTAGACCTCTCTCCCTGCTCACAGCCATTGCTGGTGGGACCAGGAAGTCAGAGTTGCATAGTTTAGAGCTTGCAGGATGTGATCTAGGGGTCCTGGAACCCACGCAACCCTTTCTACTGACCAGAATGACTCCCTTAACCTGTCTAAGACATAAGTTCTTTACCTGAAGCCTTACTTGTTTACTAAGTGCCAGCTATGTGGAAGCTCATTTAATTCTCATGCAAACAGATAACATCGATAGTGTCAGTACCTTGCCTTACAAGTGTGGAAGCAAAGACATTAAAGGTCACACAGAGCAGGTGACTGAGCACAGCTGTCCAATCCAGAGTCCTCTTGGACCAGTGGAAGACATCACACACTAAAATGCCTTGTAATCATGATAAGATGTGGGCTTTTTCTAGAGGCTGAGGAAGCAGTGGTCCTCACCCCATATGGCCCTCTCTGGGGGCACCAACCCTCTTAGAATACAGACAGGACTCCACATGTTTCACCCTGGCCTATTTCAATACATAAAGAGAGCTCCTTCCATGTTCCATGCTTGTCTAAGTGGCTTAATGAGAATGGAATTAGTGCATTCCAAAGTCCTGGTGGGCCATATAGCTTACACTGGGGGTACATGGTTCACAATGCTCTAAGAAATATGTGAGATGCTCTTACACACCTGTTCTGAGAATCCAGTACTCCCTACTGAGAGCCAGCTCAGTGAGGGATGAAAGCCGCAAGGTCTCTCAGCAGGGTTCCCTTTAAATGGAACCACACAAGAACATATTTGTTCCTCAAAATTTTTTCCTAATGACACTTGTCCAGGCCCTCTGTCACATATTCATCCTGATGTCTACTGTGATTTCAGTGTTTTGCAGTAAGAAACACCTCATTCTCGATTGTTAGGAAGCTTCTTTATTGCAAAGTCCAAGCTTTTGAGTAGGACAATGCACTCTCCCTAGATCATGATGTGGTGTGGGACTGGTTGTCACACCATGTTCAGAAATACTTCTGTCTGTGCTGGCGTGAATCATGTAAACCTCAAATATTCTGACTCAGAGGGAATGACCCTGGAGGCTTGTTTGAAAAGAGGGCCCTTTAGAGTAGATTTGCAAAAAGCTGGCTCAGCAAGTCTGGGTTGGCACAGTGGAAGACAAGTCGACACCTGCCAGTGAGTTCTGGGGCTCCCCCTTTCTAACAAGGCCCTTTTTTTCAGAGAGGGAGCTCCCATGGGTATCGAGTGCTCTAGATGTTCTTTGCACAGAGCCGGGTTCTTCTCTTGAGGGACTCCCAATCCAGCGAGCATGGCAACGGCCGCGGAAGAGGGCACTTGGCGCCTTTCACTGGTAGGGCCTCATGACATGGCCATGCCTGCTCCAAGGGAAGCTGAGAGATGTAGTCCTTGGCTGGGCAGCCATGTGACCGGGCTGGACCTGCACTATGGTGGAATCGTGGGGCACATGGCCTGGGGCAGCAGGCAACACGGTGCTGGCTGGGACACACGGTTGTATAGGACTTTCCTGTGAACTCTAGTGATTTTTATTGGGGTGGTCTCAGACCTTAAATCAGTATACAATTTGTGAGCATCCTCCCCTACCCCCAATTTTGGGTGGAAACCGCCACCAGTAAGAAAGTATCCTTTGATGGCAGTTGCCTTCCCAGTAGGTGTGTGCCGTGTGCGCAGCCACATGAAAGGCAGGAAGGAGTTCGCACGCTCAGACCGTTACACTAGCATCTCAGCATCTCCTGGGCCGAGCTCCACTTGTCTCTCAGATTCTTTCTTGTTTTTTTCTTTATCTCCCTTAAAGAATAAGGTTTGTTGACTTGAGGAGAGAGACAAGCTTTTCTTTCTGTCACCATAAGCTTTCAGAGATAAAAAGGGCCTCCAGCATTTTCCTTGGCGGCATGGCTACCCACATAGCCACATCTAGCACAAAAGAAGGGGCAGAGAGAGTTTCCTGCCAGGAACTCTCCAGAAATGGCGCTGGAGATCGCAGTCAGCCTGCGCAGCTACCTCTCAGATGCTCCAGGGTCAACACCCACGTCTCCTATTTAAGGATGTCAGGTAGGGCCTCTTTGTGAATAAAGAACGGGGCCTGGGGGCCCACAGCCACTTTGGTCTGGTTTCTGGTACCGCCATGCCGAGGCCTCACTGTATGACTGAGCAGAAGGCAGGAGAGTGGGAGTTTCTGCCCCAGGAAGTGGGGTTTGAATGTGGGAGCAGGCGGGCTGAGAGCAGACCCACGCTCCTCTTGGTTCCACTGTGTTATGTGATGCTTTTGCCAACTAGGTCACAGCTTGGTCCATTTGATTGCCGCGTTGGGATGTTCAGAAGCTGATCTTGCATTCCTTCTAAGATCTTTGTATATGCAGTGTCTTTAATTTTCTAAAAAGTGATCATCTTCCCCCAGCTTCATTCCATGTCCTCTAAATTCATTTAACTTAGTTCATCGTGTGTTTATTGAGTGTCCCTGCCCTACATTGTGCCGGGTGAAGTGCGGGATGCAGATAAAGCAGAAGGTACAGGGTCTGCCTTCCAGGAATTTACAATTAAGTTGGGTCTTGCTAGGTGGAAAGTAGTTGTATATTAAAGTGACACTGCTAGAATTCCCACTCGGAAGGGAGCAGTGTGTGTTTAGGAGAATACTTTCATAAATGCTAGAGGGCAGAAGGCAACACCCAGCCCCAAGACTCGAGCTATGGCCAGGCGGTTCTGTGTGACAGGTGGGAAGACATTGCTGATGCAGACAGAGGAGAAAAGGAGAGGCCCTGAGGCTTCCATGCACAACTCTGCTCATCTTATGACAGAACTGCAGCTCTTCAGGAGAGTATTCAAGCCCACAATGCCCTTGGTGAAGGTTTTTGGTTTTGTTTTTTGTGGAAACTGAGAAAAGCATTGAACTTTGCACCTGGGCAACCCAGACAGGGGTAGGGCAAGTTGAGGGAGCAATGACATTGGGGCCACGAGAAAGTCAATCCCAGAAAGTACAGAAATCATGGGCAGCCTGGATACTGTAAAGCTAGTATTTTGTCCATATTTATCCAAATTCCTGAGGCCATAGAATCCCTGGCACTTAGATTCCATATTAATATCCTAATCAGATTATAGCACCAAGTAGAGGAGTTCATGTTCAAAAACACCTAGGCTTATGAGACAGACAAGGAGACTGAATCTTCAGCAATAACAGGAAGGGCTGAAGCACCTGTGAACATCTGTGAAGGGTCCTTCTGCCCTTGAGGTCACCTCTCTCCTTGTCCTTCCAATCAACCCACAAGAATGGCCCAGGCCTTCTGTGCATGTCATGCTAGGAGAGCTCAGGAGGAGAGAAGAGACACGTGCTGGCTCTGAGAACCTCGCAGCTGTCTGGGGAATGGGGCCCCTGGGAGGAGTTGATGCTCATTCACCACTTGCTGGATCCAGACCTTTCCACATTATTTTATTGATTCATCAGGTCAGCTCTGTGAACTCAATGCTGCTATGCTCGCTGTGCAGATAAGGAAGCTGAGGACCCAGAGCATCTGAGCAGCCTTGCTGAGATCGTAGAGCTGTCCTCGGTCACCCTGGACCTTGAATCCATCTGTCTGGCTCCCAGTGCCCTCACTGAAATTGGTCTCCATGGCCAAAAAAGTGTGGTCACAACTCAGATTCTAAGATGCAGGACATAAACCACAGAGTTGAAGGGACAGGGGACAGTAGCAGGAATGGTCAGGGAAAGTTACACAGGGAGTATAGCTGGCCTGGGGCCTAGCTGGGGCAGAGGGCAGGTGTGGATGTGGGGGGCAGGGGCCCACTAGGGGCCCAGGTTGTCTCCCGGGCATCACAGGTCACAGGCTGCCTTTGACTTCCTTGTGGGGCCCCAGCCCCACAGACTGCAAGCAGAAACTGCAAAGCCTGTGATCCCATCTCTCCGGCTCTGACTACTATTTCTGAGGCTCCAGGTATAGTTGCCTGAGTCTCTATCTCCTCAACACAAAATTACTGGGTTAGGGGAGATAAGCACTATAATCCTTTTAGGCTAAATAAAAGAAAAAAAAAATCTATGGTTCTCCCAGTAAATTCCTATTACTTTGCATCCAACCACTAGAGAAAGATTTGGGTTTGTGAAATAACTTTCAGGACTAGGACGGGTTGTCTCTCAGACGTGGCTGTAGTGGCAGAAGCTGGTCTTTTTTTCCCTCCCTCCCTCTCGACTTTTTTCTTCTTAATGTTAATGAAGTACCATTGTTTGACATCTTTGTTAACACTGTGAGTATACAGGACTTCTCCCTTCAGATGTGGGCACTGTGGCTCTCCCACTAGCAAAGCACCAGGTCACTCTATTGTGCTCTCTCCCCTCCCCCCTGCATGGCCCTCCCCTCTCCTCCCCTCCTGACTTCCTTCCTCTTCCTCTCCTCTCCCCTCCCCCCATGCCTCAGATCTATGGTCACCTTTCAAGGGATGGTTTTATTTCTTTTTTAAAACTTTTTAAATCTTTAAAATTATTTATTTATATATTTTTTATATCATTGTTCACTTTTATACAATGTTTGCTTTCTCCTCTCAGGTGTAGCCCCCATAGAATTCCCACCACCAATTCACCCGTGCACCATCACCATAGTCCCTTGTTTTTTTTGTTTTGTTTTGTTTTATTTAAATTTATTTATTTATACAAGCACTGGGTATAGTCAGAAGTGCGGGAGGGTGAGAGAATTCACCAGAGCTAGAGCGGGGAACAGAACAGGCAGACTAATGAAATACACTGCTGAGGGGAGCAGCAGGCACGGCAGGAGAGGTCTGTGCACCATGTGGGACCCTCCCAGGTGGCCAGGGATCCGGGGATCGAACCGGCACTGCAGAGGCTGAGGGCAGATTTGCAGCCCTGTGCTCAACCGCTGCGCCACCAGGGGAGGCCCACCTTAGTCCCTTGTTTTGATCCCTCTCCCTCGTCCTCCCTTGCAGAATGTCTCTGATTTATAGTTGCCTGTTAATTTTGTTGTTTTTTTTTTAATTTATAGTTATTCCCCACCCCCCCACCGAATCTCAAGGGTTGGTTTTAAAGTTTGCCTTTGTCTGACCATTTGTTTGATTTCTTTATATTCCACATATAAGTGAGCTCAGCCAGTATTTATCTTTCTTCCTTTGGCTCACTTCACTTAGTGCAAGCCCTTCCCTGCTGGTCTTTTATGTGCCAGGACAAGGGGGGCAGATGACCTTCATCGTCCTAGACCCATGGAAAGAAAGAGAGGCTGGCACCCCTGTGTCCTGTGGCCTCAGCGATGTGTTCCTGTCGTTGTTAGTTTGTGTGAGCAGCGGGCAGCAGGGCTGGGCTCCCCAGGCCCTGGGGACAGTTGAAAGTTTCCCAGGGCTTGGAGGGTGGTGGAGTCACCTGCCATTTTCTGGCTCTAGAGGCACCACCTTGTATGTAGGTTTTATTTTATTTTTATCTTAAATGAAATTTGAGAAAAACATCAGTTTTTAAAATGATTTAAAAGAGTGTTTGCTTTTAAATTAACTTGTTTTAGAAGTTCTCAAAATATATGAGGGAAGAAGAAAGAGGAAATAGTCTAAAAAGAGGAATAAATACTGTAGCAATTTGTTGGGTTAGTTCCATGGGCTGATGAAATATTGATTGTAAGCTGCTGTCTACACACCTCATTTCAGGGTTCTGGGGTTTGTCCAGGGGCCCCAGTGTTGTGACATAAATTTTGTGTAATCAATCAATTTATTATTCAGTCCCTATCTCACGCACACATTCATAGTCTCTCTCTCTCTCTCTCTCTCTCTCTCTCTCTCTCTCTCTCTCTCTCTCCCCCCCACACACACACACACAGAGGGCTCTCAGTGGTCATCAGTTTGTACTGCGGCCATTCAGAGTAGACTGGCTCCCAGGCAGCCCCAGCCTCCTCAGGGGTTTCATGCTCTCTGCTTGCCACTGGCTTTTGATCAGGTCATAGGACACTGATGATGCTGGTAACAGACAGGAATATAACATGTTTAATTTGGGAAGAGAATCTATATAAATCAAGATGTTCACAAAGCCAATCTAGTGAGAGACCTTGAGACAACATGATGTGTTAAAAGCCTAGGAAGAAAAGAATCTTTTCAAAACCAGGAGGCAACTTTTGTTCGGCTGTCAGCTGGAGGTCCACTTGGATTTTGGTGGGATGCCTTTAATCAATTCACTGAGACTTCAGTCTGTGGCTTTGGTCAACTCTGTAAACTTCTACATTGTGTCTCCAATACTCTGGTATTTTGTAACCATCTCTTCCTTCCCTTCAACAAATCCATCACAGATTCAACAAAATGCAGGTTTCTCCCACAACCATCTTTACAGTGACCCTTACACATTAATATGAACATCTGTAACATACTATGTAGGACAATACTGCTATTAATTTACTTGGAAGCTTACTGTATCAGACTTGTGCCCAAGTCCAAAAGTCTCTCCAACTGTCCAAGAATTCTGTCTTCACATAAGACTGGAAATCATGAAATATAGAAAGAAATACAGGCAAAACGCTGCATGGCATACACCTCAGTAGCATCTTTAAAGACACATCAACCAAAGCAATGATAGTGAAGGCAAAGATAAACAGCTGGGACTACATCAAATTAAAGAGCTTCTGTACAGCAAAATAGACAGTAACCAAAACAAAGAGAAACCCCACCGATTGGGAGAAAATTTTCACACACAACAGTAATGATAAAGGACTGATCACAAAAATCTACCAAGAACTGATGAGACTCAACAAAAACAAAGTAAATAATCCAGTCAAAAATGGGCAGAAGAGCTAAAAAGAAACTTCTCCAAAGATGACATGCAAATGGCCAACAGGCATATGAAAAAATGTTCAACATCACTTGTAATCAGGGAAATGCAAATCAAAACTACAATGAGATGCCATCTTACACCAGTGAGAATGGCACATATTAAAAAAACTAGCTACAACAAATGTTGGCGAGGATGTAGAGAAAAAGGAACTCTCGGGCCTCCCGGGTGGCGCAGCGGTTGAGCGCTGGGTTACGAAGCTGCCCCCAGCCTCTGCAGCTCCATTTGGATCCCCGGCTGCTCCCCCATCACCGGAGGAGGGTCCCACATGGCGCGCAGACCTCTCCTGCCTCCCGCTGCTCCCCTCAGCAGTGTGCTTCAGTCCTTCTGCCTGCTCTGCTCCTCGCTCTGGCTCTGGTGAATTCTCTCACCCTCCTGCGCTTCTGACTGTACCCAGTGCTTGTATAAATAAATAAAAAAAAAATAAATCTAAAAAATGCTGTCTAAAAAAAAAACCCAAAAACCAAAAAAAGAGCATAAAGGAACTCTCCTGCACTGCTGGTGGGAGTGCAAACTGGTCCAACCACTATGGAGAGCTGTGTGGAGAGTCCTCAACCTAAAGCTAAAGATGGAGCTTCCATATGATTCAGCAATTCCACTCGTAGGTATTTACCCAAAGGACACAGAAACATTAATTCAAAAGGGCACCAGCACCCCTATGTTTATAGCAGCACTATTTTAATAGCTAAGCTATGGAAACAACCCAAATGCCCAAAAATAGATGACTGGATCAAGAAGTGGTATATATACACCATGGAATATTACTCAGCAATCAAAAAAGATAAACTCATGCCATTTGCAGCAACATGGGTGGAGCTGGAAGGGATCATGCTCAGCGAAATAAGCCAGAAAGAAAAAGAAAAATACCGGATGGTCTCACTCATAGCAGGAATCTAGAAAACCTAAATAAGGGACCAGGAAAAAGACCAATTATAATAAAGTAAAAATCAAAATCAACAAGCAACTATAAACCAGAGACACACTGGAGGGGGGAGAGGAGGGAGTAGGATCAAAACAAGGGAGGTGGTAATTGTATGGAGACTATAATCAAGATGAAAATGCATACATTGTGCAAAAATGAAAAATTATGTGAAAAAATGTATAAAATTAAATAATAAAAAATAAAATAAAATAAAAAGAATACAAATCATTAAAAAAAGAATTCTGTCTTCAAACCCAGCCACATTTCTATTCCTAGAAGAAGCTCTGGTTCTTGGGGAGCTCAATGCCTGCTTCCTTAGCCATAAGCTAGGAATAATGAGAGTACCAACCCCATTGGATTGTTGTGAGGATAAAATATGATAGCATATATGATGCACTTTGGAAAAAAACGCTGGCCCGTTGTAAATGCTTAGCAGTTACTGAGCATCCTAGCTTATGGCTAAGGAAGCAGGCATTGAGCTCCCCAAGAACCAGAGCTTCTTCTAGGAGTAGAAATGTGGCTGAGTTTGAAGACAGAATTCTTGGAGAGCTGGAGAGACTTTTGGACTTGGGGACAAGCCTGATACACTAAGTTTGCTATTATCTTATTGAGCTAGATGTCTTGCTTACTGGAACAATAGATCTCATTCACTGTTTTCCAATTGCTGCTCCTGATTTCGAAGGATTTGGTAGTGGATAAAAGAAAGAAAGCAGTAAAAATTGGCTCTCCGATGTTGAGTCTGGGTGAGTGGTTCTCCAGGGCTAATACAAATGTGGGATTTATGATTGAGAAGAAAAGCCACGTGTTTTTCTTTCAGTTCAGGACCAGTGGGTTCAGTACAGTTATTTGTAAGGAAGGATGCTAATAGCATGATTGTGTTTATTGTTTTTAAAAAAAAAATAGTAGCTCTTTCATCCTCCAAGTGTCTCATGAGACTGTGTGGGAGTTTGGGGACAATATGTGATGCCATCATGTTCTTTGTACCAAAATGGACATAGGACACATCTGAGATTTAGAAACAGAGAATCTGAGTAGAGAGCCTCACTCAGGGGAGAGAGATAAGTCTAATTTTAGACATATGGTAGTTGAGGCGAGAATTAAGTATTTGAGTAGAAAAATCATTACAGAAATTAGGAATATGATAAGGAAGTCTAGTGAGAGAAATTAGGAGAAGAAAATAGCCCTCTTCAGTGACCTAAAGCTCATCTCTAAAGCCATCAGAAGGAATGTCTCCCTTGAGAGAGAAGGTAGCGAGAGATGGGAGGCTCTGTTTCCCCTTTTATGTAAGATGTTTTTAAATCAAATACCTTTTGATTTTTTTTCAGTAACACTGGATTGGGGACTGTATGCTGGGCTGGTCTCAGTGGGCATCTTAAGTGTTGTCATGATTCTCCCAGCAAAAATACTACTGTTGAGAAGAAGAGGTAAGTGTCTGACAATAAAGAGATTCTTATCAGGCTCTGTGGTAAGCGGGGGACCTCTTTCCACAAGCACAGACTTGCTCTCACCATTTGGGTTTTATGCATGAAGCCCTTTGTGAAAACACTAAATAAATATATCTTAGGACCTCACAGAATGGTCCAGTTGAACATCTTGGCTAGTAGGTTATGGGGATAGAAAGTGCTGAATCTGCCAAGGAGACATTATGCAGCTCATTTCAATCCAATGTGACTAGCCTGTGTAGAGGTAATACAGGCTGCCTATGGGGCCAGGCAAGAGGTATAACAGTACTCACAGAAATAGTACTCTTGTATCTCATCCAAGAAAAGTTCTAATTACTGACAAATAAAAAGACACTCTAAGATGCTTTCATCCAAGGGTTGATACCTTTCAACAATTTCTTCTTAAACTTTCAATGCTCTCTGGAAGAAGTAGGGCAGTTGCTTCTGTGTGGCTTAGCAGTGGAGTAACAGAGCTGCAGACAGCCTAAGAGATTCATATAAGGTTAACTGGTTGATAAAGAAACCAGAACCTTAACCACATCTCCCCTCTAGCACGGTAGGTTCCAGTGGGAAGACCAATAGATTGTCAGAGAAGAGCAGAAAGAACTCTCTTTACTAAGATTTTAACACGTTTCTACTCAATGGGGACAGTGTGCAATTTATGAGTTGCTTAAAGTCACACTAAATAGAATGGGAAGAAAGCAGAAGGATCCAAACCATCACAGCCCAATTATTCCCTTGCCCTTTAATATCTTCTGCCTCTTCCAAATTGCCAATAATTCATGATCTCAGGGGCACACTGTCCACCTCCCACCCACACAGGAGTCTGAAAGTGCTGTCCCAGACCAGGACAGATCCAGGGCTCCCCTCCCGTGGTGAACCTAGTCCTCACGGCACCAAGCAGACAGCAGATCTCATTCTCAAGTAAATCAATATTCTCCACGTGCCGCCTCCTCGGAAAAGCCCTTACCTCAGCACTGTGATCTTGGTTTTGCTTATATAAGAAGATCTACAACACAGCTCAGCCGCCCACTTTTGTCTCATTTCCTCCACCCAAGAGTTAGCTGTGGGGGAGACCAGCCGGGGTGATTCAGATAGAAATAATGAAAAGAGCCTTAAGAGAAGGGACCTTCCCCCTTCTCTCCTTTATTCCCTTGGGTAATAAAAATGCTGAAATACAGGTGTTGAGAAAACTGAGATTATAATATACCATCTGGCTATTGAGGTGCTGGGTCCACCTGCACTCCTTCCTCAGCTACATTCTGCCTGTCCTGTGGCTGTGCTCTAAGGGACTAGTGCTTGCCACCCTACTGTGATCCCTACCACTCTCCCCACACACATCCTCATCCTTATCTCCAGGAATCTAGTATTCTTTATAAACAAAGATCACACAAACTCTACCTCAAAGCTATGGAAAAATCTATACTTAATAACTGTACCTCCTCCCCCACCAACACACACACACACACACACACACACACACACACATACACACAAGACTTGGTCCAACTTTTAAGGTTTTCAAATGAACTCTGGCAAGTCCACATCCAGGAGAACACACTGGTTAAGTGCATGGGTTTAGTATCAGACAAACATATTCAAATGCAAACTTTGTCACTTATAAGCTTTGTGACTAAACAATGACTTAACCTCTCTTCTGTAAAGTGGTAATAATATTATCATAGTTTTGTGGTAGGAATCTATGAGTCAGTACCCGGAAAGCAATAACACAGTGTTTTTCGTGGATAGATGAGAGACAGGCAAATAGGTG
Organism: Talpa occidentalis; assembly: GCF_014898055.3. Taxonomy (NCBI): domain Eukaryota; kingdom Metazoa; phylum Chordata; class Mammalia; order Eulipotyphla; family Talpidae; genus Talpa; species Talpa occidentalis. Next base: position 69,827,833 of record NW_023601212.1, read on the forward strand.
ATAGATAGATAGATAGATAGATAGATAGATAGATAGATAGATAGATAGATAGATAGAGAGATAGAGAGAGATAAATACACAGATAAAGAGACAGAGCATACATGCACAGGCACACACACACAAACACACAAAATTCCTTTATATAGGTAAGTTAAAGCTTCAATGTATAAGTCCTACAACCTGCAGAGAGCAGCACTGGAAGCAGCACTCAGCAGATTAAAGAATTTAACTCTTGGCAGCACATCAACTCAGTTGAGAGTTGATGAGGACGAGAGTCAGTCTACACTTTGATTTTTCACTTATGGTAAGAGGGGATCCAATGAGATGACATTTTGTCCAATGCTACACAGCCAATGAGATCTAGAAGGTAGACGGCCTAATCCTAAAGCCAGGACCTTTTTTGGTGGATACTAAGACCGCATAAACTTTGAGGCATGTTGAGCTAGCTCCTGAAAACCTTGCACTGGGAAGAAAAACATGAAACTAAATTATCCCAACCCAGTATTTTTGAGAGAAGTAATGTTTGACCTACTTTTTCCATCTGTCCTACCATTTCATATTGTCTCCATTCTAAATTTCAGCCTGATTTGACCTGACAGATGGAAAGCCCTATTCTCGATTTGCTCCCTTTATAGGACTAAGACTAGTGTTGCGTGGGATTTTCTAGCTTTGCAAACATTTGTGGATCAGAACAGAAAGTATATATTTCATAGAACTAATTTGAAATCCCCTCTGTTACTTTCTCTGCTCACCCAGCTGCTAGCTTTCATTCTACACACACATTCCTCAGTCGTTTTTGAGGGCCCCACTGGCTGCCCATCACTATCTCCCCAAGGATCACATAATCATGCTGCCCTTACACCTCCTTCACCACATACATACTTATATACATGTATGCATACACACATACATACACATGTTTATGCATACATACATATTAAGTCCCGTTCCTTCCAAATTGATACTGGCCTCTCGTAAGTTCTACTGTCTCAGAGACATGCTCTTAGCTTTTAAAGAAGATAAATTAATTGATGTTAAAATAAGTCTACCCTAAACACTTTTTGTGATTTCGTCTAGGTCAAACCTCCTTTGTCTCTGCCTAGACTTTGCAATTGTCCTCAACCTCCACACTTCAGTCTGTTACTTTCACTCCATCTTTCTCTCCACTACATGCACATGCAAAGAATAGCATGAAACATCTGAAAGAATGAGATAGACCCACTGCACTGTTGTGGAAAATGTCCTTAACACATTGTAAATAAATGTGAAGGTCAAGTTACAGAGAAGTGTGTATAGAATGACCTATTAGAATTAAAAATATCTATAAAAATTTAGTAACACCTAGAACTGTATTGTATAACTGGTAGTCTGTTTGAAGTTGGCTGTTTGAAGTTGATTAGAATAAAATAAAATTTAGAATTCAGTCCTTTAGTTGCATTAGCCACAGCTCAATAGACACAGGCTACCATACTAGACAGATATGAAACATTTCATCATCACAGAAAGTCCTATTACACAGAGTTAGTCTGGAAAGGATATGTGTTGAACAGTTAAAAGCAATTACTTCTGGAAATGAAATTGTGATGGCTAATGAAGCAGGGAACATCATTTTTACTCTATATGACTTTAATTTTTACTCTATATGATTTTAATTTTTGTAATGAGAATGGATTATTTCTATAATTTTAAAAGAAAAAAATTAAGACTGGTTAAAATGAAAATATTCCAAAGATTCTAAGTTCTGAGCAAAATTTCCAGATACTAGGCATTATAATAATTCACTGTAGGTTTATTTTCCAAATGGTAGCAGGTGTATTAGCCTCCTTATACCTGCTCTCCACTGCACACACCAAGTCCCCAAGAAATAAGGAGGCAAGAAAGCTGCAAGAGAAGCAACATGCTACAACTGGGAGAATACAAAATAGGTGTAAATCACTAGCCCTGCCCTCAAAGAACTCAGAATTCTATTAGGAGACCAGATAATGCACATTAAACAATAGATATCAAAATAAAAATGGAATGGTTACCAATTATACCTAACACATGTTGGGGATTTGCTATGTGTCACGCAATTTTCTGAACCCCAGTATCATGACAATAACCTAATATTGTGTGACAAGCAAACAGAGGATTGCGACTCAGGGATTTGTTCCTGTTCTGCTCTTGGAGAATGGGGAGAAGGAGTAGAAACCAGACAGTTCTGAGCCCGGTGTTCACACTGAGAACCAGAGAGAAATAAACATTGTGGTTTCTTCTTACCAGGTAAAACGGACCAACCAACAGTGGAAGAAAAAAACCGTACTATCTATGCCCAAGTCCAGAAATCAGGTGTAAGTTCTATACTTTTTTTTTCTTGGGTGAAGCCATCACATTTCCCATATGATTCCTGGCCAGTCCACTTTGCATGTTGGACATTCATTTACATGGGAGCAAAAGGAAATTAGGGAAGCAGAAGTCAAGTATAGGAGTGCTTTATAAGGGCATGAAATTTTGGTATTAGATGGGACTGTTTGTTATTTGAAATAATGGAAAACACTGGGTAATCTTCTGGTCATCTATTTCTTCTTAGGAAAAAAATGAGGAAGCTAGAGATACACGATCTATGACACTTTCTTGCTCTGACAATCTAGAATTGATTGTTCTGTGTTATCAAACTATTTCTCTAGGAAAAGGGGCAGGCTTGAAGAGAAGGGAAAGGCTTAGAAACACTATTGTGTGATGCATTGGGCTGATCCAAGTCTGGGAAGCTTGCAAAGTGCTAAAGAGACAAGGAAGGAGGCTCTTGAGGATTCAGTTAATAGCTAGAGGGTGGTTAAGAGATGGAAAATGCCATGTAAGTTGGAGAGAAAAGAAAGCAAAACTTTGATGGAGTTGGACTGAAACAGAAGAGAGGTACAAAAAAAACAGTCTTGATGAAATTGAGGAGTAGATGTGCCAAAAGGAAGAAGGTAGGAGATTATGGTTTGATATGAAAATATAGTTTTTCAGATAGGAAAGCAATTCAAGGTGATATAGAGGCCAGGCTCTGACCATTCCCTCTGTGTGTGTGTGCCCAGGGCTGGGGGGGTGGGGGTGGGGAAAATTCTGGAGTAAAGGAAGAAGTGAAGGTAAAGACAGCTTTGATTAGTACCTTATAAAATTCCATCAGTAGCAATAAATGCATTTCTGATAACTACAGATGAACTATTGGACAAAGCTCTTATTTCCAGCTCTTTCTGCTCCTTTTTGTCTGTGCAAGCATATTTTTTCTCCCTTCCTTTCTTCTAATAAAACTAATCTTAAAAAAATTTTATTTCTACTGTCCCCTAGTGGTGTGGAGGGTTAATTACACAGATCTTGGCCACCACTGACAACTAAATTTCATTTTTGAGACCCCCAAGAACAACCTCTACCCTCCACCCTCCACACATTCAAGTAACCAGGTTTAACTCTGATGTAATGTCTTCCCTATCCTCTATATCCCAGGCTGCTAGGATCCCTCTTTTTACTGTCAAGTATAACATATATACAAAAAAGTGCACAATATATAAATGTCAGCTCCATGAATTACCCCATCTTGGTGTCTAGTAAGACAAATCTCCCCACCTTGCTTTTCTTCAAGTTAATTTTATTTTTTACTATTTTTTTGTCCCTGTGTACTTTCATCTGTGTTTTAGAATCAGCTTCTCATGTATCACAAAAGGGAAAAATATTCCTATTAGGACTGCATTGAATAAACAGATCTATTTGGGGAGAAATTACATCTTTCATTATTAGCCTTCTAATTCCATGGAACTAACACCCAGAAGAACAAGGAACAAAAAACAGAGCAAGCACCCCCAGAGTTTGCTCCTCCCAATCAGATCCACTCTCTCCTCCCCACAGATACCACTTCTAAAAATATGACTTAGTGTTCTGCTGCCTTTTTTTCTTTTATTTTATAAAAATGGAATTTATAGTATCTTTCTTCTTGTTTTTTTTTCTTTTTCTCAAGTTTATCTTTATCAAATCCATACATGTCTTTGAGCTTAGATATAATGCATTCATTTTCAACACTTTATGGAATATCCATATACAAATATACTAGTTTACTTATTCAGGTGACTGTGGATGGACATTTGGGTTATTTCCAATTGCAGGCTTTATGAAAATTGCAGCTATCTCTCTTGGTCAATGTGCACACATGTTTTTGTTGGGTATTATACTTAGAAGTAGAGTATGAATCATAGAGTATGCATATCCTCAAATTCACTAGATAAGGCCAAACTGTTTCTAAAGTAGGTGGATCGATTTACTTTTCTACCAGATACATTTTTATAAGAGTTCCAGTTGCTACTAATCAAAACTTGACATTATCAGTCCTCTTAATTTTACTCATTCAGTTGGATGTGTTTTTTATGGTTTTATTTTGCATTCCCCTAATTACTAAGGGAATTTTACAAAATTTTATGTTTTTATTGGTCATGTTAATATCCTCTTATTTTAAAAAATCCTCTTATTTAAATCACCTGTTAAATCTGTCCATTTTTCTTTGAGTTTCTGACTTTTGATACATTCGTTTTTTAAAAAAGATTTCAGTTTTGGAGCAGTTATATGTTAGCAAATATCCTATTGACCATTTACTGAAAAGATCATCTTTGCCCCCCTGCAGGGCCACCTTGATCATAAACCAAGAGTCCTTATAAGTGTGGATCTATTTTGAAGTTCTCTATTCAAAATAGTTCTCTATTTTGAAGTTCTCCTTTCATCTATTTGTTTCTATACACGCACAGTTACCATGCTGTCTTTACAAATCTGTGATTACAGATTTATTATAGGCTTTGATATCTGGTAAAATGAGTTATTTCTCTTTTTCTCCATCTCCTTTTTTCAAGAGTTCTATGCCATTTTTGGCTTTTTTCATTTTTATATATATTTTGGATTCAGTTTGTCAAGTTCTCCCTAAAAATTCTGCTGGAATTTTAATTAGAATTGCATTGATCAATTTGAAGAGAACATGAATATTTATAGTATTGAGTTTTTTAATTCACAAAATGACATGTCCTTTCTTTCTTGTCTTCTTTAACCTCTCTAAATGATGTTTTATAGTTTTCTGCATAACAGGACTTGTATAGCCCTTACAATTTACTACTTGCCATTTGAGCATTTGATACTGTAGTATACTATCATCATTTCTTATCTTTTTTTAAAAATTTGACATCTATCTGAGACGGTATGATCCTATGCCTTTATTTTATTTTTTTAAATAAATTTTATTTTTATATTCCCCATACAATTGCAACCCCCCCATTTTGACCCCAATCCCTCCCCTCCCACCTCTCACCCCCCAAAAAGTGTCTCTGGTTCATAGTTGTTTGTTGATTTTGATTTTCACTTTCTTATAGTTATTCATTTTCCTGGTCCCTTATTTAAGTTCTCTAGATTCCTGCTATGAGTGAGACCCTCCGGTATTTTTCTTTTTCTTTCTGGCTTATTTCGCTGACCATGATCCCTTCCAGCGCCATCCATGTTGCTGCAAATTGCATGTGTTTATCTTTTTTGAATGCTGAGTAATATTCCATGGTGTATATGTACCACATCTTCTTGATCCAGTCATCTATTTTTGGGCATTTGGGCTGTTTCCAAAGCTTAGCTGTTGTAAACGGTGCTGCTATAAACATAGGGGTGCAGGTGTTCTTTGGAATTCATGTTTCTGTGTCCTTTGGGTAAATACCTACCTTTAAATCACATGTGATGTTGTAAGCCAGGCAAGGGCCATGCTTGTTGAAGGCTTTTAGGGAGCCTCCTCCTTTACATTTCCAGCATCTGCTGGATCCAGGTGCTCTTTGGCATTTGCTGGCTTTTAGCTGCATTACTCCAATTTCTGCCTCCATCTCCACATAACTGTCTTCTCTCCCTCTGTTTCTATTTCTCCTTTTCTGTCTCTTACAAGGGCACTTGTCACTGGATTTAATACCCTACTCTAGGATGACCTTGTTTTGAAAGTCATCTATTTGAATCATTCAGTTACTGCCTGTCTTTTCTTGCAATATTCCTCCACTTACTAAAATATCTGTGAACAAGTAGCATCAGCATCAACTGGGACCTTCCTAGAAATGCAGGATCTTGGGTCCCAACCCAGACCTTCCAAAATAGAAGCCACCTCCTTCTAACAAGATCCCCAGGTACTTCACATGCACCCTAAAGTATGAGAAGCCTGATCTAACCCAAGCACTTCCAGTAATCTGAAATTCATTGCCTCCCAAGGCAACTCATTCCGCATTTGAGCACTTTTAACTTCTAGGAAGATATTATTTTGAGTCAAAATGTGTCCCTAAAATTCCAGTCATTGTTTAAACCAGAAATAGTCTACAGAAGAAATCTAATTCCTCTTCTATATGGCAATCCACCAGCTATATGAACAGAAAGAACTCCTGTAAATTTTTCCCATTTTTTACCTTTTCCATCAGATAGCAAGATAACAAGTTGTCTCCCATTAAAACTTTGAGCTGTAGTTTCAAGTCTTGCTCTATTTCTAGGAGAAGAGGGCAGCGCACCTTATACCCAGGCCCTCAAAGGGTGTTGAAAGGCTGGTTTTACCTTACAGGGATGTAGCCTTCCTTCATGCCTACCCTGCTTGGTCTGGCATCGTAAATTTAGAACAACTCAAAGTAACATCAACAAACATTAGCTGGGCCAGGGCAGTGGGGAGGTGTGAGGGGAGGAGATTATATGTCCAGCTCTGTTTTGTAGGGAATGCAAAGAAATGTAGGCTATTCTTCAAGTAATTTACAGTCTGTTTAGAGAAACAACAGGTGAATATATCATGTGTTTTAAATACAGCATACAGTTGAGTGCCATAAAGTGTGACTTAAACACCTGAGGAATGTGGGCATAGGGAAGGGCATTTAAGTCAGGCTAACCAAAGAAGAAGAATATTCCGAAAAGCCTTTAAGTTACAAGAACTAGGTGGGACTCCCGGCTTTGATACTTCTCGAATGTGTCCATTAGGAAAGTACCAAATATTTTTGGGTTTTAGCTTCTTCATCTGATAGAGATGAGTAGCAGCAGTATTTCGCATAGAGAGGGGTTGTGAGGCAAAGAAGAAGACATGTGAACTTCACTATCACTAAGTTCAGTATCTGGGCAGGACAGAGAAAGAGTAAGACACCACATTAGAGTGAGAAACAGCAGGAACAGCAGCGAGGGGTGGAATGAGCTCTGTATATTGCAGTTGATAGTGAGGGAGGGAGACCAAAACACCAAGAAGACCCTATTCCCTTCAGCTGGCCTGTTAGGGCCACACCCACTGTGAGGAAGAGCTTGAGAAGCCCTGGGAAGAGCTAGTGATGAATTAGGCTGTTCCTAAGGTTGTGAGCTCCAGTATCACTGGGGAGTTCTCGCAAAGTGCCAGGGAATGGGGAAGGTGGGGGAAGATCTTCCACCCAGGAAAGAGGCTAGACCAAAGATTCTAAGGAAAAGTTTCCAACTAAAAGCTTCATTAAACTGTGTTTCTCCTAAAGGACAGTAGGATGGGAAGTAATTCCCTGCTCTGCTAATCTCTTGCTATTGTTGTTGCTCTTATAGTCTGTTCACAAGAAACCAGATCCCCTGCCAGCCCAAGACCCCTGTACCACCATTTATGTTGCTGCCGAAGAGCCTGTCTTGGAACCTGCCCAGGTGAGACCTAGCTGTGCCCTACTCTGTAGAGGAATATTGGGGGAGGGGAGAGGGTGCCATCTGGGTGGAGCTGAAATGAAACAGAAGCCCGAAATGAAACAGGCAGGCCCAGCAAGCAGGCAGCAAGGGACACTGCAACCTTAGTTGCAGCATTTCAGGGAAACTGCTAGAGGCTGCTTACTGGGGCATAAAACAAAAGGTGGGGTTGTAACCCTCCCTACAAGGGGAGCAGGCAGCCCAGGGCCCTGGCAATGTCTAAAGGTCACTGACCCCATGACAATTCCAAATGCTGCCTGACCCTGAGACCTTTGTCTTTTCCTAAGCAGCTGTTTGCATTTGCACTTGTAGGGTGGGTGCCAGGCCCTCCTTTATGACATCTGTTTTGCCCCCAGGAATTAACCTCTATCACAGTCTATGCCAATGTGACGCTTCCAGAGAGCTGACACCACAGGCCAAGCCAAGGGATTTTCTGAAGGAAAATGCAGGAACTGAAATAAATGCTGAACTTGGTCCCAGGTCCCAAGTTCCCCGTGCTGCTCTAACATCTGTTCTCTTCTCTGATCAACTCCCTGGTGATGCTTCTCCACTTCCACCTGTGAGATGGACCAGGATGTGGGGCTTCCTAAGTGGGGCTTGACCTGCTCCACAGGGACAGGCCCAGAACGGAGAGGGTAACACAGCTCCCACCTCCGCGGTGGAAGAGACAATGGAGAGTGTGGATCCAGCAGAGTCCAGAAGGCCAGGTGCCTGCTCTTTGCTGGACGGGACAATAAAGCTGAATGGCAGAAGGCCAGACCATCCCGTGCCCATCTCAGTCTGCTAACCACCAGCCACAAAGCCAGGGAACAGTTTACATTTTGGTTGCCGGAGCTGATTCCCATCAAGGTCCAGACCTGTCAAGGCTCTGTATGTCAGTTTCTCTCTCTGGATGGGTAATAAGGGGTGAGTTCCTTATTATATGTAAAACACTCAGATATACTTTATAAAAGAAGCTAATACAATCAGTATTTTATTTGTAAAGTCCAGAAGCTAAACAGTCAATAAACTGAAAACACAACTTTGAGATCTCTGAGTTTTGAATAATGGAATGTAAATCATTTCCGATTCTTAACAGCACAGTTCTGTGCAAAGGGCTTTCAGATTTATAGAAAAGCAGCAAGTGTTGCGTGCTGCTGTTATGGAAGAATTTGGGATAATCAGAAGTTGTCCCAGATGCTTTTTTAGTCCCCCAAATAATTTTTAAATCCTAGTTTTTTCTTAACTCCATTAGACAACAAACCTGAAGCTTCAACAAAGAGTCTCTATGGCAAAAATCTCTTTTAGGAAAGTTCTATTCTCTGCTTTCAAACAGGTCCTCTTCAATTTAAACTCTCCTTTCTTGTAGATTCTTGGATGACTTTAGTGGACATTAAGAAATCAACTATCTTACAATCACTTAACAGAGGTGACAACTTTTTGGTTCATGGTCTTTACTGTTAGCAGGTAGATTGAGAGGTACCCCAAGACCCTCTGAAGGGGTCCGGCCATCCATGTGCATAAAGGCAAAGGAATTATGACTATGTAAAAGAATTTTAATATAATTTTGTGCAGAGAGAGGGAGGAGAAGAAAGGATAATAATTTCCCAACCAAACACCCAAAGTTACCCATTTCTTTGTGGGTAAATGTCCAGCCAAACAGAGCTGGCCTACTGCAGGGCCTCTGAGGCCCAAAACCTTGCCACAGTCAAAGGTACCTTTTGGCAGGAAACCATAGGAAAGGGACAGGAGGGGCCAAGCAAGTCTGGGATGAAAGGAGCAAAATTAAAGTACCATTCAAGGAAAGCCTGCCATTGTCAACCTCCCTGTGTGTGTGTGATGCATGTGTCTCTTCTAAAGGTCTCTACATGTCTCTCCTCCATGTGTCCCTTCCAAGTCCTGTGCAAGTCCGATGCTGAGAAGCAAGCAGGTCCTTCTTCTCCACATGTCTCTCTCCCCATATCTCTCCCTGTGTCTGTGTGTCTCCTCCTGAGCCCATCTGCCTTCTGTGTTATATAGCTTCACCTGGCCACTCAGCTCCACCCCTCAGTAGGTGGGGCTGGATATATGGAACCTCTCTTTTTATGGAGCTGCCTCTGTTGCATTAGTTACCTTGAGTCTTACCTCTGTCCACATTTAGTTCTGGTGTATCTCATTTCCTGGTACCAATTTCAACTATAGTATTCTTAGTTACAATCAACAGAAATCAACTCTGGAGTTTTTTATGTGAAAAGAAGTCTACTGGGAAGATATTGGTTGGTTCACATAACTCCAGAAGATGCTGTAAAACCAAACTTTGAATATGCACAGGAGAAGGGAGGTGAGGCTGTGGTTGGGAGGACAGTCCAAATCACAAACCAGAAGAGGAGTGACCATGCCCGCTCACATCACTGCCACTGGCCCAGGACGAGACCCACACTCTGCCACTCCCTCTGTCTCCAAGAGACTGGGGCACTCAATATTGCTACTGCTTTGTCTGTACCAGAGTGCCTTATCCAGTGTCCCTTCATCTTTTCATCTCTAGCTTCTAATTCAGAATTTGGGACTGCGTGGACATCTTTGGTTACATGTCCATGTTCTACCTCCAAGGATATCTGCATCTTCCACTTTCACCATGGCTGGTGGGCTCTGCCTATCATGAGTAAGGGAATTCAATGAAATGTGACATTGAACACGCAAGAAAATGCCCAATGCATTCACTAGCTATTCTGAAAATCTAGCAGCTACTAACAAAGGCTTGTGCCCTCTGGGTTTGACTCTTTGCTCCTTTACTACAACTCTGATTGCTCAGACAGCTCAGTTCCTATCACTTGGGTTTTTCTTCTGACTGAATTCTATCTTGTGGAAGTGCAGAAAAAAAGAGGCTATTCCCTTGGAAGTCCCTGACCTTGCTCAAGTCCTCACTGGGAAGACAGCTGAGTCAGTGGAAGTCTTCAGGTAACCTTCATACCATGCTGGATATATGTCTGCCACCACCAGCCCAGGCTTGAGAGGGAAAGCAGAGTACCCTGCAGATTATACCCTTACCTCTCCCCTTCTCTCCAAAACCCCTATGGCTGAGCTGGAGCTCTCCTTTTCCTCAGGCTTAAACCACACACACACACTCACACACACGTACACAAACAACAGATAAGAGTTCCCTTGGTTTCTCCTCTAATGTTTTCTTTTGACTGAGCATTTTCAGTTCTGGAGAACTGAGAAGGAACAGACCCACTCTCTTTTTTAAGGAACTGGTGTTCCAAAACACAACTGGTGGAGCCTCAGCCCTTTTTAGGGCTTTGTCACACAGCCAGGATGTGATGGCGAAGGGAATGTCTGCTGACTGGGCCACCGCTGATCACTGCAAATCATTGCTCTTCCTGAAGCTCTTGTTACTACCTCCTTGCAATGAATAAAATACACATAATTAATCGAGGGAGTCACCCTTTTTGTCTAATGTTACTAGAGTACTTGTAGCACAGCCTGTATTACATTGCATGGGCTTGGGTCTGGGTTATAAGCTGTGAGTTTGTCCCTTTCTAGGGTGTGGGCAAGGCTTAGCTGTGTGCCCTCTGCACACAGCTAAGGAACCTCTTACAAGCACACAAGAAAACTATGTTTAGAGGATTGTTTAATTGTTGTCACTGCCAGAGTAATTCCCTTCCCTGAACATCTTCAAATTCCCCTTGTGGAATAGACCTATAACAGGTTTCTTAACCTTAGCACTGCTGACATTTTGATCCAGATAAGTGTTTGCAATGGGACTGTTCAGTGCATTGGGTGATGTTTAACAGCATCTCTGGCCACTACCCTTTAGCTGTTATTAGCAAATCTCCTGTCCCCCAGTTACGGCAATCAAAAATGTCTTCAGAATGGCCAAATGTCCCACCAATTAAGAGCCATCAATTCAGGGGGCCTCCCTGATGGCGCAAAGGGTTAAGCATCTCACTATGAAGCAATCCGCGGCCTCTGCAGCACAAGTGCGATCCTGGGCCGGCCAGAGAGCAACCCACATGACGTGGCAGACCTCTCCTTGTCTTGCCTGCTGCTCCCCTCAGCAGTGTATTTCAGTCAAGTCTGCCTGTTCTGCTCCCCACTCTGTTGCTGATAAATCCTCTCACCCCTGGCCTCTCTGGCCTGTACCCCAGCTCTTGTATGCATAAATAAATGAATCTTAAAAAAAAGAACCATCAATTCAGAAACATACTGGCTGCCTTGTCATCTTTACATAGCTAACTATGCTTTTAAACCAAGAAGAAAATCTATCAAAAATCATATTTTGAAAGTGGTCAACTGGTAACTTAAGCTTGACTAGCACTTGCCAATTCCCAAGATTATCTAAATATTAGTTAATTAAGTATACTTTTAAAATACAGATGCCCAAGCCCTACCTGAATTGGTATTAAGGTCTAAGGAACCACCTACCTAGAGACTATAGTTACAACCATAAAGGATTTTGTGAAGAGTTCCACACGACAGCCACAAGAGGGAGACACAGCAGCACAGTCCAGTCACTCCAGGGCCCCCAACACCTCTTCCACATCTGAAGGATGTGGACTCAGTCATAGACTCACCGAACTGTGACTGGATTCTATCAGTTCCCAACACCTGCATGTGGGGGAAGAATTGCCCCTGCCCCTCGGAGATAAGGAGATGCAATGTGAATCAGCAACAGACTCTACTCAAGGTTAATTGCAGTAAGGCTAATTGAAATTAGATTATTTCATGGAAGAGTCCCAGTTCAACTGAAAGCTTCACTCACTCAACAAATAGCTATTAAATTCCTACTAAGTGTTAGTGGCATGATCCGTGGGTCATCCAAAGTATACTTGCAATTAAAATATGATCTGCTGGGACTCACTTGAAAATGGAAAGAGATTATATTATAATAACTCTGGAGCATGGTGGGTTAAAACAATTATTAGTCACCCAAGCAACAGAGGAAGTGCCTGACCTTTGTAAAGCACACGAGAGGTGCACCCAACTAGACCTCAGGAGTAAGGAGAGTAAGTCGATTTCAGGTAAAAAGTTCGAAGTTGCAGTGGAAGTGAATTAGAAACCTCCCAGGGGGTAATCAAAGATAAGACTTCATTCAGCTCAGGAAAAAAAATAGAATCAAATTCTGAGGGCTACCTTCATGGCAGTTACACTTTCAACCTGAGACTGAAGAGAATAAAAGGTGGGCTCTTGATAATGATGTACCCACATTTAAAGGGCAGAATGGGGTCTCCCCTGGTGGTGCAGGCGGTTGAGCGCAGTGCTGCGAAGCTGCATACAGCCTCTGCAGCGCTGGTTTGATTCGGTTCGATCCTGGCCCGCTGGTGAGGGTCCCACATGGCACGGCAGACCTCTCCTGTCTCGCCCACTGCTCCCCTTGGCAGTGTATTTCATCAGTCTGCCTGTTCTGTTCCCCGCTCTGTCTCAATCCTCTCACCCTCTCGCGCATCTTGCCTGTCCCCCAGTTCTTGTATAAATAAATGAATGAATCTTTAAAAAAAATAAAGGGCAGAATGTAAAACAACAGCCAAGGACACAAATAAGGTCACTGATCACAGAAGTCGGAAGGACAAGCCAGGTGCCTATTTCAGGAGCTGCTAAAGAGAAAGGGAGCTGAGAAAGGTCACTGGTTTTGGATTTAGTGAGGATTTTGTGAGATGATTTGGAAAACAAGGGAGTAAAAAGAAAAAAATAAATGAGGTAAAGATTTTTAGGTAAGTGAAGTGTGGAACTGATTTTAAATTTCTTGCTAGTTCTGGTCCCAAAAGTTCCTTTGGGGATGTGACTCAAACACCCGTATTCATAGGATTGTGGGCAGCCATGGTTGGAAGGACTTTATAAGACAATCACACAGTTCCTTCCTTGTCCAAATTCCTGGATGTCCAATACCACATCCCCAATATCCTCTACTGTATCCCCAACATTGTAACAGGCTTTGCCACACTGAGTAGTGAGGAGACACTCTCTCAGTAAGGTAGCAGGCATTCCTGGTTGCTGCAAAGTTCTTTAAATTGAATAGACATCCACCTTCCTATCACAGTCCCCTCCACGCACCCAGTGCCTCCGCTAGGCCCACTCTTCTTCTTGGAGTTAATGAAATAAAATCCACTTGTTCTATCTTAAAATCCTCCAAACATATAAAGGCATTGATTCTTCACCTTTTCTCCTACTCACAACTTTCCTAAAATTATCCTATTTTCTTTATAATAAACAAATTGCCTTCTCACTTTTACCATTGTCTGCCAGACAGTAGTGTGTGAACGGGGGTAGCGGGGTTCTGCACAGTAGAGACCAGAAGGGATCTTACGGCCCCCTTGGGTCCTCTTCGGATCTTTTGTCCTCCATCTATGCAGTGCACTTACTGTAGGCCTGTCTGGGAATCTTGTCTCCTGTCCCCTGGAGGCTCTTCTGGGCTCCCCATGATGACCTGGTGTAGTATCTTAGCAACTCTTGACTGCCAACCAGAGAGGAACCATGAATGACTTACTCTTGGAAAGAGATTCAATCAAGTTTAAGTCATCTGGGAAATGAAGCTTCAAGAAAATCTGAATAAAGTGGTAACAGGAGAACAGAGAAACTAAGGAAGGCAGTGGTAGGTGACAACAGAATGTGTTTTAATATACATAGCTTCAAACACTTAAACAAATGGCAGGGATCTTAGCGATCTCTTATCCCAACCCTAGACCCAAGGTAGGCATCTCTTTCAGGGGGAGACACTTCAGTTCCAGAGACATTCCCAGCCATTCCTGGCCCTCGCTCACACCACCTCAGAGGTGAGGAGTATAGAAACTGGCTTGTGAGTTTGGGAAGATGAACTAAGTGAACTCAGCACAGCCTGCTGAGCTGTCTTTCCGGGGGTGGCCTATCTGCAGGAAGCAGCGCGCTGTGGGCTCACATTTGCTCCAAGGGCAGCTGTGATCCTGTGGGGAGACGGGATTGAGCTCGCGTGACTTCCTCCTTCTCCCCATTCTCTTTTCCCCCTTAGGCCTCATCAACAGTATTAAATGATAACAGTAGCACAAACATACTCAGTAGCACTGAGGGGTGCTTATGGGCCAAGCACTGTTCTGGGTGTTGGTCACCTAAGACTGCATTTGCCCATCAGTTTCATCAGTAAAAAAACTGACTTTTTTTCACCATCTATTTTACTTCTGTGTATCTCAAAATTGATTCCCAACTCAGAAGAAGAGCAGATGGGATTTATTACCTCCTCCCGGAAACCTCACACCTTGGTTAACTATTTGCCAAGCCTTCCCTATACCTCCCTCCCACAGACATCTCAGTTTCCCCTTTAAAGAGGTCAAGTTGGAAAATCAGTGTACATTAAAATCCCTTTCCCGAAACTTGCCTATTTTTATCTTGGTTCTTCTCCGAATGAGAAGGTATTCAGAGAATATCTGGATAATTCCTCTTCCATATGACAATTTTTCAAATATCTGAATGTGACTGTTACCTCAATGTGACCTTTGACTGTGGACCAAGCCTCTGAGCACTGCCCCCCTCCCCCAGAGTTCACGGCTTCATTACTTTGAATGGAGTGATGGGAAAATGAGCTGAGTAATTCCCATGGTCTCCTTCTCCTAAAAGTCTATTGTGTCAAAGACTTTCTTCAGCCATGCTTCACAGGACTCATGGCTCTCACACTGTCCTGTCTGTTCTTCTAGAACACAGTCAACCTTGTCAATGTGTCTTAAACTTTGCTACTCAAGACCGAACTCTGCTTCAGACACAAGATACACCCAGGCAGACAAGAGCTGTTATTGTCCATGACGTGATAATGTGCATTCTTTTTGATTTTTGAGTTGCAATTCAAGTCCACAGAAATGGATTGATAGTCTGTTAATTATATTCCTCAATTCATGCCATAGAATCATCACTGGTCCAGGTGTTGCACCTCTTTGTCTTGTTTTTATCTTATTCTTATAGTCTCCCTTTTCTTTTTTTTAAGATTTATTTATTTATATGCAAGCTGGGGTACAGTTCAGAGGCTCAGGAGAGTGAGAGGATTCACCAGAGACAGAGCGGGGAGCAGAACAGGCAGACAGACCAAAAGCACTGCTGAGGGGAGCAGCGGGCAAGCCAGGAGAGGTCTGCCACGCCATGCAGGTATCTCCCTGGCCGGTCAGGAATTGAACCAGTGCTGCAGAGGCTGCAGACAGCATCACAGCACTGTGCTCAACCTGCTACACCACCAGGGAGGCCCTATTCTCCCTTTTCATACCCCATCCTCTGTTCTCTCTCTGCTCTCCACCTCCATGTCCCTGAACAGACACAACTGTCGAATGTGTGCCTATTTAGCCCACTGCCTGCTTCTATTTGTGTGAGTGTTTACACTGCAAATACCTGGAACTATTTTCACACACACGCACATGCTTGCATGCACACTTAGAGAAACATCTCATTCTGCTTCTCAAGTCTATTTTTGTTTTTATTGTTCAATATTGCACATTTTCAGACCTTTCCAAGTTGAAATATGTAGCTTTAATTCAATTTTTTTGAATACTGCTAATATTATATCCTACAGATATGCTATACTTTATTTCTCTGTTGGTAAACACTTTCATTTTTATAACTCTGTTATTACTAACAATGTTAACATAAACAATCATTTCTGTTTTTTTTATTTTAATATCTCTTTTGGTACTTATGTGAGTGATTCTCTGGGCAGTACTGGGGGGTGGAATGGCTGGGTCATAAATTATGCAAATACTCAACACTCAACTCTCTAAATGTATGTAATTGTTCTGCAAAATTTATGCTCCTCCTGATAGTACGTTAGAGCTCTTCCTAGTCCCCTTCCTCATCAGCACTTGAAATTCCCTGAAGTTTTGGCTAATCATTTCTCTAATTTGGTGTATTGTGAGTCTCCATATGATTATTTGGTGTTCCAGTTTCTATTCTATGAATTGCTTATACATAGTATTGACTCATTTTCCCACTAAATAACTTTCTCTTGATAATGTAGAGGTCATCCCTATATATTTTGGATACTAAATTTTAGTTGGTTACATACACTTGTCTTTTAACACTGTGCAGAGTCTCTTTCACCAGGGAGAAAATTTAATTTGATGTAGTCATCAACTTTTCACTTTATTATTATTTTTTTTTTAGTATGTAGGTTAAAAATTGGCATCACCCTTAAGGTTATAAAGACATTCCTCTACATCATCATCTAATAGTTTTAGTACCATTAATCAGTTTTAATAGAGTCAACTGTCTATCAAAATTCTGTATTTTTTGATTTGTTGCATACATCTTTCTTGTTTTCATCAAAATATTAACCATAACTATTTTTAAAATTGTATATACTAATCTGTACCTGTATAGGTCAGCTTCTACTGTCTACTTTTTCTCTTGATTATTAAACATTTTTGTCTGCCTGGGTTTTTTCAGTTGAATGCTGTATATTGTGTATAAAGGGACGAAAATGGCTAAAAATTATTTTCACTCCACCAGAGAGGATCTCCCATTTCATTCTGATAGGCAGACAGTCCAGTCACCTCCGTGCAATAGGAGTGAGCTTCATTAGGTTGGTTTTCTTCTCCCACCTGGATTCTTCATGTATTATCACCGTGGAGGTCACTGATTTGATTTTCCATTTGGTTTATTCTACTTTCACAGCTTTCCTCAGAATTTTTGATCTCCTTTGTTGATCTTTTTCCATCCTGCATCTCCATTATTTTATTATTTAAAGTTTCAGTTTCTATTTCTGTTGACTAATTTTATTTCTTAGGACATTGATTTGCTTTTCTGATTTTCCTTGTATATATCTGTTCTGATTTTCTGTGTTTTGTCCATTTCTTTGAATTTCTTGGTGTGGCAATTTTGAATTCTATATATGATAGCAAAAAAGAGATCACTTTATGGTTGAACTCTGTAGATTTGTTCTCTCTCTGACGTAAACTATTCCCTTGAGGACTCATATGTTGGAGTTTTCTGCTTATTTTGCTATTTTTGCGGGGGGGGGGGGGCGTCCAAAGGGTGCAGAACCTTCCTTTTCCAGCAGATGGTGCTGTGGGGGTTGTTTTGTGTTCGTGTTTGCGCTGTGTTTGTTTTAACTTGTCTTGGCTTGGTGTTTCATATTGTATGATGCTGTATGTCAGGAAGAACTGATCTGTAGCTTTTGAGTCCCGGGTAGGGGAAGGGCCTGGAGTGGTGCAGTTGCTGGTTAAAGTGGTGAGTGAGGGTGGCGCATGTTTGTGTCACCACTGATGGCTCTCCTCTGTGGCTTTCCATCTCTATATTTGTGTCGCCACTGATGGCTCTCCTTTGTGGCTTTTCATCTCTAGAATCTTAGGGTCATGCGAAGTGACACTTCACAGGATCAGCTCAAGTCCTAGGGGAGCGGGGGAGGGGAGGTCTCTCTGTGCCCAGTCCAGGTGGGATTCATCCCACCTGGCTCACCCCAGCACCTCTGCCTGCATCTCCCCTCAGTGGAGGGACTGTCCGCCTCCACACAATCAGCTTTCCCTCCCCAGAGCCACTAGCTAAACACAGAAACACTGATTGCACAACTAGTTCCTGTCCTGACTGAGTCCCTGCCCCCTTTGGTTGTGTAGAATTGAATTTCTTCTGTCTCTTCTGTTGTAGTCAGTGTTGGTCTCCAATGTTCAGAAGGTGCTCTAGTTTCTCCTCAAATCAAGGGATCCTCTGGGTCCAGTGATTCGAAAGCTACTTTTGATTATCCTCCCAGAAGCGAAGCAGGGAACCTCCTCTGACACCATCTTCCCAACCCAGTCTATTTTTATTGGTTGTAAAAAGGAAGCTTCCTTTTTCTTGATAAAGTGGCTTTATACGCCACCTACAAGTAGCTAGGTTTAATCTTTGTTTGTTTTTTTAACCCAGGACTTTTAGGCGTCTGGTTTTTCAGAGATCTATACCTGTTCAAGTGACCAGGTGCCAATAAGGGGTATTAGGTAGGGAACAGGGCAGTGGAACTCCAACATCTTCACTCTCTTGCCATCTTCTGGACTCCACCACCTAGGACCCTCATTTGATCTCAAGCATCCGCTGACTTGAACGATACATTATATGGCTCTTCTAGAATGAGGAGAACAAGACTTGACCAGTAGAATTCACAATGAGGAGGTCATGGATGAACTTGACTGTAGGAGTTTCAGTGGAGTCGGGAGAGGCCTTGGAGAGGGCGATTTGAAAAATAAGGAAACGGAAACATTGACAATGGAGTCATTTCAGTAAGACTTGCTTTTAATGGGAGCGAAGAAATGAGAGCAAAGAAATGGGAGCAAAGAAATGAGATAGTGTTTAACAGAGGATGTGAAACATTTGGAATTAAGTTATAAAGTATATTTGTGTGTTTGTCCACTCATCAGGGAGAAACTGGTGATGCAGGATGGAAGGAGAAAAAAGGAGAGAATCCAAAGAAGAAGGGGAAGAACCACTTTTAACTTAGAGCTGCCATATTGTTCCTCCTGGTAAACAAGTATTTTTTTCTTTCTCTGTTCTGCTTAATTTCCATAATTATTTGTCTTTTCTATGCACACAGAATAATTCTTCTTCCTACATATAGAATTCAATTTGTTTTTCATCTCTATCTGTCTCTAATTTCAGATTGCAGGAATTTTTAAGAAGCATGTACTTTTTTAAACTAACATCAATTTTATTTTTTTTAAGATTTATTTTTTATGCATACAAGTACTAGGGTATAGGCCAGAGGTGCGGAGTAGGGGACAATGTGAGAGGATTTACCAGAAACAGAGTGGGGAGCAGAGCAGGTAGAGCTACTGTAATACACTACTAAGGGGAGCAGCAGGAGAGACAGGAGAGGTCTGCCACGCAATGTGTGTTAGCTCCATGCTGCAGTAGCTGGGGATTCCTTCCATAGTGCTGACGCTTAACCCCTTGTGCCACCAGGGAGGCCCCTAACATCAATTTTATTATTTTAAGTTATTTTTCTTATCTTCACTTCAATCATTTTTGAAAAAAGTAGGAGAGGTAAAGAGAAAAAGAAGAAAACAGGAAGAAAAAGAATTCTGTTTAAAATCTGAACCTTTCCTTATGAACTGAAGATCTGAATTAGGTGATAATAATTGACTCTGAGCAATAGCTTAAAAAATACATGCATCCTGGGGTACATATACACAATGGAATATTACTCAGCAATCAAAAAAGATAAATTCATGCCATTTGCAGCAACATGGATGGAGCTGGAAGGGATCATGCTCAGCAAAATAAACCAGAAAGAAAAAGAAAAATACTGGATGGTCTCACTCATAGCAGGAAGTTAGAAAACCTAAATAAGGGACCAGGAAAAAGACTAATCAAAATCAATAAGCAACTATAAACCAGAGACACACTACTGGGGGGGAGGAGAAGAGAGAGGAAGGGTTAGGGTCAAAATAAGGGGAGTACAATGGTGTGGGGAATATAACCAAAGTGAAAATGCATACATTGTGCAAAAATGAAAAATGATGTAAGAATTATATAAAATAGAATATTTAAAAAAAGACTAATTGTAATAAAGTAAAAATCAAAATCAACAGTCAACTATAAGCCAGAGACACAGAAGGGAGAAGGATCACAACAAGGGGGGTGGGAATTTTACGGGACAAAAACCAAGGTGAAAATGCATGCATTGCACAAAAATGAAAAATGATGTAAAAAATATATAAAATTAAAAAAATAAAAAGAAAGAAACATATGCATTCTGCTGAGAAAGTAGAAGATGGAAGAAAGGGAATACAAAGTCAGGTTTTCAACAGCACGTGACAGCTTCATGACTTCTTTCTTGTTTCTCTCTGCATGCATGATAGAGGTATGTTTTTGCACATGCAGTAATTATATATTTAAGGGAATCAAGCTTGCTAAAAATGTGAAAGGAATACAGTTTAATCCTGTGAAATTAAATAATCTAGGAAGTTCCATTTCCCTTCATTTTCTCCATTGCTCTCCTTATCACACTATGTTGAAATTACCCGTTTCATTGTTGAGCTCCCCACAACAACATGGGCTCAGGAAAAGAGCAAGATAGTTACTTTGCTGCTCTTTATATTGCCAGTTCCCTAAATAGCACCTGACACCTAGTAGGCAGTCAGTAAATACTTGTTGAATAAATAATACTAGGCATTAATGTTATATAATGGGGGAAAACGAGCATCGTAAAGTATAGATCAACTTTTCCTAAGTCAGTTAACTCATACTTCCTTTTTTGTAAAAAAATTTTATTGAAATAGCTTTGGTTTATAACATTATATAGTTTCAGCATTCTGCTGGGTAAAGGGGGTTAATTTTCTGCTGAATGATGAAAATTAGACTTTTTTTCAGACTTCCTAATTAATCTGTCTATAAATGGAGCACAAAAACACAAGTGAAACCAGCTCCCTGCTAGCAGAGTTCCTGCCATTCTCACCCACGGAAGACCAGCCCTGGAGAAGATGGCTCAGCCCCTCCTATGGATCTTGCTCCTTTGCCTGCAAACCTGTGAGTTTTGACCCTTGCTGACTCCCTTCTAGTGTTCTACTTTTAGAAATTTCCCTTCAGAAAGATGCTGAAATGCACCTTTGATCTGTCTTAACAGACACACACTAGGTCTCTAGAAGGATCCATCTGACTGGGGAAAAACATAATTATTTTTTAGCTTTAGAGTTTATATTTCTGAATTTTGTCTCCACCCAGCCTCCAAAGGTCGTAATGAACTCTTCTGTTTAAGAATGTTAACACTTGGTTGAACTACCCAGAGACCCCCAAGAAAGAACAGATCATCCAAAACCTTGACTAACTTAAGTGCAAATTCTTTGGGGGGTGGGTTGAAGAGATATGAACCTATACCTCTGAATCACATACCATGTTTAAACCAATGGGTGGTGGTTTAAACCACACAGTGGTGCAGCGGGTTGAGCACAGCGCTGTGAAGCTGTCTGCTGCCTCTGCAGCACCGGTTTGATTTCCGGCAGGCCAGGGAGAAACCCATATGGCGCAGCAGACCTCTCCTGCCTCGCCCGCTGCTCCCCTCAGCAGTGTATTTCGGTCCTTCTACCTGTTCTGCTCCCTGCTCTGTCTCTGGTGAATCCTCCTACCCTCCCGTGCCTCTGGCCTGTATCCCAGTGCTTGTACAAATAAATAAATCTTTTTAAAAAATAAATAAACCAATGTTACATTAATGAAAAAAGTGATACAATAAAAAATTAGGAAAAAATAAAATAAAATGTATTACCTACTTTTGACAGACATGCACTTCCCAGTTATATCTCATTGCTCTCCCAGATTAGAGTGACACATGATCATAATTATCACTTTGAAAACTTAATCTTTGTATGTTCCCTTTCTTTGCAAAGCAAATTCTGAGCTATTCTCTGTTTATATCCTCCAAAAGCTCTCTAAAATAAATGGGGATGACATTACTATCCCTATTTTACAAACAAGATAAGTCTCAAAAAAGAGATGGAGAACTTGAATGAAAAACTCTCTTTTCTTACTATGGCTTAATTATGAAGAACAAAATGACCACTGGCTGTTGTTAGCACAAAGAAAATTGTATCATTAATCTAGGTCTGAGTGTTTTTGTATATATTATCTCATTTAATCCAAACAATTGCTTAGTTAAAGTCAAAATTGACTTTATTTCTTATTTAATAAATCTACTTATAGCACCTCTCACAAGTTCTATAAAAGCACCAGCATATTCCTGGCATGATTTAGAATATAAAGAATCCAGTGGGTTAGGATTTCCTGAAAAGGTAGAATTGATACACCTTGGTCTCTTGCATTTCCTTGACCATTTATAGCTGTGGTTCCTTTAATTCAAGCTTCATGGAGATTATACCCACTAGACAAGCCTATGGCTTTGGAGCTTGTGCTAGTCACCCTGATGTAGGAAGCAGAAAATGCAAGTAGATAGTGAACAGTTGGATAGAACCTACATGGAAAATACAGGAATGTCCCCAGTTTCCAGAGAAGGCTGGCCATCATGCATTTGATACTACTTAGTTTGCAAAGCCTTCTACAATTTTGATCTTGACATTCTTGTGATCCATACTAAAATCATTAAAATAAACAAGAAGAATATTATTAATCCTGTTATTTTTCTACTATTATTTTAGATTTATTTTTTATTTATACAAGAACTGGGGTACAGGCCAGAGGCCCGTGAGGGTGAGAGAATTCACCAGAGACAGAGGGAGAGCAGAATAGGCAGACGGAACTGGGAGCAGCGGGGGAGACAGGAGAGGTCTGCCGCGCTAGGTGGGTAGCTCCCTGGCCAGCTGAGAATCGAACCTGCACTGCAGAGGCTGCAACAGCTTCCCGGCACTGCACTCAACCCACTGCGCTACCAGGGAGGCCCCTGTTATTTTGTGTGTGTGTGTCTGTGTGTGTGTGTGTCTGTGTGTGTGTGTGTGTGTATGTGTGTGAAGATTTATTTATTTATTTATACAAACACTGGGTACAGTCAGAAGCGTGGAAGGGTGAGAGAATTCACCAGAGCCAGAGCAGGAAACAGAACAGGCAGACTGATGAAATACACTGCTGAGGGGACCAGCGGACGCGGCAGGAGAGGTCTGCGCGCCATCCCCTCGCCGGTGGCCGGGGATGGAGCCGATGCTGCAGAGGCTGCGGGCAGCTTCTCAGCCCAGCGCTCAACCGCTGCGCCACCAGGGGAGGCCCTGTTATTTTTTTTTTTTAAGTATGGATTAAGATTCAAGTCAAATACTTCATCTAAAATTTTACAACCTGAAGTGGTACTATTAGAAATTGAACTCATTCTTCTAATCCCATGACTGCTCCTCTTTCTGGCCCATGCTCTCTCTGACTTCCCAACTCAGTACATATTGAAACCCTTGATGCTCTAAGGAGGACTGACACATGCTGAAATAAAAGGCAGTTCTGAGATAACATGCGCCTCATCTACTGAAACTGCAATCAATCTTTTCAAATCCAACTGGTCATGAATCATTCATCCATTTGTTTTGTGATTTTGGGGAAACTGTATAAACATGCTTTTTTTAAATTTTAAAATGGGGAACTACTAGTCCAATATGATTATTTTGAGAATCAAAATTACAAGCTATGTTTAGCACTTGTTGCAGTACCTGAAAATAGTAAGTGCTGCGCAAGTATTAGGTAAGGCTGTTTCTGTTTTCAGATTTGCTTTAACATCATATTAGGAAGAGTGAAGGCCAAAGCCAGAGGTTCTAGGCAACATGTCTCTGTTTGGGGGTGATCCACGGAACGTGAGTGGGAGAAAATGGTGGGAGTTTTTGCTTAGGTGTGGGCTCTTGGGGTTCTAGAAAGGATGCCAAGGAAGGGTGCGATATCCATTGTCAGGGACCGTTGAATTGAGCTGGGGTTTCTTTTTGTAGAAGTGAAAATCAGAGGTGCTTCCACATACAATTTGCCTTTGCTGAGTTATCTATTTGCCTTCTATGGATTAATCCACAAACATTTCCTTAGTGTAGAAATATACCCTAAATTTCTCCTGCTGTTTTTCTGGCAACAGTGGTTCCTTAAATTTAGCCTTCAGCTTAGGAATCAACACTGATCTTATGTACTTCCCTGAAATAAGAGCATTGAGGCAGTGGAGAAGTAGTGGAGAAAGGAAGTTAGAAATTTCCCATTTTTTCTTGAAAATATGGAAATAAGTCTGAGTGTGCAAAGTCATGACTCTTCCGTATTGGAGAAGTTTTGTCTAAGAACCAAGACTCACTGTCCCTCTGCCGATCATTCATTACCATTTGGTGATTTGTCAGTGAAAAGTTGTGATTTATTTCCATCAAGACAGGATAGTTCAGTCAGAGGCTGGACCTATCTCACAACTACCTGCAGAGGAGGGTGGGGGCTGGTGGGCAGGTCTTCACCAACATCAGAAATTAAGGTAGGGGCACTAGGCAGAAGATCCAAAGAATGACTATATATAGATATCATTCAGGTACCATTCACATATTTGATTTGAGGTAACCTAAATTAACTTCTACAAACAAGGGTCCAATATAGACAGAACTTTGAAGCCCTGATGAAGAGAAAACACCATTGTGGGGTATTCTAGCAGTTGATACATAAAAGTCCAACAGGTATGTAGACAAAAGTGGGTATCTGTCCATGGTTAAATAGGGCCCAAGTTAGAAGATTTCATGCCTGGAGAAGAGTGTGTACAAGAGCCAATTTGTCATTGATCCAACATCCTTACATGGAGGAGCCTCAAGATAAAGACATTCTGTGTTCTAGGAAGAGTCTTAAACAGGCTGCTGCTGCATTCACAAAGGGGTCAAAAGCAGACCCCCAGTCACAGAATGAAGAATAAATTGTGAATGGGGAACATGGGATATTGGTACATAAGTGCAAAAATCCAGTTTATAAATAAAGGTTGTGAATCTGCACATCTTAATCACACAGGACACCAGTAGGAAGAAGCAGAGACCTGCCTCAGGAGTGCCATGTACCCCAAAGCTCTTCTTATCAATATGGTGACTGACAAAATAGCCAAGTACGTCCACAGCAGGAACCCAAGGTCAATGCTGGTAACCCAAGGTCAATGCTGATAGTCTACCAAAGATTCTTCTGAATCAACCCTTTCTTAGTTCTTTTTTTTTTTTTTTTATTTTTTTTAATTTTCTAGAGGCATGTCTTATTTATTTATTTATTATTTGTTTGTTTGTTTGGTTTATACATGCACTGGGTACAGTCAGAAGCGCGGGAGGGTGAGAGAATTCACCAGAGCCAGAGCGGGGAGCAGAGCAGGCAGAAGGACCGAAGGACACTGCTGAGGGGAGCAGCGGGCGGCAGGAGAGGTCTGCGCGCCACGTGGGACCCTCCTCCGGTGGCCGGGGAGCAGCCGGGGATCGAACCGGCTGCAGAGGTTGCAGGCAGCTTCGCAACCCAGCGCTCAACCGCTGCGCCACCGGGGAGGCCCTGAATCAACCCTTTCTTGTCTTAAAACTCAGGAGAAAAAAATCTGCAAGTTTGGAAGCACCTAGGTTCATCTGTGTAGAAACTAGAAAGAGGTACAGGAAATTAGTTGGAGGACTGATATCTGTAGAGATGTTTATGTTCCTTATTTCCATCTTTATGCTCAATAATAATAATTAATATATAAATAATAAAAGTGTGCTATTACAGAGGAATAGAGATGTAATAATGCATGGCCACTATTCTACATTCGTTTTCGAATTTGCGTGTGTGCTTGATTGCGCATCTTTGTTTTAAAGAAGAAGATTCAGGTTAACCCAAATCTCATAAAGATGATACAAATCAAGAAATATAGAAAATAGTAACTATTCGCTGGGGCTGGTAGTTTCCTTTTTCTTAAAAATCCTGTGATCAAGGACTTTCCATTCTCAAGGAGAATGTCACAAGATTTCTCAATGCTTGACTGCTGCTTCTTTCCTGGCTTGCCGTGCCCCCACCAACACTAATGTTTGAGTCCCGTCAGCATCTAGAAAAATAAGTATTGAGGTTGACTGATAGGAAGGTTCTTTATTAAAAAAAAAAAAGTCTTAAGTGTTTAAAGAAAGAATAAACTCCACCAAGTGGAGTGCCACCAAAAACTCTCCCTCATGGCTTTACTTGAACTAGCCCTTAATAATGACTCATACATTGTCAGTGTGACCATGGTGTCAACAGGCCCTCACAGATGGACTAGGGAAGCCTTGAAGTGTATGTACCAATTATTAAGATGACGATGAAGATGGGTATCATCCTCCTCATTTTCATTATCAACTTCAGAAATAACTAACATTTAGATTGCCGTGATGATTCACAGAGTATTTCATACTATTCACTGATCACTAATTAGATTGGGCAAATTTTATAGTTATTATTTCCATTCTGTGGATGAAGAAACTGACTCATAAAGGGTCTATGGCTTTATTAAGTGCCCAACTTATAGGTAGGAATAACACTAGCAGCACAAGTAGGTGCAGGGTTTCCCCACTATCTTCTACCCCAGCACCCACATCTTTAGTCCCCTATCTTTCCCCTACATGCAGTGGCTTTGGGATTATAAAACCACAGCTATGTGTAATGGATTTTCCCGCAATCCACATTTGATGTGTTCGAAGGTAGCAAAATCTTCATCTTAGGACTGTTCACATTCCATGCCTTTTCTCAGCATGCACAGGATTCTCAGGAATAACACCAACAGCACAAATAGCTGCAGGACTTCCCCAGCTACCCCTATCTGCTACCCCAGCATCGCTTCCTGAATGACTTTACAGGAGATAACACAACTACACATCATACCCTCATACCATCCTGTGGCTGTACATTGTTCTAATACTAAGATCTCAGCCTTAGTGGAAGGCCTACATATTTCCTGGGTTTGATGACAGAACCTACCAGAACCATGAGTCTATGGCTCCCACATCCTGTCCTTTCTTTTTCACACCTAACCTGAATCTGATGAGTAGAATGGCATTTAGGTGCTAGGACCTAACTTCAAAAAGCCTTCACAGACATGGGAGGTCTGAGACCAAGAGCAAGTATACAATTTGGGGAGCCCAGCACAACATGAAAATGTGGAGGCCCTTGTTCAAATATCACTAAGAATGTCCAGATGCATGGCCATATTAAATGAAGCTCATTGTCTTTCTGGGCTGGAGGCTTGTGTGACCACACAGATCATACGTACACATTTGTTGGTCCAGGGAATTTGGGTCCTTCTACCAGACCTCATCAGCTTATCTACAGAGAATTAATGTTCAAGGAAATAAATATTGGCAAATTATACCTCCTGCCACCAAAGGCAGCCTTAGTCTCTTCTGTTCCCCTTCTGTTTCCTTCACCTAACAATCACCCCTGGTCTTATTTTTCATTTGTATATGCATCTGTCTTACTCTCTGGGCTGTGAGCTCTCAAGACTGCACCTGCCTCTGAGTCCCTAACCCAGCACCTGGCACGCAGCCCTTAATGACAGTAGATAAGGGTCCTTGTTCTTCCCTCCCCGCCTCCAAGGGCCCTGTACCGTCTCCTTCTGAACTTGCACCCCAACTAGGTCATAAGAACTTGCCTGGAATATTCTTCCTAAGGAAAGACTTGGTTGATCTGAAAAGGAAAGAAAGACATTAGCAGCTTCCAGCCCCATTCAGGAGTTACTGTGCTGGGAGGCAGGGGCAGCCATGTGTTTGAGAAATCCCTTGGTTTTGTGACACTTCAAAATGACTGGTGTTCTCAAGGATCCTTCTCCTTCCCTCTTTATGCCAAACCCTGGGTAAAAGTTAGGAGCAGTCTGAGCCCACCTATGTGGAATACATACGTCCTGCTCTTGGGTGCTTACATGCAGCTAGTACTCATCAGAATGAACCAATTATTGTTAATGGCTGGTGCCCTTCCTGATTGGTTAAACATTTTAATTAGTAATTAAATATTTTGAATGTCACCCTTGCTGTCCCAAAACTATTCTTCACTAAATAGAGCTCAGAGAGAATAACAGGTAACAAAGGAAGAGGAAAAGGAAGAGGAAAAAAAGCACCTTATAATTATGTTACCTTTACAAGGTGATGGAAAAGCAAAGAAAGAGAAGAAAATAAACCCTTTATTTCCCCCATATCATATTGTTTTTTAAGATTTATTTATTTTTTTTAATACAAGAACTGGGTTACTTGCCAGAGGCACGGGAGAATGAGAGGATTCACCAGAGACAGAGTGGGGAACAGAACAGGCAGATTGACTGAAATACACTGCCGAGGGGAGCAGCGGGCATGACAGGAAAGGTCTGCTGCGCCATGTGGGAACCTCCCTGGCTGGCCAGGAATCAAACCTGTGCTGCAGAGGCTGTGGAGAGCTTCACAACGCTATGCTCAATCCACTACACCACTGGGAGGGCCCCCCATGTCATATTTTAAGAGCTCTAATCCTTTAGTCTTTCCTGGACAAATTTCTTGAATTCCCAGGAACAAGTGGTTTCTAACCACTGGTCAACATTGGTCTTTTCCTTAAACTGCTATGCTCCAGAGAGCAGACACTACATCTATTTTACTCACCATTGTATCCACAGCGCCTCTCATCATGTTTAACAGAGTAGATGCTCAATAAACACTTGTACCATAAATTATATTAATAAACACATACTGTGGTGTCCAGAAAGAAAGTGGACTTTGAATGAAGGCGAGCATTCTCATTCATAAATGTGTGAGTGAATGAATGTAACTTTGCTTACTTTAGAAATTTTTCCAACAGATTTTAGGCAATGGTAAGTGAATTCCACTTGTTAATTCATTCCATAAGTATTGACTAAGCACCCACTACGTGTCAGGTACTCTTTTAGAGACTGGGGATATAGTAGTGAACAACAACAAAATATATAAGAAATCACCAATTTGGAGCATGTCTCCTCCAGATCTGCTGAATTGCTCTGCCAGTATCTTCTAGGAAGAGGAGTGTAGTAATGACCTTTCAGCAAAGATCACAGGAGAAGTAATAACAACATCCCTGGCTCTTGTCCCAGCTCTTCTGCTTGGCAATGTGATCTGGAAAGAAAGATATTTGATATCTTGGACCTCGTTGAGTTTGTGGTCTTCATCTCTCAAACCTCTTTTAGTTCTGAGTCTTAAAGTCCAGAGGAGTTTTAAACAAAGTGGAGCCTTGAAATTGACTTGGAAACTTAGTTTTTATTTTTTTAAGATTTATTTATTTTTAAAAAACACTATCAGGGTTGTAATGTGCAGCATGATGACCATAGCTCACATATCTGTATATCTGTATGATAACTGAGAGTAAATCCTAAGAATTCTCATCACAAAAAAAAAAAAAGATTTATTTATTTTTATATAAGAACCAGGGTACAGGCCAGATAAGCAGGAGGGTGAGAGGATTCACCAGAGACAGAGCGGGGAACAGAACAGGCAGATTGACAAAACACACTGCTGAGGGGAGCAGCTGGCGAGACAGGAGAGGTCTGCTGCGCCGGTGGGATTCTTGCCAGCTGGCCGGGATTGAACCCGCCATGCAGAGGCTGCAAAAAGCTTCACAGTGCAGTGCTCAACTGCCTGCGCCACTAGGGAGGTCCAGAAACTTAGTTTTTAAATGAGAATCTTCAGGGCTCCCTGGTGGCACAAGGTGTTAAGTCTCAGCACTATGTAGCTATTGGCAGTCACTGAAACATGAGTTCGATCCCTGGCTAGGGAAGTAACCCACATGGCTGCAGCAGACCTCTCCTGTCTCACCAGCTGCTCCTCTCAGCAGCGTATTTCAGTCAGTCTGCCAGTTCTGCTCCCCACTCTGTCTCTGATGAATTCTTACCCCCACACCTCTGGCCTACACCCTATACATAAATGAATCAATTTTTTTAAAAATGAGAATTTTTAGGAACTACATGGTCATCATAACGTATTAGACATACCTTGAGTAGAATGCCCCCTTCCAAAGTCGATGCCCAAGAAAAGAAGCATTCTCAGGAAAGTGGATGAGATGGGAGGACAAGGGACTCTAACAGGCACAGTGGTTTTTCTATTTGTGTTCTCAGGGCCAGAACCAGCTGGAAGTAACACAGATGTCTGCACCGTGAACGGGATCCTGGGGGAGTCAGTTACTTTCCCCTTGAATATCCCAGAATCACAGCAAGTTGGAAGCATTGTTTGGCAGTTCAAAACATCAATTGCTTTTGTACAACCAGGAGACTCAGGAACAGTACCCAAAGTCATTGTGACTCACAACAGTTATAATGACCGAATAAATGTCTCAGGTCAGAACTACAACCTGGAGATGAGAAATCTTGGGATGGAAGATGCAGGCATCTACTCGGCCGACATAACTTTGAAGACCTCAAGCACTACCGAAACCAAGCGTTACAACCTTCAAATCTACCGTGAGTTGTGGGTAAATTGAAGGTTTTGCTTTGCAATTTTGCTATTTTTCTGATAATTGGATTCCCTAAATTTTTTTATACATAAACTTAGTTAATTTTATCAACACATAAAAAGAGGGTGTGGCTTTGTTTTTACCCATGGAATCTTCCATAACGGTTGTTCCCTGGGCCTTGCTTTTCTTTCCTATAAAACATGTACAATCACACCACTCACGTCCTACAGTTCTTGTGAGGACCAGTGTATGTAAAGCCCTTTTGTAAAAGATCCTTTTATTTTGAAATAATTATAGATAAAAAAAGAAAATGTAAAGAAATGTGTGGGGAGGTTCTGTGTACCCTTCAGTCAGCCTCTCCTAATAGTAACATCTCACCTAACTACAGTACAGCATCAAAACCAAAAATCAACAAAAAAACAAAACAAAACAAAAAAAACGAAAATCAACATTGGGTCCACCTACAGAGTGTAGTTAGATGTCACCACATGTTACACATTTACTCACATGTGTGAGCATGGAGTAGCTCTTTTCAACATAATCACACATGTAGCTTCACGTGAGCACTACCACAATCACACTTAAGATAACATGGCCACAAGATTCTTTCATCCCTTCAGAGTCACTTTTTACCCCTTCTCCCTCCCTAATTCCTGGAAGACAAATCCTTTCTTCATGTATATGATTATGTTACTTCACAAACATTATATATCGGGAATCATGCAGTATGCATGCTTCTAAGATTGACTTTTTTCACTTTCTCTGGTGCATCTATTCTCATCCTGGTTGCTTTTTTTTTTTTTTTTAAAGATTTATTTATTTTTATACAAGACCGAGGGTATAGGACATAGGTGCGGGAGGATGAGAGGAGTCACCAGAGACAGAGCGGGGCGCAAACAGGCAGACTGACTGAAATACACTGCTAAAGGAAGCAGCAGACAAGACAGGAGAGGGCTGCCACACCATGTGGGAATCTCCCTGGCTGGCCAGGAATCGAACCTGCACTGCAGAGGCTGAGGACAGCTTCACAATGTGGCGCTCAACCCGCTGCGCCACCGGGGAGGCCCTCATCCTGGTTGCTTTAAAGACATATGGAGTTGGGCCTCCCCGGTGGCGCAGCGGTTGAGCGCTGGGTTGCGAAGCTGCCTGCAGCCTCGGTAGCACCGGTTCGATCCCCGGCTGCTCCCCGGCCACCGGAGGAGGGTCCCACATGGCGCACAGACCTCTCCAGCTGCCCGCTGCTCCCCTCAGCAGTGTACTTCGGTCCTTCTGCCTGCTCTGCTCCCCGCTCTGGCTCTGGTGAATTCTCTCACCCTCCTGCGCTTCTGACTGTACCCAGTGCTTGCATAAATAATAAAAATAAATTTAAAAAAAAAACCACAAAAAAAAAAAAAGACATATGGAGTTGGGAATAAGTCATACATCATTACAAAGGACATATACAATAGGTGAAATAACTTTGAGAGCGTAGATAACAGCAAAATGTCCAAAAGGAAATAGAAAGTGGTGAACTTTGAGTATTTATTAGCTTTGTTTTTAATATAATTTAATTGTAAGTCTTTATAATTCAATATTTTGTGACAGTTCTATTTAACCACCATCTTGACAGTTTTTTGAAATGTAACAGTTGACTCTCACAGCTGGTGAGAGTCAGCCCCAGTTGACTTCTTGCTCATGTTTTCCCTCACAGGTCGGCTTGGGAAGCCAAAAATTACTCCGAGTTTAATGACCTCTGTGAACAGCACCTGTAATGTCACACTGACATGCTTTGTGGAGGAAGAAGACAAAAATGTAACATATAGTTGGAGTCCCCTGGGGAGAGAGGGGAACATCATTCGAATTTTCCAGAGCCACGAAGACCCAGAGCATACTTACACCTGCACGGCCTGGAACCCTGTCAGCAACAGCTCTGAGTCTATCTCTGCCCAGCAGCTTTGCTCAGGTAAGCAGCTCAGTCTTGTCCTCCCGGAGCCCTCAGCAGTCACTCAGAAGAGCTGCAAGGTCTGAGTCTGGGCTTCATTCTCTGGGGTATACACCTCCCTTGCAGTGGGCTGGTCCTTGGGTGTCTCCTCCCAGGGTGACCTTAAAGTGTCCAGAGTCTTCTGAGAGTTGCCAGCCACCTCTGATTAATAGCAAGTTTTCTAATAGCAAGAAGTGCTCTCCTGGAGCTTTGGCGTACCCCTGAAGGTCACCTAATTTTGATTGTGTCCCTGAAGGTACCAAGCCTGCCCAGCCGTTTGGGCCTGTTTCCTAAAGTCCTAGTCTTACTGTAACTTCTCTTTCCAGACACTGGGCTGAACCACCAGAGACGCCACATTGTGCTGCTGAGTACAATGGCTGTGCTTTTCCTGTTTATGTTCATCATATTGCCAGTAATTCTGCTTCTTCTGCGCAAAA
This sequence comes from Talpa occidentalis, assembly GCF_014898055.3. NCBI lineage: Eukaryota > Metazoa > Chordata > Mammalia > Eulipotyphla > Talpidae > Talpa > Talpa occidentalis. The sequence continues at coordinate 69,860,605 of NW_023601212.1, forward strand.
GAGGTCAAGGTAGGATTTTCCCAGAAGGTAAAATGTGGGAAAGCATTTTCCTACTCCCTGGAACCAAAGTTATTTCTCCCCAGTGATGTGGAGAGGTCCTTTGTTCTAGAGAATCAACCCTCTTACACTCCCCTCCCTCCCACCTCACCAGTGTCAGAAAAAGGTTCCCAAGGACTGTGTGACATTGCCTCAAAGCTGTTCTGGGATCCCCAGAGTCTGGTGGGCCTGGAACTTGGGTTCAAGTTTAGCGCTGACATTAACAAGCTGTGCTTCATTAGACCAGTATCTCTGGCTCAGTGTTCTCATGTGTGAAGTGAGGTTTGGACTAGAGGGTCTCCAGGGGTCTCCGGGGTCACTTCAGTTCCACTGAGTTTTGACCATGATCTTTGGGGAGTCATTAAGGGACATGTACTCATTTGTATTCCATGGTTGTCATAAGGTCCCTCTGGAACATTTTGTATGATGCCATTCTCAATTCAGGAAACATTATCTTTGGCCCCAAGGAGATCATTATGCCCCCATAACCCCTATTTCTCTTACCCATGTCCACCTCAAATCTCCCTTTTCTACCAATCACCTCACAACTCCTGGCACAGGAGGGAGCTTAATAAATGTCTGACTTTATGACTCAATCAAGCAAGGTAGCCAGGAGCATCTACTATGTGTTCAACACTAAGGTAATAAGGTACCCACTGGAGGAATCCAACACAGATATAACTGGAGAGAAACCACCTTATTGAAAACCTGAGATCTCCTGTAAAAAGATAAGTAGCTGTACAGAGACCCTAAGAAAGACCTCATGTGGGAGAGTTATTCTGAGTACCTGCATGAGGAAAGGGAGAATCCCTTCAGCCTAAAGTAGATTCCTGAGTAGAAGAGAATTCCTATGGAGCTCTAAGGAGGCCTATGCTGGGTTTCTTCGTGACCATAGCAATTCTTCTAGGAGACGGCACTAGTTAATCTGGTAGGCCTCATTACTTCATCTTAAAGAGAGATCATTCATAAAATCTTCTTCCTTTCACATTCCGTGGTTTTACCTTTATTTGTGACACAGATGCTAATGCAGAGAAAATATACAAAAATGTTCCAGGGACCACCTGGCCAGCAGAATCCAGGATAGATTGATTAAATCCTCCAGACCACGGTAAGCCACACTTCTCGTGATCTGCCCACCCAGATTGGGAGTGAGCAATAGCCTAGACCAGGGCCATGACCAAAGATCTGGAGGGTCGTGCTGGAAATGCCACTCCTGGGTAATAGTGCCTTGAGTCCTTCTAGGAGGACAGAAAGTAGCCAACTGTTTCCCTGGTAGCTTTTGGTGCCCAAGGCTGGAGGCCCTGAGTTTCCATACTGGGCTGGACTTTCAGGTGAGTCAGGACTAGGAGAAGAGCGCTCCCTAAAGAGCCAAGCTAAGGGAGTCCCTGGTGAAGGCTCTGATGTGGCCTCACCCACACCTGCATGAAGTGTGCTGAGGGTTCCTGGTGGCAGATCACCTCCCTTAGACTCAGTTACTCTGTCTCCATCCTTCCCTGTCACCTGCCTTGTCACCTGTCCTGTTCAACTCCATCCTGGAGCAGGTGTCTACACTGCATCACCTTCTGTACCTCCACTAGCCTGCTCCCTGAAAACTGGTTCAGTCTGGTCGTAGAGCACTATATGTAGATGGACAGCACAGCTGGATTCGCAGGGCATGGGAAGCAAAGCTCAGTCTGAACCATGCAAACCCTCCTTGTGTCTCCAGAGGTTTCTGTTCAGTTAGTGCCCACTGTCCCACCCCCACTCTGCCTGACCCCCATCCTCTCCAAAGTAGAGCTGAGGCCCCAAGAGGCAGCCACCTGGGGAAAGAGGCACCAGCGAGGAGTGACAGGTAGAGCAGAATCAGGAGGGGTTCTTAACATTTTCCAGAGCTCCCTCACGAATTGGTCGACAGGTGTTTTATAGGTGTCCCTGCCCAAGGAGGAAGCAGTGAACTCAGTGTATTCCACAGTGCAACCCTTGGAAAAGGTAAACACTCCTGACTGTTCACCTGTTGTCCTGTGTGCTCCCTCCCTGTCTGCCCAAGCCGGGGCAGCGGGCGCTCCGGGCTCGTCCTTCCAGTCTCAGGACTGAGTGCTGACAGCTGTGGTCTCCAGTATGTCACATACACACAGAGCCCTGCCCCAGCTCCATGCCAGCCATGGGCCGTGATGCTAATCCCAACCTTAAATACCGGTGCCCCCAGCCTCTGAACTCTGTGAAAACTCCAGCCTGTAATACCACACTGCTAGGTCACGTTATGAAAATTAGAAAACAGGTGCCGGCTCCGGGCAGACACAGACCCACACCAGGAACAGACTGGCAAGCAGATGGAAAGCTGAAGCCCAGCTCCTGGTAGCTCTGTCAGCAATCGTCATGGGGAGCAGCCTGCAAAGTCTCTTGCAGTGGTCTCGGGACGGCCCCTGCCTGGAATACGCACGGAGGGAAAGTCAGTCTGGCCCAGGGAGGGGACTTGCCTTCTAAGGAGTGGATGATTGTGCCAGCGCAGGGCCTCCCAGACTTCTTCACACCACAGCACATGTAGAAAGCAGGATTCTTATGGCACAGTGGGGTCAATGCTCAAGATTGCTCATGACTGGAGTTTCTTATGACCAAAGATGTGACTCTTCCCTCAACCCCAAGTGCCCAGCAGACTAACATTCGCATGCCTGTAATACACCATAGCACTCCACCGAGGAGGCCTGCCCACACTCAGTATATGTGAGAAGCTTGGTACAGGGCCTGTGCCAGTCCACACAGCACCCGGGAACCTCCCCAAGTGCATGCCCTGAACTCTACTTGCCTTCTGTCTTGGAAACTTCTGTGGGGTTCCACCAGCGGAGGGGCATGGGGCAGTGCTGGGGGAGCCTGGGCTGGGACTGTCTGCCATGCAGACACTCACGAGGGAGGGTTGGAAAAGGCCCTTTGGTGGCGACCACACTGTTGGGCATTTTCTTCAGGTTTCAGAAGCCTTGTGGAATTTTCCATCCGGTCAAGCTCATCTTCTGTAACACTCTGTAATGATTAATTGATGGCTCCACTTGATGGGGCCCAGATATTTGATTAAACATTATTCAGTGTCTGTGAGGGTGTTATCACTGAATTTGAATTGATGGACTGAATAAAGGAGACACACACACACACCAGTGTGGGTGGGCATCACCATTCCCATTGCAAGCTTAAATGGAACAAAGAGGCAGGCTGAGGGGGAGCTCTTTCTCTCTGCCTCACTGCCTTCTAGCTGGGATGTTGGTCTTCTCCTGCCTTTGAGCTTGGACTTGACTGGAACTTACACCATCACCTCTCCTGGTTCTCAGGCTTCTGACTCAGATGGAAACCATTACCATCACTTCTCTGGGGTCTCTAGTTTACAGACAGCAGATCTGGGACATCTTGGCCTGCATAACAGCATCATCATCATCACCATTATTATTATTATTATTTTCTCCATTTGGTTCTGTTTCTCTGAAGAACCAGACTACTATATACTCCAAGCAGCCTCAGCAAGAAGAAACCATACCTGCTGCTTCAATCGCTAAAAGGAATTGATGAGCTATTTTTCTGGTACTTGAAAGGGCTTTACTGTAACCCAAATATCAAAACAAGAGAACTTGAAGGAAGCAGAGTTATTCTACAGGGGGACACTCAGGAGATGAAGGTGCAGGTGATGAAATTGGGGGCAGTTCCAGAGGCTCAGCCCAGAGGACACGGTGTTCAGCTGAGTTTTGTACCCTCCCCCACCCAGCTGCAGTGCTGAGAAACCCCCACCAAGTAAGCAGAACATTGGCGGGAACATCTGAGAAATTGTTTCCTGCGTATGTAGCAAATACAATCAGCCAAATTCTACATCCCATGAATAATCCCAGACTGGAGAACAGAAATGGACTACATGCAGACAGGATGAAGTCACGAGTCCCAATGAATGAATCATTGTCATTGTGTTGGGGGCTGCAAGGGCCCAAAGGGTAAGGCAAACGCCCTCTGCCCTGGTGAAATGAGGATGCAGCTCCAGCACTGTCACTGCAGTTAAATTCTGAACTCCAGAGTATAATGAGCCAGCATTGTAAGAAAAGACCTTTGGGGGAGACAGAGCTAAAGCCGAGCCTTTAAGAGTGGGTGGGATTTGGCGTAGAAAGAAGAGGGCTTCCAGGTGATGAACGCATGGAAAAAGCAGAGGCCTGGATTTGTATGATGATTTGGACACAGCCCCCCACCCCACAGACCCTACCCTACATCCCCACCTCTCATTCCTGGCACCTCCTGCATGTCCATGGTCCTTTGTCTCTGCAGGTCCACACCTTGGCTGGAATGTGCCCCACCCCATCCACTTACACAACTTTGGTGCCCTGTTCAGGTGTCACTGCTCTAGGAAATCATCCTTGGAATCACTAGTTAAATTAATAGGCTCTTTTTTCCACTTAAGTTACAGGGAGACTTCTCCATGAGGTGCTGAGCCATCTAGGGGAGGCACAATTTGGTCATCACATAGCTGCTCCTCTTACCATTCTCATGTAGACTAAGTTGGTCTCTGTAATGCAGGTGGATGCTTCAGCCTCACTCCCATGTTCTAGGATGATTCTCTCAGGGGTATCTTGTTCCTGAATAGTTGTTCAGGAATAACTCAACCTCTGTCTCCATCCTGGTAACATCATTCTCCAATATTTTTTTAAAAATCACATTATCACAGGGACTGAAAGCTTTTTTAGAAATAGAAAATGTTGTGTTTATACAACTTTGTGAATATAATTAATTCCACTAAACATATAATTTATGTAATTAAATTCCACTTGCACAGCAAAAACATAAATTTTAGGGTATGTAACCACAATATGTAATTTAGGGTTTTTTTTCCACAAGTTTTAAAATTCCCCCAAAATGAAAATGTATATAGATAGCAAAATTTCCAATCATATTATATAGTTAAGATTTTTGTACCTAGCTCAGAAAAAAAGTAAATAAATTTTTTTTTAAAAGTTGGTGCTGCTGGTGTGGGAAATGATCTTTCTTAGACCTCTGAGAGGAAGAGGAAGTCTCAGAAAGAATTGCTTTCAGTTATGTGATAGATGACAAGGCAGTGGAGTGTCTGGCACATCTCTGCTGCTGGGAGCATGAACTGGCTGTTCCAGTTTTTAACACTGATCTTCTGCCTTGGTCCAGGTAAATGTCTAAGTGACTCATGTAGTCACCGAGTGACTCTCTGATTTTTGTGCAGCTTGCCTTAACCTAAAACATTTTATATAGGTATCTATCTGTCTCTCTGCCGAGGTGCTGTGTGGGGTTCATGGTGGTGCCTGAGAAGATGCCTCCTTTACTTAACGTTGAAGATGGTTTACCTTGGCATGATTCCAAGTCAGCAACTTCAAGTATGTCCTCATATATATGCTGGGGCCTGGGAAATGACACTGTTTTGGGTTTATATCCAGGCTGTTGTGGTGTGAAGAGTACAAAGTTTATATAAGTCTTCCTTCAAATTAGCTCCTCTCTTACTGTATAACTGCAGGTAGGTTGTTGTTTCTTCCTGAGTTTCATTATCCTAATTTAAAAAATTATAGTACAGTTTAGTGAAAATTGATGCTTCCAAACTAAACACTAAGTACAGATTTCTTAGCTTTTGCTAACTGTGAAATAAGTTCTCCACCTGTCACTTCCTTTGATGTAAATCAGAGCTACTTTGTCCACTCTGCTTTGAATGCTAAAGAGAAAAATGTGAGCTGGTCCTGCCTGATGTGCATTATGTGGAAAATGTGAAAGTTCATGTCTTGTCTGGAAAATTACAAGGGATCCATTGGGGTCGAAGTATAGGATTGTGGAGCAGGTGGGGCAGGACATGAGACAGGGAAGCTAGTCCAGAGTCAGTCCTGCTGAGCAGCTAAAAATAGTTAATATTCATTGAATGGTTATTTTATCCCAGACACTGGGTCAAGTTATGTCTATGTATTATATAAACAAGTTTCCTGTGTTATATCCCCAAGTTCTATGCATTTATACTATTATTATCCTGATTTCTAAGTGAGGAGTTAAATGAAGTAAAATAATTTGCTCAAGTTTCATTAGCCCAGGGTGGAGGTGGTGGTGGTGGGGAGAAAGCAAGCATTTTTTAAAAATGAACAATGATGTAAAATATATATAAATTCAATAAATTTTTAAATTAAAAAAAATTTCATTAGCCAGCAGATGGCAAGCTCTTGCAAAAGTTTTGAGAAATTGTGACAATTGAACCAATGTGGCAGTAGTAGTAGCACATGAAAAGGAGAGAAGCAGGAATCATCATAGATGTAAAATAAACTAGATTGGCTGCCAGTGGGAATGAGAAGAAAGGAGAATTCGGCAAGTCATTCAGTAAATATTCATTGGGCACCTACTGGGTGCCTGACACTGTTCTAGTTTCTAACAATACATCATGAACAAAGCAGGAAAAAAAAGTTTGCCTTAGCACTTCAGGAGGGAGAATGAACCCTAAGCAAGATAAATGAGTGAAATTGTACATTAGGTAGTGATGAATGGCAAGGGGAAATAATTCAAGAAGGGAAAGGGATATGAAGTGTGTGGGTGACAGTGAAATTTCAGACAGAATAGCCAAAAAAAGTGACAAAGTTGGGGAAGAAGTTGTTACAGGGCAGGTAGAGGGGCACCTAGACCCCACAAACCTGCCTACTCTAAATGGGTTCTGCCATCCGTCACATCAACACAAAACATATGAGACTGCAATTGGGAAGGAACTTTAATACAATTAGGAAACAATACAGGAAAGGCAAAGGATATAGTTTCTAAATCAAGCACCCAAAGTTACCTGTCCCCTCCTGGGTAAAAGTCCACCCAAGCAGGATTGGCCCAGATCAAGGCCCCAAAGCCTGCCACAGGTCTAAAGCACCTTCCAGTGGGGACCCTCAAAAAATAATCAGAAACAACCAGACAAGTCTGAAGGGAAAAGAGCAAAATCAAAATCAAGACAAAAACCGCCATTGTTACCTCCCCACAGGTCTCTCACCCATATCTGTGTCAACCAGTCCACAACCAAAAGGCATATTACCTTTTAAACCATATTACCCATTTTTGCATAAAATCAGAGCAGAATAACCAAACAGCAATTTTAGCTCACTTTGTTGGAATACTCCATATAGGATCAGAGCAAATTCTTGACATCCAGTCCACGTAAGCTTCAAGAACAAAGTTGGTCTCGCCAGACTCCACCTGGGCTTCCTCTTCTTGAGGGTACCAGGGCTTTTTTTCATTTTTTGGGTTGTCCAGTCCTGCCAATGGAGGCAAGCTTCCTCATCTTCTTTGGAGGTCTCTGGAACCCTACAAACAAAGCAACAAGTTCTCCTCTTGTTGGTTCAGCTCTGTTTCAACTTCCGGAAAGAACTCCACTCAAAACCACACAATGAAACACATCTCCAATTGTTTTTGTTTTAAGCAGACAAAATCCCTATAGAAGTTATGCAAATATAGACACTGACATGAGTAGTAAAAATTACTACCACTATTTTCATGCTGTGTTGGTATCAAGAGGAAAGAAAACGCAAACACAAGTTAGCTCTGCTGAAAAAAGAAAAAAAAATAATTTAACATTGGTGCAGGTCCTGGTCAGTCAAAACAAGAAAACTGTTGAATCAGAACAAAATGCAACAACATTTCCAGTATTATGTCAAAACTTAGGAAAAGTCAGGTGTATCTCCAACAGTCTATTCAGTGCTTTGTAGTAAAATTTTTTTTACCCATCAAAAGTTCCGTCAATAGGAATCTGTTGAGGCCTTCACCCCCTATTTTTTTTACAGAAACAATTTCTGTAGATATCAAACAATTTAAGTATACAATATTACAAGGCGACAATCACCATCGACAATTTACATACATGTCAGGTACTGAGAGGTTGTATACACGTTTTAGAAAACCAATGTTAACATTTCTGTACATGCCAAAGATTTACCATTTTCCCAAGTGACAATGCTTCCCTTCTAGTTTTACTTTACTAGTTAAACCAAATAGGACAAATTCATCTAATGCCTTTCCCAGGAGAAAAGGGAGAAACTTTGTGGAGTGCCTCAGGAGCTCTACTGAGGTTCCACAAAATTTCCTTAGATCAACCAAATGACAGCCTACCAAATGTTTTACTTGAATCTAGATTTTTGGGAAGCTTTGCCATAAATATCAGAAAACAACAGCAAAAACCATATTCAATCTCTATGAAAGTGTTACAGGGCAGGGAGAGGGGCACCCCAGACACCCAAACCTGCCTACTCTTAATGGGTTCTGCTATCCGCCACATCAACACGAAACATATGAGACTTTAATGGGAAGGAACTTTAATACAATTAGGAAACAATACAGGAAAGGCAAAGAATATAGTTTCTAAATCAAGCACCCAAAGCTACCCATCCCCTCGTGGGTAAAATTCCATCCAAATGGGATTAGCCCAGAGCAAGGCCCCAAAGCCTGCCACAGTCTAAAGCATCTTCCACTGGGGACCCACAGAAAAGGATCAGAAACAACCAGACAAATCTGGAGGGAAAAGAGTAAAATCAAAATGGAGACAAAACCGCCACTGTCACCTCCCCACATCTGTGTCACCCAGTCCATGACCAAAAGGCAAGTGCAGTTTCTTCACATGTCTCGGCTCCATGTGCCTCCTCCAGGTCTCCTTCTGGCTCCATCCTGCTTCCTTCCTTCCTCAGTCTCCTCTGCAGCTTCTCGCACTGCTCAGCTCCACCCTCCTTTTGGGTGGACAGGGAACCTGGAACCTCTCTATTTCCTGGGAACCACCCTGTTACAAAAGCACCGGCTTAGTTCAGTGGTACAATGCTGACAATCAAACCACAAACTTTGGTTTTTTTGGTCATAACTGGAGATTATTTTTTTTAAATGTCTATAGGCAACATGTATACCAATTTTTTTAACCTCTAGAGGCCAAGAGTTAGACACAAGGACACACAGACATACAATATACAGACAGATAATTTTTTTTAGTTATGACACATGGAATATCTTATGTAACTGCAGTTTTACTCCATAGGCTCAAATAAAAATCTCAAACTCTAAAAAATATGTGGAGTGTTGCTGGCAAAAATCAGTTTCCAGTTGTCATCCTGTTAGGGGGAAAGGATGTCCTGAGCTAATTCCATGCAGGCTTTGTGGACTCCACTCCCACTCCAGACCAAAGTCATCAAGACATTGGGAAAGACAAATCCCGTCACCACCAAAGGGAGGGTGGCTGGGACCTGAGGGTGGAGTTAAGCAGCCAGGTTGGGTATAAAAACCAAACACATGGGCCTTGGGGTCTCGCTCTGTCGCTCGCCTCCTGGCTTCACGGCTCCTGGCTTGCAACCAGCTCTCAGAGTGCCATTTGGGATTCCTGATCGGCGAATTGGGTAGGACGCATTTAAAACTTTGTCTCCCACTTTTCTCCCAGAGCTTTACATTTCCTCATTTGCCCTTCCCTTGTGAATAAACCTTTTATTAACCTTTCACGTGTGCCTGCAGTAGAGCATTGATAAGTCCTTTTAAGAGTGCGGGAGCGGACCCACAGTCAGGCAACCTGTTTTGTATCGGGGCTGCCCTATAACAATCCTACAAACCTAAGGCTTTGGAAATAGGAAGAAAAAGCTTTATTAATTACAAGAGTTACATGACCTCGTTTATGACTTTAGGATTTTCAGTGTTTAAGCCTTTTTATTGGAAGCCAATTCTGGGGTATCCTGTACAGCAGCTGAAAGAGCAAAAGCAACAGCTAACTTTTAAGCAAAAGGAGTCATCTCTTGTTAGCCACCAAGCAGGCAATGCTTGGGTTTCCTGGAACAGAGCATGAAAAAACAAAATCAAAATATCAGCAATTAACTTTCAATTAAGAGGAGTCATCCCCTTACTTCTGTTAGCCACTCTGGGACAGAAGCTGAAAGAGCAGATTCAACATCAAAGCACAGATTACACCTCCCCCACACTAGGGAGGGACAACCACATAGGTATGAAAACTGTGGAACCAGGCATAAGTATTCTTAGCCATTTCTTTGTCATTTTGTGTGTAACTGCCATTTTAGAATTTTAGGTTTTGCTGTCCCAGGAAAGATGACTGCATTCCAGAGATAGTTTCGACAGTTTTGACCCTCACTCCACCCTCGCCCTCCGGTCACCAATGAGGGTGAACTTGCTGTAATTGGAGCTGCAGGCTGGAGCTGCATCTCGGCCAGGCCAGTCAGCTTAGAAGGATAGCTGGGCAAAGTTGGAGAACGCATCCTTGTAGCCAATGAGTAACTGCCAGAATAATTTAACCTTATTAAAAAAACCCTGCTTCCTTTGTTCAGGACTCTCGATACCTGCTGCTACGTTGGGAGGTGCCGTGAGCCTGGACTCGAGTCTGTAATAAACTCCCTTTTGTGTTTGCATCGGCTGTCTTTGGGTTCTTGGAGGCTATGCTCGCCGAGTCTGCTGACCTTGGGCACAACAAAAACCTGGTACAGTTACAAGACGCACCATAAAGAGTGCTGTCCATAACAGACCTTCCTCAGTAGGAAGCAGAAACTTCGAATCTTGTCTTACAACAGCAATTAAATCCAGAATTCAAATGGCAAACATGCCCAAAACAAATTGTGTAGACAAAATTCACAGCAGCAAATCCTTTCAGACTCAGACAAAATCTTTTTAATTTTTCTGATCCAGACTTTGCAAAAATTCAAGTTCTCTCCAAGAATCCATCAAGGCTACCAGCAATTACCAGTTACTGATTAAGGCTACTCTTTCCTTAACACCAAGACATACATTTGCTAATTTAAATGCCACAGCTCCACAGTTGGCTTGCAAACCCCCTCAGGCAGAGGTCAGGAAGTAATTGAAGACAAAGCAACATATCGATGAAGAATCATTATTGCCTTTAGAAATGCTAATGAGACAGCAGAGATCACAAAAAGAAAGGGAAAAAAAGGTCCAAAGTTCTAGCAACAAGAACCACTGAATTTTACAAGAGCCTGCCAAGTAGCCTCAGACGCCATCTTTGATCTGGCCACATGGTCCAACATACTACCTGATCTTTTGAGTAAAACTGCTGCACAGAACAATCTCCACAAAATCAAATCTCTTAGCAAGTCACTACAAACAAACTACACACAGACACACAGAATCTTGACAAAGCCCAAGCCGGTTTTTCAACAGCAAATCTACATATGAAACAAACACACTAGAGAAACCAAAAATCACACTTGTGCTTATAGTAGCCAGTGCCACAGAGAAGCCCAATTTCCCTATGAGGCTGACTAACCACAGACGGCTCTGTCCTAAATCACATTGGGTGCCAAATCTGGGGTCGCCAAATCTTTTAAAGGGCAGGGAGAGGGCCACCCCAACCCCGCACACCTGCCTACTTTAAATGGGTTCTGCCATCTGCCACATCAACATAAAACATATGAGACTTTAATGGGAATGAACTTTAATACAATTAGGTAATGAAAAGTCGATGCAGGGGCCAGGAATGAGGAAGCCCATACAGAAAAAGACAAGATGACCCTGACACCAGGACCACTGATGCCATCATACCTAAACTGAAGCCATAACAGGAGAAAACAACTTGGCTCCACCCAAAACAACTTTGTTCCGCCTAAACCTGTTTCCCCCCTGCCAACCCAGTTTTCCTGCCTAACCTCTCCTCCCCCTATAAAAGGAACATCTCTCCTCACCATGGGTGCTGCTTCATGGACGCCCACCTTGGGTCAGTGAGGTCCGCCAGGGCGCAATAAGTTTTCCCTTCCTTTGAGAAATTTAGCCTGGTTCTCCTTTTCTTTACCACGCTGAACCTTTCATCTGGGGCATTGGCCAGGAATGTGGTTCAATCCCACAAGTGGACCCTGCCCATTGCGAACCCTCCACTCTCCCTCTCGTTCACTCTCTCTCTCTCTACCTCTCCCCATGGAACTGGAAGCCAGGAAGCCCTCTGAGCTCACTAAGGCTTAACGGCCGCCGCTGGTATGCGACCCGGGGCACCCCTCCCTGCGGGAGAATGGGCTCTCGCTGCCTCTCTTGCCATGTGAGCGGAGCAGAGACTTGCTCTAGTCCCTTATTGGGCTTGCCTGGTAACTCCAATCCATGTGGCCACTTCCACCTCAACAACTTCTTCTTCTCATCTCCCTTGGAGAGGCCATCCTCCTCTGCCTCCTTTTGGCCCACCTTCTCCTCCTAAGGCACTTCGCCAAATAATCACAAAGAATGAAAAGACTCAGCCGGCCTGTGGACCACCAGCACTTAACTCTTGACTCCCCCAGGGTGAGTTGTTGCCTCTAGGGTCCCTCGGATCAAAGAGGTCACTTCTTTTTATTTAGCGAGCGCTACCCCCTCCTGATCCTCACTTTCCATTTGGGGCTTCCTCTGAGGTGAGACGTCTCCTCAGGGGAACTGTTAGGGGGAAAGGATGTCCTGAGCTAATTCCATGCAGGCTTTGTGGATCCCACCCCCACTCCAAACCAAAGTCATCAAGACATCAGGAAAGACAAATCCCGTCACCACCAAAGGGAAGGTGGCTGGGACCTGAGGGTGGAGTTAAGCAGCCAGGTTGGGTATAAAAACCAGACACGTGGGCCTTGGGGGGCTCGCTCTCTCGCTCGCCTCCTGGCTTCACGGCTCCTGGCTTGCAACCAGCTCTCAGAGTGCCATTTGGGATTCCTGATCGGCGAATTGGGTAGGACGCATTTAAAACTGTCTCCCACTTTTCTCCCTGAGCTGTACATTTCCTCATTTCCCCTTCCCTTGTAAGTAAACCTTTTATTAACCTTTCACGTGTTCCTGCAGTAGAGCATTGATAAGTCCTTTTAAGTGCGTGGATGAGGACCCACAGTCAGGCAACCCGTTTTGTATCGGGGCTGCCCTGTAACAGTTCAACCAGCACCTTCCATTTGGGGCTCTCTCTGAGGTGAGATGTCTCCTCACAGGGACGACCTGTCCTATTTCTTGGAGGTAAAGAGGACCGCGGGATGCCACCTTCCCCTTTCACTCTCCCACTCAATTTCCTGAGGATCGGACCAGGGACGCTGGGACGCGGGCCTCCCTCCCCGACCCTCCATTTGAGATCCTAACAGGGACACTCACTATGGGATCAACACAATCGTGCATTCTAGCAGATACCCCCTTGGGGTGCCTCCTAAAGGCCCTTGGTCCTCTACATTTAAAGCTGGATGTGAGATCTAAGCACCTCATTTTTATTGCACCACGGCCTGGCCCAAATATGAATTGGACAATGGCTCTAGGTGGCTGAAAATGGGCTCTTTTGGCCCCAAAATTCTAAACGACTTAGACAACTTTTGCCGTAGGCAGAAAAAGTGGCTGGAAATTCCCTTAGGGCCAGGCTATCTTTCTCTTATGCTCCGCCCCTTCCCTCCCTCCTGAAAACCTGCCATATTTTCAAAGTCTTGAGACTCCTCTCACTCTTCGCCCTCTCCAAACCCCTCTTCTGCGTTCTCTAATCCTCTAAAAAAAAGCGTCTTGGCTCTTTCACTACCTACACCCAAAAATTTCGTTATCTTACCCAAGTCTATGACCTTACAAGTCGTGCTTTACGTGTTATATTCTCTTCCACCCTGACCTGTAATAAAAGGAACGTGTTTTTCGGTCTGCTCAAGACCATGCAGATCAGATCCACTTAACTAACACAACCATGCCCTCAGGCCCTGAAGCAGTTCCCTGCCAGGTGCCTGGCTGGGAATTCCAGACTAACATTGATGCGGGTTGCCGGGGGCTGGGCTCACCTAGACCATTTTATTACCTGTCCCCTAGCTGGTCTCCAATTCAGCAGTGCCTAAACCTATAAACTTTCATAAGCTCAGGAAGATTACCCAGTCTGCCTCAAAAAACCCTGCTGCCTTCCTTAGCCACCTGACAGAGGTGCTCCAGCACTATACCAGGCTTGACCCTGACTCGCCTGGAGGCACCACAGTAGCCATTTTATATCTCAGTCAGCCCCAGACATTAGAAAACAGCTTAAGAAGGCTGAGGATGGTCCTCAAATCCCTATCCGGGATCTGCTGAACATGGCCTTTACAGTATTTAACCGGGAGGAACAGGACAGGGCAAAGAGGGAACTCCGTAGTCACCAGAAGGCTGAGCTTCAAGCTCAGGCCCTAGTAGCTGCCTTGAGACTGCCAGGCCCTGCTCCTCCAACGACCACAGCACCTGCCGCCCGACAGAGGACAACAATGGGCCCCAACCAACTGCTGCTGGGAGCCTGCTTCAAGTGTGGCCTGGAGGGCCACTGGTCCAAACATTGCCCCAACCCCCACCCTCTGCCAGAACCATCTGGGGTCACTGAAAAAGTGACTGTCCCACCACGCCTGGCTGTGGTGGGCCTGGCCTTGGTGGGCCAGTCCTTCCAGTCCCTGCAACCCTGCCACCGGCGGTCTTGGACTGAAGAGGCCCGGACTCAACGACTCCGATAACCTTCGAGGAGCCCAGGGTAACAGTCAAGGTAGCAGGTAAGTCCATCTCCTTTCTGGTTGACACGGGGGCTGCCTTCTCTGTCCTCCCCTCCTATTCCAGTCAAGTTTATCCTTCTCAGGCCTCGGTTACTGGTGTTGACGGCTTTCCTTCTCAACCCAAGACAACCAGTCTGCTCTTTCCTAGTCATGCCTTCTTGCCCCACACCACTCCTGGGTCGTGACCTCCTAACCAAACTCGAGGCTACTCTCCCATGGTTCTAAGACCCTAGTGTTGCTCTCACCCTTCACATCCAAAATCTCCTAACCCTTCTCAGGACTACCCTCTGTCTCCTTCCACTGTCGACCCCATGGTCTGGCATACCTCTACCCCAGTTGTGGCCACTCACCACCCCCTACAGAGTGGTCATGGGCAACCCAGGTCACCCAGACCAATTTCTATATACAGCCTCCTGGCTTACTATAGTCCTTTCCCAGCCACCTTGGTTAGAAGTTGCAGTACAACCTCTTTCTGTTTTACAACCTCAGCTGCAACCTTTTAAATCAAAATGAGTCTTTTCATCCACTGATGATAAAGAACAGCCACAACCATATGCCTGGGCACCCTGAAGGCCCCCCTTGTATCCTCCTCTACCGGCCTCCCAGGAATCCCACTTGAGTGAGCCCCATCTACTTACTCCATCTAAATCTGAGTCTCAACTGTCTCCTGCTAGTCCTGACTCTCTGGAGCCACCAGTTCTTATGTCCCAGGTGGTAAAACGTGTAAGTTGCAAGGAACAAATAGAGAGGCTCTCTAGCTCCCCTTTAAAAAGACTCGGGGACCAGTATATTAGAATCCAAACAACCAGCCCTACTCCACCATGGACCTGCTCAGCTGAAAAATCCACACATCTTCCTACTCCAGCAAGCCTTAGGTTATGATCAATCTCAGTCCCGCAGTGAGCACGCCTAGAATCCAGTGTCACCTGGAAACCTTTTCAGCTTGGGATTCTTACACAGTGTCAGCCCAGCTGGGATTTCCCCTTTCAAAAATCCTTACAGACAGCCATCCACCCCTCATCCTCCCACAATTCAAAACCCTACAGGGTGACCTTAGCCAAATTGAAAACATTAATATTGCCCAACAGATGCAGGCTTTGGACACCATTCTCTGCCAGTTAAATCACTGGGAACAGGAACAAAAAGCTACAATAAATATCTATCTTAAATTTGTGTTTTTTCATCATTGTTTAGATGGTGTTAAATTCCCTTATAAAACTAAGGTTTTGTAAATGCAAGTAAGGGGAGATATGTGTGTTGAAAAAAAAATGTATTAAAGATAAATATTCTAAAGCTCCTTAAAATAATTTAAAGTAGAATGGGTAAAATGAAATGATATTAGAAAGGAAGAAAGCAAAAGAAAGCGTTAAAGGTCTGAGAGAGATTTTGGTGAGAAATCGTGTGTACTCAGGTGTCTCCCCCTCCTCCAACACATTCATGGACTTGTTCATGGACTTGCTCATCTGACCAGCAAAACCCCCTCTGACCAACTCTTTGTCAGCTGAAGCTGGGGCCAGGATTACCAGACTTGGACCAGCACTCCCTTACTACCATGGATCCTGTCCCTAGTAGGCCCGGTGATAATGATCATGCTTTTCTTTGTTTCTACACCCTGTTTTCTCTGCTTTATCCAGGCAAAGAACTCTGAGATGAGCCTTAGCTATCCCAGACCCGGAAAAGCCATTCCTGTTATTGACAGATGAGCAACATGGTCCCTGTGGACAAACAGTATGTATGCGAGCACTTGAGCCCAACTCGGGTACGCATCACTGCGCCCCTAGTCCAGGTTCCACTCGGCCTACTCTCTTCTGACTCTCCCTCCTCTGTTCCTAATCCCATCTCTCTCTTTTTTTTTAAGAGGCCTGTATTTTTATTTATTTGTTTGTTTGTTTGTTTGTTTGTTTATGTGTGTGTGTGTTTTTATTTATACATGCACTGGGCACAGTCAGAAGCGCGGGAGGGAGGGTGAGAGAATTCACCAGAGCCAGAGCTGGGAGCAGAGCAGGCAGAAGGACCAAAGTACACTGCTGAGTTGAGCAGCGGGCGGCAGGAGAGGTCTGCGCGCCATGTGGGACCCTCCTCCGGTGGCCGGGGAGCAGCCGGGATCGAACAGGCGCTGCAGAGGCCACGGGCAGCTTTGCAACTTTGCAACCCAGCACTCAACCTCTGCGCCACCCACCGGGGAGGCCCCTAATCCCATCTCTTAAAGCCACTTCCCGTTCTTCTGTCTATGCCTGGCAATTCCAGATCAGCGCAGCCTCGGGCAAGGTATTACCACTCATAGGGCCTCTGATCCTAAACTCCTTATTTTTGCTTTTTGCCCCATGCCAGATTCCCCAACTCTCAGTCCCCCCTATGGAACTCCAATAGATACCTCCTTAGAAAAACGTCTGGGTCTTTAGCATCATTACAAAGACAGCTCACCTCCCTGGCACAGGCCACGCTCCAAAACCGGCGGGCTCTGGACTT
The DNA here is from genome assembly GCF_014898055.3 of Talpa occidentalis. Taxonomy (NCBI): domain Eukaryota; kingdom Metazoa; phylum Chordata; class Mammalia; order Eulipotyphla; family Talpidae; genus Talpa; species Talpa occidentalis. The sequence goes on from NW_023601212.1 coordinate 69,877,530, forward strand.
GTTAACGTCTAATAAGTGTGGTACCTGCCTGTTTCTCAGGGAAGAATGTTGTTACTATATCAATGAATCTGTTCCAGATTTTCAGCTTCTCCAATGTTTACCTTGACTGTAGTCTTTTCTGCCAAGTGGCAATGGGTAGCACATTTGCCTCTCAATGATTATGAAGAATACCCTCTGCATAGCTACTTTTCCACTTGAGAGTGCTGACTTAGTTAAAATAAGGCAGGTGCCTTCCATCAGTTCTCAGACAGCACCCAGACAGGTCAAAACAGACAAATATAATTCTTACAGAATAATGGCAGCCTTCTGGAATTGAGGACTATGATCTTAGCAGTGTGCAACCAAGCCAGGGAAGGGGAAAGCAAATAAAATGCTGCAAAGCTCTCCTCTCAATTTTAAATTGCTTCTTTCTTGATTTGGTTGCTTTTAACCTTTGACTACTTTATACAATTTTGTCAAAGTTGATTCAGGAAGTGTTTGTTATTCTTTATACTATTATCTTATTTATTTATTTATTTATTGGTGTTTCTATTGAGGGATAGGCCATTATAACTACTAACACTGTGTCTTTTTTTTTAAAGATTATTTATTTATACAAGAACTGGGGTACAGGCCAGAGGTGTGGGGGTGTGTGAGAGGATTTACCAGAGACAGAATGGGGAGCAGAACAGGCAGGCAGACCAAAAACACTGCCGAGGGGAGCAGCAGGTGAGACAGCAGAGGTCTGTCGTGCCACATGGGTATCTCCCTGGCCGGCCGGGAATTGAACCAGCACTGTTGAGGCTACAGACAGCTTCACAGCTCTGCACTCAACCTGCTATGGCACTAGGAGGCCCCTATCGTGTCTTTTTGACTGATGTCACACATCCTAGACTTTTGGTCAATAATTTCATCAAAGTAGTCATTATTCCCCTGATATCCCTCACTCCTTTTCACTGGTAGAATTCACAATGAGGAGGTTGTGGATGAACTTGACAGTAGGAGTTTCAATAGAGTCGGGAGAGGCCTTGGAAAGCGTTGATTTGAGAAATAAGGGAACCGAAACATTGACCATGGTGTCATTTCAGTAAGACTTGCTTTTTTTTTTTTTTTTTCATTTTCTGTAGGGTTTTTTTTTTAATTTTTTTATTTTTATATTCCCCAAACAATTGCAACTCCTTTATTTTGACCCCAATCCCTCCCTCCCCGCCCCCCTCCCCTCATAAAGTGTCTCTGGTTCATAGTTGTTTGTTGATTATGATTTTCACTTTCTTATAGATATTCATTTTCCTGGTCCCTTATTTAAGTTTTCTAGATTCCTGCTATGAGTGAGACCATCCGATATTCTTCTTTTTCTTTCTGGCTTATTTCGCTGAGCATGATCCCTTCCAGCGCCATCCATGCACCTGCACCCCTATGTTTATAGCAGCACTGTTTACAATAGCTAAGCTTTGGAATCAACCCAAATGCCCAAAAATAGATGACTGGATCAAGAAGATGTGGTACATAGACACCATGGAATATTACTCAGCATTCAAAAAAGATAAACACTTGCAATTTGCAGCAACTTGGAAGACTTGCTTTTAATGGGAGCAAAGAAAGAAGAGAGTGTTTAGCAGAAGATGTGAAACATTTAGAATTAAGTTACAAAGTATATTTGTGTGTTCCTCCACTCATCAGGGAGAAACTGGTGAAGCAGGATGGAAGGAGGAAAAAGGAGAGAATCCGAAGAATAAGGGGAAGAACCACTTTTAACTTAGAGCTGCCATATTACTCCTCCTGGTAAACAAATATTTTTTCTTTCTCTGTTCTGCTTAATTTCCATAATTATTTGTCTTTCAGTGCACACAGAATAATTCTTTTTCCTACATAGAGAATTCCATTTGTTTTTCATCTCTGTCTCTAATTCCAGATTGCAGGAATTTTTAAGAAGCATGCACTTTTTTAAACATCAATTTTATTTTATTTTTTTAAGATTTATTTTTTATGCATACAAGAACTAGGGTATAGGCCAGAGGTACGGGGGCGGGGGGGGGGGATGTGAGAGGATTTACCAGAAACAGAGTGGGGAGAAGAACAGGCAGACTGACTGAAATACACTGCTGAGGGGAGCAGCAGGAGAGACAGGAGAGGTCTGCCATGCCATGTGTGTTAGCTCCATGCTGCAGTAGCTGGGGATTCCTTCATAGTGCTGATGCTTAACCCCTTGTGCCACTAGGGAGGACCCTAACATCAATTTTATTATTTTAAGTTATTTTTCTTATCTTTACTCCCATCATTTTTGAAAAAAGTAGGAGAGGTAAAGAGAAAAAGAAAGAAGAAAACAGGAAGAAAAAGAATTCTGTTCAAAACCTGAATGTGTCCTAATGAACTGAAGATCTGAATTAGGTGATAATAATTGACTCTGAGCAATAGCTTAAAAAATATATGCATCCTATGGTACATATGCAGAATGGAATATTACTCAGCAATCAAAAACGATAAACTCATGCTATTTACAGCAACATGTATGGAGCTGGAAGGGATCATGCTCAGCGAAATAAGCCAGAAAGAAAAAGAAAAATAGCGGATGGTCTCACTCATAGCAGGAATTTAGAAAACCTAAATAAGAGACCAGGAAAAAGACTAATTATAATCAAGTGAAAATCAAAATCAACAGGCAGGGCCTCCCCGGTGGCACAGCGGTTGAGCGCTGGGTTGCGAAGCTGCCCGCAGCCTCTGCAGCGCCGGTTCGATCCCCGGCTGCTCACCGGCCACCGGAGGAGGGTCCCACATGGCGCACAGACCTCTCCTGCCGCCCGCTGCTCCCCTCAGCAGTGTACTTCGGTCCTTCTGCCTGCTCTGCTCCCCGCTCTGGCTCTGGTGAATTCTCTCACCCTCCCATGCTTCTGACTGTACCCCATGCTTGTATAAATAAATAAATAAATCTTTAAAAAAAAAAAATCAACAGGCAACGATAAACCAGAGACACACCATGGGGAGCGGGGAGGGTAGGATCAAAACAAGGGGGGCTGGGAATTTAACGGGGACTATAACCAAGATGAAAATGAATACATTATTCAAAAATGAAAAATGATGTAAAAAATATATAAAATTAAAAACATTAAAAAAACATGCATTCTGCTGAGAAAGAAGAAGATGGAAGAAAGGGAATACAAAGTCAGGTTTTCAACAGCAAGTGGCAATTTCATGTTCTTCTTTCTTGTTTCTCTGTGCACACATGACAGAGGTATGTTTTTGCACATGCAGTAATTATATATTTAAGGAAATCAAGCTTGCTAAAAATGTGAGAGGGATATAGTTAAATCCTGTGAAATCAAATAATTTATCCAGGAAATTCCATTTTCCTTCATTTTCTCCATTGCTCTCCTTATCACACTATGTTGAAATTACCCGTTTCATTGTTGAGCTCCCCACAACAACATGGGCTCAGGAAAAGAGCAAGATAGTTACTTTCCTGCTCTTTATATTGCCAGTTCCCTAAATAGCACCTGACACCTAGTAGGCAGTCAGTAAATACTTGTTGAATAAATAATACTAGGCATTAATGTTATATAATAGGGAAAAAACGAGCATCGTAAAGTATAGATCAACTTTTCCTAAGTCAGTTAACTCATACTTCCTTTTTGTAAAAAATTTTTATTGAAATAGCTTTGGCTTATAACATTATATAGTTTCAGCATTTTGCTGGGTAAAGGGGGTTAATTTTCTCTTGGATGATGAAAATTAGACGTTTTTTCAGACTTCCTACTGAATCTGTCTATAAATGGAGCACAAAAACACAAGTGAAACCAACTCCCTGCTAGCAGAGTTCCTGCCATTCTTGCCCACGGAAGACCAGCCCTGGAGAAGATGGCTCAGCCCCTCCTATGGATCTTGCTCCTTTGCCTGCAAACCTGTGAGTTCTGACCCCTGCTAACTCCTTACTAGTATTCTATTTTTAGAAATTTCCCTTCAGAAAGATGCTGAAATGCACGTTTGATCTGTCTTAACAGACACACCCTAGGTCTCTAGAAGGATCCATCTGACTGGGGAGAAACATAATTATTTTTAGCTTTAGAGTTTATATTTCTAAATAAAATTTTGTCTCTGCCCAGCCTCCAAAGGTCTGCAATGAACTCTTCTGTTTAAGAGAGTTAACACTTGATTGAACTTCCCAGAGACCCCCAAGAAAGAACAGATCATCCAAAACCTTGAATAACTTTAATGCAAATTCTTTGGGGGGTGGGTTAAAATGTGTTACCTCTTACATTTGAAGAGATATGAACCTATACCTCTGAATCACATGCAATGTTTAAACCAATGGGCCTCCCTAGTGGTGCAGCAGGTTGAGCACGGCGCTGTGAAGCTGTCTGCTGCCTCTGCAGCACTGGTTCGATTCCTGGCCAGCCAAGGAGAAATCCATATGGCATAGCAGACCTCTCCTGTCTCGTCCACTGCCCCCCTCAGCAGTGTATTTCAGTCCTTCTATCTGTTCTGCTCCCTGCTCTGTCTCTGGTGAATCCTCTTACCTTCCCACGCCTCTGGTCTGTATCCCAGTGCTTGTACAAATAAATAAATCTTTAAAACAATAAATAAATCAATGTTACCTTAATGAAAAAGAGATACAATAAAAAATTAGAAAAGAATAAAATAAAATGTATTACCTATTTTTGACAGACATGCACTTCCCAGTTATATTTCATTGCTCTACCAGATTAGCGTGAGGCATGATCATAATTATCACTTTGAAAACTTAATCTTTGTATGTTCCCTTTCTTTGCAAAGCAAATTCTGAGCTATTCTCTGCTTATATCCTCAAAAATCTCTCTAAAATAAGTGGGGATGACTTTGCTATCCCTATATTACAAATAAGCTAAGTCTCAAAAAAGAGATGGAGAACTTGAATGAAAAACTCTCTTTTCTTACTATGGCTTAATTATGAAGGACAAAATGACCACTGGCTGTTGTTAGCACAAAGAAAATTGTATCATTAATCTAGGTCTGAGGTATTTTTGTATATATTATCTCATTTCATCCAAACAACTGCCTTGTTAAAGTCAAAATTGACTATATTTCTTATTTAATAAATCTACCTATAGCATCTCTCACAAGTTCTGTAAAAGCACCAGCATATTCCTGGCATGATTTAGAATATAAAGAATCCAGTGGGTTAGGATTTCCTGAAAAGGTGGAATTGATATACCTTGGTCTCTTGCATTACCTTGACCATTTATAGCTGTGGTTCCTTTAATTCAAGCATCATGGAGATTACACCCACTAGACAAGCTATGGCTTTGGAGCTTGTGCTAGTCACCCTGATGTAGGAGGCAGAAAATGCAATTAGATAGTGAACAGTTGGATAGAACCTACACAGAAAATACAGGAATGTCCCCAATTTCCAGAGAAGGCTGGCCATCATGCATTTGATACTACTTAGTTTGCAAAGCCTTCTACAATTTTGATCTTGACATTCCTGTGATCCATACTAAAATCATTAAAATAAACAAGATGAATATTATTAATCCTGTTATTATTCTATTATTATTATTTTAGATTTATTTTTTATTTATACAAAAACTGGGGTACAGGCCAGAGGCCCAGGAGGGTGAGAGAATTCACCAGAGACAGAGCAGGAAGCAGAAGAGGCAGATGGAACTGGGAGCAGTGCGGAGATAGGAGAGGTCTGCCGCACCATGTGGGTAGCTCCTTGGCCAGCTGAGAATCGAACCCGCGCTGCAGAGGCTGCAACAGCTCCCCAAGCACTGCACTCAATCTGCTGTGCTCAACCCACTGCGCTACCGAGTGGCCCCTATTATTTTTTTTTACACATTTTTTTAAATTTTTTTAAAAGATTTATTTATACAAGCACTGGGTACTGTCAGAAGTGCGGGAGGGTGAGAGAATTCACCAGAGTCAGATGGGAAAGCAGAGCAGGCAGAATGATGAAGTACACTGCTGAGGGGAGCAGCGGGCAGCAAGAGAGGTCTACGCGCCATGTGGGACCCTCCTCCGGTGGCCGGGGAGCAGCCGGGGATCGAACTTGCGGTGCAGAGGCTGTGGGCAGCTTGGCAACCCAGCGCTCAACTGCTGCACCACCAGGGAGGCCCCCTATTTTTTTTTAAGTATAGATTAAGATTCAAGTCAAATACTTCATCTAAAATTTTACAACCTGAACTTGGTACTGTTAGAAATTGAACTCATCTTCTAATCCAATGACTGGCCCATGCTCTCTTTCTGGCCCATGCTCTCTCTGACTTCCCAATCAGTACATATTGAAACCCTTGATGCTCTACAGAGGACTGACACATGCTGAAATAAAAGATAGTTCTGAGATACATGCGCCTCATCTACTAAAATTGAAATCAAGCTTGTCAAATCCAACCGGTCATGAATTATCATCCATTTGTTTTGTGATTTTGGGGAAATTGTATAAACATGCTTTTTTTAAATTTTAAAATGGGGAACTACTAGTCCAATATGATTATTTTGAGAATCAAAATTACAAGCTATGTTTAGCACTTGTTGCAGTACCTCCATATACTAAGTGCTGCACAAGTATTAGGTAAGGCTTTTTCTGTTTTCAGATTTGCTTTAACATCATTTTAGGAAGTGTGAAGGCCAAAGCCAGAGGTTCTGGGCAACATGCCTCTGTTTGGGGGTGATCCACAGAAAATGAGTGGGAGAAAATGGTGGGAGTTTTTGCTTAGGTGTGGGCTCTTGGGGTTCTAGAAAGGATGCCAAGGAAGGGTGAGATATCCATTGTCAGGGACCGTTGAATTGAGCTGGGGTTTCTTTTTGTAGAAGTGAAAAACAGAAGTGCTTCCACATACAATTTGCCTTTGCTGAGTTATCTATTTGCCTTTAACGGACTAATCCACAAATATTTCTTTGATGTAGAAATACACCCTAAGTTCCTCCTGCTGTTTTTCTGGCAACAATGGTTCCTTAAATTTAGCCTTAGGCTTAGGAATCAACACTGATCTTATGTACTTCCCTGGAATTCAGAGTATTGAGTCAGTGGAGAAGTAGTGAAGAAAGGAAGTTAGAAATTTCCCATTTTTTCTTGACATTATGGAAATAAGTCTGAGTGTGCAAACTCATGACTCTTCCGGGTTGGAGCAGTTTTCTCTAAGAACCAAGACTCACAGCCTTAAGCTCTAACCTCAACTGTCTTATCATGACTTGTGACATTGTGCCTCTCTCTGGCTATCACCCCAAGGATCCTCTGCCATCCACTGACTGGGGTAGAAGACGGAAGAGCCTACCACATATGCTCTGTACCCATCCCCCTCCACATGTTCTTTGCCACACTTTTTTAATTTTTCCTTTTCTCTACATATTTCTTGCTTAGTTTCTTCAACTCCTCCCCTGCAATCTTCTCCTCTCCCATCAATAATAGTAATACTAACCATCGATGGGGCAATCACCGTAAGCCTGGTATTGTTCCAAGTAGTCTACCCTTATTGTTTTGTTTAATCCTCACCCTCTGGTGGGACTATTATTAATATCCCAATTTTTTTAATGAAAACATCGACACACAGAACATTAGAATTAATTTAGCTAAAAACTAAAGGAAGTAGGATTTGAACACAAATGTCTTTGGACTTAACCACTGGCCATTTCTGCCTTCACCGACTTTAATACCGAAGTATTGTCCCTTTGCTGGTCATTCGTTTCCATTTGGTGATTTTTCATTGAAAAGTCGTGATTTATTCCCATCAAAGTCAGGATAGTTCAGTCATAGGCTGGACCTATCTCACAACTACCTGCAGAGGAGGGTGGGGGCTAGTGGGCAGGTCTTCACCAACATCAGAAATTAAGGTAGGGGCACTGGGCAGAAGATTCAAAAAATGACTTTATATAGATATCATTCAGGTTCCATTCACATATTTGATTTGAGCTAACTTAAATTAACTTCTACAAAGAAGGGTCCAATATAGACAGGACTTTGAAGCCCTGTTGAAGAGAAAACACCTTTGTGAGATATTCTAGCAGTTGATACATAAAAGTCCAACAGGTGAGTAGACCCAAATGGGTATCTGTCCATGGTTAAATAGGGCCCAACGATGAGCCTGCAAGTTAGAAGACTTCATGCCGGGAGAAGAGTATGTGCAAGAGCCAATTTGTCATTGACCCAACATCCTCGCATGGAGGGGCCTGAAGATAAAGACATTCTGTGTTCTAGAAAGAGACTTGAACAGGCTGCTGCTGCATTCACAAAGGGGTCAAAAGCAGATGCCCAGTCATAGAATGAAGAATAAATTGTGAATGGGGAACATGGGATATTGGTACATAAATGCAAAAATCCAGTTTCCCTGGGTCGTTACATGCAAAAGAATGAAGGCTTGACTACTACCTCATACCATGCACAAAAACCAACTCAAAATGGACTAAAGAACTAGACATAAGACCTGAAACCATAAAATATATAGAAGGAAATATAGGCGAAACATTGCATGACATGCACCTCAAAGACATCTTTACAGATGCATCACCCAAAGCAGTGATAGTGAAGGCAAGGATAAAGAGCTGGGACTACATCAAATTAAAGAGCTTCTACACGGCAAAAGAGACAATAACCAAAACAAAGAGAAACTCCACCGAGAAACTTTTTGCACCCAACACTAATGATAAAGGACTGATGGCAAAAATTTACAAAGAGCTGATGAGACTCAACAAAAACAAGGAAAATAATCCAGTCAAAAAATGGGCAGAAGAGCTAAAAAGAAACTTCTCCACAGAGGAAATACCAATGGCCAGCAGGCATATGAAAAAATGTTCAACATCACTTGCAATCAGGGAAATGCAAATCAAAACTACAATGAGATACCATCTCACACCAGTGAGAATGGCACATATTAAAAAAAAAAAACTAGATTGGGGTCAAAATCAGGGGGTTGCAATTGTATGGGGAATATAAAAATTAAAAAAAAAACAACTAGCAACAACAAATGTTGGCGAGGATGTGGAGAGAAAGGAACTCTCCTGCACTGCTGATGGGAGTGCAAACTGGTCCAACCACTGTGGAGAGCTGTGTGGAGATTCCTCAACCTACTAAATATAGAGCTTCCATATGATCCAGCAATTCCACTCCTAGGTATTTACCCAAAAGACACAGAAACATTAATTCCAAAGAGCACCTGCACTCCTATGTTTATAGCAGCACTATCTACAATAGCTAAGCTTTGGAAACAGCCCAAATGCCCAAAAATAGATGACTGGATCAAGAAGATGTGGTCCATATACACCATGGAATATTACTCAGCAATCAAAAAAGATAAACACATGCAATTTGCAGCAACATGGATGGCGCTGGAAGTGATCATGCTCAGCGAAATAAGCCAGAAATAAAAAGAAAAATACTGGATGGTCTCACTCATAGCAGGAATTTAGAAAATTCCTAAATAAGGGACCAGGAAAAAGAATAACTATAAGAAAAAAAAAATCAAAATCAACAAACAACTATGAACCAGAGACACATTGGGGGGGGTGGGGAAAGGAGGGTTTGGGGTTAAAAAGAGGGGGTTGGAATTGTATGGGGAATATAAAAATAAAAAAAAATCCTGTTTCCAAATAAAGATTATGAATCTGCACATCTTGATGACACAGGACACCAGTAGGAAGAAGCCGAGACCTGCCTCAGGAGTGCCATCTACCCCAAAAGCTCTTCTTATCAAAATGGTGACTGACAAAATAGCCAAGTACCTCCTCAGCAGGAACCCAAGGTCAATGCTGGTAATCAGTCTACCAAAGTATCTTCTGAATCAACCCTTTCTTGTCTTAAAACTCAGGAGGAAAAATCTGCAAGTTTGGAAGCACCTAGGTTCATCTGTGTAGAAACTAGAAAGAAGTATGGGATATCAGTTGGAGGACTGATATTACTGGAGTTCTTTGTGTTCCTTATTTCCATCTTTATGCTCAATAATTAATAATAAATATATAAATGCTAAAAGTGTGCAATTACAGAGGACTAGAGATATAATAATGCATGGCCACTATCCTATATTCATTTTCGAATTTGTGTGTATACTTGATAGTGCATCTTTTTTTTAAAGAAAAAGATTCAAGTTAACTCAAATCTCATAAAGATGATAAAAATCAATTAATAGAGAAAATAGTAACTATTCTCTGGGGCTGGTAGTTTCCTTTTCTTAAAAATCCTGTGACCAGGACTTTCTATCCTCAAGGAGAATGACGCAAGATTTCTCAATGCTTGACTGTCTGCTGCTTCTTTCCTGGCAGAAAACACTAATAAAATGTTTGAGTCCCTTTAGCATCTAGAAAAATAAGTATTGAGGTTGATTGATAGGAAGATTTAAAAAAAAAAGTCTGAAGTGTTTAAAGAAAGAATAAACTCCACCAAGTGGAGTGCCACCTAAAATTATCCCTCATGGCTTTACTTGAACTAACCCTTAATAATGACTCATACATTGTCCAGTGTGACCATGGTGTCAACAGGCCCTCACAGATGGACTAGGGAAGCCTTAAAGTGTATGTACCAATTATTAAGATTACGATGATTATGGGTATCATCCTCCTCATTTTCATTATCAACTTCAGAAATAACTAACATTTAGATTGCCGTGATGATTCACAGAGTATTTCATACTATTCGCTGATCACTAATTAGACTGGGCAAATTTTATAGTTATTATTTCCATTCTGTGGATGAAGAAACTGACTCATAAAGGGTCTATGGCTTTATTAAGTGCCCAACTTATAGGTAGGAATAACACTAGCAGCACAAGTAGGTGCAGGGTTTCCCCACTATCTTCTACCCCAGCACCCACATCTTTAGTCCCCTATCTTTCCCCTACATGCAGTGGCTTTGGGATTACAAAACCACAGCTATGTGTAATGGCTTTTCTCTCACACCACATTTGGTGTGTTTGAAGGTAGCAAAATTCTCATCTTAGGACTGTTCACATTCCATGCCTTTTCTCAGCATGCACAGGATTCTCAGGAATAACACCAACAGCACAAATTGCTGCAGGACTTCCCCAGCTCCCCATATCTGCCACCCCAGCATCGCTTCCTGAATGACTTTACAGAAGATAAGACAACTACACATCATATCCTCATACCATCCTGTGACTGTACACTGTTCTAATACTAAGATCTCAGCCTTAGCGGAATTCCTACACATTTCCTGGGTTTGATAACAGAACCTACCAGAACCATGAGTCTATGGCACCCACATCCTGTCCTTTCTTTTTCACACCTAACCTGAATCTGATGAGTAGAATGGCATTTAGGCGCTCGGACCTGACTTCAAAAAGCCTTCACAGACATGGGAGGTCTGAGACCAAGAGCAAGTATACAATTTGGGGAGCCCAGCACAACATGAAAATGTGGAGGCCCTTGTTCAAATATCACTAAGAATGTCCAGGTGCAGGGCCATATTAAATGAAGCTCATTGTCTTTCTGGGCTGGAGGCTTGTATGACCACACAGATCACACATACATGTTTGTTAGTCTGGGATTTGGGTCCTTCCACCAGACCTCATCAGCTTATTTACAGAGAATTAATGTTCAAAGAAATAAATATTGGCAAATTATACCTCCTGCCACCAAAGGCAGCCTTAGTCTCTTCTTCTGTTCCCCTTCTGTTTCCTTCACCTAACACTCACCCCCGGTCTTATTTTTCATTTGTATATGCATCTGTCTTACTCTGGGCTGTGAGCTCTCAGGACAACACCTGCTTCTGAGTCCCTAACCCAGCCCCTGGCACGCAGCTCTTAATGACAGTAGATAAGGGTCCTTGTTCTTCCCTCCCCCCCCCCAAGGGCCCTGTACCGTCTCCTTCTGAACTTGCACCCCAACTAGGTCATAAGAACTTGCCTGGAATATTCTTCCTAAGGAAAGACTTGGTTGATCTGAAAAGGAAAGAAAGATATTAGCAGCTCCCAGCCCCATTCAGGAGTTACTGTGCTGGGAGGCAGGGGCAGCCATGTGTTTGAGAAATCCCTTGGTTTTGTGACACTTCAAAATGACTGGTGTTCTCAAGGATCCTTCTCCTTCCCTCTTTATGCCAAACCCTGGGTAAACTTTAGGAGCAGCCTGAGCCCACCTATGTGGAATACTGTATCTTGCTCTTGGGTGCTTACATGCAGCTAGTATTCATCAGATGACCCAATTATTGTTAATGGCTGGTGCCCTTCCAGATTGGTTAAACGTTTTAATTAGTAATTAAATATTTTTAATATCACCCTTGCTGGCCCAAAACTATTCCTCAAAATAGAGCTCAGAGAGAATAACAGGTAACAAAAGAAAAGGAAAAGGAAGAGGAGAAAAAGCACCTTATAATTATGTTGTCTTTACAAGGCGATGGAAAAGCAAAGAAAGAGAAGAACATAAACCCTTCATTTCCCCCATGTCATATTTTTTTTAAGATTTATTTTTTTTTTTAATACAAGAACTGGTGTACTTGCCAGAGTCATGGGAGAATGAGAGGATTCACCAGAGACAGAGCGGGGAACAGAACAGGCAGACTGACAAAACACACTGCTGAGGGGAGCAGCTGGCGAGACAGGAAGAGGTTGCTGCGCCATGTGGGATTCTTGCCGGCCGGCCGGGATCCAACCGGCTCTGCAGAGGCCTCAAAAAGCTTCACAGTGCGTTGCTCAACCACCTGCTCCACTAGGGAGGTCCAGAAACTTAGTTTTTAAATGAGAATCTTCGGGCCTCCCTGGTGGCACAATGTGTTAAGTCTCAGCACTATGAAGCTATTGGCAGTCACTGAAACATGATTTCGATCCCTGGCTAGGGAAGTAACCCACATGGCACAGCAGACCTCTCCTGTCTCGCCCGCTGCTCCCCTCAGCAGTGTATTTCAGTCAGTCTGCCAGTTCTGCTCCCCACTCTGTCTCTGATGAATTCGTACCCCCATACCTGTGGCCTACACCCTACACATAAATGAATAATTTTTTTTTAAAAAATGAGAATTTTTTAGGAACTACATTGTCATCATAACATATTAGACATACCTTGAGTAGAATGCCCCCTTCCAAAGTCGATGCCCAAGAAAAGAAGCATTCTCAGGAAAGTGGATGAGATGGGAGGACAAGGGACTCTAACAGGCACAGTGGTTTTTCTATTTGTGTTCTCAGGGCCAGAAACAGCTGGAAGTAACACAGATGTCTGCACCGTGAACGGGATCCTGGGGGAGTCAGTTACTTTCCCCTTGAATATCCCAGAATCACAGCAAGTTGGAAGCATTGTTTGGCAGTTCAAAACATCAATTGCTTTTGTACAACCAGGAGACTCAGGGACAGTACCCAAAGTCATTGTGACTCACAACAGTTATAATGACCGAATAAATGTCTCAGGTCAGAACTACAACCTGGAGATGAGAAATCTTGGGATGGAAGATGCAGGCATCTACTCGGCCGACATAACTTTGAAGACCTCAAGCACTACCGAAACCAAGCGTTACAACCTTCAAATCTACCGTGAGTTGTGGGTAAATTGAAGGTTTTGCTTTGCAATTTTGCTATTTTTCTGATAATTGGATTCCCTAAATCTTTTTATACTTAAACTTAGTTAATTTTATCAACACTTATAAAAAGAGGGTGTGGCTTTATATGTTTTTACCCAGGGAATTTTCCATCATGGTTGTCCCCTGGGCGTTGCTTTTCTTTTCTATAAAACATGTACAATCACAGCACTCACTTCCTACAGTTCTTGTGAGGCCCCGTGTATGTAAAGCCCTTTTGTAAAAGATCCTTTTATTTTGAAATAATTATAGATGCAAAAGAAAGTGTAAAGAAATGTTTGGGGAGGTGCTGCGTACCCTTCAGTCAGCCTCTCCTAATAGTAACATCTCACCTTACTACAGTACAGCATCAAAACCAAAAATCAACATTGGGTCCACCTACAGAGTGTAGTTAGATGTCACCACTTACACATGTACTCGCATGTGTGAGCATGGAGTAACTCTGTTCAAAATAATCACACATGTAGCTTCACGTGAGCACTACCACGATCACACTTAAGAATAACATTGCCACAAGATTCTTTGATCCCTTCAGAGTCACTTATTACCCCTTCTCCATCCCTAATTCCTGGAAGAAAATCCTTTCTTAATGTGTAAGCTTATGTCTGTTCACAAATGTTATCCATCGAGAATCATGCAGTATACAAGCTTCTGAGACGGACTTTTATCAGTTTCTGTGGTACAGCTATTCTCGTCCTGGTTGCTTTTTTTTTTTTTAAGATTTATTTATTTTTATACAAGAGCTGGGGTATAGGCCAGAGGTGCAAGAGGGTGAGAGGATTCACCAGAGACAGAGTGGGGAGCAGAACAGGCAGATGACAGAAACACAAGGCTGAGGGGAGCAGTGGACAAGACAGCAGAGGTCTGCGATGCCATGTGGGAATCTCCCTGGCAGGCCGGGAATCAAACCTGCGCTGCAGAGGCTGTGGACAGCTTCACAATGCGGTGCTCAACCCCCTTCGCCACCGGGGAGGCCCTCATCCTAGTTGCTTTAAAAACATACGGAGTTGGCCTAGGTATTTACCCAAAGGACACAGAAACATCAATTCCAAGAGCACCTGCACCCGTATGTTTATAGCAGCACTATTTACAATAGCTGTTTTGGAAACAACCCAAATGCCCAAAAATAGATGACTGGATCAAGAAGATGTGGTACCTATACATCATGGAATATTACTCAGCAATCAAAAAAGATAAACTCATGCAATTTGCAGCAACATGGATGGAGCTGGAAGGGATCATGCTCAGCAAAATAAGCCAGAAAGAAAAAGAAAAATACCAGATGGTCTCACTCATAGCAGGAATTTAGAAAACCTAAATAAGGGACCAGGGAAAAGAATAACTATAAGAAAGAAAAAAATCAAAATCAACAAACAACTATGAACCATAGACACACTATGGAGGGTGGGGAGAGGGGAAAGGAGGGGTTGGGGTCAAATTAAGGGGGTTGCAATTGTATGGGGAATATAAAAATAAAATTTAAAAAAAAAAGAAAGAAACACACAAAAAAAAGACATATGGAATTGGGAATATTTCATACATCATTACAAAGGACATACACAATAGGTGAAATAAATTTGAGAGCCTAGATAACAGCAAAATGTCCAAAAAGGAAATAAAAAGTGGTGAGTTTTGAGTATTTATTAGCTTTGTTTTTAATATAATTTAATTGTAAGTCTTTATAATTCAATATTTCGTGACAGCTCTGTTTAACCACCATCTTGACAAGTTTTTGAAATGTAACAGTTGATGGTCCAACCACTATGGAGAGCTGTGTGGAGATTCTTGACCTACTAAACATAGAGCTTCCATATGATCCAGCAATTCCACTACAAGGTATTTGCCCAAAGGACACAGAAACATCAATTCCAAAGAGCACCTGCACCCCTATGTTTATAGCAGCACTGTTTACAATAGCTAAGATTGGGAAACAACCCAAATGCCCAAAAATAGATGACTGGATCAAGAAGATGTGGTACATATACACCATGGAATATTACTCAGCATTCAAAAAAGACAAACATGCAATTTGCAGCAACATGGATGGTACTGGAAGGGATCATGCTCAGCAAAATAAGCCAGAAAGAAAAAGAAAAATACCAGATGGTCTCACTCATAGCAGGATACTATAAGAAAGTGAAATTCAAAATCAACAAACAACTATGAACCAGAGACACTTTATGGAGGGTGGGGGGCGGGGAGGGGAGGGATTGGGATCAAAATAAGAGGGTTGCAATTGTATGGGGAATATAAAAATAAAATTTATTTTAAAAATAATAAAAATAAATAAATAATACCAAAAAATAATAATAATAAAATAAAATAAAATAAGAACAGTCACAAAAAAAGAAAGAAGAAAGAAATGTAACGGTTGACTCTCAAAGCTGGTGTAACCAGCCCCAGTTGACTTCTTGCTCATGTTTTCCCTTCCAGGTCGGCTTGGGAAGCCAAAAATTACTCCGAGTTTAATGACCTCTGTGAACAGCACCTGTAATGTCACACTGACATGCTTTGTGGAGGAAGAAGACAAAAATGTAACATATAGTTGGAGTTCCCTGGGGAGAGAGGGGAACATCATCCGAATTTTCCAGAGCCACGAAGACCCAGAGCATACTTACACCTGCACAGCCTGGAACCCTGTCAGCAACAGCTCTGAGTCTATCTCTGCCCAGCAGCTCTGCTCAGGTAAGCAGCTCAGTCTTGTCCTCCCGGAGCCCTCAGCAGTCACTCAGAAGAGCTGCAAGGTCTGAGTCTGGGCTTCATTCTCAGGGGTATACACCTCCCTTGCAGTAGGCTGGTCCTAGGGTGTCTCCTCCAAGGTGCCCTGAAAGTGTCCAGAGTCTTCTGAGAGTTGCCAGCCCCCTCTGATTAGTTTTCTAATAGCAAGAAGTGCTCTCCTGGAGCTTTGGTGCACCCTGAAGGTCACCTAATTTTGATTGTGTCCCTGAAGGTACCAAGCCTGCCCAGCCCCATGGGCCTGTTTCCTGAGGTCCTAGTCTCACTGTAACTTCTCTTTCCAGACACTGGGCTGAACCACCAGAGACGCCACATTGGGCTGCTGAGTACAGTGGCTGTACTTTTCCTGTTTATGCTCATCATATTGCCAGTAATTCTGCTTCTTCTGCGCAAAAGAGGTCAAGGTAGGATTTTGCCAGAGGGTAAAATGTGGAAAAGCATCTTTCTACTCCCTGGAACCAAAGTTATTTCTCCCCAGTGATGTGGAAAAGTCCTTTGTTCTAGAGAATCAACCTTCTTGCACTCCCCTCCTGCCACCTCACCAGTTTCAGAATGAGGTCCCCAAGGACAGTGTGACATTGCCTTGAATGGTCTTCAGAGCTGTTCTGGGATCCCCAGAGTCTGGTGGGCCCAGAACATGGGTTCAAGTTTAGCGCTGACATTAACAAGATGTGCTTCATTAGACCAGTATCTCTGGCTCAGTGTTCTCATGTGTGAAGTGAGGTTTGGACTAGAGGGTCTCCAGGGGTCTCCGGGGTCACTTCAGTACCACTGAGTTTTTTTTGTTTTTTGAATCATGCATCATACTTATTTGTTTTTAAAGAAAACTGACACCTCCTGAGTAACTTTTGACCATGATCTTTGGGGAGTCATTGAGGGACAGGTACTCATTTGTATTCCATGGTTGTCATAAGATCACTCTGGAACCTTTTGTATGTGCCATTCTCAAACAGGAAACCTGATCTTTGGCCCCAAGGAGATCATTACACCCTCAAAATCCCTATTACTCTTACCCCCATGTTCACCTCAAATTTACCTTTCCTACCAATCACCTCACAACTCCTGGCACACTAAGGTAGTAAGGTACCCACTGGAGGAATCCAACACAGATATAACTGGAGAGTAACCACCTAATTGAAAACCTGAGACTCTCCTGTAAAAAGATAAGTAGCTGTGCTAAAGACCCTAAGAAAGACCCCATGTGGGAGAGCTATTCTGAGTGCCCACATGGGGAGGGGGAGAATCCCTTCAACCTAAAGTGGATTCATGTAGAAGAGAATTCCTACAGAGTTCTAAGGAGGTCTAAGCTGGGTGCCTTCCAGACCATAGCAACTCCTCTAGGAGATGGGACTAGGTAATCTGGTAGGCCTCATTACTTCATCTTAAAGAGAGATCATTCATAAAATCCTCTACCATTCACATTCCGTGGTTTTATCTTTATTTGTGACACAGATGCTGAATCAAAAACAATATACACAGAAGTTTCAAGGACAACCAGGCCAGCAGAATCCAGGCTATACGATGAAATCCTCCAGACCAATGTGAGCCACGCTCCTCATGATCTGCCCACCCAGATTCGGAGTGAGCAGTAGCCTAGACCAGGGCCATGGCCAAAGATCTAGAGGGTCCAACTAGAAATGCCACTTCTGGGAAATAGTGCCATGAGTCCTTCTAGGAGGACAGAAAGTAGCCAACTCTTTCCCTGGTAGCCTTTGGTGCCCACTGCCGGAGGCCCTGAGTTTCCACACTGGGCTGAACTCTTAGGTGAGTCAGGACTAGGAAAGGAGTGCTCCCTACAGGGCCAAGCTAAGGGAGTCCCCAAGGAGGGCTCTGATGTGGCCTCACCCACACCTGCATGACGCGTGCTGAGGGTTCCTAGTGGCAGGATCACCTCCCTCAGACTCAGTCACTCTGTCTCCATCCTTTCCTGTCACCTGCCTTGTCACCTGCCCTGTTCAACTCCATCCTGGGCCAGGTGTCTACATTGCATCCCCTCCTCTATACCTGCACTAGCCTGCTCCCTAAGGACTGATTCAGCCTGGTCTTAGAGCACTATATTTAGATGGACAGCACAGCTGGACTCACAGGGCATGGGAAGCAAAGCTCAGTCTGAACCATGTAAACCCTCCTTGTGTCTCCAGAGGTTTCTGTTCAGTTGTTGCCCACTGTCCCACCCCCACTCTGCCTGACCCCCATCCTCTCCAAAGTAGAGCTGAGGCCCCAAGAGGCAGCCACCTGGGGAAAGTGACAGGTAGAGCAGAATCAAGAGGGGTTCTTAATATTTTCCAGAGCTCCCTCACGAATTGGTCGACGGGTGTTTTATAGGTGTCCCTGCCCAAGGAGGAAGCAGTGAACTCAGTGTATTCCACAGTGCAACCCTTGGAAAAGGTAAACACTCCTGACTTTTCACCTGTTGTCCTGTGTGCTCCCTCCCTGTCTGCCCAAGCCGGGGCAGCAGGCGCTCTGGGCTCTTCCTTCCCGTCTCAGGACTGAGTGCTGAGAGCTGCGGTCTCTAGTCCGTCACATACACACACAGACCCCTGCCCCAGCTCCATGCCAGGCACGGGCCGTGACGCTAATCCCACCCTTAAATGCCGGTGCCCCCAGCCTCTGAACTCTGTGGAAACTCCAGCTTCTAATACCGCACTGTTGGTCATGGTGTGAAAATTAGAAAACAGGTGCTGGCTCCGGGCAGGCACGGGCCCACAGCAGGAACAGACTGGCAAGCAGATGGAAAGCTGAACCCCAGCTGCCGGGAGCTCCGTCAGCGGATCATCATGGGAAGCAGCCTGCACAGGCTCTTGCAGTGGTGTCCCGATGGCCCCTGCCTGGAATAAGCACGGAGGGAAAGTCAGTCTGGCCCAGGGAGGGGACTTCCCTTCTAAGGAGTGGATGATTGTGGCGGCACAGGGCCTCCCAGCCTTCTTCACACCAAGCACATGTAGAAAGCAGGATTCTTATGGCACAGTGGGGTCAATGCTCGAGATTACTCATGGCTGAAGTTTCTTGTGACCAAAGATGTGACTCTTCCCACAACCCCATATGCCAAGAAGACCAAAGTTCATGTGCCTGTAAACATCATAGCACTCCCCTGAGGAGGCTCTGCCCACACTCACTATGTGTGAGAAGCTTGGTACAGGGCCTGTACCAGTCCACACAGCACCCCGGAGCCTCCCCAAGTGCGTGCCGTGGACTCTACTTGCCTTCTGTCGTGGAAACTTCTGTGGGATTCCACCAGCCGAGAGGCATGGGGCAGTGCTGGGGGAGCCTTCGGGCTAGGGCTGTCTGCCATGCAGACACTCACCAGGGAGGGTTAGAAAAGGTCCCTTTGCTGGGGACCACACTGTTGGGCATTTTCTTCAGGCTTCCAAAGCCTCGTGGGATTTTCCCTCTGGTCAAGCTCGTCTTCTGTAGCACTCTGTAGTGATTAATTGATGGGTCCACTTGATGGGGCCCAGATATTTGATTAAACATTATTCAGAGTCCGTGAGGGTGTTATCACTGAATTTGAATTGATGGACTGAACAGAGGAGACACACACACACCAGTGTGGGTGGGCATCGCCATTCCCATTGCAAGCTTAAATGGAACAAAGAGGTAGGGGGAGGGGGAGCTCTCTGCCTCACTGCCTTCTAGCTGGGATGTTGGTCTTCTCCTCTCTTTGAGATTGGACTTGACTGGAACTTACACCATCACCTCTCCTGGTTCTCAGGCTTCTGACTTAGATGGGAACTATTACCATCGCCTCTCTGGGGTCTCTAGTTAACAGACAGCAGATCTGGGACATCTTGGCTTGCATAACATCATCATCGTCGTCATCAACATTATTATTATTTTCTCCTTTTGGTTCTGTTTCTCTGCAGAGCCAGACTAATATATACTCCAAGCAGCCTCAGCAAGAAGAAACCATACCTGCTGCTTCTACCTCTAAAAGGAATTGATGAGCTATTTTTCTGGTACTTGAAAGGACTTGACTGTTACCCAAATATCAAAACAAGAGAACTTGAAGGAAGCAGAGTTATTCTACAGGGGGACACTCAGGAGATGAAGGTGCAGGTGATGAAATTGGGGGCATGACAGTTCCAGAGGCTCAGCCCAGAGGGCATCGGGTTTAGCTGAGGTTTGTACCCTCCCCCAACCAGCTGCAGTGCTGAGAAACCCCCATCAAGTAAGCAGAACATTGGCGGGAACATCTGAGAAATTGTTCCTGAGTATGTAGCAAATACAATCAGCCAAATTCTACATCCCATGAATAATCCCAGGCTGGAGAACAGAAATGGACTACATGTAGACATGATGAAGGCACGAGTCCCAATGAGTGAATCATTGTCATTGTGTTGGGGGCTGCAAGGGCCCAAAGGGTAAGGCAACCTTCCTCTGCCCTGGTGAAGTGAGGATGCAGCTCCAACACTGCCACTGCAGTTAAATTCTGAACTCCAGAGTATCATTCACCAGCACTGTCAGAAAAAACCTTTGGAGGAGACAGAGCTAAAGCCGAGCCTTTAAGAGTGGGTGGGATTTGGCGTAGAAAGACGAGGGCTTCCAGGTGATGAATGCATGGAAAAAGCAGAGGCCTGGATCTGTATGGTGATTTGGACACAGCCCCCCACCCCACCCCACTCCACCCTCCACCCCCACCACTCACCCCAGGCACCTCATGCATGTCCATGGTCCTTTGTCTCTGCAGGTCCACACCTTGGCTGGAATGTGCCCCACCCCATCCACTTACACAACTTTGGTGCCTAGCTCAGGTGTCACTGCTCTAGGAAACCATCCTTGGAATCACTAGTTAAATTAATAAGCTCTTTTTTTCCTCTTTAGGCACAGGGAGACTTCTCCATGAGGTGCTGAGCCATCTAGGGGAGGCACAATATGGTCAACACATAGCTGCTCCTCTTACCTTCTCATACGGAGTATGTTGGTCTCTTTAATGCAGGTGGATGCTTCAGCCTCACTCCCATGTTCTAGGATGATTCTCTCAGTGGTATCTTGTTCCTGAATAGTTGTTCAGGAATAACTCAACCTCTGTCTCCATCCTGGTAACATCACTCTCCAATATTTTTTTATAAATCACATTATCACAGGGACTGAAAGCTTTTTTAGAAATAGTAAATGTTGGTGATTGTACAACTTTGTGAATATAATTAATTCCACTAAATATATAATTAATATAATTAAATTCCACTTGCACAGCAAAAACATAAATTTTAGGGTATGTAGTAACCACAATATGTAATTTAGGTTTTTTTACCACAAGTTTTAAAATTCCCCCTAAATGAAAATGTATATAGATAGCAAAATTTCCAATCATATTATATACTTAGGATTTTTGTACCTGCTCAGAAAAAAAAGTAAATAAACTAATAATTTTTGAAAGTTGGTGCTGCTGGTGTGGGAAATGATCTTTATTAGACCTCTGAGAGGAAGAGGAAGTCTCAGAAAGAATTGCTTTCAGTTATGTGATAGATGACAAGGCAGTGGAGTGTCTGGCACATCTCCGCTGCTGTGAGCATGAACTGGCTGTTCCAGTTTTTCACACTGATCTTCTGCCTTGGTCCAGGTAAATGTCAAAGTGACTCATGTAGTCACCGAGTGACTCTCTGACTTTAGTGCAGCTTGCCTTAACCTAAAACATTTTATATAGGTATCTATCTGTCTCTCTGCCGAGGTGCTGTGTGGGGTTCATGGTGGTGCCTGAGAAGATGCCTCCTTTACTTAACGTTGAAGATGGTTTACCTTGGCATGGTTCCAAGTCAGTAACTTCAAGTGTGTCCTCAGTTAAGGGAATTATATGCTGGGGCCTGGGAAATGACACTATTTGGGGTTTATGCCCAGGCTGTTGTGGTATGAGGAGTACAAAGTTTAGGAAAATAAGTCTTCCTTCAAATCATTCCTCTCTTGCTGTGTAACTGCAGGTAGGTTGTTGTTTCTCCCTGAGTTTCATTATGCTAATTTAAAAATTTATAGTACAGTAGAGTCAAAATTGACGGTTCCGAACAAAACACTAGATACAGATTTCTTAGCTTTTGCTGACTGTGAAATAAGTTCTCCACCCGCCACTTCCATTGATGTGAATCAGAGCTAATTTTATCCACTGTGCTTTGAATACTGGAGAGAACAATATGAGCTGGTCCTGCCTGATGTGCATTATGTGGAAAATGTGAAAGTTCATGTCTTGTTTGGAAAATTACAAGGGATCCATTGGGGCCTAAGTATAGGATTGTGGGGCAGGTGGGGCAGGACATGAGACAGGGAAGCTAGTCCAGAGTCAGTCCTGGTGAGCAGCTAAAAATAGTTAATATTCATTAAGTGGTTATTTTATCCCAGACACTGGGTCAAGTTATGTCTATGTATTATATAAACAAGTTTCATGAGTTATATCCACAAGTTCTATGCATTTATACTATTATTATCCTGATTTCTAAGTGAGGAATTAAATGAAGTTAAATAACTTGCTCAAATTTCATTAGCCCAGGGTGGGGGGGTGGTGGGGGGAGAAAGAAAACATTGTTTAAAAATGAACAATGATGTAAAAAATATATAAATTTAATAAATTTTTTAATTAAAAAAAATAATTTCATTAGCCAGCAGATGGCAAGCTCTTGCAATAGTTTTGAGAAACTGCGACAATTGAACCAATGTGACAGTAGTAGTAGCACATAAGAAAGGAGAGAAGCAGGAATCATCATAGATGTAAAATAAACTAGATTGTCTGTCAGTGGGAATGAGAAGAAAGGAGAATCGGCAGGTCATTCAATAAATATTCGTTGGGCACCTGCTGGGTGTATGACACTGTTCTAGTTTCTAACAATATATCATGAACAAAGCAGGAAAAAAAAGTTTGCCTTAGGACTTCAGGAGGGAGAATAAACCCTAAGCAAGATAAATTAGTGAAATTGTACATTGGGTAGTGATGAATGGCAAGGGGAAATAATTCAAAGAAAAGGGATATGAAGTCTGTGGGTGACTGAAATTTCAGACAGAATCGCCAAAAAAAGTGACAAAGTTGGGGAAGAAGGTGTTACAGGGCAGGTAGAGGGGCACCCTAGACCCCACAAACCTGCCTACTCTAAATGGGTTCTGCCATCCGCCGCATCAACACAAAACATATGAGACTGTAATGGGAAGGAACTTTAATACAATTAGGAAACAATACAGGAAAGGCAAAGTATATAGTTTCTAAATCAAGCACCCAAAGTTACCGGGTCCCTTGTGGGTAAAAGTCCACCCAAGCAGGATTGGCCCAGATCAAGGCCCCAAAACCTGCCACAGGTCTAAAGCACCTTCCAGTGGGGACCCACAGAAAAGGATCAGAAACAACCAGACAAGTCTGGAGGGAAAAGAGCAAAATCAAAATCAAGACAAAAACCGCCATTGTCACCTCCCCACAGGTCTCTCACCCACATCTGTGTCAACCAGTCCACGACCAAAAGGCATATTACCTTTTAAACCATATTACCCATTTTTGCATAAAATCAGAGCAGAATAACCAAACAGCAATTTTAGCTCACTTTGTTGGAATACTCCATATAGCATCAGAGCAAACTCTTGACATCCACTTCGGCTTCAAGAACAAAGTTGGTCTCGCCAGACTCCACCTGGGCTTCCTCTTCTTGAGGGTATCAAGGGCTTTTTCATTTTTGGGGTTGTCCAGTCCTGCCAATGGAGGCAACTTCCTCATCTTCTTTGGAGGTCTCTGGAACCCTACAAACAAAGCAACATGTTCTCCTCTTGTTCAGCTCTGTTTCAACTTCCTGAAAGAACTCCACTCAAAGCCACACAATGAAACTCATCTCCAATTGTTTTTGTTTTAAGCAGACAAAATCCCTATAGTTATGCAAAAATAGACACTGACAGGAATAGTAAAAATTACTACCACCATTTTCATGCTGTGTTGGTATCAAGGGGAAAGAAAACGCAAGCGCAAGTTAACTCTGCTGAAAAAAGAAAAAAAAATAATTTAACATTGGTGCAGGTCCTGGTCAGTCAAAACAAGAAAACTGTTGAATCAGAACAAAATGCAACAACATTTCCAGTATTATGTCAAAACTTAGGAAAAGTCAAGTGTATCTCCAACAGTCTATTCAGTGCTTTGTAGTAAAATTGTTTTTACCCATCAAAAGTTCCATCAATAGGAATCTGTTGAGGCCTTCACCCCCTATTTTTTTTTTATAGAGGCATGCTTTTTATTTATTTATTTATTTGTTTGTTTGTTTGCTTGTTTTGTTTTATACATGCACTGGGTACAGTCAGAAGCGCGGGAGGGTGAGAGAATTCACCAGAGCCAGAGCGGGGAGCAGAGCAGGCAGAAGGACCGAAGTACACTGCTGAGGGGAGCAGCGGGCGGCAGGAGAGGTCTGCGTGCCATGTGGGACCCTCCTCCGGTGGCCGGGGAGCAGCCAGGGATCGAACCGGCGCCACAGAGGCCGCAGAGGCCGCGGGCAGCTTCGCAACCCAGCGCTCAACTGCTGCACCACCGGGGAGGCCCACACCCCCTATTTTTTTTACAGAAACAATTTCTGTAGATATCAAACAATTTAAGTATACAATATTACAAGGCAACAATCACCACTGAGAGTTTACATAATGTCAGGTACTGAGAGGTTGTATACACGTTTTAGAAAACCAATGTTAACATTTCTGTACATGCCAAAGATTTACCATTTTCCCAAGTGACAATGCTTCCCTTCTAGTTTTACTTTACCAGTTAAACCAAATAGGACAAATTCATCTAATGCCTTTTCCAGGAGAAAAGGGAGAAACTTTGTGGAGTGCCTCAGGAGCTCTACTGAGGTTCCACAAAATTTCCTTAGATCAACCAAATGACAGGCTACCAAATGTTTTACTTGAATTTAGATTTTTGGGAAGCTTTCCATAAACATCAGAAAACAACAGCAACAATAATATTCAATCTCTATGAAAGTGATACAGGGCAGGGAGAGGGGCACCCCAGATCTCGCACACCTGCCTGCTCTAAATGGGTTCTGTCATCCGCCGCATCAACACAAAACATGAGACTTTAATGGGAAGGAACTTAAACACAATTAGGAAACAATATAGGAAAGGCAAAGAATATAGTTTCTAAATCAAGTACCCAAAGTTACCTGTCCCTTCATGGGTGAAAAGTCCACCCAAGCAGGATTGGCCCAGAACAAGGCCCCAAAGCCTGCCACAAGTCTAAAGCATCTTCCAGTGGGGACCCACAGAAAAGGATCAGAAACAACCAGACAAATCTGGAGGGAAAAAAGCAAAATCAAAATCAAGACAAAAACCGCCATTGTCACCTCCCACAGGTCTCTCACCCACATCTGGGTCACCCAGTCCACGACCAAAAGTCAAGTGCAGTTTCTTCACATGTCTCGGCTCCATGTGCCTCCTCCAGGTCTCCTTCTGGCTCTCCATCCTGCCTCCTTCCTTCTTCAGTCTCCTCTGCAGCTGCTTCTCTCCCTGCTCAGCTCCACCCTCCTTTTGGGTGGAGCAGGGAACCTGGAAGCTCCCTATTTCCTGGGGACTACCCTGTTACAAAAGCACCGGCTTAGTTCAATACTACAATGCTGACAATCAAACCATAACCTTTGGGTTTTTTGTCATAACTGGAGACTTTTTTTTAAAAATGTCTATGGGCACCATGTATACCAATTTTTTTAACCTCTAGAGGCCAAGACAGTTAGACACAAGGACATACAGACATACAACATACAGACAGACAATTTTTTTAGTTATGACACATGGAATATCTTATGTTTTTCCTCCATAGGCTCAGATAAAAATCTCAAACTCCAAAAAAAATGTGGAGTGTTGCTGGCAGAAATCAGTTTCCAGTTGTCATCCTACAAACCTAAGTCTTTGGAAATAAGAAGAAAAAGCTTTATTAATTACAAGAGTTACATGACCTTGTTTATCACTTTAGGATTTTCAGTGTTTAAGCCTCTTTATTGGAAGCCAGTGCTGGGGCATCCTGTACAGCAGCTGAAAGAGCAAAAGCAACAGTTAACTTTTAAGCAAAGGTAGTCATCTCTTGTTAGCCACCAAGCAGGCAATGCTTGGGTTTCCTGAAACAGAACCTGAAAAAACAAAATCAAAATATCAGCAATTAACTTTCAATTAAAAGGAGTCATCCCCTTACTTTTGTTAGCCACTCTGTGACAGAAGCTGAAAGTGCAGATTCAACATCAAAGTACAGATTACACCTCCCCCACACTAGGGAGGGACAACAACATAGGTATGAAAACCTGGTACAGTTACAAGATGCACCATAAAGAGTGTTGTCCAAAACAGACCTTCCTCAGTAGGAAGCAGAAACTTTGAATCTTGTCTTACAACAGCAATTAAATCCAGAATTCAAATTGTTAGGGGGAAAGGATGTCCTGAGCTAATCCCATACAGGCTTTGTGGACCCCACCCCCACTCCAAACCAAAGCCATCAGGACATTGGGAAAGACAAATCCCATCCCCACCAAAGGGAATGTTGCTGGGACCTGAGGGTGGAGTTAAGCAGCCAGGTTTGGTATAAAACCAGACATGTGGGCCTTGGGGTCTCTCGCTTCCTCACTCTCCTCCTGGCTTCACAGCTCCTGGCTTGCCATTTGGGATTCCAGATCGGCGGATCAGGTAGGATGCATTTGAAACTTTTTCTCCCACTTTTCTCCCTGAGTTGTACATTTCCTCATTTCCCCTTCCCTTGTAAATAAACCTTTTATTAACCTTTCATGTGTGCCTGCAGTAGAGTATTGATAACTCTTTTTAAGTGCGTGGATGAGGACCCACAGTCAGGCAACCCATTTGGTATCGGGGCTGCCCTATAACAAAATGGCAAACACGCCCAAAACAAATTGTGTAGACAAAAGTCACAGCAGCAAATCCTTTCAGACTCAGACAAAATCTTTTTAATTTTTCTGATGTAGACTTTGCAAAAATTCAAGTTCTCTCCAAGAATCCATCAAGGCTACCAGCAATTACCAGTTACTGATTAAGGCTACTCTTTCCTTAACACCAAGACATACATTTGCTAATTTAAATACCACAGCTCCACAGTTGGCTTGTAAAACCCCTTAGGCAGAGGTCAGGAAGTAATTGAAGACAAAGCAACATATCACTGAAGAATCATTATTGCCTTTAGAAATGCTAATGAGACAGCAGAGATCACAAAAAGAAAGGGAAAAAAAGGTCCAAAGTCCTAGCAACAAGAACCACTGAATTTTACAAGAGCCTGCCAAGTGGCCTCAGACGCCATCTTTGGTCTGGCCACATGGTCCAACATACTACCTGATCTTTTGAGTAAAACTGCTGCACAGAACAATCTCCACAAAATCAAATCTCTTAGCAAGTCACTACAAACAAATTACACACAAACACACAGAATCTTGACAAAGCCCAAGCCGGTTTTTCAACACCAAATCTACATATGACACAAACACACTAGAGAAACCAAAAATCACATTTGCGCTTATAGTAGCCAGTGCCACAGAGAAGCCCAATTTCCCTATGAGGCTGACTAACCATGGATGGCTCTGTCCTAAATCACGTTAGGTGCCAAATCTGTTAAAGGGCAGGGAGAGGGGCACCCCAGACCCCGCACACCTGCCTACTCTAAATGGGTTCTGCCATCTGCCACATCAACACAAAACATATGAGACTTTAATGGGAAGGAACTTTAATACAATTAGGTAATGAAAGGTCAATTCAGGGGCCAGGAATGAGGAATCCCACATAGAAAAAGACAAGATGACCCTGACACCAGGACCACTGATGCCATCAAACCTAAACTGAAGCCATAAACAGGAGAAAACAACTCAGCTCCACCCAAAACAACTTTGTTCCACCTAAACCTGTTTCCCCCCTGCCAACCCAGTTTTCCTGCCTAACCTCTCCTCACCCTGTAAAAGGGACATCGCCCCTCACAACAGGCGCGGCTTCAAGGACGCCCACCTTGGGTTAGTGAGGTCTGCCAGGGCGCAATAAGTTTTCCCTTCCTTTGAGAAATTTATCCTGGCTCTCCTTTTCTTTACCACTCTGAACCTTTCAGGAAACAATATAAAAAAGGCAAAGAATATAGTTTCTAAATCAAGCACCCAAAGTTACCTGTCCCCTCTTGGGTAAAAGTCCACCCAAGCAGGATTGGCCCAGAGCAAAGCCCCAAAGCCTGTCACAGGTCGAAAGCATCCTCCAGTGGGGACCCACAGAAAAGGATCAGAAACAACCAGACAAGTCTGGAGGAAAAAGAGAAAAATCAAAATCAAGACATAAACCACCATTGTCACCTCCCCATGGATCTCTCACCCACATCTGTATTAACCAGTCCATGACCAAAAGGCAAGCACAGTTTCATCACGTGATTCTTGGCTCCATGTGCCTCCTCCAGGTCTCCTTCTGGCTCTCCATCCTGCTTCCTTCCTTCCTCAGTCTCCTCTGCAGCTTCTTCTCTCCCTGCTCAGCTCCACCATCCCTTGGGTGGGGCAGGGAACTTGGAAATTCCCCCCTTTTTTGGGGACCACCCTGTTATAAAGGGAGCAGAAATGGAAATAAAAGTGATTTAATTTTAGACATAATAACTTTAAGACATCAGTGTGATATGTGTGAGGACATTTCCTGAAAGCAGCTGGAAATTTAGGACTAAAAGAATGCCCAAGGCTGGAGGCTTGGCAGTCAACAAAATAATAAGTGAAGATAAAGAGAAAAGTGGAAAAAGAATAGAAGCTTGGGAACACAAATCAGATGCAAAAAGAGAGAGAATTCATTCATACATTCAGAGATCTTTCCCTAACTGGGGAGCTGAGACCCACATCTCTGAACCCATCTCTGGAATTAAATATTCAGAATGTCCTCATGATAAAATTCCCTTGCGTCTCCCCATTTCCATAGATATGTCTCATAATGACCCTATGGAAATACACTATTCCTGTCCCACTTCAAGGAAAAGGAAACAAAACTTAGACCCTTAATAACTTGCTCAGTGTCACAGTTAGGGAGCAGTGGCACCATGGATGGTGGAGAAAAAGAAGCATACACGAATGTGTTCCCTGGGATTCTGAGGCCTGGGAGGAGACCAGTGATCACCAGAGTTAGAAATCAGGGCACTCTAGGATCTGAGCTCATAACCATTTCCCTATTTTGTTAGTTTGTACACTGTTACATAGTCATATATATATATATATATATATATATATATATATATATATATATGTATGTATGTATGTATATGTGTATTTTTGAGTGTGGACAGGCATGTGTCTGACAATGGGTACATTTTAGGAAGTGTGTCAGTAGGCAATCTCATCATTATATGACTGTCGTGGATGTTATTACACAAAGCTAGCTGGTACACATATGTACTTACATATGTGCTTTCCATTCTTGACTGGAAAGCCAAGTGACAAAGGTGATGCTAAAAAGAAACAGACAGGTGCCACTGGAGAAAGAAATAAGGAGATCTGCTTTGAATTGGGTAGTAGGAAAGGATTTTCTGGAAAAGTAGCATCTTGCTTAATGTTAAAGGATGTGAGGAGTCAAGGAGGGAGGACTCTGATGAAAAAGCATTTGATGCTAGGAGCCTCTTTGTGTAAAGACCTCATGCAACGAGCAGTCTGTGTGGAGAGGAAAGAAAACCACTGTGGCAAGAGAGGTAAACAAATAAAACCTATACCAAAAATGAGCATGAAAGAACATGATGCATTGTACATTCATTCAAGTGAGTCACACACCACCTTGCTTCTTTCAGAAAATTTAGCTGAAAAGATAAACCATGTAGAAAAATAATTCCAACAGGTGTCACTGAAATCATGCCCTGGGAGAAAATGAAACTTGTGTTTTCCCATTTTAACAATTTGTCAGATTTGTTAATGGTAAAATTAGTATGAAATTATATTAAAATGCAGACTCTGGAATGGAGACTAGGATTCTGCATTTCCAATGAGCTCCTGGATGACTAAGCCTACTCACAGACCTGGCTTTTAGAAACAAGGTTCTACCAAATAAGGGACCAAGAAAAAAATAATAATAAATAAATAAAAAACAAAATTAGCAGGCAACTATATATATCAGAGACATTCTGCCAGGGAGGGGGAGGGAGAGGGATCAAAACTGGAGAGGAAGAGCACAAGGGACTATGGTGATGGTTCACAGGAGAATCAGTGGTGGGAATTTTATAGCGACTATACCTGAGAGGAGAAAGCAAACATTGTACAAAAATGAACAATGATGTTTTGTGTGTGTGTGTGTGTGTGTGCATAAAGCAAGGTTCTAGATTTCACCAGTGAGGTTAGAGAGAAGGAGAAATAGCCACTGATTCTTTGAGTATGTTTGCAAGAAGTAGATAGAGGTATTTTGTTGCACAGGTGAGAATAGAGAATGGAAATGTTGGCAGAACCAAAGTGCATAGTCTTGCCAAACAATGCTGAGGTTTGGCTATTTATCTAAGTCAACAAGGATCTGTGAAACAAAGGAGCCAGGGGCAAGGTGGTGGGGGTGGGGTGGCGGCCTCAGTAATCAAGGCTTAAATCAGGCATTTGCTTTACGAAAAGAACCATCTACCCAAGCTTAATTACATACAGTTGCTCAAAGTGATCTCATAATCCTTTTTTATTTCTTTGAGATTTGTAGTAATGTCCCTACTTTAATTTCTAATTTTAGTAATTTGAGTCTTCTCTCTATTTTCTTAATTAATCTAGCTAAACATGTGTCAATTTTGTTGATCTTTTCAAAGAACAAACTTTTGGTTGACTTTCATATTGTTTGGTTATTTCTGCTTTAATCTTTAATATTTCCTTCCTTCTAGGTCTTGGATTATTCTGCTCTTCTTTTGCTAGTTTCTTACAGTATTTAGTTAGATTATAATGAGATTTTTCTTCTTTTTTAATGTAAGTATTTATAGCTATAAATTTCCCTCTCAGCATTGCTTTTGTTCCATCCTACAAATTTTGGTATGTTATGTTTTCCTTCTCACTTGTCATAAAGTCTTTTCCAATTTTTCTTGTGATTTTTTGATTGATTTATTAATTTCTCAGCAGTGTGCTCTCTAATTTCCACTTACTTGTGAATTTTTCAATATTTCTGTTGTTCTTCACTTTTAGTTTGTTACAGGGCAGCCCTGATAACCATGGGTGTAACTTGGAAACCACGTTGGGCGCCAAACTGTTACAGGGCAACCCCGATATAAAACGGGTTGCCTGACTGGGTCCTCACTCACGCGCTTAAAAGGGACTTAATACTTCACTGCAGGCACACACAAAAGGTTAATAAAATATTTATTTACAAGGGAAGGGAAATGAGGAAATGTACAACTCAGGGAGAAAAGTGGGAGATAAAGTCTTAAATGCATCCTACCCTATCCCCCGATCTGGAATCCCAAATGGCACTCTCAGAAATAGCATTCTGGTGATGGGATTTGTCTTTCCCAATGTCTTGATGGCTTTGGTCTGGAGTGGGGTGGAGTCCACAAAGCCTGTATGGAATTAGCTTTAGGACATCCTTTCCCCCTAACAGTATCATTCCACTGTGGTTGAGGAAGATACCTTGCATGATTTTAAACTTCTAAAAATTGTTAAGACAATGAGGTGCCATCTTACACCAGTGAGAATGGCACATATTAAAAAAACTAGCAACAACAAATGTTGGCAAGGTTGTGGAGAAAAAGGAACTCTCCTGCACTGTTGGTGGGAGTGCAAACTGGTCCAATCACTATGGAGAGCTGTGTGGAGATTTCTTGACCTACTAAACATAGAGCTTCCATATGATCCAGCAATTCTATTCCTAGGTTTTTACCCAAAGGACACAGAAACATCAATTCCAAAGAACACCCGCACCCCTATGTTTATAGCAGCACTATTTACAATAGCTAAGCTTTGGAAACAACCCAAATGCCCAAAAATAGATGAATGGATCAAGAAGATGTGGTACATATACACCATGGGATATTACTCAGCAATCAAAAAAGATAAACACATGCAATTTGCAGCAACATGGATGGCGCTGGAAGGGATCATGCTCAGCGAAATAAGCCAGAAAGAAAAAGAAAAACACTGGATGGTCTCACTCATAGCAGGAATCTAGAAAACTTAAATAAGGGACCAGGAAAAAGAATAACTATAAGAAAGAAAATATCAAAATCAACAAACAACTATGAACCAGAGACACTCTATGGGGGATGGGGGGCAGGGAAAGGAGGGCTTGGGGTCAAAATAAGGGGGTTGTAATTGTATGGGGAATATAAAAAATAAAATTTAAATTTAAAAAAAAGAAAAGACAGAAAAAAAAGAAATGATCAGAATGGTGCCTGTTATAAAAAAAATTAAAAATTAAAATTAAATTAAATTAATTCCAAAAAAAGAAAGAAACACGCTTGTCAAACTTAAAAACATAGGCTAGAACAAGAATTTTTGAGTTCAATGGGTGAGTGCAAGAGTGATATTTAGGAAGAAGTAATTGAACATTCAAGGTTATAAACTATATATATACTGCAGAAAGTAGCATCAAACCAGCGATCTGGGTAGCATAGCCTGAAGTTTCAGTCATTTTCTATTGCATTTACAAAGATGTGCTTAATTCAACCAGCAAATTGAGCCAAGTGCTAGAAAATTTTACTTTTGTGACTTTTCTGTGCCTCAGTCTTTGCATCTGTAAATTAGAAACACCTCTTCCTCCCCACAGACATATCCTCACAGGAATAAATGCGTGAAAGCCTGGAGAATTGAAAAAAAAAATTGCTAAGACTGGTTTTGTGACATATTCTGAAAAATGATCCATGTGCAATTAAAAAAAAAATGTGTGTGTATTCTACTGAATCTGGGTGGAGTGTTCTGTGTATGTCTATTAACCTGGTTGGTTTATAGTGTTGCTGAAGCCCCCTATTTCCTTATTTATCTTTCCTTATTTATCTTCTGATTATATGTGACTTAATGAAGTCTCCAATTATTCTTGTAGAATTGTCTATTTCTCTCTTCAATTTAGCTAATGTTCGCTTCATGTATTTTGGGACAGTATTTTAGTGCATACATGTTTATAAGGATTACATCTTCTAGCTGGATTATCTTATTTTAACTTCGAATAATCATGTCTCTCAACGATATGGTATATGTTCTGAGAAATGCATGCTAGGCAATTTCTGTGTTGTGTAAACATCACTGAGTAATTATACAAAGCTACATGGTGTAGTCTACCACACACCAAGGCTATATGAAGGACCCACCATTGTATAGGTGATCCACTGTTGACCAAAATGTCATTGAGCGCTGTGTGTTTGGCTTTGCCTCTTGTAAAAGTTTTTTACTTAGTCTATTCAGCTGTTATTAGTACATAGTCACCCCAACTCTCCTTCACTAAGTATTTGCATGAAGTTTTTTCCATCCTTTATTTCTAAACCGTTTGTGCTTTTCAATTTAAAGGAGTCTCTGAAGACAACAGAATTAAATCATATCCATTATGTTAATCTCTGTGTTTTAATTGATAACTAGATCAATTTACACTTAATCACCAATATGGAAGGCCTTATTTCCTGTATTTTTCTATTTGTTTTCTATGTTCTATATCTTTTTTCCCTCAATTCCATCATTACTCCTTTCTTTTGTACATAATTGATTTTTTATTTTTGGAACTTTTCTAATTTCTTTTTCTGTATATTTCTTTGTATGTTCTTACTTGTTATACTGGTGATTACTATTAACCTCTTCAATTTATAGCAATCAATTTTGGATTAAGATTGTCTTAACTTCAATAGTATGCCAATATTCTACTACTATACAGTTCCATTCCCTTTACATTGTTATCAAAAATTACATCTTTATACATGTGTGCCCATTAACAAAGTCTTATAACTATGGTTTTATATATAGATGAAATCATAGGGTCTCCTCAAGGCTTTTATAAACTTGACTCCTGGGTATGCATGTGGTGTTCTAATTTTCCTGGTATATGGAGACACTTTTCAGTGCCTTGATTCTCCAAAGAATCTCTTTCAATCTTCTGTTCCAGATTTTCAGCTTCTCCAATGTTTACCTTGACTGTAGTCTTTTGTGCCAAGTGGCAATGGGTAGCACATTTGCCTCTCAATGGTTATGAAGAATACCCTCTGCATAGCTACTTTTCCACTTGAGAGTGCTGACTTAGTTAAAATAAGGCAGGTGCTTTCCATCAGTTCTTCAGACAGCACCCAGACAGGTCAAAACAGACAAATATAATTCTTTCAGAATAATGGCAGCCTTCTGGAATCAAGGACTATGGTCTTAGCAGTGTGCAACCAAGCCAGGGAAGGGGAAAGCAAATAAAATGCTGCAAAGCTCTCCTCTCAATTTTAAATTGCTTTTTTCTTGATTTGGTTGCTTTCAACCTTTGGCTACTTTATACAATTTTGTCAAAGTTGATTCGGGAAGTGTTTGTTATTATTTATACTATTATCTTATTTATTTATTGGTGTTTCTATTGAGGGATAGGCCATTACAGCTAATAACACTGTGTCTTTTTTTAAGATTCATTTATTTATACAAGAACTGGGGTACAGGCCAGAAATGTGGGGGGGTGAGAGGATTTACCAGAGACAGAATGGGGAGCAGAACAGGCAGGCAGACCGAAAACACTGCAGAGGGGAGCAGCAGGTGAGACAGCAGAGGTCTGCCACGCCACATGGGTATCTCCCTGGCTAGCTGCGAATTGAACCTGCACTATAGAGGCTGCAGACAGCT
This sequence comes from Talpa occidentalis, assembly GCF_014898055.3. Taxonomy (NCBI): domain Eukaryota; kingdom Metazoa; phylum Chordata; class Mammalia; order Eulipotyphla; family Talpidae; genus Talpa; species Talpa occidentalis. Next base: position 69,912,393 of record NW_023601212.1, read on the forward strand.
TCACAGCTCTGCGCTCAACCTGCTGTGGCACCAGGAGGTCCCTATTGTGTCTTTTTGACAGATGTCACACACCTTAGACTTTTGGTCAACAATGTCATCAAAGTAGTCATTATTCCACTGAAATCCCTCACTCCTTTTCACCGGTAGAATTCACAATGAGGAGGTCATGGATGAACTTGACAGTAGGAGTTTCAGTGGAGTCGGGAGAGGCCTTGAAAAATAAGGGAACGAAAACATTGACCATGGAGTCATTTCAGTAAGACTTGCTTTTAATTGGGGCAAAGAAATGAGATAGTGTTTAACAGAGGATGTGAAACATTTGGAATTAAGTTATAAAGTATATTTGTGTGTTTGGCCACTCATCAGGGAGAAACTGGTGATGCAGGATGGAAGGAGGGAAAAGGAGTGAATCCAAAGAATAAGGGGAAGAACCACTTTTAACTTAGAGCTGCCATATTGTTCTTCCTGGTAAACAAATATTTTTTTCTTTCTCTGTTCTGCTTAATTTCCATAATTATTTGTCTTTCTATGAACACAGAATAATTCTTTTCCTACGTAGAGAATTCAATTTGTTTTTCATCTCTATCTGTCTCTAATTCCAGATAGCAGAAATTTTTAAGAAGCATGAACTTTTTTAAACTAACATCAATTTTATTTTTTATTTTTTTTAAGATTTTTTTTTATGCATACAAGAACAAGGGTATAGGCCAGAGGTACAGGGTCGGGGGGATGTGAGAGGATTTACCAGAAACAGAGTGGGGAGAAGAACAGGTAGCTGTACTGAAATCCATTGCTGAGGGCAGCAGCAGGAGAGACAGGAGAGTTCTGTTGTGCCATGTGTGTTAGCTCCATGTGCAGTAGCTGGGGATTCCTTCATAGTGCTGACGCTTAACCCTTTGCACCACCAGGGAGGCCCCTAACACCAATTTTATTATTTTAAGTTATTTTTCTTATCTTCACTTCAATCATTCTTTTTTTTTTTATAGAGGCATGTTTTATTTATTTATTTGTTTGTTTTGTTTTATACATGCACTGGGTACAGTCAGAAGTGCGGGAGGGTGAGAGAATTCACCAGAGCCAGAGCGGGGAGCAGAGCAGGCAGAAGGACCGAAGTACACTGCTGAGGGGAGCAGTGGGCAGTAGGAGAGGTCTGCACTCCACGTGGGACCCTCCTCCGGTGGCCAGGGAGCAGCCGGGGATTGAACCGGTGCCGCAGAGGCCGCGGGCAGCTTCGCAACCCAGCACTCAACCGCTGCGCCACCGGGGAGACCCCACTTCAATCATTCTTGAAAAAAGTAGGAGAGGTAAAGAGAAGAAGAAAGAAGAAAACAGGAAGAAAAAGAATTCTGTTCAAAACCTGAACTTCTCCTTATGAACTAAAGATCTGAATTAGGTGACAATAACTGACTCTGAGAAATAGCTTAAAAAAGTAAATGCATCCTGTGGTACATATACACAATGGAATATTACTCAGCAATCAAAAAAGGTAAACTCATGCTATTTACAGCAACATGGATGGAGCTAGAAGGGATCATGCTCAGCGAAATAAGCCAGAAAGAAAAAGAAAAATACTGGATGGTCTCACTCATACCAGGAATTTAGAAAACCTAAACAAGGGACCAGGAAAAAGACTAGCTATAATAAAGTAAAAATCAAAATCAACAGGCAAGCATCAAAACAAGGAGGGGTGGGAATTTAATGAGGACGATAACCAAGATGAAAATGAAAATGATGTAATGAAAAATGAAAAATGATGTAAAAAAATATAAAATTAAAAACATAAAAAAAACATATGCATTCTGCTGAGAAAGAAGATGGAAGAAAGGGAATACAAAGTCAGGTTTTCAACAGCAAGTGGCAATTTCATGTTCTTCTTTCTTGTTTCTCTGTGCACACATGATAGAGGTATGTTTTTGCACATGCAGTAATTATATATTTAAGGAAATCAGCTTACTAAAAATGTGAGAGGAATACAGTTAAATTCTGTGAAATTAAATAATTAATCTAAGATGTTTCATTTCCCTTCATTTTCTCCATTGCTGTCCTTATCACATTATGTTGAAATTACCCGTTTGAGCTCCCCACAACAACATAGGCTCAGGAAAAGAGCAAGATTAGTTACTTTGCTGCTCTTTATATTGCCAGTTCCCTAAATAGCACCTGACACCTAGTAGGCAGTCAGTAAATACTTGTTGAATAAATAATACTAGGCATTAATGTTATGTAATAGGGAAAAAATGAGCATCATAAAGTATAGATAAACTTTTCCTAAGTCAGTTAACTCATACTTCCTTTTTTGTAAAACATTTTTATTGAAATAGCGTTGGCTTATAACATTATACAGTTTCAGCATTCTGCTGGGTGAAAGGGGTTAATTTTTCTTGAATGATGGAAATTACACTTTTTTTCAGACTTCCTTTCTTAATCTGTCTATAAATGGAGCACAAAAACACAAGTGAAACCAACTCCCTGCTAGCAGAGTTCCTGCCATTCTTGCCCACGGAAGACCAGCCCTGGAGAAGATGGCTCAGCCCCTCCTATGGATCTTGCTCCTTTGCCTGCAAACCTGTGAGTTTTGACCCTTGCTGACTCCCTTCTAGTGTTCTACTTTTAGAAATTTCCCTTCAGAAAGATGCTGAAATGCACCTTTGATCTGTCTTAACAGACACACCCTAGGTCTCTAGAAGGCTCCATCTGACTGGGGAGAAACATAATTATTTTTAGCTTTGGAGTTTATATTTCTGAATTTTGTCTCCGCCCAGCCTCCAAAGGTCTGCAATGAACTCTTCTGTTTAAGAGAGTTAACATTTGGTTGAACTTCCCAGAGACCCCCAAGAAAGAACAGATCATCCAAAACCTTGACTAACTTAAATGCAAATTCTTTGGGGGGTGGGTTAAAATGTGTTACCTCCTACATTTGAAGAGATAGGAAACTATACCTCTGAATCATGCTTATACCATGCTTAAACCAATGGGCCTCCCCAGTGGTGCAGAGGGTTGAGCACAGCACTGTGAAGCTGTCTGCTGCCTCTGCAGCACCGGTTTGATTCCCGGCCGGCCAGGGAGAAACCCATATGGTGCAGCAGACCTCTCCCGCCTCACCCACTGCTCCCCTCAGCAGTGTATTTCAGTCTTTCTACCTGTTCTGCTCCCTGCTCTGTCTCTGGTGAATCCTCTCACCCTCCTGCGCCTCTGGCCTGTATCCCAGTGCTTGTACAAATAAATAAATCTAAAAAAATAAATAAACCAATGTTAACTTAATGAAAAAAGTGATACAATAAAAAAATTAGAAAAAATAAAATAAAATGTATTACCTACTTTTGAACAGACATGCACTTCCCAGTTATATCTCATTGCTCTCCCAGATTAGAGTGACACATGATCATAATTATCATTTTGAAAACTTAATCTTTGCACATTCCCTTTCTTTGCAAAGCAAATTCTGAGTTATTCTCTACTTATATCCTCCAAAAGCTCTCTAAAATAAGTGGGGATGATATTACTATCCCTATTTTACAAATAAGCTAAGTCTCAAAAAAGAGATGGAGAACTTGAATGAAAAACTCTCTTTTCTTATTATGGCTTAATTATGAAGGACAAAATGACCACTGGCTGTGGTTAGCACAAAGAAAATTGTATCATTAATCTAGGTCTGAAGTGTTTTTGTATATATTATCTCATTTAATCCAAACAATTGCTTTGTTAAAGTCAAAATTGACTATTTCTTATTTAATAAATCTACCTATAGAATCTTTCACAAGTTCTGTAAAAGCACCAGCATATTCCTGGCATGATTTAGAATATAAAGAATCCAGTGGGTTAGGATTTCCTGAAAAGGTAGAATTGATACACCTTGGTCTCTTGAGTTTCCTTGACCATTTATAGCTGTGATTCCTTTAATTCAAGCTTGACGTAGATTACACCCACTAGACAAGCTATGGCTTTGGAGCTTGTGCTAGTCACCCTGATGTAGGAGGCAGAAAATGCAAGTAGATAGTGAACAGTTGGATAGAAACTAAGTGGAAAATACAGGAATGTCCCCAGGTTCCTGAGAAGACTGGCCATCATGCATTTGATACTTAGTTTACAAAGCCTTCTGCAATTTTTATCTTGACATTCTTGTGATCCATACTAAAATCATTAAAATAAACAAGATGAATATTATTAATCCTGTTATTTTTCTATTATTATTATTTTAGATTTAGTTTTTATTTATACAAGAACTGGGGTACAGGCCAGAGGCCTGGGAGGGTGAGAGAATTCACCAGAGACAGAGCAGGGAGCAGAATAGGCAGATGGAACTGGGAGCAGCGCGGAGACAGAAGAGGTCAGCCAGGCCATGTGGGTAGTTCCCTGGCCAAGTGGGAATTGAACCCGCGTTGCAGAGGCTGCGACAGCTCCCCAGCGCTGCGCTCACCCACTGTGTTACTGGCGAGGCCTCTGTTATTTTTTTTTTAAGTATAGATTAAGATTCAAGTCAAATACTTCATCTAAAATTTTACAACCTGAAGTTGGTACAGTTAGAAATTGAACTCATTCTTCTAATCCCATGACTGCTCCATTTGAACACAAATGTCTTTGGACTTAACCACTGGCCATTTCTGTCTTCACCCACTTTGATACCAAAGTACTGTCCCTCTGCCGATCATTCATTTCCATTCTGTGATTTGTCAGTGAAAAGTCATGATTTATTCCCATCAAGTCAGAATAGTTCAGTCAGAGGCTGGACCTATCTCACAACTACCTGCAGAGGAGGGTGGGGGCTTGTGGGTAGGTCTTCACCAACATCAGAAATTAAGGTAGGGGCACTAGGCAGAAGATCCAAAGAATGCCTATATACAGACATCACTCAGGTACCATTCACATAATTTGATTTGAGTTAAAATAACTTCTGCAAACAAGGGTCCAATATAGACAGGACTTTGAAGCCCTGTTGAAAAGAAAACACCTTTGTAGGGTATTCTAGCAGTTGATACATAAAAGTCCAACAGGTGAGTAGACCCAAATGGGTATCTTCCCATGCTTAAATAGGGCCCAACGATGAGCCTACAAGTTAGAAGATTTCATGCCTGGAGAAGAGTGTGTGCAAGAGCCAATTTGTCATTGACCCAACATCCTCGCATGGAGGGACCTGAAGATAAAGACATTCTGTGTTCTAGAAAGAGACTTGAACAGGCTGCTGCTGCATTCACAAAGGGGTCAAAAGCATACACCCAGTCATAGAATGAAGAATAAATTGTGAATGGGGAACATGGGATATTGGTACATAAATGCAAAAATCCAGTTTCCCTGGGTCGCTACATGAAAAAGAATAAAGTTTGACCACTATCTCATACCATGCACAAAAACCAACTCAAAATGGATTAAAGAACTAGACATAAGACCTGAAACCATAAAATATATAGAAGGAAATATAGGCGATACACTGCATGACATGCACCTCAAAGACATCTTTATAGACGCATCACCCAAAGCAGTGATAGTGAAGGCAAAGATCAACAGCTGGGACTACATCAAATTAAAGAGCTTCTGCACAGCAAAAGAGACAATAACAAAAACAAAGAGAAACCCCACCAACTGGGAGAACATTTTTGCACCCAACACTAATGATTAAGGATTGATCACAAAAATCTACAAAGAGCTGACGAGACTCAACAAAAACAAAGAAAATAATCCAGTCAAAAAATGGGCAGAAGAGCTAAAAAGAAACTTCTCCAAAGAGGAAATGCAAATGGCCAACAGGCATATGAAAAAATTTTCAACATCCCTTGGAATCAGGGAAATGCAAATCAAAACTACAATGAGATACCATCTCACACCAGTGAGAATGGCACATATTAAAAATACTAGCTTGGGGTCAAAATCAGGGGGTTGCAATTGTATGGGGAATATAAAAATTAAAAAAATTTAAAAAAAAACTAGCAACAGCAAATGTTGGCGAGGATGTGGAGTGAAAGGAACTCTCCTGCATTGCTGGTGGGAGTGCAAACTGGTCCAACCACTATGGAGAGCTGTGTGGAGATTCCTCAACCACTAAAGATAGAGCTTCCATATGATCCAACAATTCCACTCCTAGGTTTTTACCCAAAGGACACAGAAACATCTATTTCAAAGAGCACCTGCACCCCTATATTTATAGCAGCACTATTTACAATAGCTAAGCTTTGGAAACAACCCAAATGCCCAAAAATAGATGACTGGATCAAGAAGATGTGGTACATATACACCATGGAATATTACTCAGCAATCCAAAAAGATAAACACATGCAATTTGAACTACATGGATGGAGCTGGAAGGGATCATGCTCAGCGAAATAAGCCAGAAAGAAATAGAAAAATACAGGATGGTCTCACTCATAGCAGGAATTTAGAAAACCTAAATAAGGGACCAGGAAAAAGAATAACCATAAGAAAGAAAAAATAAAAATCAACAGACAAATATGAACCAGAGACACACTTTGGGAGGGGGGCGGGACAGAGAAAGGAGAGATTGGGGTCAAAATCAGGGGGTTGCAATTGTATGGGGAATATAAAAATTAAAAAAAAAATCCAGTTTCCAAATAAATGTTGTGGAACTGCACATCTTGATGACACAGGACACCAGTAGGAAGAAGCAGAGACCTGCCTCAGGAGTGTCATTAACCCAAAAGCTCCTCTTATCAATATGGTGACTGACAAAATAGCCAAGTATCTCCTCAGCAGGAACCCAAGGTCAATGCTGGTAATCAGTCTACCAAAGTATCTTCTGAATCAACCCTTTCTTGTCTTAAAACTCAGAAGGAAAATATCTGCAAGTTTGGAAGCACCTAGGTTCATCTGTGTAGAAACTAGAAAGAAGTATGGGATATCAGTTGGAGGACTGATATTACTGGAGCTCTTTATGTTCCTTGTTTCCATCTTTATGCTCAATAGTTAATAATAAATATATAAATAATAAAAGTGTGCAATTACAGAGGAATAGAGATATAATAATGCATGGCCACTATCCTATATTCATTTTCGAATTTGTGTGTGTGCATGATAGTGCATCTTTGTTTTAAAGAAAAAGATTCAAGTTAACTCAAATCTCATAAAGATGATAAAAATCAATTAATAGAGAAAATAGTAACTATTCTCTGGGGCTGGTAGTTTTCTTTTCTTAAAAATCCTGTGACCAAGACTTTCCATCCTCAAGGAGAATGACACAAGATTTCTCAATGCTTGACTGTCTGCTTCTTCTTTTCTTGCTCGCCGTGCCCCCATCAACACTAATAAAATGTTTGAGTCCCTTTAGCATCTAGAAAAATAAGTATTGAGGTGGATTGATAGAAAGATTCTTTAAAAAAAAAAAAAGTCTGAAGTGTTTAAAGAAAGAATAAACTCCACCAAGTGGAGTGCCACGTAAAACTATCCCTAGTGGCTTTACTTGAACTAGCCCTTAATAATGACTCATACATTATTCAGGGTGACCATGGTGTCAACAGGCCCTCACAGATGGACTAGGGAAGCCTTAAAGCCTATGTACCAATTATTAAGAAGACGATGATTATGGGTATCATCCTCCTCATTTTCATTATCAACTTCAGAAATAACTAACATTTAGATTGCCGTGATGATTCACAGAGTATTTCATACTATATGCTGATCACTAATTAGATTGGGCAAATTTTATAGTTATTATTTCCATTCTGTGGATGAAGAAACTGACTCATAAAGGGTCTATGGCTTTATTAAGTGCCCAACTTATAGGTAGGAATAACACTAGCAGCACAAGTAGGTGCAGGGTTTCCCCACTATCTTCCACCCCAGCACCCACATCTTTAGTCCCCTATCTTTCCCCTACATGCAGTGGTTTTGGGGTTGTAAAACCACAGCTATGTGTAATGGATTTTCTCTCACACCACATTTGGTGTGTTCAAAGGTAGCAAAATCTTCATCTTAGGACTGTTCACATTCCATGCCTTTTCTCAGCATGCACAGGATTCTCAGGAATAACACCAACAGCACAAATTGCTGCAGGACTTCCCCAGCTACCCATATCTGCCACCCCAGCATCAGTTCCTGAATGACTTTACAGGAGATAATACAACTACACATCATACCCTCATACCATCCTGTGGCTGTACAATGTTCTAATACTAAGATCTCAGCCTTAGCGGAAGGCCTACACATTTCCTGGGTTTGATGACAGAACCTACCAGAACCATGAGTCTATGGCTCCCACATCCTGTCCTTTCTTTTTCACACCTAACCTGAATCTGATGAGTAGAATGGCATTTAGGTGTTAGGACCTGACTTCAAAAAGCCTTCACAGACATGGGAGGTCTGAGACCAAGAGCAAGTATACAATTTGGGGAGCCCAGCACAAACATGAAAATGTGGAGGTCCTTGTTCAAATATCACTAACAATGTCCAGGTGCATGGCCATATTAAACGAAGCTCATTGTCTTTCTGGGCTAGAGGATTGTGTGATCACACAGATCACAAGTACACATTTGTTGGTCCTGGGATTCGAGTCCTTCCACCAGACCTCATCAGCTTATCTACAGAGAATTAATGTTCAAGGAAATAAATATTGGCAAATTATACTTTCTGCCACCAAAGGCAGCCTTAGTTTCTTCTTCTGTCCCCCTTCTGTTTCCTTCACCTAACACTCACCCCCTGGTCTTATTTTTCATTTGTATATGCATCTGTCTTACTCTCTGGGCTGTGAGCTATAGGACTACACCTGCCTCTGAGTCCCTAACCCAGCCCCTGGCACGCAGCCCTTAATGACAGTAGATAAGGGTCCTTGTTCTTCCCTCCCCCCCTCCAAGGGCCCTGTACCGTCTCCTTCTGAACTTGCACCCCAACTAGGTCATCAGAACTTGCCTGGGATATTCTTCCTAAGGAAAGACTTGGTTGATCTGAAAAGGAAAGAAAGATATTAGCAGCTCCCAGCCCCATTCAGGAGTTACTGTGCTGGGAGGCAGGGGCAGCCATGTGTTTGAGAAATCCCTTGGTTTTGTGACACTTCAAAATGACTGGCGTTCTCAAGGATCCTTCTCCTTGCCTCTTTATGCCAAACCCTGGGTAAACTTTAGGAGCAGTCTGAGCCCACCTATGTGGAATACTTATGTCCTGCTCTTGGGTGCTTACATGCAGCTGGTACTCATCAGAATGATCCAATTATTGTTAATGGCTGGTGACCTTCCTGATTGGTTAAATGCTTTAATTAGTAATTAAATATTTTTAATATCACCCTTGCTGGCCCAAAACTATTCCTCACTAAATAGAGCTCAGAGACAATAACAGGTAACAAAAGAAGAGGAAAAGGAAGAGGAGAAAAAGCACCTTATAATTATGTTGTCTTTAAAAGGCGATGGAAAAGCAAAGAAAGAGAAGAAAATAAACTCTTCATGTCCCCCATGTCATTTTTTTTTAAGAAAGATTTATTTGTTTTTAGACAAAAACCAGGGTACAGGCCAGATGCGCAGGAGGGTGAAAGGATTCACCAGAGACAGAGCAGGGAACAGAACAGCAGAATGAGGAAATACACTCCTGAGGGGAGCAGCGGGCAAGACAGGAGAGGTCTGCTGCGCCATGTGGATTCTCACCGGCTGGCCGGGATTGAACAGGCACTGCAGAGGCTGCGAAAAGATTCACAGTGCGGTGCTCAACCACCTGCGCCACCAGGGAGGTCCAGAAACTTAATTTTTAAATGAGAATCTTCGGGCCTCCCTGGTAGCACAAGGTGTTAACTCTCAGCACTATGAAGCACTTGACAGTCATTAAAACATGAGTTTGATCCCTGGCCAGGGAGCTACCCACAGGGCTGCAGCAGACCTCTCCTGTTTCGCCTGCTGCTCCCCTCAGCAGTGTATTTCAGTCAGTCTGCTTATTCTGCTCCCCACTCTGACTCTGATGAATTCTCTCACCCCCACACCTCTGGCCTACACCCTACACATAAATGAATAAATTTTGTTTAAATATGAAAATTTTTAGGAACTACATGGTCATCATAACGTATTAGACATACCTTGAGTAGAATGCCCCCTTCCAAAGTCGATGCCCAAGAAAAGAAGCATTCTCAGGAAAGGGGATGAGATGGGAGGACAAGGGACTCTAACAGGCACAGTGGTTTTTCTATTTGTGTTCTCAGGGCCAGAAACAGCTGGAAGTAACACAGATGTCTGCACCGTGAATGGGATCCTGGGGGAGTCAGTTACTTTCCCCTTGAATATCCCAGAATCACAGCAAGTTGGAACCATTGTTTGGCAGTTCAAAACATCAATTGCTTTTGTACAACCAGGAGACTCAGGAACAGTACCCAAAGTCATTGTGACTCACAACAGTTATAATGACCGAATAAATGTCTCAGGTCAGAACTACAACCTGGAGATGAGAAATCTTGGGATGGAAGATGCAGGCATCTACTCGGCCGACGTCACTTTGAAGACCTCAAGCACTACCGAAACCAAGCGTTACAACCTTCAAATCTACCGTGAGTTGTGGGTAAATTGAAGGTTTTGCTTTGCAATTTTGCGATTTTTCTGATAATTGGATTCCCTAAATTTTTTTTATACTTAAACTTAGTTAATTTTTTCAAACTTATAAAAAGAGGGTGTGGCTTTATTTGTTTTTACCCATGGAAACTTCCCTAACAGTTGTCCCCTGGGCCTTGCTTTTCTTTTCTATAAAACATGTACAGTCACAGCACTCACGTCCTACAGTTCTTGTGAGGACCAGTGTATGTAAATCCCTTTTGTAAAAGATCCTTTTATTTTGAAATAATTATAGATGCAAAAGAAAGTGTAAAGAAATGTGTGGGGAGGTTCTGTGTACACTTCAGTCAGCCTCTCCTAATAGTAACATCTCACCTAACTACAGTACAGCATCAAAACCAAAAATGAACATTGGGTCCACCTACAGAGTGTAGTTAGATGTCACCACTTACACATGTACTCGCATGTGTGAGCATGGAGTAGCTCTGGTCAACATAATCACACATGTAGCTTCACGTGAGCACTACCACAATCACACTTAAGATAACATGGCCACAAGATTCTTTCATCCCTTCAGAGTCACTTTTTACCCCTTCTCCCTCCCTAATTCCTGGAAGACAAATCCTTTCTTCATGTACATGATTATGTTACTTCACAAACATTATATATTGGGAATCACGCAGTATACAAGCTTCTGAGACGGACTTTTATCAGTTTCTGTGGTGCAACTATTCTCATCCTGGTTGCTTTTTTTTTTTTTTAAGATTTATTTATTTTTATACAAGAGCAGGGGTACAGGCCAGAGGGACGGGAGGGTGAGAGGACTCACCAGAGACAGAGCGGGGAGCAGAACAGGCAGACAACAGAAACACAAGGCTGAGGGGAGCAGCTAACGAGACAGGAGAGGTCTGCCACGCCATGTGGGAATCTCCCTGGCCAGCCAGGAATCAAACCCGCACTGCAGAGGCTGAGGACAACCTCACAATGTGGCGCTCAACCCCCTGCACCACTGGGGAGGGCCTCATCCTGGTTGCTTTAAAGACATATGGAGTTGGGAATAATTCATACATCATTACAAAGGACATACACAAAAGATGAAATAACTTTGAGAGCCTAGATAACAGCAAAATGTCCAAAAAGGAAATAGAAAGTGGTGAGTTTTGAGTATTTGTTAGCTTTGTTTTTAATATAATTTAATTGTAAGTCTTTATAATTCAATATTTCATGACAGCTCTTTTTAACCACCATCTTGACAATTTTTTGAAATATAACAGTTGGCACTCACAGCTGGTGTAACCAGCCCCAGTTGACTTCTTGCTCATGTTTTCCCTCCCAGGTCGGCTTGGGAAACCAAAAATTATTCAGAGCTTAATGACCTTTGTGAACAGCACCTGTAATGTCACACTGACATGCTTTGTGGAGGAAGAAGACAAAAATGTAACATATAGTTGGAGTTCCCTGGGGAGAGAGGGGAACATCATTCGAATTTTCCAGAGCCACGAAGACCCAGAGCCACAAAGACCCAGAGCACACTTACACCTGCACGGCCTGGAACCCTGTCAGCAACAGCTCTGAGTCTATCCTGCCCAGCAGCTCTGCTCAGGTAAGCAGCTCAGTCTTGTCCTCCCAGAGCCCTCAGCAGTCACTCAGAAGAGCTGCAAGGTCTGAGTCTGGGCTTCATTCTCAGGGGTATACACCTCCCTTGCAGTAGGCTGGTCCTAGGGTGTCTCCTCCCACAGTGCCCTGAAAGTGTCCAGAGTCTTCTGAGAGTTGCCAGACCCCTCTGATTAGTTTTCTAATAGCAAGAAGTGCTCTCCTGGAGCTTTGGCACACCTTGAAGGTCACCTAATTTTGATTGTGTCCCCAAAGGTACCAAGCCTGCCCAGCCCCATGGGCCCGTTTCCTAAGGTCCTAGTCTCACTGTGACTTCTCTTTCCAGACACTGGGCTGAGCCACCAGAGATGCCACATTGGGCTGCTGAGTACAATGGCTGTACTTTTCCTGTTTATGCTCATCATATTGCCAGTAATTCTGCTTCTTCTGCGCAAAAGAGGTCAAGGTAGGATTTTCCCAGAAGGTAAAATGTGGAAAAGCATCTTTCTACTCCCTGGAACCAAAATAATTTCTCCCCAGTGATGTGGAGAGGTCCTTTGTTCTAAAGAATCAACCCTCTTACACTCCCCTCCCTGCCACCTCACCAGTTTCAGAATGAGGTCCCCAAGGACAGTGTGACATTGCCTTGAATGGTCTTCAGAGCTGTTTTGGGATCCCCAGAGTCTGGTGGGCCCAGAACATGGGTTCAAGTTTAGCGCTGACATTAACAAGATGTGCTTCATTAGACCAGTATCTCTGGCTCAGTGTTCTCATGTGTGAAGTGAGGTTTGGACTAGAGGGTCTCCAGGGGTCTCCGGGGTCACTTCAGTTCCACTGAGTTTTTTTTTGTTTTTTGAATCATGCATCATACTTATTTGTTTTTAAAGAAAACTGACACCTGCTGTGTAGCTTTTGACCATGATCTTTGGGGAGTCCTTGAGGGACATGTACTCATTTGTATTCCATGGTTGTCATAAGATCACTCTGGATCCTTTTGTATGATGCCATTCTCAAACAGGAAACCTGATCTTTGGCCCCAAGGAGATCATTACACCCTCATCACCCCTATTACTCTTACCCCCATGTTCACCTCAAATTTACCTTTCCTACCAATCACCTCACAACTCCTGGCACAGGAGGGAGCTCAATAAATGTCTGACTTTATGACTCAATCAAGCAAGGTAGGCAGGAGCATCTACTATGTGTTCAACACTAAGGTAATAAGGTACCCACTGGTGAAATCCAACACAGATATAACTGGAGAGAAACTGTTACAGAGCAGCCCCGATATAAAACAGGTTGCCTGGCTGTGGGTCCTCACCCACACGCTTAAAAGGGACTTATTAATACTCCACTACAGGCACACACAAAAGGTTAATAAAAGGTTTATTTACAAGGGAAAGGGAATTGAGGAAATGTATAACTCAGGGAGAAAATAGGGAAATAAAGTCTTTAATGCTCCTACCCGATCTGCCGACCTGGAAACCCAAAGGCACTCTCAGAGCTGGCAGAACTCTGCAAGGTGGTGGAGAGCCAAAAATGGGGGCCTCCCAAAGCCCACATGTCTGGCTTTATACCAAACCTGGCTGCTTAACCCCACCCTCAGGTCCCAGCAACCTGGTTGCTTAACCCCACCCTTCCCTTTGGTGGTGATGGGATTTGTAGTTCCCAGTGTCTTTGGCTTTGGCCTGGGGTAGGGGTGGAGTCCACAAAAACTGTATGGAATTAGCTTTAGGACATCCTTTTTCCCCCTAACAAAACCACCTAATTGAAAACCTGAGACTCTTCTGTAAAAAGATAAGTAGCTGTGCCAGAGACCCTAAAAAGACCCCATGTGGGAGAGCTATTCTGAGTGCCCACATGGGGAGGAGTAGAATCCCTTCAGCCTAAAGTAGATTCCTGAGTAGAAGAGAATTCCTACTGAGTTCTAAGGATGCCTAAGCTGGGTGCCTTCCAGACCATAGCAACTCCTATAAGAGATGGGACTAGTTAATCTGGTAGGCCTCATTTCTTCATCTTAAAGAGAGATCATTCATAAAATCCTCTACCTTTCACATTCTATGGTTTTATCTTTATTTGTGACACAGATGCTAACACAACAAAAACAATATACACAGAAATTTCAAGGACCACCTGGCCAGCAGAATCCAGGCTATACAATGAAATCCTCCAGAGTAATGTGAGCCACGTTCCTCATGATCCGCCCACCCAGATTCGGAGTGAGCAGTAGCCTAGACCAGGGCCATGGCCAAAGATCTAGAGGGTCCAACTAGAAATGCCAATTCTGGGAAATAGTGCCATGAGTCCTTCTAGAAGAACAGAAAGTAGCCAACTCTTTCCCTGGTAGCCTTTGGTGCCCACTGCCGGAGGCCCTGAGTTTCCACACTGGGCTGAACTCTTAGGTGAGTCAGGACTAGGAAAGGAGTGCTCCCTACAGGGCCAAGCTAAGGGAGTCCCCAGGTGAGGGCTCTGATGTGGCCACCCATATCTGCATGATGTGTGCTGAGGGCTCCTAGTGGCAGGAGATCACCTCCCTCAGACTCAGTCACTCTGTCTCCGTCCTTTCCTGTCACCTGCCTTGTCACCTGTCCTGTTCAACTCCATCCTGGACCAGGTGTCTACATTGCATCCCCTCCTCTGTACCTGCACTTGCCTGCTCCCTAAGGACTGATTCAGCCTGGTCTTAGAGCACTATATTTATTTATTTATTTGTTTGTTTGTTTGTTTGTTTGTTTGTTTTAAATTGCCCTAGTTGTTTTCTTTCTTTTTTTTTTTAAGATTTATTTATTTATTTATACAAGCACTGGGTACAGTCAGAAGTGCAGGAGGGTGAGAGAATTCACCAGAGCCAGAGCGGAGAACAGAACAGGCAGATGGACAAAGTACACTGCTGAGGGGAGCAGTGGGCGGCAGGAGAGGTCTGTGCGCCATGTGGGACTCTCTCCCAGCGACCAGGGATCCAACTGGCTCTGCAGAGGCTGCAGGCAGCTTTGCAACCCAGCGCTCAACCGCTGCGCCACTGGGGAGGCCCAGTACTATATTTAGATGGACAGGGCACCATGACACAGGGCATGGGAAGCAGAACTCAGTCTGAATTATGCAAACCCTCCTTGTGTCTCTAGAGGTTTCTGTTCAGTCGTTGCCCACTGTCCCACCCCACTCTGCCTGACCCCCATCCTCTCCAAAGTAGAGCTGAGGCCCCAAGAGGCAGCCACCTGGGGAAAGTGACACCAGTGAGGAGTGACAGGTAGAGCAGAATCAGGAGGGGTTCTTAACATTTTCCAGAACTCCCTCACGAATTGGTCGACGGGTGTTTTATAGGTGTCCCTACCCAAGGAGGAAGCAGTGAACTCAGTGTATTCCACAGTGCAACCCTTGGAAAAGGTAAACACTCCTGACTGTTGTCCTGTGTGCTCCCTCCCTGTCTGCCCAAGCCGGGGCAGCGGGCGCTCTGGGCTCTTCCTTCCCGCCTCAGGACTGAGTGCTGAGAGCTGTGGTCTCTAGTCCGTCACATACACACACAGCCCTGCCCCAGCTCCAAGCCAGGCACGGGCCGTGACACTAATCCCACCCTTAAATGCCGGTGCCCCCAGCCTCTGAACTCTGTGGAAACTCCAGCTTCTAATACCGCACTGTTGGTCACGGTGTGAAAATTAGAAAACAGGTGCCGGCTCCGGGCAGGCACGGGCCCACAGCAGGAACAGACTGGCAAGCAGTTGGAGAGCTGAAGCCCAGCTCCCGGGAGCTCCGTCAGCGGATCATCATGGGAAGCAGCCAGCACAGGCTCTTGCAGTGGTGTCCCAGTGGCCCCTGCCTGGAATAAGCATGGAGGGAGTCAGTCTGGCCCAGGGAGGGGACTTCTCCCGTAAGGAATGGATGATTGTGGTGGTACAGGGCCTCCCAGCCTTCTTCACACCACAGCACATGTAGAAAGGAGGATTCTTATGGCACAGTGGGGTCAATGCTCGAGATTACTCATGGCTGGCAGTTTCTTGTGACCAAGATGTGACTCTTCCCACAACCCCCTATGCCAAGAAGACCAAAGTTCGCGTGCCTGTAATACACCATAGCACTCCCCCGAGGAGGCTCTGCCCACACTCAGTATGTGTGAGAAGCTTGGCACAGGGCCTGTTCCAGTCCACACAGCACCCGGGAACCTCCCCAAGTGCGTGCCCTGGACTCTACTTGCCTTCTGTCTTAGAAACTTCTGTGCGGGTTCCACCAACCGAGGCGCACATGGCAGTGCTGGGAGGGGCCTTCCGGCTGGGGCTGTCTGCCATACATACACTCACCAGTGAGGGTTGGAAAAGATCCCTTTGCTGGGGACCTTTTGGGCATTTTCTTCAGGCTTCCAAATCCTCTTGGGATTTTCCCTCCGGTCAATCTCGTCTTCTGTAACACTCTATAATGATTTATTGATGGGTCCACTTGATGGGGCCCAGATATTTGATTAAACATTATTCAATGTCTGTGAGGGTGTTATCACTGAATTGGAATTGATGGACTGAATAAAGGAGACACACACACACCAGTGTGGGTGGGCATCACCATTCCCATTGCAAGCTTAAATGGAGCAAAGAGGCAGGTGGAGGGGGAGCTCTTTCTCTCTGCCTCACTGCCTTCTAGCTGGGATGTTGGTCTTCTCCTGCCTTTGAGCTTGGACTTGAACTGGAACTTACACCATCACCTCTCCTGGTTCTCAGGCCTTCTGACTCAGATGGGAACCATTACCATCGCCTCTCTGGGGTCTCTAGTTAACAGCAGATTTGGGACTTTTTGGCCTGCATAACATCATCATCATCATCATTATTTTCTCCTTTTGGTTTTGTTTCTCTGCAGAACCAGACTAATATACTCCAAGCAGCCTCAGCAAGAAGAAACCATACCTGCTGCTTCTACCTCTAAAAGGAATTGATGAGCTATTTTTTCTGGTACTTGAAAGGACTTTACTGTAACCCAAATATCAAAACAAGAGAACTTGAAGGAAGCAGAGTTATTCTACAGGGGGACACTCAGGAGATGAAGGTGCAGGTGATGAAATTGGGGGCATGACAGTTCCAGAGGCTCAGCCCAGAGGGTATCGGGTTCAGCTGAGGTTTGTACCCTCCCCCAACCAGCTGCAGTGCTGAGAAACCCCCACCAAGTAAGCAGAACATTGGCGGGAACATCTGAGAAATTGTTTCCTGCGTATGTAGCAAATACAATCAGCCAAATTCTACATCCCATGAATAATCCCAGGCTGGAGAACAGAAATGGACTACATATAGACAGGATGAAGGCACCAGTCCCAATGAGTGAGTCATTGTCATTGTGTTGGGGGCTGTAAGGGCCCAAAGGGTAAGGCAACCTTCCTCTGCCCTGGTGAAGAGAGGATGCAGCTCCAGCACTGCCACTGCAGTTAAATTCTGAACTCCAGAGTGTCATAAGCCAGCATTGTCAGAAAAGACTTTTGGGAGAAACAGAGCTAAGAGTGGGTGGAATTTGGTGGGATTTGGTGATGAAAGCATGAAAAAAGCAGAGGCCTGGATCTGTATGGTGATTTGGACACAGCCCCCCACCCCACCCCACTCCACCCTCCATCCTCACCACTCACCCCAGGCACCTCATGGTCCTTTGTCTCTGCAGGTCCAGGACCTTGGCTGGAATGTGCCCCACCCCATACACTTACACACCTTTGGTGCCTAACTCAGGTGTCACTCATCTAAGAAACCTTCCTTGGAATCACTAGTCAAATTAATTAGGCTCTTTTTTTCCACTCTTTTTTCCCCTTTGGTCCTTCTATATTAGAACAGTTCATTCACCACACTATGTGGTTAGTGATTCGTTTTTCTCTACTTTACACAGAACTTAAGAGCAAGATCCACAAATTCATGACTCGTCCAGTGGAACAGGATCTTGTAGCAGATCAAGAGGGCCAGAGTTTAAAAGATGCCCTAAAACTGAAATCTCCCCACAGAACCCTCTAGTGAAAAGCACCAGGAAGACAGAACCTTTCCTCAGCAGAGTAGACTTACTCAGGAAATGAGAGAATGAGCACTACTGTAGTCAACACCTCTCAGAAAGGGAAAGTTAAACTGATTTAAAGCATGGGGTTTTTTTAAGCTCCAGAGCACTCTAAATGCTACAGCCCACAGGAGATGCGCTAGGCTGCCACCTCCTGGCACCGCCCAGGAAGGAAGGAGATGTTGGTCTGGATAGGATGGGCAGAGGGCACCTAAGTTTCCACCTGGGGAAAAAAATGGCCAGCCTGTATTTTCTTCCAGATCCATTGCTTTTCATCTGTTTCATTTTTTCCCTGAATTTACCTTGATTTATATAATTTTCTTAAGAATAATTAATGACAGTCCATACTGACTGTGAAATGAAGCTCCAAGAAAGAAACCAGGGGAATAGATGTCATGAGTGGCCAGGAATGCAGCTCAGATGCTGGAAAGCCTCATTCTGAATCCTGGTTTGCTTATGTGATCTTGAGTGAGTTACTTTAAGCAACGTGTGTCTCAGTTTCCCCATCTTTCAAGTGGGAATAATAGTTCCTACCTTGCAAAGCTGATGTGGGGCTTACATGAGGTGTCGCTACAAGAATGTACCTGCACAGGGCACAGGCCTGCATCACTACATTCATTATTCTTATTGGTCTGAAACCTTCATAAGATGCTAAACCAAACTTATGAACTAAGGTACTTGCAACAGAAATGTATCTGATACTGTGCTAAATTAATGCTGTGCACCAAACTTTTCTTTCTTTATCCTCCTAATGCAGATATTTTGTTATAGGCTCTGTTTCTTCTATTACTTTATTTTCCACCCCACAACTCTTGAATAGCCTGATGCTGTACTCATCTCCCCAGCTAGACTGAGAGAACAAGGGCTACATTTGAATAATAATAGTGGAAATTAGGCACTCCTTAAGGGCAGAGCCCATGATAATTAAGTACTTACTTGGTATGAAACTGCTTTACTAGTTTTATGTCTTATTGTCAATACAAAAGCCCTGTAAAATAAAAATTAATTATTCTAGTTTTTATTAGGACTGAGTAAATAAATACCTTAGCTAGGTCTGGAAGCTTGGGAAAAAGGATTTAAACTCAAGATTTCTTGTGTTCTAAGGCTACACACTTGTAGTTTGCCACCATACAACACCCAGCATTTTGCTTGGCACATAATATTAGGTGGCCCACAAATATCCTTTTAATGAATATGTACATATAATATCTTAAAGATATTAATTTATATATATATAAGCAGCTCAGAGTAAATGCATTTATGTATTAATTCTGCTGTTCTTTGGGTAAGTGCTCAGTTTTTCTGTCGGAAACATCTATGAAAGAAGCTTGGGTATGGCTGTCTGGGCAGAACTGGTTTCATAGCAGACAAGGGGTCCTGGTCATAAGCATTTCTTGATGAGTTATTTAAAAATGAGAGATAGGGCCTCCCTGGTGGCACAAGGGGTTAAGACATAACCTATGAAGCTATCCACAGCCTCTGCAGCACAAGTTCGATCCCCAGCCAGGGAGCTACCCACATGGTGCAGCAGACCTCTCCTGACTCTCCCACTGCTCCCCTCAGCAGTGATTTCAGTCTGCCTGTTCTGTTCCCCACTCTGTCTCTGGTGAATCCTATCACCCAAACACCTCTGGCCTGTACCCCAGTTCTTGTAAGTATAAATAAATAAATCTTTTTTTAAAAAATGAGATATAAAGTACACATTTCCACTACTGCTATCACAAGAATAACAGGAACAAAAAAAGTAAGACTTGGGGACTTATATCACACTGTCCAGTGGTTAAAAAAGAGTTGTATACATTTAGGTTCTAAAGAGTCCCGTCCAACTGTGAGGAGCTCTTAATGGTTGATCAAGTCATATTAAAGTGTTAACATTTTGTCACATTTTGACAAATGACCATTAGTAAAAGTCCTGAAGCTCACACTTGAGGAAACAAATGACTAGAACATTTTCTAGAGACTTACAGACTTTGAGAAAGTTATTTCGAGAATGCATAGAAGAGCAGAACTCTTTGATGCTAATTATTAACTCTTGCTGGCTGCTTGCCCAGAAGGTTCTGAACAGCCTCACACAGTCTCTAGGTTGGACTGCATCAGCTCTGGGACCTGAAATTGGACATGTCTTTGCAAGTGAAAAATGGAGTTTTCTTAGGGGGTCTTACCAGGCGAATATTTTCACATAAGTGATCTCTCAGAGAATTTATTAAAACACACTTATTCTCAACTATTTCACTTATTATCTATATTTCCAACTATTTATGGGCCATCTCTGCATGGATGTCAGAAGTCACTTTAAATTCAATGGACCCAAAATTGAACTCATGGGTTTCTTTTTAACCTCCCCAACTTGAATTTCTTCTGTTTCCCTTGTGCTTGCTAGTGACCCACCATAACCCACCATAACTGTGTAATGTTTCCAGTACTAACGTATAACATGAACGAACTCATTTAAAACCCATAAAAAATATTAAAACTCAACTACTCCCAACTAAATGTTATCATCCTTCATTTTATAAGCCAAGAAACCGAGTCACAGAAGCTACGTCACTTGTTCAAGTAAATTTAAAGCCAGGATTCAGCCCCTATTCTTCCAGCTCTGGGAGCATGTACTGAACATCACCACCTCATCAATTAGCTGCTGCCCCAGGCAGAAACCCCTTGATCCTTGACTGCTTTTTCTTCCTGCCACCCCAACTCCCATTGAATTGGTGATTAAATTCATCGAACAGTTATTAGTTCTTGTCAATTGCATCTCATTTGGGGTTCCTCTCAACCATGTCTCCGCTCAACCTAACCTTCAGACATGCCTCCTGCCAGGCCCGCTTTCTCGGGTCACTCATTCCTTTACATCTTCAGACCCCTCTCCTGCCTGCTTCTTATATTCCAGCCACACAGAAATACCACATACCCAGAAACCCACCAAATCTTTCTACTGCCATGCTGTAGTCCATGCCACGCCTGTGCCTGTGCCATGCCTCTCCCTTCCATCTCTGGCTCTTTCATGTTCTTTGACCAAGGATCCCCTCTTTGTGTAGCCTTCCAAACCTCCCACGCAAAGCTAAATATATAGCTCCCTATTTACACTCCTACCGCATTTCATACATAACTGCATAGTAATGGCACTTCTCAAATTCCACGGTAATTATATAGCTGTGGCATTTTCTTCACTCTCTCCAGCTAGTTGGTTTGGGTCAGAACACTTCCTTCTCTTGTTTGTGTCCCCAAGTGCCTAATTAATCTTGGATCTCAAAAGATGTTTATTGGATTAATCAGTTAATATGAACATGAAGATTATTCTCACTAGTAGTGGATGCTGCTACACCTATTTGGAAGCAAGGTGCTGAGCTTGTAACAGGGTGGCTTATCCTCTCTGTGTGTCATCTTTAATCTCATACATTTGTATGAGATTATTAATAAAGTATTATCCACAGATTTTATCTTGTTAGTTCCTAAGAAATGAGACTATAGGCTCCATCTCAGCGGGTAAATGCCAAAAAACAAACAAAAAAGATAATGCATCTAATCTTATTGTCTTGTTTGTTTGTTTGTTTGTTTGTTAAGGAAAGAAGAGATAAAGCAAATAGCTAAAATAGCAAAGATTCTTTGGACAAATGATAAAGGCTCTGTGCAGTCCGAGCAGACATGGTGACCAGGGGGCTTAGGGTTAGACAGATAAGGGAAAAGAAAGTCCACCATGACCAGGACCCTGGGAGAGGATGGAAGAGCAGCAGCAGGAAGGCTCAATGCCAGAAACAACAGGCAGTCAGGGGCAGCCTGGGCAGGTGGCTGGAGGGAGGGCAGGGCATTCTGCCTGATTTCCTAGACACAGGGAACCTGGGCTCTTCAGCCACATGCTTGGAGTTCATATCCCTGTAGGACAAGATCTTTAGCTTACCCAACATTTTCACTCACAGCACCCTACCACAGAAGAAATGCCTACTTGAGCTTAATATTTGTGAAACTGAACTGGGATTGGGCTCCAGACTTTGGGGGAAGAAAGGGAATCCTGAAGCCACTTTCAGAGTCTGCGCCTAGGGAACTGGGAGTAAGGAGGTGTCTGGGTCACCCTCGGGGTCTCTTGAGGGAAAGAAGCAAAAAACTGGGCTTTTCAGTGAGGATTGTGAAACTGGATCTCACAGAACACTGGGGTAGAGCCTCAGGATGTTTGTAAGCCCGGAAGAAGTGACTTACTATAAGAGATGTTATGTGAGATGGGAGATGGGAGCTTCTAGAGCTGAAACCACTTCCTTTACTTCCTGATTATGAAAAATCCCCCAGTGTCCCTGCTACTTCTGACAACCGGTTATAAACCTAAGCTACACACAAGCCCCACTTAGGGTTCAATTAATTTGCTAGAGTGGCTCACAGAACTCAGAGAAACATTACACTTGCTAGATTATCAGCTTATTATTAAAAGAAATAATTGACATGCAACCCTACATAAGTTTAGGGTGTACCTCATAATATTTTGTGAAGTGATTACCACAACAAGTAAAGTTAGCATCCATCATCTCATATAGGAAATACCCAAATAAAGAAGAAAAGAAAAAGAAAAAAAAATGTTTCCCTTATGAGAACTCTTAAGATCTACTCTTAACAACAACTTTCATATTCAGTCACTCACTAGATAACCTTTCCATCAACAATGGGCCTCACTGTCCATTGTCAATGTCTAACATGATCACAAGATTATGAATACACAGCCTAGGTGTGCAGTGGGTTATATCCACAAGATCTGTATAAGTACACTCAGTGATGGAATCTCTTAGTGACACATTTCTCAGAATGTATCCCTGTCATTAACTACACATGACTAGACAGCATAGAGTAGTGGTAACTATCATGATCAAGTTGTACGTTACATTCCTAGACTTGTTCATCTTATGACTAGAAGTTTGTGCCTCCTGACTACCTTCACCCAATTTCCCCTTTCTCCCACTCCACCTCTTGAAACCATATGTCTCATCTCTTTTTCTACAAATTTGATAGGGTTTTTCTTAAATGCCACATGTAAGTGAGCTAACATTGTATTTGTCTTTCTTCATCTGACTTATTTCACTTACAGACAATGGAATATTATTCTGCCAGAAAATTTCTAATCAGATCACCTGCCCCTTTTTAATTGAATTAGCATAATACCCTCAGAGTCTTCCATGTTATTGCAAAAGGCAAGAATACATTCTTTTTATAACTGAATAATATTCCATTGTATATATATTTATATTTTCTTTCTGCATCCATCCATCTTGTTTCATTTCCTGCTTATTGTGAATAATGTTTCAGTGACTGTGGGGGTGCACGTACCCTTTCAAGTAAGTATTTTCATTTCCTTCACATAAATACCCAGAAGTAGAATTGCTGGATCATATTGTAGTTCTATTTTTAATTTTTTGAGGAACATTCATAGTACTTTCCAAAATGGTTGCACCAATTTACATTCCTACGAACAGTGTACAAGGGTTCCTCTTTCTCCACATTCTTGCAACACATGTTTACTGTTTTTTGAGATGACATCTCACTGTGATTTTGACTTGTATTTCCTGGATGATTAGTGATATTGAGCACTTTTCCATACCTGTTGGTCATCAGTACGTCTTCCTTGGAAAATTTTCTATTCAGACAAACTGCTCATTTTTAATTGCATTGCTTGATTTTTTTTGTTAATGAGTTGTATAAGTTCTTTATATATTTGTATATTAACCCCTTATCAGATCCGTGGTTGCAAATACTTATTCCATAGGTGTCTTTCATTTTGTTGATTTTTTTCATTTGCTGTGAAGAAATCGTCTAGCTTAATGTAGTCCCACTTGTTTATTTTTTATTTCCTTGGTTGTGTTTTATTGGTTATTTTATTTCCTTGGTTGTGGCATAGCTAATAAATCATCACCAAGAACCATATCAAGGAACTTTTTCCTTATGTTTTCTTTTTTTTTTTTAAAGATTTACTTCTGCAAGAACCAGGGTATAGGCCAGATGCACAGGAGGGTGAGAGGATTCACCAGAGACAGAGCGGGGAACAGAGTAGGCAGACTGACAAAATACACTGCTGATGGGAGCAGCCAGCAAGACAGGAGAGGCCTGCCGCACCATGTGGGACCCTCGCTGGCTGGCCAGGATCGAACTGGCGCGACAGAGGCTGTGGACAGCTTCACAGCACAGCACTCAACCACCTGCGCCACCAGCGGAGGCCCTTCCTTATGTTTTCTTCTAGCAACTTTATGGTTTCCAATCTTACATTTAAGTCTTTAATCTATTTCAACTTAATTTTTGTGAGTGGTGTAAGATGAAAGTCTAGTTTCATTCTTTTATATGAGAATATCTAATTTTCCCATCACCATTTATTAAAGAGACTGACTTTTCTCCATTGAGTATTCTTGCTCTGTTGTCAAATATTAGTTGACCATTTTGTATGGGCTTATTTCTAAACTCTCAATTCCATTCCATTGGTCTATGTGTCTGCTTTTATTGCCAGTACCATACTGTTTTGATGACTATAGCTTTATAATATAACTTGAAGTCAGGAAATGTGATACCTTTCACTTTGCTCTTCTCTCTCAGTATTACTTTGGCTATTTGGGGTCTTTTGTACTTCCAAATAAATTTTAGGATTTTTTTTACCTTTCAAAAAAATCACTATTAGAATCTTGATAGAAACTGCATTAAACATATAGTTGACTTTTTAAATGCAGGTAAGAATTCTGTCTGCCTAGATCTGAATGATGGACGTTGCAAGCCCTTTCCCCCTTCTAGATCACAATCAGTTTCCCAGTGGTCAAGCCCCAAAGTTTCCACTGCAATTCCCATAGGATTACAGGTATGGATGTCTCAAGAAGTGACCCACGACACTAGGGATCTGGATGCTCCCTCAAACTCTTTTTTTCCTTTTTTTTTAAGATTTTTTAATTTTCTCTTATTTATACAAGAACCGGGGTACAGGCCAGATGGGCGGGAGGGTGAGAGGATTCACCAGAGACAGAGCAGGAAACAGAACAGGCAGACTGACAAAATACACTGCTGAGGGGAGCAGCAGGCGAGGGACAGGAGAGGTCTGCTCGCCATGTGGGTTGCTCTGAGGCCGGCGGGGACCCAACCCACACTGCAGAGGCTACGGACAGCTTCACAGCCCTGCGCTCAACCGCCTGCGCCACCAGGGAGGCCCGCAGACTCTCTTTTCCTATTAAAAGAACTTTAGGCACAGGGAGACTTCTCCATGAGGTGCTGAGCCATCTAGGGGAGGCACAATATGGTCATCACATAGCTGTTCCTCTTACCATTCTCATGTGGACTATGTTGGTCTCTGTAATGCAGGTGGATGCTTCAGCCTCACTCCCATGTTCTAGGATGATTCTCTCAGTGGTATCCTGTTCCTGAATAGTTGTTCAGGAATAACTCAACCTCTGTCTCCATCCTGGTAACATCACTCTCCAATATTTTTTTATAAATCACATTATCACAGGGGCTGAAAACTTTTTTAGAAATAGATAATATTGGTGTTTGTACAACTTTGTGAATATAATTAATTCCACTAAATATATAATTAATATAATTAAATTCCACTTGCACAGCAAAAACATAAATTTTAGGGCATGTAACCACAATATGTAATTTAGGTTTTTTACCACAAGTTTTAAAATTCCCACTAAATGAAAATGTATATAGATAGCAAAAATTCCAATTCACGTTATATACTTAAGATTTTTGTACCTTGCTCAGAAAAAAAAAAGTCAATAAACTAATAATTTTTAAAAGTTGGTGCTGCTGGTGTGGAAGATGATCTTTGTTAGACCTCTGAGAGGAAGAGGAAGTCTCAGAAAGAATTGCTTTCAGTTATGTGATAGATGACAAGGCAGTGGAGTGACGAGCACATCTCCGCTGCTGGGAGCATGAACTGGCTGTTCCAGTTTTTCACACTGATCTTCTGCCTTGGTCCAGGTAAATGTCAAAGTGACTCATGTAGTCACCGAGTGATTCTCTGATTTTTGTGCAGCTTGCCTTAACCTAAAACATTTTATATAGGTATCTATCTGTCTCTCTGCCAAGGTGCTGTGTGGGGTTCATGGTGGTGCCTGAGAAGATGCCTCCTTTACTTAACGTTGAAGATGGTTTACCTTGGCATGGTTCCAAGTCAGCAACTTCAAGTGTGTCCTCAGTTAAGGGAATTATATGCTGGGGCCTGGGAAATGACACTATCTGGGGTTTATGCCCAGGCTGTTGTGGTATGAGGAGTACAAAGTTTAGGAAAATAAGTCTTCCTTCAAATTAGTTCCTCTCTTGCTGTATAACTGCAGGTAGGTTGTTGTTTCTTCCTGAGTTTCGTTATCCTAATTTAAAAATTTATAGTACAGTTTAGTCAAAACTGACGCTTCCAAACAAAGCACTAGATATAGATTTCTTAGCTTTTGCTGACTGAAATAAGTTCTCCACCTGCCACTTCCTCTGATGTAAATCAGATCTACTTTGTCCACTGTGCTTTGAATGCTAGAGAGAAAAATGTGAGCTTGTCCTGTCTGATGTGCATTATGTGGAAAATTTGAAAGTTCATGTCTTATTTGGAAAATTACAAGCGATCCATTGGGGCCAAAGTATAGGATTTGGGGCAGGTGAGGCAGGACATGAGATAGGGAAGCTAGTCCAGAGTCAGTCCTGGCTGAGCAGCTAAAAATAGTTAATATTCATTGAGTGGTTATTTTATCCCAGACACTGGGCCAAGTTATGTCTATGTATTATATAAACAAGTTTCATGGGTTAGATCCACAAGTTCTATGCATTTATACTATTATTATCCTGATTTCTAAGTGAGTTGTTAAATGAATTTAAATAACTTGCTCAAATTTCATTAGCCCAGGGTGGGGGTGATGGGGGTGGGGAGAAAGCAAACATTGTTTAAAAATGAACAATGATGTAAAAAATATATAAATAAAAAAATTTAAAAATAAAAAAAATAATTTCATTAGCCAGCAGATGGCAAGCTCTTGCAATAGTTTTGAGAAACAGTGACAATTGAACAAAAGTGGCAGCAGCACATGAGAAAGGAGAGAAGCAGGAATCATCATAGATGTAAAATAAACTAGATTGGCTGCCAGTGGGAATGAGAAGAAAGGAGAATTCAGCAAGTCATTCAATAAATATTCATTGGGCACCTATTAGGTGCCTGACACTGTTCTAGTTTCTAACAATACATCACGAACAAAGCAGGAAAAAAAGCTTGCCTTGTAGAGTGAGCACTTCAGGAGGGGGAATGAACCATAAGCATAAGTGAAATGTACATTGGGTAGTGATTAATGGCAAGAGGAAATAATTCAAGAAGGGAAAGGGATATGAAGTGTGTGGGGTGACAGTGAAATTTCAGACAGAATAGCCAAAAAAAAGTGGCAAAGTTGGGGAAGAAGGGAGCAGAAATGGAAATAAAGGTGATTTAATTTTAGACATAATAGTTTTAAGACATCAATGTGATATGTGTGAGGACATTCCCTGAAAGCAGCTGGAAATTTAGGACTAAAAGAATGCCCAAGGCTGGAGGCTTGGCAGTCAACAAAATAATAATTGAAGATAAAGAGAAAAGTGAAAAAGAATAGAAGCTTAGGAACACATATCGGATGCAAAAAGAGAAAGAATTCATTTATACATTCAGAGATCTTCCCCTAACTGGGGAACAGAGACCCACATCTCTGAACCCATCTCTGGAATTAAATATTCAGAATGTCCTCATGATAAAATTCCCTTGAGTCTCCCCATTTCCATAGATATGTCTCATAATAACCCTATGAAAGTACACTATTCCTGTCCCACTTCAAGGAAGAAGAAACAAAACTTAGACCCTTAATAACTTGCTCAGTGTCACAGTTGGGGAACAGTGGCACCATGGATGGTGGAGAAAAAGAAGCATACACAAATGTGTTCCCTGGGATTCTGAGGCCTGGGAGGAGACCAGTGATCACCAGTGTTAGAAATCAGGGCACTCTAGGATCTGGGCTCATAACCACTTCCCTATTTTGTTAGTTTGTACACTCTTACATATTCATATATATATGTATATGTGTATTGTGTGTGTATGTATATGTATATGTGTGTGGACAGGCATGTGTCTGACGACAGGTACATTTTAAGAAGTGTGTCAGTAGGCAATCTCATCATTATGTGACTGTCATGGATGTTATTACTCAAAGCTAGTACACATATGTACCTACATATGTGCTTTCCATCGTTGACTGGAAAGCCTAGTAACATAAGACTGCATATCACGAAAGGTGATGTTGCAGAAATAAATTCTAGCCTTTTACCCAGACAGGGGAAGAACAAGCGGTACTTTAGGAATGGTGAGGCCAGGAAAGCTTTATTACTCATGCATGAGGTCTCAGACCTCGGTAGTCCCATAAAGTCTGAGCACTGTTTTAGAGACAAGAGTTTCCTTCATACATAACTACTTCACACTGATAAAGTTGGTTAGTTAGCATACAAATTCTTGACACAGAGAAAGGGGAAGGATACAGATCTGCCAGGATGGCCTGGGAGATCAATCAGCCTAGCAGGCTGCCAGACCTTGTTTAGATATGCTTATTAAAGAAGCAAATTATTATTTACTTTTCATTTCCAGGTCTATGAATCTTTAACAGGGAAAGATATCTTTTTCTTAGTGGTTCCCTTTCAGTGATGCTAAAAAGAAATAGGCAGGTGCCACTGGAGAAAGAAATAAGGAGATCTGCTTTGAATTGTGTAGGAGGAAAAGATTTCCTCAAAAAGTAGCATCTTGCTCAATGTTAAAGGATGTGAGGAGTCAAGGAGGGAGGACTCTGATGAAGAAGCATTTGAGGCTGGGAGACCTCATGCAGCGAGCAGTCTGTGTGGAAAGGAAGGAAAACCACTGTGGCAAGAGAGGCAAACAAATAAAACCTATACCAAAAATAGCATGAAAGAACGTGATGCATTGTACATTCATTCAAGTGAGTCACACACCACCTTGCTTCTTTCAGAAAATTTAGCTGAAAAGATAAACCATGTAGAAAAATAATTCCAACAGGTGTCACTGAAATGATGCCCTGGGAGAAAATGAAACTTGTGTTTTCCCATTTTAACAATTTGTCAAATTTGTTAATGGGAAAATTAGTAGGAAATTATATTAAAATGCAAACTCTGGAATAGAGACTAAAATTCTGCATTTCCAACAAGCTCCTGGATGACTAAGCCTACTCACAGACCTGACTTTTAGAAACAAGATTCTGCCAAATAAGGAACCAAGAAAAAAAAAATAATAAATAAAAAGCAATATTAACAGGCAACTATAAATCAGAGACATTCTGCCAGGGAGGGGGAGGGAGAGGGATCAAAACAAGGATTTTATAAACATGCATCCTGGGCATGCATGTGGCATTCTAATTTTCCTGGCATATGGAGACACTTTTCAATGCCTTAATTCTCCAAAGAAACTTATTTATATATATATATATATATATATATATATATATATATATAAGCAAACTATATATATATATATATATAAAGCAAGGTTCTAGATGTCATCAGGCTTTGGTCACAGTGAGGTTAGAGAGAAAGAGAAATAGGCACTGATTCTTTGAGTATGTTTGCAAGAAGCAGATAGAGGTATTTTGTTGCACAGGTGAGAATAGAGAATGGAAATGTTGGCAGAACCAAAATGCGTAGTCTTGCCAAACAATGCTGAGGTTTTAGCTCTTTATCTAAGTCAACAAGGATCTGTGAAACAAAGGAGCCAGGGGCAAGGTGGTGGGGGTGGGGTGGGTGAGCCAGACCTTGTCCCCTTACTTCTCTTTTTCTAGCTCTGTGACACAATGTGTTCATTTGAGACAGACTTCCTAGAGGTGGACGCCTCTTTAAAGTGGCTCAGTAATCAAGGCTTAAATCAGACATTTGCTTTACAAAAAGAACCATTTATCCAAGCTTAATTACATACCGTTGTTCAAAGTGGTCTCAGTATCCTTTTTTATTTCTTTGAGATCTGTAGTAATGTCCCTACTTTAATTTCTAATTTTAGTAATTTGAGTCTTCTATTTTCTTAATTAATCTAGCTAAATGTGTGTCAATTTCGTTGATCTTTTCAAAGAACCAACTTTTGGTTGACTTTCCATATTGTTTGGTTATTTCTGCTTTAATCTTTAATATTTCCTTCCTTCTGGGTCTTGGATTATTCTGCTCTTCTTTGCTAGTTTCTTACAGTATTTAGTTAGATTATGATGAGGTTTTTCTTTTTTTTTAATGCAAGTGTTATAGAGCAACCCCGATATTAAACGGGTTCCTGGCTGTGGGTCCTCACCCGCGCGCTTTAAAGGGACTTATGAATACTCTACTACAGACACACACAAAAGGGTTAATAAAAGGTTTATTTACAAGAGAAAAAGAAATAAGGAAAATGTACAACTCAGGGAGAAAATAGGGAAATAAAGTCTTTAATGCGTCCTACCCAATCCCACGACCTGGAAACCCAAAGTCACTCTCAGAGCTGGCCGGACACTGCCAGCTGGTGGAGAGCCAAAATGGGGGCCCCCCAAAGCCCACGTGTCTGCCTTTTGTATCCACCTGGCTGCTTAACCCCACCCTCAGGTCCCAGCCACCTTCCCTTTTGTGGTGATGGGATTTGGAGTTCCCAGTGTCTTTGGCTTTGACCTGGGGTGGGGGTGGAGTCCACAAAGCCTATATGGAATTTGCTTTGGGACATCCTTTTCCCCCTAACACAAGCATTTATAGCTATAAATTTCCCTCTCAGCATTGCTTTTGTTCCATCCTACAAATTTTGGTGTGTTATGTTGTCCTTCTCACTTGTCTTAAAGTCTTTTCCAATTTTCCTTGCAATTTCTTCATTGATTTGGTAATTGTTCAGCAGTGTGCTCTCTACTTTCCATTTCCTTGTGAATTTTTCAATTTTTTTGTTGTTCTTTATTTTTAGTATCATTCCACTGTGGTTGAAGAAGATACTTTGTATGATTTTAAACTTTTAAAAATTGCTAAGATTTGTTTTGTGACATATTCTAAAGAATGATCCATGTGCATTTAAAAAAAAAGTGTGTGCATTCTACTGAATTTGGGTGGAGTGTTCTGTGTATGTCTATTAACCTGGTTGGTTTATAGTGTTGCTGAAGCCCCCTATTTCCTTATTTATCTTTCTTTATTTATCTTCTGATTATATGTGACTTAATGAAGTCTTCAATTATTCTTGTAGAATTGCCTATTTTCCCTTCAATTTAGCTAATGTTTGCTTCATGTATTTTGGGACAGTTTTTTAGTGCATACATGTTTATAAGGATTACATCTTCTAGCTGGATTATCATATTTTAACTTTGAATAATCGTGTGTCTCAACGATATTGTATATGTTCTAAGAAATGCAAGTTAGGCAATTTCTGTGTTGTGTAATCATCACTGAGTAATTATACAAAGCTACATGGTGTAGTC
Source organism: Talpa occidentalis (assembly GCF_014898055.3). Taxonomy (NCBI): domain Eukaryota; kingdom Metazoa; phylum Chordata; class Mammalia; order Eulipotyphla; family Talpidae; genus Talpa; species Talpa occidentalis. Next base: position 69,943,873 of record NW_023601212.1, read on the forward strand.
TACTACACACCAAGGCTGTATGTAGGACCCACCATGGTATATGTGATCCACTGTTGACCAAAATGTAAGTGAGCATTGTGTGATTGGCTTTGCCTCATGTAAAAGTTTTTTACTTAGTCTATTTAGCTGTTATTAGTATATAGTCACCCCAACTCTCCTTCACTAAGTATTTGCATGAATGTTTTTTCTATCCTTTCATTTCTAAACCATTTGTGCTTTTCAATCTAAAGGAGTCTCTGAAGACAACAGAGTTAAATCATATCCATTATGTTAATCTCTGTGTTTTAATTGATAACTAGATCAATTTACGTTTAATTACCAATATGGAAGGTCTTATTTCCTGTATTTTTCTATTTGTTTTCTATGTTCTATATCTTTTTTTCTTCAATTCCATCATTACTCCTTTCTTTTGTATGTAATTGATATTTTTAAGTTTTGGTCCTTTTCTCATTTCCTTTTCTGTATATTTCTTTGTATGTTCTCATTTGTTATACTGGTGATTACTATTAACCTCTTCAATTTATAGCAATCAACTTTGGATTAAGATTGTCTTAACTTCAATAGTATGCCAATATTCTACTACTATACAGTTCCATTCCCTTTACATTGTTATCAAAAATTACATCTTTATACATGTGTGCCCATTAACAAAGTCTTATAACTATGGTTTTATGTATAGATGAAATCATAGGGTCTCCTCAAGGCTTTTATAAACGTGACTCCTGGGTATGCATGTGGTGTTCTAATTTTCCTGGTATATGGAGACACTTTTCAATACCTTAATTCTCCAAAGAATCTCTTTTCAACCTACTGTTTCAGATTTTCAGCTTCTCTAATGTTTACCTTGACTGTAGTCTATTGTGCTAAGTGGCAATGGGTAACACATTTGCCTCTCAATGTTTATGAAGAATACCCTCTGCAAAGCTACTTTTCCACTTGAGAGTGCTGACTTAGTTAAAACAAGGCAGGTGCCTTCCATCAGTTCTTCAGACGGTACCCAGACAGGTCAAAACAGACAAATATAATTCTTTCAGAATAATGGCAGCCTTCTGGAATCAAGGACTATGGTCTTAGCAGTGTGCAACCAAGCCAGGGAAGGGGAAAGCAAATAAAATGCTGCAAAACTCTCCTCTCAATTTTAAGTTGCTTCTTTCTTGATTGCTTTGGTTGCTTTCAACCTTTGATTACTTTATATATTTTGTCAAAGTTGATTCGGGAAGTGTTTGTTATTATTTATACTATCATTTATTTATTTATTGGTGTTTCTATTGAGGGATAGGTCATTACAGCTACTACTATGTCTTTTTTTTTTAAGATTTATTTATTTATACAAGAACTGGGGTACAGGCCAGAGGCGCAGAGGGGGTTGGGAGGTGAAAGATTCATCAGAGACAGAGTGGGGAGCAGAACAGTCAGGCGGACCGAAAACACTGCAGAGGGGAGCAGCGGGCTAGACAGCAGAGGTCTGCCGTGCCATGTGGGTATCTCTTTGGCCGGCTGGGAATTGTACCCTCACTGTAGAGGCTGCAGACAGCTACGCAGCTCTGCACTCAACCCTCTGCAGCACCAGGGAGGCCCCTATTGTGTCTTTTTGACTGATGTCACACACCTTAGACTTTTGGTCAACAATTTCATCAAAGTAGTCATTATTCCCCTGAAATCCCTCACTCTTTTTGTGCCACAGCTGCCACACAATGCTCTTTGAGATATTGATTATCCCCAGCACCTTCTTCCTCTGCTCTTGGCTACATGGGCTGAGTGTATTTAGAGAAAGTCACAAAACCCTACTGACTTTACAAAAAATATCTGTCAATCAACCAGGACCAAGTCCTCCTCACTGTTTCCTTTAAAAGCTGACTCAAAAGTCCGATTTTGTTGTTGCACTTGATACAGCATGCTTTGATAAGCTGACTCAAAAACGTTACGATTTTCATCCCTTATACTCTTAATCGTTAAATCAAAAGCCGGGCCTCCCTGGTGGCGCAGCGGTTGAGCGCTGGGTTGCGAAGCTGCCCGCGGCCTCTGTGGCGCCGGTTCGATCCCCGGCTGCTCCCTGGCCACCAGAGGAGGGTCCCACATGGCGCGCAGACCTCTCCTGCCGCCCGCTGCTCCCCTCAGCAGTGTACTTCAGTCCTTCTGCCTGCTCTGCTCCCCACTCTGGCTCTGGTGAATTCTTTCACCCTCCTGCGCTTCTGACTGTACCCAGTGCATGTATAAACAAAACAAACAAACAAATAAATAAATAAATAAAATGCCTCTATTAAAAAAAAAATCAAAAGCCTGATTTTGTTGTTGTATGGCCACGTTAAAAGCCTGAATTTGTTGTTGCATGGCTATGTTAAGAGCCTGAATGTGTTGTTGCACATTCTCAGTATGTGAAGTAGAACTTCTACCTCTCACAGAAACAAGAATGTAGCAAATTGCGCTTACACATATTACCAAAAAACCACCCAGAAGCACAGTCTGTAAAGGGATGGCTTGTAAACCACCCATGTATGTATACAATAGTAAAATCACGTGCCATACACCAGGCTTCATCAAATTATTTATATTAATGAAACTGGTGGTGATATTTAATGGAAGAAGACTACTCAAATTCAAGGCCGGAAGGAAACTGAAAGAACTCAGGCTAGGGATGAAACTGTATAGGCTCATGGTTGAGGCCATATTTGAGTCAAAACGCACCCACAAGGGCTGTACGCACAGGGAAAAAACAGACTTTTCAGGACTAGAGACAAATATTATACTGCTAGTCCTGCAGAACTAGTGCGCTTATGGTGACCAACGCAAGGAATGTTACTTTGGGCTGGTCAACCGCGGGTGTAACTTGGAAACCACGCTGGGCGCCAAACTGTTGTAGAGCAACCCCGATACAAAACGGGGTGCCTGACTGTGAGTCCTCACCCATGCGCTTAAAAGGACTTATCAATGCTCTACTGCAGGCACACGTGAAAGGTTAATAAAAGGTTTATTTACAAAGGGAAGGGGAAATGAGGAAATGTACAGCTCTGGGAGAAAAGTGGGAGACAAAGTTTTAAATGAGTCCTGCCCGATCCGCCGATTAGGAATCCCAAAATGGCGCTCTGAGAGCTGGCCGCCAGCCAGGAGCGTTGAAGCCAGGAGGCGAGAGATCGCGAGCCAGAGAGAGCCCAAGGCCCACGTGTTTGGTTTTTTATATCCAACCTGGCTGCCCAACTCCACCCTCAGGTCCCAGCCATCCTCCCTTGGTGGTGATGGGATTTGTCTTTCCCAGAGTCTTGATGGCTTTAGTCTGGAGTGGGGGTGGAGTCCACAAAGTTAATCCTGTATGGGATTAACTCAGGACATCACTTCCCCCTAACATGCCCATTTATTGATCACTTATCAGTGTTCTTATAAGTTCCCATGGTTGTTTTTGTGTGTCTCATATGTCTATCTTTACCAAAGCTACTTGTCTTTGAACAACTTTAAGACCAACCTAAGTGAAATGTCTCAAAATTCTCCCACTTTTATATTCAAATCTGTATCATTGTTCTTCACATTTTGAGGAAGAAGAACCTACCTCTATCCAAGACTATTCCATTTGTGCCCCAAGCCATCTACCTTGCCTACTTCCTCGGAAATAATACTCTATTTTAAATATTCCCTTTCATTTTGCTTGACTTTACTCCAAATGTACTCATGACTCTGTAATCCTAAAGAGTAACATCCTTTAACCTACTTCTTTCTTTAGATGTTATTTATCATCCCCTTTCAAATAAGTTTCTTGCAAAATCAGACACTACCCTCCTTTTTAACTTGCTTCATGCTGAGCTGAAACAGCCCAATGCATATAAGCAGGCCTGTGTCAGTCTAACCCAGGATTTAGGTTAAAAATTCTAGTTCTCTGACTTTACTCTATTTTTCAGAATCAACTCATTCCTGCCTTTTTCCTATCTAAGTACTGCTTTCTTTATACCATCCCATTTCTCAAAAATATGCCATATTTCTGGGCCTCCCCGGTGGCGCAGCGGTTGAGCGCTGGGTTGCGAAGCCTCCCGCAGCCTCGGCAGTGCGGTTCAATCCCTGGCTGCTCCCCGGCCACCAGAGGAGAGTCCCACATGGCGCGCAGACCTCTCCTGCCGCCCACTGCTCCCCTCAGCAGTGTACTTCGGTCCTTCTGCCTGCTCTGCTCCCCGCTCTGGCTCTGGTGAATTCTCTCACCCTCCCGTGCTTCTGACTGTACCCAGTGCTTGTATAAATAAATAAATCTTAAAGAAAAAAAAAAAGACCCTGCTACACTCTTTAAAAAAAAAAAAAAGAAACAAAAAAAAATGCCATATTTCTTAATATACCTTCCCCCTGGGGAAAAAAAAAAAAAAAAAAAAAACATTGCTTAAGACACTTCACATTCTATCCTCTATAGTTTGCCTACACTCAGTTCCCTGAGCCAGGTTCTGGGACACAAAAAGTTGACTGACATTACTCCTGGGTGGAATAATGGATAAAACAAGTAAATAAACATACTCCCAAATGTTCGCTGATTCACTATCCTCACCAGAAAGGATGTAGAGGACCTCAGCACCCCCCAGCATCAGCCTTATGAAGTCCCCCAGCATCATGTAAAGGATGACCTCAGCCTTATGTATGACCTCAGCCTTATGAAGTCCCCCAGCATCATGTAAAGGATGCTAGCCCAGTGCATTCCCAAAGCATCAGTGCAGATTCTAGGCAGAGTGGAGCAAAAGGCCTCCTTGTGCCTCCTGGGCCACACACCTCATCAACTTGGACACATGCTTGTGTCCAGATGTTCTCAGAGGGACTTTTTAATGTTTTCAGTAAATTCTCACTGCCACCTGCCTAAGCATAGTGATTCAAGTCCATTTTTCTTAGACCTGCAGAGAACTATTTCTCTCCCCTCCTCTTACCACCTTCTTCCACTACAAACTCCTTTCTCTTCCCTATGTACCAAAGCAAAAATCCCACAAATACTACAAACAAAAGCAAAGAGGTATTTGAGCTCATCCTTAAAGGACACATAGGAGCTCACCAGGTAGAAAAGGTGGGAAAGGGTGTTTGAGGCAAAAGAAATAACATTGCAAAAGAAAAAGGTGTGTCATTCTTGGATGAATCACAAACAACTGAAAGATAGAGAATCTCTTGTCTTTATTCCAAACAATGTTATCTCCTCTAGGAAGTGGCCCCCAACAAGCTTTAACTCTTCTCAACCATTCTTTTTCACTGTGCTCCCATAAAGCATAGGCCTCTATTAATTCAACATGTATTGAACTAGAAATTGTGTTAAGTGCTAGGAATATAGACTTAGTAAACCTAATTCTTACCCTCAAGATGATGGGAAAGAGAGGAAAGCAATCTCACAATATTGACAGAATGAAATATTTGATGTTTAAAATATAGGGTGCCATTCATGGCAGGAGGCATGTGGAGTCAAGGTATGTCTTAGTCAACATCTAGGGGCCTCCCCGGTGGTGCAGCGGGTTGAGCGCAGCGCTGTGAAGCTGTCCGCAGCCTCTGCAGCACAAGTTTGATCCCTGGCTGGCCAGGGAGAAACCCACATGGTGCAGAAGACCTCTTCTGTCTCGCCCGCTGCTCCCCTCAGCAGTGTATTTCGTCAGTCTGCCTGTTCTGTTCCCTGCTCTGTCTCTGGTGAATCCTCTCACCCTCCCGCGCCTCTGGCCTGTACCCCAGCTCTTATATAAATAAATAAAAAATCTTAAAAAAAAAAAAAAAGCCATCATCTAACACAGCACACCATGACTTTTCCTCAGGATCTTTCACCACCTACTGAGCCCAGAGGACCAATAACATCTCGTTCAGCAATGTATTCCTAGTCTTCAGCCCAGAAACTGGTAGATAAAAGGGATCCAATAAATATGCTTTTGAATGTCATTTCTAAGCCTTTACTCACAGAATTGGCATAGAACTGAGCAAATAAAACAATAAACAACTTAATAAATAAGTAATTGCTATCCATAAAAACAAAGGAACATTTAGGAATATGCTAGATGAAGGAGGAATTTCCCAGGGGGCTCCTTGATTCACTCACAAAGAGAATTGGTCTTTAAATTCTGGACAGAAAACCTCCAAGATGAGTCCATTCACTCAAAAAGTATTCTGTGGATACCTACATGCACAAATCAATGTTCCCAATTGTCCACAACAAAGAATGAGACAAACAGAAATATTTGCTTTCATGTCATGGTCATGAAGAAAGAGCAATCTCAGAGGGCTTCCCTAAAGGAAACATTCTTGTGAAGGATGTTATCGAGGTGAAAGACTGAGCCTGTGGCATGTATTCCCTGGGCAGAGAGACCTGTAAGTACATGTACCTTGGCCTGTTCTGAGAACAGCCAGGCCAGAGAGTTTGGCAAAGTGAATAACAGGAGGAGTTCTAGGAAATTAGGTCAAAGAGAAAAAAGTGACTAAGTTTTTTCAGCTCTTTTAGGCCATGGTAATAATTCTGGTTTATTTGGTTTTTTCTTGTCATATTAACCTTTATAACTGAAATATAATACACAGAGACAACTATATACAAATCCTAAGTGCCAGCTCAATGAATTAATCATAAAATGAATAAAAACCTGCATACCCAGACACAAGTCAAGAAATGGTACATCACCAACAGCCTAGAATTTCTCCTTTATATTCCCTCGTTCTTAATATCCCACCCTCCTCCTCCCAGGTAACTTCTCTGCTGACTTCTGAAAGCATAGATTTGCTTTTCTCCTTTTTTGGACTTAATTAAATGGAATCATACCTCTGTGTTCTGGTTATGTCTGGATATATTTTTGCTACAGATTTTACTTATGATATTCATTCATGAGTTTCCAAAAGGGAAGAAGGGTCCAGTTTACTAATAGCTGTGGGAAATAAGAGATGTGGGAAAGATGTGATGATGAGGTAATTGATGATGAAGTGTCCATGTACCTGGCATTCATATGATAATCCAGGAGAGAGAGGAAGCATGAGCACTCCCAGGAACTGAGCGTCAAGGTCCTGAGAGACATATCCTCCCACTCAAATGCTCTCCTGAGATTGAGATCTCAAGAATGTTGAGGTCAGGTTATGGTTATTCATTGGTTCATGTGAACATTTCTAAATCCTTGGTGCCCAATCTTATTATTAGCTCTCTAAATCTCATAAGACTATAATATTGGACACACAGTAAGTAATGCGTAAATGTTGAGCTTTAATTATCCTTCATCAGCAAAGACTTGTGGTTTTTGGAGTTGGTGTCCTTATTCCCCTCCACCTCATGCTCAGAGAACTCAGGAGCTGGGACCTGACAGTGTGGTCATGAGCCAGCAGTGACCAGCCCGTGTGGAAGGTGGACCAGGCCAGGGTCAACTGAATCTACTTCCCATTAACCAAGAGACTTATACATTTTATTGTGGGTGGAGTCTGAAATTATCCATTTCAACACTGCCTACCCTTTTTCTCTTGATCATGTGTCTAGACTTCAGTGTCAGAGAGCTCTAATAGACTGGCAGAGTTGGGGCAAAGGATGCGGGCGTGGGGAGAAAGGCAGCAGGAGTTACAGCCATTTCCTTCTGTGTTTACAGGGAATATGGTTTTGCCATGCAACTTATTCACAAAGGAGTTGAACGGGGTTCTGGGAGAGTCCATAACTCTTCCCTTGGGGTTTCCTGCAGAATCGAATATCGAATCCGTAACCTGGCTCCACGATGGAACATCTATGATTTTCATAACGCCAGAAAAACCACCAACCATTACTAAACTAGAAATGAAACATCGGATCAACGTCACCAAGTCCTACTCCTTACAGCTCAACAAATTGAAGATGACAGACTCAGGATCGTACAAGGCCCAAATAAACACAAACAAAACATTGTTTTCCTGTTACACACTGAAGATCTTCAGTGAGTCAAAGCTTGGGGTTTACTCATAAGTGGACTAAGAAATATTGTATATTTCATTCTATGTGACTGCAACTGTGCACCATCACCTAGCAGGAAAGTGCATGGCACTGAGTCAGACTGAGGTCCAACAGGAAAGCAACTCGTGGTGTTGCACGGTCAGTTAGTGACAGCTAGAGCAGAACTTGAGTCTTATGTCTCTCTGCCTGCTCACTCCCTTCATATGGCTTTGCATTTTGTGAAAACAGTGAAATGTCTATTTCTGTTACATGTACCTGACATGCATCTGCCATGTGATCCTCATGAAAGGCCCATCAGGTGGCCCTGCCTCACCCCTGAGCTAGCATCAGTCACAACCACAGAGAAGCCACACAGGGAGAGAGAGTCCCACATGACTACTGTACCCAAGGGCCAGTCTGACCCATAGTGGAGCAGTCAGTGTCCAGAGTGGTAGTCTGCATGGGAATTGTTCCCCAGGATGTGCTGAGAAAGAGAAACGTCTTAAGATTACTTTATTTCTAACAATATTTTCCCCAAATGTTGAATGTAAATAACCTCAACATGAAATCAAATTATGGGAGCTATAATGAGGCGGATTATGCATTCAATTAGAAATAAAATCTTTCTCACTACCAGTGACCTACAGAGATGCTTTGGGTGGCCTTAAGATAATCACCTAGTAGGAAATTGTGCAGGAGATACAGTGTTAACAATCAAATAAGACAACTTCAAAGGCCCTTGGGAGTCCATAGTTCTTATCTACTGGCCAGCACACAGTGTCTAAACTTCACTGGAGTCCTTTGGGTTTAGACATGGTATCCAGGTCACCAGGTCACCACTGATCAAATGAAATGTCATGTTACAGGGTTTACATGTTAATCTTTAGTATTCCTTATATATTTTGCAGTTCCACATTACCCCAGTCAGTCATGTCCCTGAAAGACTTGGACATAGTACGGGTGAATGTGATGGAAAAGAGGATTCTGGAAAAGTTCTGAACAGGAAAGCCAACTAAAAGAGCAAAATCACCCTGTGGCTATGTATTTGCTTCCCAAGGCTGCTAAAACAAAGCAAATGACAACAAATCTGATGACTTAAAACAACAGAAATGTTATCCTGTTCTGAATCTGGAGGCCTGAAGCCTGAAATCCAGGCATGGGCTGAGCTTCACCCCTCTGGAGGACTATTTGTTCCTCACCTCTTCCACTTCTGCTTGATGCCAGCATTCTTTGGTGTTCCTTGGCTGCATTGTTCCAGTCTCTGCCACCAAAGTCACACTGCCTCCTCTTCTTCTCTATTTTTCTCCTCTTCTATCTGTCTCAATTTTCTCTCTCCTTTTCTCTTATAAGGACACTTATCTTTGGATTTAGGGCCCACCCAATAACTCCAACTCATCTCATCTAGGAGTCCTAGACGCACACATGCACACACACACACACAAACACACACCCCTGTGGATAGCCTGAGGACAGATTCCATTCCAGGCTCCATCACACTTGCTGAGATAATGTTTTTCTGCCACACTCCTGAGGCTCCATGCCAACACTTTCTCAGGGTCTTTGGGGAATCTCTCCTTCAAGGCACACATACACCAAGAGATGTATAAGCTATACCTACATACTTTACAAAAGTGCAAAGAAATTACATAGGCTTATAAAAGCATTGGGCAATGACTATTTTGTACCAGGATAGGCATGGTAAAGATTTGATCTTATGGGATAATATCAATTAACTGGAGTAACTGTCTAGAATTCAGTTAAGAAAACATGTTGAAACCGTGGTATGTTTATTCATTGAGTCAAAAATATTTGTTAAGCATGGGCAATCTAAACAGATGCTGTTCATATTTCATCATATTTCTCACTGAGAAGATGACACTGGAGCCAAGACCTGTTGGAGGTGAGGGTGTGAGTCACACAGATGTCCGGATGAAGATCCATCTAGGACAGACTCTTCTTTGTGCCTGGTGGCATGCTCAAGGAATGTTGAAAAGAACAAACATGAAGGAATAGAGTAAGGGGAAAAGAGTAATAGGAAATGAGACCCATCAGGAAATAGGGGTCACATCATGTGAGGTGCTCAGAGCATCACTTTGACTTCTACTCCAGAACGAATGACAGCCATCAGAGAATTTTGCGATAAATAATATGATTTGACTTAAAGACTTAAGGGACAAGGGTGGAAGCCAATGACCTATTAGGTTGCTATTGCAGTGATCCATGCAAGAAATGAGGTTGGCTTGGACTTGGGTGAAAGCAATGGAGGGAGTGAAAAGTGGTTGTGTTCTGAATATATTTTGGAGATAAAGCCACCAGATTTCCTGAGGTGGGGCTGTGAAGTGAAAAGATGAATCCTGGCTGAATCCAGGACTTTTGACTTGAGCAATTGGAACAATACAGTTGTTATCAATTAAAGTGGGGAAGAACAGAATTCTCAAAATATTGAGTTTGAGATACATAATGGAAATGTCAAGTAAGCAGTTATATAATCATCAGGTTGAGAAAGGTAACGAGATAGATGTTTGAGGTCAGTCATGGACATAGATGGCGGACATATGACATTCATGCCAAATATTTGCCATTGGTGTGTTACTGTCTCACTAAGTCTCATAATTACCTGAGAAGCAGGCATTGTTGCCCAGGTTTTACAGGGGTGAAACCATCATGTCCATGGTGATGTAGATAGTAAATAACAAAGCCTTGGTTCTAACCTAGGTCTGCTTGACCCCAAATCCAGCACTCTTGCCATTACATGAAAACTTCATTTTGGCAAGATGTGTTTCCTGACTCCTACTCAGTTAACTTAGCTTAAAGCTTTACTGTCTTTTATGATCAGACATTGGAGTCCATCTGTCCTCCACCACTGGGTCACAGTTAACCTTCAGGCCAAGGGAAGGCCTTTCTTGTACTTCTCCCATGTTCCCTTAGAGTCACAGTTACTGATATCATATTAGGCAATATTTTCTGGTCTTTGCTTTCAGAAGTTCCAGCAATGCATGTCTTCTCAAATACACTGAACTCTTTGATCCCCAGAATTGCTTGCTTACTCTCTTTTCCTTCACATCTTCATTTCCTAATTCTTTGGTTCTCCACAGTTCCCTTTCTGTCTTGCTGATCTTCCCCATCTTGGTCTTTGTCATCATTGGAACCAGTATCCTCAGCAATGAGGACCAGGATTCCCACCAGTTTGTGGAAATATGGTTGCCCAAGGAAGTTAACGTCCCTCTTCAACTCCAGCCAGGGAATCCCATGATGGAAGACACTGGTCCCTTCTACCTGGTCTTCTGCTTTCACCCTAAGGTGGGGTGGGGGACATTCAGGTAGTCTCCAAGTATCTTTACACACTGGGCAGTGCATAGGCTAGAAAGGACCCCAGGGGTAAACTGGAGCCAGAAAAGTAAAAGTGGCCAACCCAAATCATCTGAGTAGTTGATAGGAACCCAGGTCTTTCTCTCCCCTCTTCCCCCTACTGGCTGTTCTGTATCATGTCAATGTCCTTCATCAACTGGTCACCCAAAGCTCTCTCCAACCAGGTAGCTGTGTTATTTACAGAGTTTACAGATCATAACATGTAGCAGAAGGTCAGTAATACAGAAACATGAGAGGGACAACATTCTGAGTCAAGTCTTTTGTCCTTATTCCAGAATATTTCTCTACACACAGGGCGAGTGAGTAACTTACATGTTACCAACCACACTCAGCTGTCTAAAAACGGAAACTGTGAGGTCTACCTGACCTGCTCTGTGGAGAATCCAGATGACAGTGTCTCCTTTGGGTGGCAGGAGACAGGAAACATGAATCTAAAAGAAGTAAACCTCACTGTCTACTGGGACCCCTGGAAGTCCAGCAAGCAGAACAGCTACACCTGCATGGCTGAGAATCCCGTCAGCAACATCTCCTCCTCAGTCTCTGTCCAGAGTCTCTGTGAAGGTGACAGTTTGTCTTAGTCTCTCTAGGAGCCCTGAGCTGCTGTGGGGTGTTCACACCATCACCCACATCACTCTGTGATCCCAAACCAATGCCCCAGTGGGAGACAATAGGGAGAGGACACACCCTACTCAGTGCCCAAAGGCAAAGACCTGAGGGGTACAGAATCTCTTCCTCCCGGTCTCCCCCAGGCTGTGTGCCCCATGTCTGCTGTAAGAGCCCACTCTCAGAAAGCCTGCCTGGGGAGAGGCAGAAGGGACTCTGCTGAGGCTTCTGAGAAAAATGTTCATTCATGTCTCAAGTGCAATTTTTTTCTCTTTTCAGGACTTTTAGGAAAACCAGTCCTCGGGGTCACGTGGATCATACTCATATCCCTGACTGTGCTGGTGGTTTTGGTGCTGGGAGTCTTCTTTCTTTTCTTATTTTTTAAGAAGAAAAAAGGCATGTTTCCTTTCTTCCTACTTATGTCTTCTCCAAGATTCCAGAAACAGAGCTAGTGGGTGCCATTTGCCCATCCTATGGGAGACAGATAAAGGGAGGGAGGATGTGAAAACCCTGGCTCCCACATCCACTGGGACACCCTGGGCTGTGGCCACACACCTGCTCATCTCCTGAGGGAAGTGCCACTGGCATGCAGAACCCAACCTTGGGACCTGACTGCCTTTCCCTTTGAGGTTCCTTCCCACCTCATCCTCTAGAGACACCCGTGGGGGTACAGATGCTTCTCCTTCCACAACCTTAAATTTCAGTGTCCCTGACTTTATTTTTTAGGTGAACTTTCGTTCTCTTTTGAGCAAACCCAGCATCCTGGTGAGTTTTCAAACTCAGAGCTCCCCACAGTTAATGGGTGGGGAAAATCAAATGGGTGAGAAAAGGGGCGATCAGAGGACAGGGTCTTGAGAGGAGGGGTCAGAATGCCACTGCTCAGATGGACCAAATAGTGCCAGGGGACATGATCTGTGACCAAACATGTCTGTCCCTGTGGGACGTACAGGGTCCTTCACAAGCACATGAGCTTCTTGGGTTGAGTTAGGGTCCCTCTCACCCCGCCGATGGATAAGCAAGTATGGTGCCTGTTCATTCTCACCCAGCAAGCCCAGCACTGGGACAGGACTAGAGCATCACAGACCCAGAGAGAGACAAAATGCTGGCCCTACCACCACACTCAGCCAAGGCTGGGAAGTAGGTGGACCTGGTCAGAGAAGAACTATGATGTAGACACAAGGCCCAGGCTCTGGACTCAGACTGGCACTTAGTATCGTTTCAGGGGGAGAGGGATGTGACATTGTGTAGAGGGCAGGGGATGAGGCATGGAGCCAGAGGCAAGCATCCTGTCCAAATGCTTCCTTGCAGCTAGGTGCCAATGTCAGTCAAATTTTCTGAACCTCCAGTTCCTTGTCAAACCCACCTTAGGACCTCAAGAAAGTTTAATCACATTATGCATGTGACTGGCTCCATTTCGCTCCCAATTAGGTTCTCCCGTTCTTGCATGGCATGAGGGGTGGGGGCTTCCTGGCCTACATGTGAGTCCAGAAGTAGACTGGAAGTGTCAGGGTACTGTAAGCCATGTTCCTGCCAGATGAGGCCAGAACATGGTTTCTCAACACGTGGTTGAGAAAGTTTGGTTCAAACCAGAATTTCATAAACTGTCAAAAATGAATGAAACTTGAGGAGGGCAGTGACTCCAACAACTCCCTCTATGGGGTCAGAAAGTGCCCCAGGGGTGGGCAGGGTCCTGCAAGATGGTCCCTGCACTGACCATCCTTCTGTGTTCACAGCAGAGAATGTGAGGAACCCAGAGTATGCGTCATTCTCTCAGGGGAATACCGTGTATGCCCAGGTCATGCATTCAGATCGGGTGAGTCTTTCCAGCTAGATACGCCATTTTCATTATTCTTACAGTCACTAGGTACAAACTTTCACCACAATCCGCTGACTGACCCAAACGGCAGACACCATTAAACAGAGAGAAGGTAGCAAGACAGGGAACCCAGCGGAAGGTTTATTCATGCCCAGCTTCGCCTTGCGCTCTGAATGCTCAATGCCTTCGTGAGTCTTGTCCCTTCAGTTTAATCCCAAGTTGCCTGTAAGTGAAGGTCATGTCTTCCTCTCTCTTCCCCTATGTCTTTTCACGACAATCAACAAAGTTTGAGAGTTTCCAAAGGAGACAATTCTGTACATGGTGGGGGGGCTTCTTACCCTGGATGTAGGATACTTGGGGCAACTCAGAAGTAATCCCTTAGTAGTGGCAGGGGACAAGAATTTGCAACTCCACAAGAGAAGACTCAAGCACAAGCAGCCTCCCCTTCCCTCTCGAAATGTAACAGGATGGCCTTTGTCAGGCATCAGGGACTCCTTGGTCATGCATCAGCAATTCCCCTACTACCCCAAATAAAGCACCCGCAGGTGGCATGTTTTAAATAACACTATACATCCTGGGAGGTCAGTTTCCATGTCTTCTGAAACATAAGCCCTCAAGTGGCTCTTCTCCAACTAAGGGAAGCAACAGCCTAACTAGAAATCTTGAATTCCCTAAGCAAAACTCCCTCACAGATATCCAAAAAAGGAGGCTTCTTAAAGACAGCAAACAAGAAGGGGTGCTCTCACTTGCTCAGTTCATATTGCATTTCTAACTTCCTTTTGGAAGCAAAAGGAATCACTCTTAACACACCAAGCAACAGAAGTCCAATAAAGTTGATTGAGCCAGAAGATAAAATGCAATAATCATCTGGGATAAAAGTCAGTTCTAAAAAATGTAGGAAGGAAAGAATTGAATACAGCACAAGAATGCCTTATCTTCTCACCAGCTGCCAGAAAGGCTCTATCTGGCTCTTGAGTGTACTGGTTTGCAGGGGGAGGGGAGGTTGTACTCTTTGGGGCTCAGGAAATGATACTAAACCTTTAACTGTTTGCTTGCTAACAGTTTTTGGTCTCCTGATTCCCCTGCTTAACACTCCCTAGACTTCCTCCTGAAGAACAGGACAGCATTCTCTTGTTGCACCTAGGAGTGTATAGATGTATGACTACCTTTGCCTGTGTGAGCCAAATGGATATTACTATTTTTTACAGAACACAGAAATTCAAATACCTCCAAAAAACAATGGTTCCAGCACAATTTACTCCACAATTCATCAGTCCAAACAGGTAAGTTTATAATTGCCCCACGCTCTTATATTCTTAATCTTCTCTTCAGACCTGACTTTGCAAATAAAGTAAAAGTAAAGAAGGTTTTTTCAGATATACAAATACCAGCAAGCTGCAAAAGTCTCAGAACATCACTAAAATATAACCAAGAAGTTATCTCATCTTTGGATCACTATGTATAATTGAGTTTTCAACCTATTTACTTTTGTAATTTAACCCCACCTTCTGCTGTTAATGCTCTATGTGCCTGCCGGTGCTCTTCAGATCTCCTCTGTAGCCATGAGGTATGGCCTGAGGCTCTTATTAACTTACTTCATTTTCCTCTTTTTCCCATTAGAGTCAACCCATTTCTTGACAGCTTCATGTAAGCTGTGGAAGGACCTGAAAGGAATTCAGGAAAGACACATCTTCCCTTGATGCCACGAGAGAACAGAGCTTGGTCTCTGCCAAGCAACAGAATTTGAATATCCAGGATCATTGCTTCCAGACCACCATATATGCACCTGTTTACCTACGTCAAAATCTAAGGAATAACAGTTTTCCAACATGTCATCCAAATAACATATTGTAATCTGCAGCAGACCCAAACATGCTTCAGATAACACACTTGGATATTGACTTTCTCCATGGAAACTTAGCAAATGGAGTTATGTTTGACAGAGATGATACTTCAGCTGTGCCTCTCCTTTTGGAAAGCAGCAGGATTATGACTCACTGGAAGAGGGGACCATGTGGTGGTTACATGTTATCTCTGCAGCTGAATGACCCAGGAGGATGGGTCCATATCCTCATTCATCATTTACGAGACATACCTCCTGGATCAAGTTGCCTAACTTCTTTGGGCTGAGACTAACTTCTTTAGTCTCCTAGACTCCTAGATAATGGTAATATATCCACCCTGTTACTCAAACCAGGAACCTGGGTTTTCCTGACTCCAGCTTCTCTATCACCAGATCTACCTCCAAGTATATATCCTGGACTTATTCACTTTTTCCCAAGTCTTCAAACCCCCTCCTATATGCAGCCATCATTGTCTCTAACCTGGGAACATGGCAAAAAACTCTGAACAGCTGTCCCCAACTTTTGCTCTTGTCATCCCCCATCTACTCTACACAACAGGGGAAATTTTCAGTATAAATCTGATCCTTTTCTTATCTGTTTAAACCCCTGCAAACTCCCTGAGCACTCAGAAGGAAGCTGCATCTCCATGGCCTGGATGACCTGGCCCATCTTCAGCCCCAGCTAGCATTACTGTTCCCCACTATCTCTTTTTACCTAATCTTTCATCAGCAACTCTATTAAAGGAAAGTGTTCTGTGTTAGAGTTACTCACATAACTTCTGCTGCCTGTCTGGATCCTCGTTTTTCTTTAGGATCCAGCTTACAGACATCATCTTCTAAGAGTGACCTTCCCAGACCGCTTGATCTGAAGGGGTCAGTGTGAGTTTCCACATGACAGTATTTATTTGTTTTTGTATAATGTCTATTTCTATTTTCCCATAAGCTCTGCAGAAGCAGAGATCATGACTATTTTGTTTATCCCTGTATCCGTAGCCCCTAGCATATGTTCAGAACATATTCTTAATAAATAAACAATATGTGATGGAGTTTTGTGATAATTAAGGCAATGTACCTGAAGCTCATACCACAGTGTTTATTCAGCAGATGGGTGTCAACCAAAGTCGTCGTTCCTGTTGTGGTAGTTGTTATTATTAACTTTATATTCTCCTGAACTGACAGGATCTTCTCAAAGACCTTTTGCACCACAAGAAAGAAGAAAAGAATTGACTGTATATAAGAATTGACTGTCTCCACATCAGATAGGAAACTATCTTTCTCTATTCAGATTGTTTTAATGACATTCTTTTACCCCTTATGAGACATAATGTTTTTTTCCCCATGGGAAGAATTCTCTGATTCTTTGTGGATTTGAGGTATTTTTAAATTAAAACAAGTACTTTATTAGGCATGATTGACATACATAAAGCTGTACATATTTAATGCATGCTGTTAAATGAGTTTGGAGACAAGTATACAATATACTTTCATGAAACCAAGACCACAATCAATATTATAAACATATTTATTGCCTTCACAAGTTTTCTTTTTTTTTTTTTTTTTTTTTTTTAATATTAAATTTTATTTTTATATTCCCCCATACAATTGCAAACGCCCCATTCTGACCCCAATCCTTCCCCTCCCGCCCCCCACCCCAAAAAGTGTCTCTGGTTCATAGTTTTTTGTTGATTTTGATTTTCACTTTCTTATATTCATTTTCCTGGTCCCTTATTTAAGTTTTCTAGATTCCTGCTATGAGTGAGACCATCCGGTATTTTTCTTTTTCTTTTTGGCTTATTTCGCTGAGCATGATCCCTTCCAGTGCCATCCATGTTGCTGCAAATTGCATGTGTTTATCTTTTTTGAATGCTGAGTAATATTCCATGGTATATATGTACCACATCTTCTTGATCCAGTCATCTATTTTTGGGCATTTGGGTTGTTTCCAAAGCTTAGCTATTGTAAACTGTGCTGCTATAAACATAGGAGTGCAGGTGCTCTTTGGAATTGATGTTTCTGTGTCCTTTGGGTAAATACCTAGGAGTGGAATTGCTGGATCATATGGAAGCTCTATGTTTAGTAGGTCCAGAAATCTCCACACAGCTCTCCATAGTGGTTGGACCAGTTTGCACTCCCACCAACAGTGCAGAAGAGTTCCTTTTTCTCCACATCCTCGCCAACATTTGTTGTTGCTAGTTTTTTTAATATGTGCCATTCTCACTGGTGTGAGATGGTATCTCATGGTAGTTTTGATTTGCATTTCCCTGATTACAAGTGATGTTGAACATTTTTCATATGTCTGTTGGCCATTTGCATTTCCTCTTCAGAGAAGTTTCTTTTTAGCTCTTCTGCCCATTTTTTGACTGGATTATTTTCTTTGTTGTTGCTGAGTCTCATCAGCTCTTTGCAGATTTTTGTGATCAGTCCTTTATCATTAGTGTTGGGTGCAAAAATGTTCTCCCAGTTGGTGGGTTTCTCTTTGTTTTTGTTATTGTCTCTTTTGCTGTGCAGAAGCTCTTTAATTTGATGTAGTCCCAGCTGTTTATCTTTCTCTTCACTATCACTGCTTTGGGTGATGTGTCTGTAAAGATGTCTTTGATGTGCAAATCCCGTAGTGTTTCGCCTATATTTCCTTCTATGTATTTTATGGTTTCAGGTCTTATGTCTAGTTCTTTAATCCATTTTGAGTTGATTTTTGTGTATGGTGTGAGGTAGTGGTCAAGCTTCATTCTTTTGCATGTAGCGACCCAGTTTTCCCAGCACCATTTATTGAACAAACTTTCTTTGCTCCAATGCATAGTCTTTGCTCCTTTGTCAAAGATTAGTTGACCATAAATCTGTGGGTTTATTTCTGGATTTTCTATTCGATTCCATTGGTCTGTATGTCTGTTCTTGTTCCAATACCATGCAGTTTTGATGATTATGGCTTTGTAGTATAGTTTGAAGTCTGGGAGTGTGATGCCTCCATTTCCTTCTTTTTTTTTCAGTAGAGCTTTGGCTATTCGGGGTTTTTGGTGATTCCATATGAATTTCATCAATAATTGTTCTATTTCTTTGAAGAATGCCATTGAGATTTTGATTGGAATAGCATTGAATCTGTATATTGCTTTTGGTAGGATGGCCATTTTAATAATGTTTATTCTTCCAATCCATGAGCAGGGGATGTCTTTCCATTTCTTTGTGTCTTCTTCTATTTCTTTTAACAGTGTTTTATAGTTTTCTTTGTATAGGTCCTTTACCTCTTTTGTTAGATTTATTCCCAAATATTTGATTTTTTTTGTTTCGATAATAAAAGGGGTGGTTTTTTTGATTTCTTCTTCTTCAGATTTATTGTTTGTGTATAGGAAGGCTACTGACTTTTGCGTGTTGATTTTGTATCCTGCCACTTTACTGAATTGATTGATGAGTTGAATTAGTTTTTCTGTGGAGATTTTGGGGTTCTCTATGTATATTATCATATCATCTGCAAATAGTGATAGTTTGACTTCTTCTTTTCCTATTTGGATTCCTTGGATGTCTTTCTCTTGTCTTATTGCTCTGGCTAGGACTTCCAGTATTATATTGAAAAGCAGTGGTGAGAGTGGACATCCTTGTCTTGTTCCAGATCTTAATGGAATTGCTTTCAGCTTTTCACCATTGAGAATGATACTGGCTGTTGGCTTGTCATAGATGGCCTTTATGATGTTGAGGTATGTTCCTTGTATCCCAAGAATTTCAAGGGCTTTTATCATGAATGGGTGTTGCACTTTGTCGAAAGCTTTCTCAGCATCTATTGCCTTCACAAGTTTTCTACACCATCTACTTTTTTATTTGTGTGTGTGAGAGACAAGAATACCTAACACAAGATCTGCCCTCTTGACAAATTTTTCAGTACTCAAGGCCCATGGTTAACTATGGGAATATGCTGTACAGTAGATCTCTGAGACATATTCCCCTTGCATAGCAGAAACTTTGACAATACCTTCCCTATTCCCCTCTCCCTACCTCCCAGTAACCATCATTCTACTCTCTCCCTCTGTAAGTTTGACCATTTTGGATTCCTCATGTCAATAGGATAATGTGGTATTTTTTTCTTCTGTATCTGGATTATTTCAGGTAGATCACTGTCCTCTATGTTGATCCATGAATTTCATTTTCTTTAAATATTTTCTCAGAAGTAGAATTGCTGGATCGTATGGTAGTTCTTTTTTTAATTTTTTGAGGAAATTCCATACTGTTTTTTATAACAACTCTATCAATTTACATTTCCATCAACATTGTATAAGAGTTCCCTTTCCCCCCATCCTCACCAATGGCATAATCTTCATTTTTCATGTAATAGTCATCCTAAGCAGTTGAGTTGATATTTCATTGTGGTTTTGACTTGCATTTCCCTGATGATTATTTATGTTGAGTACCTTTTCGTATACTTGTTGGTCATTTAAATACCTTCTTTGAATGAATGTCTATTCAGAGTATTTGCCTGCTTTTAATTGGGCTATTTGAGGTTTTTTACAACTGAGTAAAAAATATGTATTTTGTATATTGACTCCTCAGCAAATATGTGATTTGCAAATATTTTCTCCCATTCAATAGGTTGTCTTTTATTTTAATTTTTCCATTGCAGTGCAGAAGATTTTTAGTTTGAAGCAGTCCCACTTAATTATTTTTGCTTTTGTTGCCTTGTGCTTTTAGTATCAAATTCAAGATCATTGCCAAGGCCAATGTCAAAAAATTTTCTCCTGCTTTCTTCTAGAAATCTTAAGACTTCAAGTTTTTGTTTAAGTCTTTAATCCACTTTGAGTTGATTTTTGTGTATAGTGCAAGATAAGTTTTCAAGTTTTTGCAGGTGGATATAGTTTCCCAATACCATCTTTAAAGACACTATCTTTTTCCCATCCTGACCTCAAAAAGTGAGTTCAGAAGTGTTTCCTCTTCCAATTTTTTTTGGAAGAATTTAAGAAAGATTGGTGTTACCTATCTTTAAAAGTTTGAGAGAATTCACCTGTAGAATCATCTAGTCCTGAGGTTTCTTTGTTAGTAGGTGTTTTATTACTGATTCAGTTTCCTTTTCACATTTTATTTCTTCTCAATTCAGTATTGGTAGATTGCATGTTTCTATCCTTTTGTTCTAGATTGCCCAATTTATTGGCATATAACTTTTCATAGTAGTCTTAGGAGCTTTTCATTTTTGTGGCATCAGTTGTGGTGGTGCCTCTTTAATTTCTGATATTATTATTATTTGAGTCTTCTTTTCTTAGCGTAGCACAGTCTTTGTTGACTCAGGAAGTAGCATCATTTTAACTCCCTGGATGGCTCTAGCCTGCTTTATAGGAGAAACATTCGGTTTTGCATGTAGATTACCTGGGGTGTCTTCAAGAGGAATTTAATTGCAGTGAGGTTATATGTTTATCTTACAGTACTTTAATAGAAAACTGGTAGCATACCTATGGATTTGAGAAACTAAATTAGAACTAAAGGACCGCAGCCCTTTCCCTATTCCTATCTATAGGCATTGCTCATCCCTCCACCTCCCTCAGCATTAGCATATAAGGATGGAGGAGAAAATAACCCAAATCCTGAGTGTTGAGGAAAGGGGCTCAGACCCCCTGATGGTAGGTAGTGCTGTGCAGTGGGGAATAGCCAGCAATGAATTGAGGAGTGAGGACTGTATTCTTCTGACATACTGTCGTAAGTCCTAAACTGGCAATCACAAACTGGCAGCAGGAAAGCCAGGATCTTCTCTATAGCCATTTGGCCATAAATGCTTTTTTTTTTTTTAATTAGTGAAAACTGGGACAATTCACCTAGAGATCCTGATTTTCTACTTTTCTTTAAAAATCTTTCCCTGATATCTGAGCTCACTGAACCACATTCTTACAGGGCAACAATTCCATTGTGCTGAATAGCCTTTGTCTTATTCTGAGCCGGGTACATGCTCCACTTCATCCCAGCCTTTCCTGCCAGCTTCTTTCCTTTATTATGCTTGCCTGATGCCTTAAATATTCAGATTTCCAACTTCTAGCCTGGGCTATGAAGATTTGCCCCAGATCCGTGTGGGTCAAAGGAGCAAATTAGCTCGTTTCAATATCACAATGCCTCGTCTCTTGTCTACCCCTTACCTCCACTGCACCAACTCATTGGACCCTGTGTGGCTTTAGGACATTTCCCTGAAACTTTTAGCAAAGAACTACTTAATCTCCCTCAGGATACTGGGAGGTATTTGTATAAGGACATTTGCTGTACAGAGACGCAGAAAGGAGAGTTACCCTACTCTTCTAGAGTCATGAGACAGATCTTTCATCCTGAATTTCAGGGGATGAGAAGAATGGACTGAAAGTGTCTTCTCAACTAGAGAAGGAGAAAGTCTGACCTTTGTCTTTACTTCCCCAGAAGTTAGCTTCCTGTGAGAAGGAAGGGGGTACATTCTAATAGACCTCGACCCCTGACCACACTACTAGAGCTCTGGAACAAATGGTTCATGTTCTGATATCTAGCCCCATTGTCCCTCTGGGGCTGCATCTTCAAAGGTAGCAGTGTCCAGGTACAGAGTTCTCTTTGTTTTCTGCAGCATTGGACACTCCAGAATCTTCCCACTCTTAGAGTCCCTCCTTTTAGCTCTCAGGACATCACAGTAGTCTTATCTCCCTGTCTTTCAGTCCCCTCCCAATGTCTCCGTGGCTTGGAGTCTCTTATGATTTCTTGTCCCATAAATAGATCTCTTTTCTTAGACTCAGATGACATCCCATAATTTTGACATCCCAATAATCACCTTAAATTCTCCTTCTCTCTCTCTTTTCCTTCATTGGCATAGACTTAATATGATTGATCCTCATGTGAACCCAGAAAAGGAGAACACCCCTATCAAAGCCTCTCCCTGGATCTGGTAACATTCCAAATTAAGGGTGAATGCATGGCAATTTCAGGCCAAGGAGAAAGTCACTTGGACATTTTAACTTGTTAAAACAGAGATTTTTCAAGGCAGGCAGGATGTGAAAAAAAATACGCTTATTATAGAGGCAAAATTTGTATCATAATTTTATATTTAGAAAACAAAATGTATCTATTCAACAATGAATCCTACAAATGCTTTTTATTTATTAAATAGTTATTATTTAATCATTCATTCATTAAGTACATATTTAACTGCTCACTGTATGCCAGTTGCTGGTCTTGTCCTTGGGAAACATGAGATTAGCAGACCACTAAACAAATCTGCAATAAAGCTAAGTGGGCATTTGGGTTGCAGCTGAAGTTGTGTGGTTGGTGAGATCGCCCAGAAAGTGTGTGTAGACTAAAACAAGAAGAAAACATGTAGGAGGCCCTAGTAATATAGCACTGAGAAAGAGGGCCCAAGAGACGACAACAAAATAGAGAGAGGGGTAAGAGAACCAACAGATCTTAGACTCACAAAATTTCAAGAGAAAAAAGTTCAAGGAAGTGGAAGGACTGTAAAATTCTATGGAAAACTTAAGATAAATTTTTGGTAATAGGCACATGTGACCACAAGATGAGCAATTTTAGCTTTCAATCTCATGTTGTAAGTCTGACACCTCTACTCTTTCTGTTCAATGGGTACAGTTTCAGTTCTGCAAGAAGTTCTAGAGTTCTAATATACAACAATGTGAACATAGTTAACACTAATGAACTGAAAACTAAAAATGGTTGCAGGTAAATCTTATATATAAAGTTTTTTACCACTTCTTAAACTTGTTTCAAAAATTTTAAAATTCAGTAGACACTTTCACCAAGATGAAGCTGACATACTTCTCTGATAATCTTCCTACTAAATATGATGAAAAATTCTAGACAATAATGGGGAATATAAAAATAAAATTTATTTTAAAAAATAAATAAATAAACAGCAAAGCCCCTACCCCTCCCAGTCTCTGACCCAATGGTTATCAAGGAAAAACTATACCTGTCATTTATGGTGTCTTCTGTACATGATATTTCGTTTTATTCTCACAACATTCCACCCTCCCGTAGATAAGGGAGCTGAGTTTCCATGATGCTCTCTCAGCATCACAGCTGGTTAGTAACAGGACACTTACTTCAAAGTCTTACTCCCATGTTATTCATAACAGTATTGTTATCCCAGCTTTATGCGATCCAGCTGATTCATATCAACACAGTAATTTTTATATTGAATAAGGAGGCCACATAAGGTATTATTATAAAGCAACTTTATTTTATTTCCCACTGGTTCTTCAAAACCAGTTTATTTTGTTGATTCTCCTCCCACCTTCAGATAAAATCTAGGTCAAAAAAAAAAAAAATTCTAGACAATATATGTAACCAAACAGAAAAAGACTGCAATGGAATCATAGGAGGTGAATCAGGACTAGAAGGGATCAGGTGAGCACAGGATCCCAGGAACAACCCCATGGTTCATTTCCTGGGTCTTGCTTTTGCTTTATGTATCCCCAACTGGAAGCTGAAAAATGTTACTGAGCAGGGGCAACTTTCATTGGGACTCTCCAATACATCAGTGATGTTTCCAGACAGGATGCTAAATGAAATCCCCTACAGAGTGAGTAAAGATTGAAAAGAGAAGTATCAAATACAGCCTGCTGCTCTGGGCAAAGAGGAGAAAGCAAAGACTCAGACAAGGAGTCGCAAGAGAAATGGAAGAAGGCATTTCTTATATGCGGGCGCCATGCTGGATGTGAGCACCATGCTGGTGATGTGTGCAAATTCCCTCATTTAACCCTCACAGCTGCTCTATGGTTGAGGCACTAATATTATTTCCATTTTACAGATGAAGAAAGTGAGGCTTAGTAGCTAAATTACTTGCCCAAGTTCCTACCACAGGGAAAAAAAAAAGTAGAACTGAGGCTAATATCTCAATTAAGTGTTAGGTCCCATATACCTACACACACACACACACACATCCCCCACCACTTCAGATGCTAATTTCCTGTCCTAAATTGTCATCTGTACTTCTGACTGTCTAGCTAAAAATCAGGATTCCTATAACCCCTCCTTGTGTTCATTAATTTGCTAAAATGGCTCACAGAACTCAAACAATATTTGTTTGCATTTACTGGCTTATTTTTAAAAGCTATAATAAAGGAAATTGATGAATATTCTGAAGGAAGAGATTTATAGGGTGAGGTATAGGAAAGGGACTTGGAGCTTCCATATCCTTTCTACCAGCACCCTACTCCTAGCATGTGTTTGGCAAACTGTAAGTTCTTTTTCCAAACCCAGTACACTTCGGGGTTTTATATAAGCTTCATCATATAGGCATGACTGATCATTAATGCCAGCCCTCTACAAGAAATTGGTCTGGGAGGGGTAGTAGGAGGAAGCCTTAAAGTTGCAAGCTTCTAAGCCTGGTCTTCCAATTTGGTCTTTCTGGTGACCTATCCCATTATGAAGTAATCAGGCAGCCCATCAGAGTCACCCAACACCTAGGAAATTCCAAGGGATTTAGGACCTCTGTATTGGAAACTGGGATGAAAGACCGAATATCAGAACAAAAGATGCCCCTAATGCTCTTATCCCTTAGGAAATCACAAGGATCTTAGGAGTTCTTTGCTGAGAACTGGGGACAGAAACGGATATAGAAATTTTCTGTTATTTCACAGGAGACTTTAGCAGTTTGGTTCTAAATAAATTATGAGGGAAAAACAGAAAAGTTGTAACCAGAAGTCTAATTTCAATTTCTTTTACTATCCAAACAACTCTGACAAATTAAAAAAGGGGTACCAGATGTTTTTTTAAAAAACTCAAATGTAAAAATTAGATAGTAAATCTGCATTTAGCTAGCACCCTTAAGAAACAAGATGCTTTGCCTTAGTACATTTTTTTCAGACTGCTGAAGTCTATCTCTTCACAAAACCTCTTTCTGTTAGAAACATTTTTTTTCTGGAAATCTGTTTAGAATATTTAATTAGCACCTTCCATCTTAAATAGCAACTATTATTTCACCCATTTCTTGATTACTTATGCTTGTCATTGTAGTTCTTAATTACCATGTTCTTTTTATTAGATCCTCCTATAACCTCCTACCATATTAGGATGACAGTTACTTCTTTCGCCATAGTACCTGCCTTTTAAAATCCAGTACCTTCTAACCTGATGTTTCATTTTTGCTGTGGTCTGAGAACTACAATTACCACTGATCCTATGTGACCCTGGGGTGGGTGGGCTCTGAAAGACCCACCCAAAGACCTCTCCTCTGGGCCTGTTGACAAAGGTATGGTGGCAGACACTTAGCAGCCTGGCTCTTCCTTTTAAACAGTTTCTCCTGGTCAAGTCATCCAAATGCCTCCAATTTCTGGATGTCTGGGACAATTTCCATAATAATTTTGCCAGCAAACTTCTGAAACTTGTTTCCAGTGTCTGTCAAATGACAAAATTAAAGCCATTTAGTGATGCATTTGATTTCCTTATTTAAGGGGAAGCAACCCATGTATTGGCAGGTAGGGTGCCTTACAAGCCATGAAGCACTGGAATTTTGAGCAAGAGTGGGGTTTATAGAGATGAGAAATGGCCATGAGAAATAGGCCACAGTAGAGCAGGTGATGAGGATTTCCTTACAGGACCAGCAAGTCCGATTTTCTCAGGTAAGTCAAGCTAGTTACGGTTGAATCAGAGGACTGTGATTGGTGTATGTCAGGATGCCCTGACAGGTGTTCCCCAGAAGTGCAGGCTACCTTTGGTTTGCAATTGTGATGTGGCCTCTATCTTGTGGGTCCCATATACCAATTAACATTGTCTATACATCTGGCCATGTCATCCACCTTACCAAGAAAAAAAACAGGATAAAAAAGTGACCCCTCTTCAGTTATCCATTATCTGAAGTAAATAATCAAGACTAATCCTTGTCCTTATCAGTTCATTTAAACTATTTTTTAAAAAGTATTTTTTAAATATCTGAACCAAACCAAGTCTTCTCACCCTTCCACGATCACCCTTTCCTTTAACATTCAAATCAAACTCCTCAAGCCCCATCCCACACTCAATTGGAATCCCTATTTCTGAGGATTGCAGCTTGGGTGGGTAGGCAGAGAGCATGCTTATTATATTTACCTGGTAGCCTCTCACTGCTCACTGGCAAGGTGAGTGTCCTCTCGCCCCCCGCACATCTACACTGTGTTCTCTCTGCATTGTTTCATCCTTAGGCTGCCTCTGACTCTTAAAGTGTGGTAAGTTCTCTCTTAATGTCATCCAAAGTTTTTGGAAACTGTAACTTTGAAAGAAACAATTTATGATGAAATCAGGTGCTTTAATAAAAATCATTTTGTTATAAGGTGTATAAAGTACATGGGAAGGAAAAGCAGTCCCAGCCTGAATGTGAGAGAAATGCCATCGGGGGACCTGCTGTACTGAAGACTAGTCTATGCATCTACAACACTTTCACTTGTTGAAATCACTTTCCAGGTCCAAGATAGAGTCACTCCTGTACAGGGGGGGAATTTCAACAAACCAAACTTAGATACCTGTGTGTCCTGTAAATGCTTGACCAAAAACATGCTGGGCTCTGTATTTACTTTGTTGTTCCTCATTCTTTATTTTATAAAAGCTTCCACCTCCCAGTCTGCATTTCTGGAACAGAAACTGTCCACTACATGAAGTGTTAAGAAAAAGTCTTTGTATCACCTTGTAGAGGTAACAATCATAGGCCAGATAGGTTCATTGTTGATTTGAGCAAACAGAAAATGAATCTTGGAGCCCTGGGTATATCTGACAGGCCTTTAATGCTGAATCAGGGGACCAGGTACATAGGCAGACCAGTGAGAAGGAGGGAAGGGAGGCAGGCAGCAACAAAACCTCTCAGCCCCCATAATCTCGGAGCTCTCTCTTGTGGGACTGCTAATCCTAAGCGGTCTGTTCAGCCACCATTTTTTGCTACCTGCAGTTCTTCACTCCTATACAAGATCAGAACTGCCCAGTCAATCAGTCATAGGAGCCAAACCTTACAAGATGCCTTTCAAATCAACCAAGAGCAGAAAGCATGATCAGCCCTGGGAAGACCATGTATCACCAGGGATAACCAGGAACTCCCGGGGAGCCAAGAACTGATGTATGACAGGGACCCCAGAAGCTGATCAGTGGAAAGCCTTGTTGATAAGATTGAAACTATGGCTGGGGATCTAGGGCTTGATCTCACTTATAATACCGAGCCATCAAGCAGATAAGAAGTGCCTGGGGAGCAGGCTTGAGACCCCTGATACAATCATGAGAAAGCACTTTTCCTAGTTTCACCCCTCCCTTTTCTCTTTGCTCCATCCCCACTCAACGGATGCTGTATGATTATTCTAAGAATAAAAGGACCAGGATCATGCTCTTTCAGCAGCATCCTACATCCGACAGCTAGCTCCACGACTCCCATTTGTCAGTGCGGTGTGGTCAATGCAACACTCTCTAGCTTCTCTCTAGCTTCTCTCCTCTTTCTCCCCTCTCAACCTCTCCACTTCTGGTCCAGGTGTCCATAATTATAGGTGAGCATGCCCCCTGCTCGTGATCCCAAGCGTGCTTTGCAATAACACATTATCACACGTGAGCAACAAAACCTAGGAGAAAAACAAGGCTGCAAGTGGCTTGCAGGATAGAGGCGAGCAGTGTAAGGTGAAAAAGAGCCTGAATTAACCCATTTTCCTTACTCACCTAAATTGTCTTTTTAAATCACTTTTTAAAAAAGATTTATTTATTTATGCATATAAGAACTGGGATGTAGGCCAGAGGTGCAGGGGAGAGACGTGAGAGGGTTCACCAGAGATAGAGTAGGGAGCAGAACAGGCAGATCTACTGAAATACACTGCTGAGGGGAGCAGTGGGCAAGACAGGAGAAGTCTGCTGCACCATGTGGGTCACGTCCATGGCCGGGGATTGAACTCGTGCTGCAGCAGCTGCAGATAGCTTCATAGTGCTGAGACTTAACCTCTTGAGCCACCAGAGAGGTCCCTTTAATCACCTTTTTGGACACACTTATGGATTTGAGGAAAAAGGTTGAAGTCTACAGCATAACACAGAATAGAAAGAAAATTAAAATTGAGTTCTTTCAATTCTGTCCTCAAAGTCCCTTGGTCATCCTTAGGTTCTGGTATGCACCCTTCCTGAGAATCTATTCTCCTGCTCTCTTCTCTCAAAGTCCCAGAACCCCCAAAACTAGTGGAGGCAGAAGTGGCTTATACCAATTTATATTTACACATCATTTGATAAAAATTCAGAAATTTTTGCAAGGCTGTTGTTAAATATAGCCACTTTTAAAATCCAAATTATATAAGCTTATATTTAAGTAAATTATAGTCTTAAAAGGTAACAAGTGCTCCAAACACATTACTTCTATTTATTTTACTACATTTTACTCTTTTTGAGCTCTTGAGATTATTTACATCAATTGTACCTGTGTAGTGAAAATACCATATGACAGTAATCTTTATGCAAATGCTACCACAAAAATGGGCAGGTGCTAAAAATGAGGGTTTGATGATTTGTTTAAAAATAAGACAATAGGCACAAAATGGAGTTCCTTATGTTAAATCCACGTGAACAAACCGAGATTTAGCTTAGTTTTAAACTGTCCAGAAATAGGATCTTACACCAGTCAATGAGAAATTGACTGGCTACATGAGGTCATCTGCCTGATAGACCCTTACCACCCCCTAAAGGAAGGTGACCTGGCCGTGATCTGCCCACTCTTTGCCTAGTTTTTTTTTTTTAAGATTTATTTACTCATGCATACAAGAATGGGGGTACAGGCCAGATGCGTGGGAAGGTGAGAGGATTCACCAGAGACAGAGTGGGGAACAGAACAGGCAGATTGAATGAAATACACCCCTCAGTGGAGCAGCGGGCGAGACAGGAGAGGTCTGCCACGCCATGTGGGTATCTCCGTGGCCAGCTGGGATAGAACCCACACCACAGAGGCTGCAGACAGCTTCACAGTGCTCTGCTCAACTGCCTGTGCCACCAGAGAGGCTCTCTTTGCCTAGTTTAACTTCCTTTTTTCTGCTCCCTTCTGCCTGTGAAAGTCTCCTTTTGTACTTCTCCTCAAGATCCTTTCTCTCTGATGGATGGGATGCAACCTGATTCATGAATTCTTGAACAAAGCACTAGGATCATTAAAATGCATTCAGTTGAGTTTTGTGTCTTTGCTGTTGTCTTTATTGGAGTGGTGGTTGTTCACATTTGCCAGCACACCACTACCCCTCCCCAGGGGGAAACCATAAGCACACCTGTTACTCTGTCATGAAGACCCATTTAAACTCTGTCACAGTAGTTCCCTTTTCAGAAAGGCTCTGAGACCAGATTTGAACAAAAGAAAGCCACTGAGGAACTTTTTCTAAGCCTGAGAGCTTCCACTTCTCAGATGAGTTTTACCCCGTCTGTAACACTGGCAACTGCCACAGTGAGTTTTAGAAAAAGCATTTACAGTCTGGCTAATCCTGCTTTCTTCATTAACAAATACTGAACACGAGTTCTCGTTACTATGTATGAGAAGTCAGAGCGAGAGGAGAGGGCAAGGAAATTGTGGCTTTGGAAAAACTGAATCCCTCTCAGAAGTAGTCTGGAGTATCTGAGTTGTTGTGGAGGAAAAGATCCTAAAAAGAAAGCTGATGGAATGTTTCTGTGGGGGGATTAAAGCAGTGAGGGAGTGCCCCCTCTATGGTCTATGAGTCATTTCTGATGTCAGTGCTTCCTGTTTGTCCCTGGTTTTTCCACAGGTAATAGTAGAGCCTCCACCTTCACGCTTACATCCCCTACCAGGTTGATTACCTCAGGCCGGGTGCTGGGTGAAAACCCTGGGGACTGAGGCACTTTGATGTTGAAAGCTGTTAAGCAACCAGAAATGACTTCTAAATTTGCAAACTTTCCAGTGGCTCTGAGCTATCTGATTAAACAAGCATATGCAAGCAACGGCCTAGGCTGGTCTAAATTCTCTCTCTCTCCCTCTCCCTCTCCTTTCCCCTTCTCTCCCCTCTTCTCCACTCCCTTCCTCTCCTCTTCGTTTCTTTTTTCTTGTGTGTTGCTCTCCGTACTTTGAATGCATCTTGATTGGGAAGTGTTATCGCAACTAGAGGAAGTAAGTCTGAGCGTGAAATTCAAAGTCTCCTAACTGAACTACTCAATCTATCCGAAGTTTCAGGAAAAAAGCGAACAAGAAAAAGGAGCAAAATGTTCCTTTGAAAGAGGAACCATAAAACTGAAACTTCTCAGCCTTATTTATTGCTTTCCAAATAACATCAGAGCACCGACATCTGAGAAAAGTGATTGCTCAATATGTTGGCGACTTCCTTCTGAAGTATTGGTTCATGTAGCTGGAAAAGCCTGAGCTTTGTCGCATGGAAGCCCCGGGAGTGGTCCTGGTCCCTCTGGCTTGTGTGAGTTGTGTGAGTTGCTTACTAAGTTGGATCTGGCTTTTGTGATTTGCTTAGCCTCCTTAAGCCCATCTCCTCAAGTCCTAGACCTCAAGCCACGGACAGCCTACTGACTGTTATGGCCAGTGCCATCTTGACTGGTCAGCAACTATGCTGTACCAGCCTCTGAAGTTAAATTGGCCCTCTTACAGTAAATGGGGTGGGGGAGGGGTTGAAGACTCCATCACAGAGTCCACCCCCAGCATAGTGCTTGATGTTCGATAAATCTTAGTTCCACCAATTTGTTTCCTACCTACCCACTCCCAAACCTCATCATAGTTTTGCACGGTAGTAGCTAAAATGTTTTATTATGTTCCACAGCATGCATAAAAGAAAATTGAGATGCAAGGCTGAATGGAGTAAAAAGAGCAAGTGAATCAGAAGTCACCAGCACTTTTTCTAGGTTCACATGTGTGGTTCAGGGCACTCAGAGCACGAACCACAAAACTCTAGGCCTCCCTGGTAATCAGTTAACAGTTTAAAATTATAAGAGCATAAGCTTTGCCTTCAGAAAGATCTGGGTTCGGATTCTATCCCTCTCTCTTATGATTTATATGAACAAATTATGTAAGCTTTCTAAATCTCAGTTTTCCCATGTATAAAATGGGACCAATATTCCTAAAGGTTTAGTTAGGACAATGTATGCAAAAGAAGCTTAAAATGAGAGTCTTTTTCAGTGTGGACCAAGTCTCCAAAAACCAGAAATAAAACAATAGTAGATAAATTCTCCCTACATTACAAACCTTGCCCACTTTTTAGGAATTTACAAAGCAGATCATGAAAAACTGGCTTTGTGGCCCTTAGCATATCACTTGTGTCAGAATTCAGATTTAAAGAAAAGGTAAAAGACAGAATTTATTTCCAAATAGTTTAGGGTTTTGAATAGTTTAGGAAATGCTATATTCTACAGAGCATGGGAGAGGGGACTTCCTCTCACCTGAAGTCGATGGAATGGGCTTCAGTGGGTCCACCAGTGGCCTGTATTCAGAGCAGCATGTGTCCTCTGGAGTTGGGGATATGAACAGAGGCAGTGGATAGATGGGCCTAAAGTGACAGAACAGAGGGGAAAGACTGACCATCCATGGATGGTGGGACAGAAATGCAAGAGTGTTTCCCCTGATCTGCCTAGACTTCTGCAGTTGACCTGAAGCTAATTTGGAAGCTCATCTCTCTGTAGACATCTGCCATCACTGACTGTGGAAGCTTAGCCTGAGAGAGGAGCTATACCTAGCCAGCCAAATAAGAAGAATCACCCCATCACAAGAGCTGCAGTTAAAGATTCCTAGCAGAAGAATCTTCGAAGAACTTACAATACCCCATTAAAAAAAAATAGTCAACAATTGTTCATCTGCCCATTCCATATTAGAGGGGAAATAAAATAGGCTGAAATCTGCACCTGCGTCCTTTGACAATGTAATGCCCTCTTCCACAATACTTTTCTCATGCTTACTTCTGGCTCCAAATTCCTGCTTCTGCTAAGTTAGTTTGGTTTCTGGATCATTTGAACACCTATCGGTGTGTCTCTGGTCCTTACTACCTCAAACCCAGGCAAGGCCCAGTATCCTTTCTAAATTTCTCACTTAAAAAGCCCCACTTCATAAAGCTGGGTAGAACACTCTGATGTACTGAAGGTTTTGGGAAGACTCTGTTTTTTTATTCTATTGAAGCAACACAAAGAGGCAACTGTTATTTTTGATCTTTCCGAAAAACATTTCTATCCCCGTTCTGTTAATAGACCGTTCCTCTTTCCCCAGGCAAAAATACAGTCATATGACCTGTGTAGGACAATGGCAGGGCTCTATTTCACTGACTTTGATGATTAATACAAGGACAGACATGTAATTCAAGCAGAGCTAATTAGGCCATGTCCCTGGAATTGTTCTATGTTTTATTGAGGCAAAAAAATAGCTCCCTTTTTATGGTTACTAAGTTGGGTCTGGCAGAAACCATCTTTCCGGTCACATGGAAACGTCCTGTCTACAGTAGGAGAGAGTGAAATCAACATGGAAAGAGAGAACAGTGAAACAGGCACAAGTAAGACAGGAGAAGAGAGGGTGGAAGGAGAGAGAGAGAGATCTGGCATTGTTGATAAAGTTTCTGTAATTCTTCCTTGGATGTTACCGATTTTTCTAACTTTTCAAACTGTGAGCCACTAAGAGTCCTTCTTTCCTTAAGCTTCTTTGAACTGGGTTTGTGTCATCTTCAATCATAAGTCTAATTATTAGGGTAAAAAACTTCCAATTACATGTTAGATATCCCTAGCCTTGAAAGTCCTTTTCCCATTTTACTCCCGGGATTGTACACCTCTAGTTTTATACTCTTTGATTTCTTCCCTCTTTTTCTTTGTTCTTCCCTTTCATCCTTCTCTTTTCTGTTCCCTCCTAGAATCCAAACTAAATTCATTACCTTTTGTATGCTGAGCAATGTGGCAGCGTTTTTTATTATATTGGTCCTGAAATCCATGTTCTCTGTTCACATCTTTTATCATGAGCAGTTTATCAAGATATTTTTCTTTTCTTTTTTTTTAAAGACTTATGTATTTATGCATACAAGAACTGGGGTACAAGCCAGAGATGCAGGGGGGTGAGAGGATTCACCAGAGACAGAGTGGGGGAGCGCAACAGGCAGAACCACTGAAGTACACTGCTCAGGGAGCAGCAGGCAAGACAGGAGAGGTCTGCTGCACCATGTGAGTTACCTCCCTGGCAGGGGATTGAACTTGTGCTGCAGTGGCTGTGGATGGCTTCATTGTGCTGTGTCTTAATCCCTTGAGTCACCAGGGAGGCCCCTATCAAGACATTTTTCTAAGATGACCGCTTATTATAGAAGAAAAAATTTTGAGTCTTTGTCGACTGTCAGAGGGGTGGGATGGGAGAAATCCAGACATTTCCTAACAAATTTTTGAATTTTTGGTCAGGAAAATTATGTAAGTCTTCTCATCTATAAAAGAATTAAAGAGTGGGCACTTTGGTGGTGGTAAAACTATGGTGACTGCATCCAAGGGGAGATATCCTACATTGTTTAAAAAAAAAAAAAAAAAGGGATGTTTAAAAACAAAGACAAAAAAAAAAAGAGTTAAAGTCTATATACATGAGCTAGCCCAACACCTTTAATAAGACTAGAGAAGTTAAACATAGCCAATGCAAAAAAGGAGTTCTTAGTAGTGTTGTGGTTCCTGATGTTTGCCTGAGACCTCAGATCACCAGACAAAAGAACAATTATGACCTGACTATCTCTATATATAGACTGGATTAAGTTTGCAAAGGCAATGTTTAGCATGAACCTCAATTATAAACCTCAATTATCAATGGCTTACAAAGGCAATGTTCAGGGCCTCCCTGGTGGTGCAAGTGGTTAAGATGCAACCTATGAAACTATCTGCAGCATGAGTTAGATCCCCGGCCAGAGAGCTACCTACATGGCCCAGCAGATCTCTCCTCTCTCACCCGCTGCTCCTCTCAGCAGTGTATTTCAGTTGATCTGCGTGTTCTGATCCCCACTCTGTCTCTGGTGAATCCTCTCACCCGCCCCCACACCTCTGGCCTATAGCCCAGTTCTTGTATGCATAAATAAATGAATATTTTAAAAAAAAAGGCAATGTTCAGCAGGAATGTCAATTATAAATGGTCTAAAACAAATCACCAGTTCTTACTTTTATCTTTTACCTAAATAAAATTAATTGTATATTGACTTCAAATGAAATAAAATAATGACAACAATAAATACCTTAGTTCAGATCCTCCAAGAAACAAGATGCCAAAGATTTATTGAGCAACGTGTAAGAGAAGTATGGAAGCTCTTTAGGCCATGATGTAGATATAACCCTTTTAAAAAAGAGGAAAGGGGCCTCCCCGGTGGCGCAGCGGTTGAACGCTGGGTTGAGAAGCTGCCCACAGCCTCTGCAACACTGGTTCGATTCCCGGCTGCTCCCCGGCCACCAGAGGAGGGTCCCACATGGCATGCAGACCTCTCCTGCCACCCACTGCTCCCCTCAGCAGTGTACTTCAGTCCTTCTGCCTGCTCTGCTCCCCACTCTGGCTCTGGTGAATTCTCTCACCCTCCCGTGCTTCTGACTGTACCCAGTGCTTGTATAAATAAATAAACAAATCTTTAACCCAAAAATAAATAAATAAATAAAAATTAAAAATAAATAAAAAAGAGGAAAGACAGAAAACTCGAATCAGTGGGGTCTTAGATTACTGAGCACTTCTAAGAATGTTTCAGCTGAGCTGATAGGGCCTCAAGTCAAAGGCACCCATCAGAGGAATGTGCATCTTGCAGGTATTTGCCCTACATCAAATCACTGACCAGGAGCAGTCCATGAGAAGTATGACTTCAGTACACACACAGTGGTATTGTAGAATCACAGTATGCTGCTGAAGTCACTAGCAATTAATCTTTCCACACAAAGAAAAAAAAAAACAGATCTGAGAGGAGCACTTCCATTACTACCTAATAACCACAAAAATATCTCTTAAGTAGAAGCTGCCGTTGGCTCTTTTCTGTATCTTCCACTTCTCTCTTAGTAGTGTGCTTTTATTTGTTTTTTAATATAATTTATTTATTTCTATATATTTTACATCATTGTTCATTTTTGTACAATGTTTGCTTTCTTTTCTCAGGCATAGTCCCCATAGAATTCCCACCACCAAGTCACCCGTGCACCATCACCATAGTCCCTTGTGCTCTTCCCTCTCTTGTTTTGATCCCTCTCCCTTTCCCATCCCTGCAGAATGTCTGTCATTTATAGTTGTCTGATAATCTTGTTTTGTTTTTTATTGTTATTTTTCCCCCTGGTCCCTTATTTTGTTCCCCTATATTCCTCTTATAACTGAAACCATCAGATATTTTTCTTTTTCCTTCTGACTTATTTCACTGAGCATTAAGTACTGTGTTGATGAGATGAAACAGAAGATACATAAAAATACCAAGTGAAAGTTACAGAGTTGAAAAATATCTAATAAGGCGATTCACTAACTAGGCTTAGTAGGTACAAAGGAAATGATCTGTGAAACTATTGATGACATCGTAATAGAAGCCATCCAAGCTGAAGAATGAAGAGGACAACTTTACGAGAAGAAAGAACAGTGCCTCTGGGAAGTGTGAAACAGTGTACACTCGTTGAAGAGTTATACTATAAATGCAATCAGAGATGCAAAAAAGAGAGAGCAGAGAAATATTTCAAGGACTATTTCAAATATGAAAAAAAGATAAATTCACAGACCCAAGAAGCTTAATGATCCCCAAGAAAGATAAACATAAAAACCACACCAAATAACATCATAACCATATTGCTGAAAAACAGTGATTAAAAAGAAAATCTTAAAAGCAACCAGAGGAAAAAAGAAATATTACATATAGGAGAAGAAATAAAAGAACTCTTGTGGACTTCTCTTTTTAAAAAATTGCAAGCCAGAAAATAAACAACATCTTTATAAAGTGTTGAAAGAAAAAAAAAAAACACTAAATCTAGATTTTTTAGAAATATTATTTAGAAAAGATATTTCTCAGAAAGAAAGGCAAAATAAAGACATTTAAAGAAGCAAAAAAGGATGAAGGGATTCATGACCTGTATTACAAGGAAGTTAAAAAGAAGTTCCTAAGACTGACATAAAAGATGCCAGACAGAAACTTGGATACATACAAGGAAATAAAGAGTACTCTAATCTCTAATCTCACCAAACAAAGCTAAAAAGCAATCCCCAAAATAGCAATCAGTTTCTAAGTAAATTAATTGCATAGTCAACTCAAAATTATTTAAAAGAATACAAAAAAAATTCCAATCACCTAAAATTCGTAATGTCTGTCATCCGATAAAAAATTATCAGACATGCAAAGAGGTAGGTAAAGGCCAAACAAATAAATATAAACAAGAACAAAAAAATCATACAGAATACAGAATTTGTAGAAAAAGACATTAAAACAATTATTATAAACATATTCTCTATATCCAAGAAGATAGGAAAAAAAACAATCACATTCAGGAGAAACATGGAAGATGTAAAATATCAATGAACATTTAGAGATGAAAAATATGTCTTTAAAAAAGAACTGAATAAGAAAAGATCAGTGAGCCTGAAGACATAGCAATAGAAACTATCAAAATGAAATACAGAGAAAAGATTGAAAATTAAATAACCAAGAATCATTGACCTTTAGGGCAACTTCACATGAGCCAATATATGTGCAATCGGAGTCTGGGAAAAGGGAAGGGACAGCAATTTTGAAGAACAAATGATCCAGTTTTCCAAGTTTAATGAAATCATAAACCCATAGATCCAAGAAACTGAATAAATCCCATCCAATAGACACTTCAGAAAAATTATGCCAGATACATCTCAATCAGGTTATAGAAAACCAGTGATAAAGAGAAAAACTTAAAAGTAATGTAAAAATGCCCATTATACTGAGAGAAATAAAGTTGAAAATAACAGCAGACTTCTTGCTTGAAACATGCATGAAACAGGCACGAGTAGCACATCTTACAATGAGGGACAAAAAACTGTAAACCATGTCAGGTGAAAATAGCTTTTGAAAACAATGCTGAAATGAAGACTTTCCCCAGATACACAAAAGCTGAAAGAAATGTAAAAGAAAGCCCCTCAGGAAGAAAAGTAGTGATAGCAGATGAGTTGTTCAGATGGGGGAGAACAGCTACCACTCAGCCCTTCTTCTCGCCCCTTTACTGAGGTTTTTCAGGTAGGTCATCTGGCGATGTCCAAGAATGCCTTCAGTACCGCCTCAAATAATCTCTAAGGGCACATCCACTTTCATCTTTTAAAATGACTAGTTCTGGGTTGTGTGTCTTCTCTAAGGCATTTGGCCTATAAGCAGAATGAACAGCCATCAAATAAATATTAGTGCATGAGCTATAACTTCATGAGGCAGTCAGCAATGGCAGCTTACTGAGACAACCCAAAACCATCATTTTCCCAGTACTAGTGATACGTATTAAGTATTGTTTTGATCATCAGTCACCAGGTTGTAGCAGAGGAAGAATAAAGAGGCAGATTTTTAAAAAAAAAAAATTTATTTTTTTTAATGCATGCAAGAACTGTGGTATAGGCCAGAGGTGTGGGGGAGAGGCAAGGAGAGGATTCACCAGAGACAGAGTAGAGAGCAGAACAGGTGGATCTACTGAAATACACTGCTGAGGGGAACAGCGGGAAAGACAGGAGAGGCAGAATTTATGCTAGCACTGAGAATCAGTCAAAACCAACAATAAAAATCATGGTATATAATAGCTGAAAGCATGCTGAAGATGATTCTTGAGAAACTTGAGTGCTAGGCCAGCTCTGCACAAATTCCATAAGTGTGACACCCACTCTTCCCTTCTGGATCAGTTTCTGCACATTTACAATCAGATTGTTGGTTAATGACACTCACTAAAAGTCCCTGTAGAAATAGCCACTTGTATTTCTAAGAATGTAACTGAATTTCAGACTAATCTCATCTTGTCTTTGACTACCACGCCCTTCTCAATATCTCTAATTATCAGCCTGGGAATTCCCACAGCCCCAAAATAGCCATTACTTACTTCTATAATTTAAAAATTAAAATTTGACAACATGACTGGACCTTGAGGACAATGATGCTGAGGAAAATAAGTCAGACATAGAAAGACAAATACCAGGGCCTCCCGTGGTGGTGCAGCAGTTGAGCACTGGGCTGTGAAGCTGCCCACAGCCTCTACAGTGCCGGTTCGATCCCTGGCCGCCAGCGAGGGTCCCACATGGCGCGCAAACCTCTCCTGATGTGCCCGCTGCTCCCCCTCAGCTGTGTACTTCGTCAGTCTGCCTGCTCTGCTTTCCGTTCTTTTTCTGGTGAATTCTCTCACCCTCCCACGCTTCTGACTGTACCCAGTGCTTATATAAATAAATAAATAAATCTTTAAAAAAAAAAGGAAAGAAAGACAAATACCATATCACGTCACTTATTTGTGGACTCTAAGAAAAGCCAGACTCATAGATACTGAAAATAGATTGCTGGTTACCTGAGGGAAGGGTGGGGCTGGGGAGAAATAGGTGATCAAAAGAGACAAACTTCCAGTTATAAAATAAAACAAATAAGTCCTGAGAATGTAATGTAAAGCATAGTGACTGCAGTTAATATTACTATATTGCATATATGAAAGTTGTTGAGAGTGAATCTTAAAAGTTCTCATCACAAGAAAAAAGTTGTTATTGCATATCGTGATGGATGTTAATTAGACTTATTGTGATCGTTTTGCAATAGATAAACACCAAATCATTATGTTGTATGCCTGAAATTATGTCAGCTAGATCTCAATTTTTTATTTTAAATGGATAATTTTTCAGTTTAAAAATCTTGTCAAGAATATCACATATTCTTGAAAAGACAAAACCGTAGCAGCGGAAACTAGACCAGTGGTTGCCAGGGTTTTGGGGTAGGGAGAAGGGTTGACGAACAGTAGGCAGCACAGGGGAATTTTTGAGTCTGTGGCACTGTCCCCTTTCTTGATAGTGGTTGCTATATGACTATATGCTTTTGTGAAATCCTTTGAATCATATACCATAAAAATGAATTTTAATATATACAAATTTAAAACTACCTGAATGACTTTTAAAAGATTAAGTCAGTAGCTTCAGTGGTGGTGATTTTTTTTAAGTGTATATCATTTTAACATATTCTAGATAATTTTCTAAGCTTTATATATAACTTCTTCTTTGAATATCTAGTCTCTTAAATATCCTAATTCTTAGCATAGACTTTCAACATATAGAATGGAAAATAAATACATTGTTTTAAAAGACAGTGTATAGTCTTAAGATACCTTTCAAATGCAGATTTATCACGGTATAATGTACATGCCATAAATTCATCCATTTTAAGCATAGACGTCAATGATTTTAAGTAAATTTATAGAATTGTGAACCATAATCCAATTTTATAACATTTCATTACCCTCCTCCAAAAAGCCCCTCATGCCATTTGAAGTATGAGACTCAAAAAAGTAAAAGTCAATGAGCCAACCTAATAATAAATTTGCCGACACAGAATTGCCAGGTTTGCAGAGTGGCAAAGCTCTTAAGACCATCTTAGTTCAAACCTCCACCCCATGTTCAAATGCCTTATCACATGACTGACAGTCCCCAGCCTATTTTGACAACTGTGCAGTTATTCAGTGAAAAGTTGAAGACTCTTATTTAACAACTAATTTCATTTACGACCAGGTCTATTTCTGGCAGTTATTCTTACTGGGAAGTATTGAAACCTTCCATAGATCATCCCCCATCTGCCCTGATCCTTAGCTCAGTAACTTCAATAAGTACCAGCTCCAGCAGTCTTAACACTGCACAAATCAAAAGTACCTCTTTTCAGGGGATGATTGGGAATCTCTGGGACCAATATGTACATTAGAATCCAAGGAAGGTAACAGAAAAGATCTAAAAGGAATTCTTTTTTAGGCCCTTGAGATTCTATTAGAAAGCCTAAGTAAGGAAAGGAAGGCAGAGAGCTTTCAAGTAGACAAAGAGACCCAGGGGGACTGAGCCACAGCATGTCCATGAAGCCTGGTGGGGTCCAGGGCAAGAGAGCAGAATCCAAAGTGAGGTAACACAGTGGGAAAGTCCAGGGACAGCTTAAAGCCACTCAAGTCAAACAGGTCAAAAGGACCTGTCAGTAAAGTGCACTATTGTGTAACTGAAAATGGAAGTAAAACTAAGATTACTTACATTTTGGTATATTACTCCATTTCGTGCATCCCCCCACTTTCTATTAAGTGGTTAATAACTTGCTTGTCTCGCCCTTGTGTATTGCTTTGGATGAGGAAAGGCTGCTCAAGAGGTCATAGGATACCTAGGGATGCAAGGAGAGCAGAACTACTGAAGGCCCAGGAATTCACAGCCCTCTAGTGTGGTTCTGTGAGTTGCTGACCTGTACAATCACATGGACCCCA
Organism: Talpa occidentalis; assembly: GCF_014898055.3. NCBI lineage: Eukaryota > Metazoa > Chordata > Mammalia > Eulipotyphla > Talpidae > Talpa > Talpa occidentalis. Next base: position 69,984,625 of record NW_023601212.1, read on the forward strand.
GACCCAGGAGGCCCTGAGTTTGGTTTCATATTCTGCTGTTGTCATCCTGAAATTCTTAATATTTTTTTTAGATTTATTTATTTATGCATACAAGAGCTGGGTACAGGCCAGAGATGCATGGGGTGAGAGGATTCACCAGAGACAGAGTGGGGAAAAGAACAGGCAGAGTGACCTAAGTACACTGCTGAGGGGAGCAGTGGCTGCAGAGGCTGCGGATAGCATCATAGTTTGCATCTTAACCCCTTGCGCCACCAGGGAGGCCCAATTCTTAATAATTTTTTAATAAAAGTCTTTCCTCTATCCTGCAACAGGTCCCACAAATTCCAAAGCTAATGTTAAAACCCACTCAGACTGGGGCTAGAGGACAGGGGAGGGTAATGACCACACATCACCCTTGCACAGTCCCCCTCAAGATTTCGAGGTCCCTGGCATTCATCTTGCTTAACCCTCGGTCCTGTCTCTCTCATTATTATTGAGGTAATACTGGCTTCCAACTTTGCATGTGGTTTAGGGGAACAGGTCCACACAACCTAGATACATATTATCACCCCACACCCACCACCAAAGCACCCTTTTCCCTTTACCATAGACCATTAGAGCCCTCCCCTCTTTGTTCTTACCTACCCTCCCCTTTTGGAGCCATAATTTTATCGTTATATTTCCAGGATTTGTTTAGTTTTGTCAGTTCTTTTGTTTTGTTTCTCTATATTCCACATTTAAGTGAAATCATCCAGTATTTGTCTTTCTCTTTCTGACTTATTTCACTCAATATAATCTTCTCTTTTAAGGAGGAAAAAAGATGAAAAATAGTTGTGATTTGTCCACAGACACAGAGTCAGGAAATTTTAGAAAAGGTATTATCAACTATGAGGTTTATCTTTCCCATGTCTCATTACATGAAACAAAGAAGCAGGTTTCTTGTTCTCTGGTATTCTCTCCCTGCACCGCGCTGTCTGCATGGAAGTTCTGGACAATGAATTTCATGAAGGCTGGAGTAACAGATTGTTTCGGCAGGAGCTTCAGATTGGGTACCATGAGAATGTGTGTGTGTGTGTGTGTGTGTGTGTGCGCGCGCGCGCGCACACACACACACACACACCTGTTTCAATTTAAAGGATAAATGAAGGAGGGAGGATTGGTACCTTCATCAAGCAAAGGAAACAAGTTCAAAGAGCACCTGTCTTATTACAGCACATTATCATGACAGGGCCAGGTGTCTTGCAGGGGGAAGGGTGTTGCAGACTGGATGGGTCTTTGCCCTTTTCTATAAACTTCTCGTCAACTCTCACCAAGTAGGACACCTCTTCTCCAGTTCCACTCTGGGGACATCTGTGCTGCGTAAGAATATCTAAATATCTTAGAAGTTAGATATTTATCAACCACTCACTCCAAGTAGGCACAGTAGGCACCACAAGCAAAACAGAGCTATAGTCAAGGAAACAGAAAAATGGTGAATTTGAATTTTAGAGTGAAAGAATCTTGCAGTTTACAAAGTCCCACAGAGAAGAAAGTCAAGTTCAGCCTGCAGTCATGTGAAAAATGGTCACAGAAGGACCCAGAATTTCAGGCTTCCAAATCCAGAGTGTGTCTTCCATAGGCTGCCATCCTCTGGTTCACTGCCTCAACCCCAGTTCCCTGCCCTCAGCCTACTTGATGATTTGAATGATCCTTTTGTTCTCCCCAGAGCATCCAAGCCTGAGAGCAACTGTCAACCACAGTTACAATGCACGGCTCCTTCCACGTGACACTCTCGAGGCTGCAGGTGGGGAATTTACAAGTTGCTACAGACGAGTAGTCTGCTTAGAACCAGAGACACTCTATGGGGGTAGGGGGTGGGAGGGGAGGGATTGGGGTCAAAATAAGGGGGTTGCAATTGTATGGGGAATATAAAAATAAAATTTATTATTTAAAAAAAATAAAATAAAACATGGAGGCAGGAACTGAAAAAAAAATTTATTATTAAAAAAAAAAGAAAGAAGCCAGAAGGAAATAGAAAAATATTGGATGGTTTCATTTATAGCAGGAATATAGGGGAACCAAATAAGATATCAGTGTATAAAAAAATAATAACAGTACACAACAAAGCAAAAACAGTTATAAACCAGAGACATACTGCAGGGGAGGAGGAGGGAGAGGGATCAGAGGGAGGGAGGGAGGAGCACAGGGGACTGTGGTGATGGTGCACCTGTGCATTGGTGAAGGAAATTCTATAGGGTCTACCCCTGAGAGGGTGGGGGAAAGCAAATATTGTTTAAAAATCAACAATGATGTAAAAAAATAATAACTAAAATTTTAAAAAGATTGTATCATCAAAAAAAAAAAAAAGAACTAACTCAAGGAAGTTAAGAGACTCGGTACTGATTATGATTTAATATTTTCACAATACTACATCTATAAAAGAACCACTGGAAAACAATAAATGAGAAGAGGAATGGACAGAAATACAAAGTTCATAATTCCACGGTCCTCAAATTTGAATCTTTGGGAGCACTGATTATCCATAATAGAAAAAGCAATAGAAAACTGATATGTAAGAGAAGTGGGGAAAGGATGAATACTTTAAAATAAAATACACATGGGCCTCTCTGGTTGTGCACAGGGTTAAGATGCAACCTATGAAGCTATCGCAGCCACTGCGGACGATCCCCAGCCGGCCAGGGAGCTGACCCACATGGCTCAGCAGACCTCTTTTGTCTCATCTGCTGCTCCCCTCAGCAGTGTATTTCAGTCAATCTGCCTGTTCTGTTCCCCGCTCTGTCTCTGGTGAATCCTCTCACTGCCCCCCCACACCTCTTGCCTGTACCCCAGTTCTTGTATTTATAAATAAATAAATCTTTAAATAAAATACACAGAACAACTGACCCCCCCCCCATTCAGACACCATATATAAAAATTCCAGGAGTATTAAAGACCTGGAGTAAGAGGCAAAAATATAAAGATTCTAAAAGACATATAGAAAATATCTTCATGATCTTGACACAGGAAAGTTTTTTTTTAAATAAGACACAAAAAGCACTGATCATATGCACACATTAAAGACTGTTTTAATCTGTTCACCTAGAGAAATCATAAAGTGAAAAGACAAGCCATGGATATTTACAACATAATGTAAGTGACAAAGAAGTAATATCTAGGAATACTAGTGAATTCCATTCTATTATTAAAGAAATAGAGGCAGAAGACATAAACAGGTATTTCCCAAAGACAAAGGGGAACTCCAAATGATCAGCGAAGTCTTAAGAAACTGGTCAACCTTTAATAATCAGACAAATGCAAATTAAAATCACAATGAACTACCATCTCCCAGATGACAAAAATATTAAGCTAATCTATACTGATTAGCTTAAACCTAAAAACAAGCAGATGTACTCTAAATAGTAAGATGGATAAACAATCTGTGATTTGTTCATATGTGGTATTATACAAAACCAAGGGCCTCCCCTGGTGGCCCAGGCGGTGGAGCGCAGCGCTGTGAAGCTGTCCACAGCCTCTGCAGTGCTGGTTAGATCCCAACCTGCCAGCGAGGGTCCCACATGGTGCAACAGACCTCTCCTGTCTCACCCGCTACTCCCCTCAGCAATGTATTTTGTCAGTCTGCCTTTCTGTTCCCCGCTCTGTCTCTGGTGAATCCTCTCACCCTCCTGAGTATCTGGCCTGTACCCCAGTTCTTGTATAAATAAATAAATAAATAAATAATAAATAAATAAATAAATAAATAAATAAATAAATAAATATTTTAAAAAAACATAATTGTATGTATCAATTTAACTCAATCTCACAAACAACAGTAAATGAAAAAAAAGCAAGCCACAAAAAACTATATGCAGTGGAATCCATAATAATACCATATAAACTATATTCTTATATTGTTAGCTAAAAGGAAAAGAAATGACTGTTACAATAGTCAGGGTGGTGTCACCTAGAGAAAAGAAGGAGGCGGATACAGGGCCAGGACAGAGAGCAGCGTGTTATTCTTTCAACAGGGTGGTGGTTATATAGGGTTTGCTTTAACTTTAGACTACATTTGAGGGGTGCTGGTCCTATGCAGTCAAAAATCTGAGCATAACTTTTGATTCCCCAAAATGTAGCTACAATACAAACAGGTGGAAACCTCACCAGTGACATAAACAGTCAACTCACACTTATTTTATATGTTATATGGATATGGATATACTATAGTCTTAGAATAAAGCAAGCTAGAAAAAAACAAAATCTTATTAAGAAAATCACAAGGAAAACATACAGTCCTATAATGTATTTATCAAAACCATAAGTTTACGTGTCTTTTTACAAGAAAATCCACATATAGTGTAGTCACACAGTTCAAAGTCATGTTCTTCAAGGATCAACCTTATTCACTAAGTAGCATCTCATATATTAAGTCATAAATTGTCCTTTTATGTGTCAAATGTGGGCAAAATATTGATAATTTCTCATGGCTAAGTATAAAACATGTAGATGTGTGTGCTGATGAAATATGCCGTGTGTCTGATGTATTTCACAATTAAAAATTAAAAAAGGAAAACAGCATTGAATAGGAGTCAAGAAACCTAGGCTCTAACATGTAATTGGACTCCAACTTGGGTTAAGACCACAGAGGCGCTCTTGACCCAAATCTGAAGAGTAGCAGTGTAGACTAGTGGCTAAGCCTGGGGCACTGAAGACACCAAAATCTGGGTTTGAATCCTAGCCCTTCTACTCATGAACTTCATTGCTGCAACCTCATGTTATCAAGCACATATAAATTTAAATACAGCAGTTAGCACTGTATGTGAACAGTTGTGCACAATGCCTGGCACTTTAAAGATTTATTTATTTATGCATACAAGAGCTGGGGTAAAGGCCAGAGATGCAAGGGGTGAGAGGATTCACCAGAGACAGAGTGGGGAACAGAACAGGCAGACTGACTGAAATACACTGCTGAGGGGAGCAGTGGGCAAGTCAGGAGAGGTCTGCTGTGCCATGTGGGTTGCTCCCTGACTGGCTGGGGGATGGAACTCGTTCGTTATGCAGAGGCTGCGGACAGCTTCCTAGTTTGCGTCTTGACCCCTTGTGCCACCAGGGAGGCCCTATGCCTGGCACTTTGTAAGTGACTGATCGATGTTAGTCATGAAACTGGGTCTCCTTCTCTTCCTTTATATGCCTTCAGTTTCAGAAAGGTGCAAAAGAAAAATCATGTGACTATGTCTCGGAAAAGAACAAGAGTCCAACTAGCATTTTATTACTTTCTTTCTATCCTTTTTAAAATTGAGATAACATTGGTTCACAACATTGTCTGTGATTCAAAGGCATAGGATCACACGTTCTCAAATGCATGTCACCACACCACACCCATCACCAAGACACCCTTAGTGATATTACTATTTAAATCCTCTTACAAAATCACACTCATTTATCGCCAACACTGGCAGCAAAGAAACGAGAAGCTGGGCCAGAGCTACCACTGCTTCCCCATAGGATCCCTCCATTTAATTTTAGAGAATTGCACCACTCCTAACCCCAACTTCCTAGTGCAAAACTGAGATTCTTGAACTCAGCAGATACCACTTTTAAAAAGTCACCCAGAGGTCACCAGTGGCACCGTTCAATTTACAAAGAGCCGAGCTCCAAAAAGGAGTCTAAAAAATGCCAAGCTGTCTTTCCCAGGGAGCTGGCTGTGCCAGGGAGGTGCTGTGACACAGACCCCAGGTACCAGGAGCAGCAGCCCAAGTGGCAGGTACCTGTTCATTCAGAATTGCGGGCACATCCCACAGGCTGGATTTCTGCTTCTCCAAAGCCAGGAAAGGGTGTGATTTTTTTGCCCTGAAACTCTTTTTTCTTATTTTTCAATTTGAACTTGTGCTATCTCTGTATAGAACGTTAGAAAATAAATAGGAAGTGGGCGATATCTGTTGTGGAAACAAGACCAACGGTGCCAAGCCACCGGTTCTGCGTTGGCAAGTCATCCGCCCACTCCCATTAGCGAGCGGCGGCCCAGGCTGAAAGCCCAGTTAAATCTGGAACCAGAAGAAAGCTTAAAATCTCTAGCTGATCTTGTATGCAGTCTCAACCTGCTTATTTAGAACAAAACAAAACTGGCATGTGGAAAGAAGGCAAAGTTATGTAAAAGCATAAACACTGATGTCACATTCAATTTTCAGGCAACACCAAGTTTTATTTTATAGTTTGGCTGGTATTGTTGGGTGATTTAAGATAAAGCAACAGGATTCTCAAGATTCAAAGCCAAGCGCCCAGCTATATCCTTCCAAAAAAATACCTAAGAGATAACCTTCCCCAGGTGTTGCCTGTGAGAGTCCAAGCAGCCAGAACTGTGGATCCAACACCAAGATGCTTCAATGCCTTATTAAAAATGTTTGGACACCCCCTGAAACTCTACCCAGTTTACAAGAAGATTTGGGTATGAACAGAGTTGATGGGCTTCATCATTTATAAAATCAGGAGCGCTCGTGAAAGAAGTAGAGCTTTGGAAGGTTCGAGCTTGTACCTGCCGCAGCCATCACCAACCAGCCCTAGAGGATAGCAGTGGAGCCCACCTGGCCGCTTTGTTAGATGCGTACTGACGAGGCCATTTCCTTCTTGGTGTGAATATATGCTCCTGCAAGACCAAAAAAGAAAAACACCCTAAGATACTGTCAGTGCTTGGTGTCACTGATAAAGCTTTGGGCCACTGTTATGTCGCATAAATCACTCATTCGTACAAAAACTCCCCTTAAGAGCCCCCACTATAAATGCTGAAGCTTAAAAAAGCACCAAACAATTAAAAGAATTCAAAATGAATTAATTACTACAACTAAGCATACACATTATTTTCCCCCCACTGAGCTTACTTTATCTCTTGCTGCAAGGATGGCTTTTCAAGATGATGTATGCCGGGCTGTGTCTGACTTGACTAGTGGCTACACTAATCATGGATGGTGACCTACTTCATTAGTGATGCTGGTAAACTCCAGCTGGTGTGGCCGAATAGTGAAAAACTGCCCATGTTTTTGCTGCTGTTGACTCATCTTGTGCATCTCCCCCGAGAAGGTGATCAATATGAAAATATTGTGTGAATCCTCTCCATCCTAGAACTTGTGGAAAAATGTTCCTAGTTCTGGAGTCACACTGTCCAAAGCTTGCCTTGCTTCAGTCCCATTGTCCCTCACAAAGACGATGGTTCAGCTATAGAAACAGCAGCATAGAAAGGAGATTCTGATTTATACATTAAATCCTATTCTAATCTGGCATAGTGACCATGAAGCTAAAATTGAGCTATCACTCCATTTGATAGCTATCCACTTCCTGAACTTGGAATGACTCGTTGAAAGTGAGGTGAAATCTGGCAAATCTGAATGACAGCTACACTCCATCAATCCATTTCAGGGACCTCCTTGCAATATGCACTGTTATTTTTTTGGTTTTTTTCCTTTTTTAATTAATTTATTTATATGTATTTTACATCATTGTTCATTTTTAAACAATGTTTGCTCCCCCCCTCAGGTGTAGTCCCCATAGAATTCATCTGTGCACCATCACCACAGTCCCCTGTGCTCCTCCCTCCCTCCTTCCGATCCCTCTCCCTCCCCCTCCCCTGCTGGGTGTCTCTGGTTTATAATTGTCTGTTTTTGTTTTGTTTTGTTGTGTTTCATACATATTGTTATTATTTTTACCCCTGATGTCTTACTTGTTTCACCTATATTCTTGCTAGAAGTGAAACCATCTGGTATTTTTCTTTTTCCTTCTGACTTATTTCACTGAGCATAATTCCTTCTAGTTCCTTCTATGTTGCTGCGAATGGCATTAGTTTAACTTTTTTGATTGCTGAATAGTATTCCCTTGTGTATATATACCACATCTTTTTGACCCAGTCATCTATTCAGAAAATGTTTCTTTATATATATATATATATATATATATATATATATATAATTCTTACATCATTTTTCATCTTTGCACAATGCATGCATTTTCATGATAGTTATATTCCCCATACAATTGCACCCCCCCTTATTTTGACTCTAGTCCTTCCTCTCCCTGCCCCTCCTTCCACCTCACATAGTGTGTCTCTGGTTTATAATATACACTGTTATTTTGACCAACTCGGCCATTAACTTGAAGTGGATGAAGAGCCACACCAGGACCATAATGGCATCATAAAAGGTGCCCATAGACAAGGTACATGAGGAACACGGGTTCATGTGGGGGAGCTGGTATGTGCAGACAGAATATGTCACTCACAGAGAGCCTCCTTACATTGACAAAATTATAATTTTATTGAGTGAGTCAGCAGACTTCTTTGCAGCCAATGACTGAAAATTGACTGGTTGTGGATTACATTCTTTGGAAATGTAAAAGTGCTATTCAAATATTCAATTAGCTTGAATATTAGAATAAAGTAATGTTCTGATCTCTTAGCAAAATTAACAACCCTGCACAAAATCATACAGTTCATTTTTAAATTTTCCAGGGGAATAAAAATTATGGAGCATAATAATAAATGTCTATGTAGTCACCATTTAATCAATAAAATTACCACAGAAATTACTTTTTTCTTAGAAATTTTAGAGTATAATTGCCAAGTTCAACAAAACATCGTTGAGTTCTTATGACTGCTTTGAGAAATTTTCCTTACCCCAGATTCCACTATTACCCTGAATTCAGTGTTTTTCCCAGGCATTTTTGTCTACTTTGACTATATTTGCATCTCTAGACAGCAAAAGACATTATGGTGCATGTTTTTAAGTTTTAAAATCATATAATATATGTATTTTTCTATAACTTTTTTTGCATAGTATTATGTTTGAAAAATGCATTCATGGTCAATCATGTCACTAGAGTTCGTTTTCACTGTGGTATAGTATTCCACCATGTGACCAAACGAAATAGAGCATATTTAAGTTGAATTTTTCTTTGCTATGCTTCCTTTACTTAAAATAAGACTGAAATATGCATTTCTCCAAGTACACATAATCAAAGAATTTCTTAAGCCTTCTGTCTAAAAGCAGAATTGGAGGATTGTCAGGAGGAGGCTTCATCAGACTTACCAGATATTATCAAATTGTTTTTCACAGAATTGAAGCAACTTTCACTCTTACTATCTCATCTCATCTGCATCTGATGTCCAATTTCCGTTTTTGCCATTCTGACTAGTGTGAAATGAATTCTCGTTGTGTTTTTAATATGTATTTCCCTGACCTTTTAGTAGTTTATTGGACATTTGGGTTTCCCTTTCTGTGAATGCCATTTCTTCAGCTCAGTTTTCAAGTGAGCTATTTATCTTTTCACTTTTGATTTATAGAGAGCTGGATATCTTTGTGTCACAATAATATAAGAATATGCATTGTAAATATCTTCTTCCTATCTGTGACATATCCCTTTACTTTTTTCATAGAATATTTCAGATTTACAGTGTTAATATCATTTAAATTTCATTTTAATATCATTAAATGTATTGCCCTCTTACATTTGTCCTTTTGTGTCTTCACGCAGATATCAAGATATCAAGCATGTAGGTCATGTTATTATTTGAATGAAAGATAATTGGGAAGAAGATATGATTGCATTTTATATACATATAAAGGAAAGTTGGCAGCATACACAAGAAAAGAGTAACTGACTTTTTGGGGTTGAGGGGAAGAAATTGGGTAGACCATGAACAAATTACAATCTAGTTAAAATTTTAAAAAATGAAGTCAGAAGTGAGACTTCCTTTTTGAGAAATGGGTGTGGTGAGGTTCTGCTGGAAAGTCCTCTCACCAATTGCCACAGAAGGGACTTCTTTGGAGCAACTATGCAAAGTGTTTGGATTATATAATCAGAATTAGAGAGGAAGATCTGCCCACTATTCTTAAGGTCTCCAGTTGCTGTTAAGTGTTTCTTGTAAATTTCCCATGGGTCTGAAACTCAAAGAAAAGATGAATCTGTTGTTAGTTCTGATGTCAAAGGAAAAACAGAAATTAATAATAAGCAGCTGTTTGCCAGTGGATGGGATATTTCCTTATTGTGAGAGGCATAGATCTAAATTAGGGACTTTATTAATAGCTTGGCTTGATTAGTCAAGATTAGACCTCTCTTGGCAAGGTTTGAGTAATGCCTTTTGGGAATAAAATCTGATTTGAATCCATTGAGTCTGGACTTCTTGAGCCTATGAATGAATTACCCTTAGTGCTTTATCATAATTTGACTCAAAGTATCCATCACATGAATGTTTCATATGTGCACACATTGCTGATCAGTTACCCCAAAGCCCCCGCATTCTCACTTCATGTGAGTAGACCTTTAGCCTTCTATTTGCTGTAATACTCATATTCATTGGAATTATGGGCAGAATACCTGGCCTCTATGGTTTGGCTGAAAACACTGGCACAAGCTTTGACAAGTTTGTATCTTTTTTTTAAAGATTTATTTATTCATTCATACAAGAACTGAGGTACAGGCCAGAGGTGATGGGGTGAGAGCATTAAACAGAGACAGAGTGGGGAAGCAGAACAGGCAGACTGGCCGAAATACACTGCTGAGGGGAGCAGTGGGCGAGTCAAGAGAGGTCTGCTGCGCCATGTGGGTTGCTCCCTGGATGGCCGCGATCAAACTCGTGCTGCAGTGGTTGCGGACAGCTTCATAGGTTGCGTCTTAACCCTTGCACCACCAGGGAGGCCCTTTTTTTTTTTTTTTTTTTTTTTTTAAGGTTGATGTTTATTGGCCTTCTTTCATTCCGGGAGAAGTGAGCATTGATGAATCTCGCGGTTTTCACATTTTGTAATCTGTCTCATAAAATATGTGCCCTGATAGCTTTTCATAGATAAAGGTATTGCATACTGAGAGATAAATCTCTAGAAATCATCCATTGACCATGACTGGTCATAAGCCCTTGTTGATGAGCATTCCATATGATCATCCTACAATGGTCAACAGTAAACGTGATCACTAGAGCCTATGCAGGTGAACACATCCTCTACCTAAAATCAACCCAAAGCCTATTAAGCTGCCTCCCTTCCCATGAGGCTTGATAGCAGGGAGGCCCATGGAACACCACTGAACAACTCTGGACAAGACAGCCACAACTAATTATTTCCTTTATCCATGGGTGCCATGTGATTGGCTCTGCACACAGTCACCTGAGGAAACCCACAGGTTATCTGGGCTGGGTGAAGAAAACGGAAACCAAAATACCAATTAATCTCCCAAAATTCTGAATGTGAGATCTGATTTTGGAGAAGGGCAATATTTGATAAGATTACCAGGGAAATAGAGTCAGTTGATAAAGAAAAGAACAAAGATATCTGCAACAGAAAATAGCCACATCCTTGGCTGTGTTATTAACTAAACAAACATTTTATAATACCAAAACAGGAAGTAAGAAAGAACTTGAAAAAGGTTCATGTTTCCACAACTGAGAAAATCTCATTTTAATAATTAATGAAGTACCTCTCAGCATTGCCAGCATCAGTCTAAATGTTAATTTTGCACAAGGGTTCTCACTTCTGGGAGTGCAATGTTTTGCTACCTGGGAAAAATACATGGAAATGAGCAAATAAACCTTCCAGGGAGGGCGAACCACTAACCAGAAATGAATTTTCATTTTTCTCAACTACTAGCCTCTCTTATGACTGTCACACATACAATGCTTCACTTCCCACAGCAGATGTGTGGGTTTTCCAGGCATCAAGCAATTTTCAACAACCCCTAGTGGATTCCAGTAATTCAATTCAGTTCTGACACAATCTATCTGGAGTCCGCATTAAAGGCTTAGTTCCACAAGACTGTTCCATTTCACATGCCAATCACAATCTTTAAAAATTGCCAAAGATCTACTAATTGACAGTACTGTATGTCCCCAAAATCAATGAAAAATCTCAGAAAATATATTTAACTAATACCCAGATAGAATACAATAATGTCATATTAAAAATTATCATAAAATGAATAGCACCTTAAATATTTTACATAGATATAAATACATTAACCTTGGGTCTACATATCTAAGGATCATGTAAAAGAAGTAATTTATACTGATAACATTTATTTAAATTATAACTAAGTGTAGCTACATACATCCATGTTTAGATTTACAAACTTTTAAATAATAGAACAGAAAAATAAATAAATAAATAAATAAATAAATAAATAAATAAAAGAATAGGCATTTGATCTATAGGACAAGTACAAGAAAATTAGACAGTTCCAGCTAATCTGACTTTTTGTTAAAACAAAAATAATAATTTTTTAATTATTCATATGCCATGTTAGCATTTTTGTTCCACACTGTGACAGATGTAGAAAAAATGGGTGGCCATCAATGAACCCCAAATTCACAAAATAACTATTACCAAGTTCATTTTTATCAGAAATATAAGTAAAATTAAATGAAAATTCAGTTATTTTATTTTTATTTTGCCAAGTAAAATTAAAACTTTCTAAAGTTTGGTAGAAAAGAATTTCTTCCAGCCATTTAAAATCACACTTAAATCTTTTTGTCATTTTTAAATTTTTCACAAAGTAAAGAGATTTGGGCCTGACATCTCCTGCCTTTATTTGTAATCAAATTTAGATTGATTTGATTGGGAGTTGTAAGGTCCTTGAGTTTGCAGTAAGCTGGCAGCCCTCATGCTGAAAAGCAGTCCCTGACCTGCCTGTGGGACATGCAGGAGGTAAGATGGGCCACAGGACGCCAAAACATCATTCCGCACAGACCGTACATCATGCACTGGGAGTTACCTGAGCTGCTAAGTACAGCTTTAAATATGCTTAATATCATTCCATTGTCAAACAAAAGCAGGGGTCACCAAGCTGGGCCTGAGAGATGCAGGGTGCACACGTGGGCTGTAGGTGGCGAGTTGTTGCTGCATTGCCTTTTCTTTTCTTCGTCCCCACATGGTGGGCCTCAAATTCCGGAGACCAATTAGTGGGGGAGGAAGAGGGGTGGGCCTGGGTGTGCACACAGAAGAGAGTGTTTCTCTATATACCCCACTCAAGTCAGGGGGAGAGAATGTCGCCATAGGCAGAGCCCCAAGCAGCACATCCAGCTGTTTGGTTTAGACGGAGGACGGCTTCAACTCCTGAGCATCTAACAGCTTGGTCACCTGGTCAGAGACTTCGAAGACATACAGAATGTGAAGTTTGCTGAAAGGGAAGTCTGGGAAAGAACTGTGTGTCACAGTCAGAATGTGGAGATGTTTGTGTCCACCCAGATGTCCTTTCAAATGCTGGGGTTTCCTGGGTTTGGGGTTTGTCAGCCGTGACACAGACCTACTGCACAATGGTCTTCTCTGCACCATTTACCAGACTGGGAGGCAGTGGGGGAAGATGCTGACATCAGGTGTCTGCTGCCTCTGGGGTCATGAGCCAGGAAGTCATTTGTGTCTGACCCAGGAGCCTCATATCTTCTGTCAGCCCCCAAGAGCCAGGACATGCAAACTTGTTAACTCACCAGTGGGATAAGATCTCAGTTCCTTCTTAGTTGCTGATAGTTTTGGCCACAAGGATGAAATGCTGACAGAGATATGATTTCTGGAAGAGAAAACACAGGGTCCTTTGTGGGCTGGGTGGGGAGACATGAGAGATCCTTGGGAGCCAGTAGTAAAAGCTCCCACCCAAGTGGCGGCCACAGCTGGGGTTGAAGGTCCTCACTATTCTACCTGCCGGTGAGAGGAGGGTGAAGACTGATATCTCCTGCCCGTGCTATCTGATAGTTGTTTGTTTTCTTCTATGTGGGAAGTTGGGGGCGGGGATCATGTGACACCGCAGCAACAGCCATGAGGCTGCAGCCACTGAGTCAAGACCTCCTCAAGCCAAAATGAGCAGTGTCAGCATTGAGGAAATTGCACTTTGAGTAGACCAAAACCTGACGCTTGTTTACTGGGCCTGGGCCACCGCCAGTTACTTGACATTGAAAGTGAGTACAAAACTGGCTCTGACAGTCACAATGTTGTCCCCAAGAAATACTCCATGGCTGTCACAAATTGCTTCGCTTCATGTTCCTTGTTGATAGAAAGCTTCTGCACAAGTGGCATTAAGCTGACATTTGAATGACAGGAGCCTGATAAGTGGAGATAGAATGGCAAGTGTTCTGGGAAGAGAAGACGTAATGCCAAGACCCTTCTTTGAAAAGGAGCTGGCATGTTCCCACTGAATGAGGGGAATTGGAAAAGAGGATCCAAGGGCCTGGTTTTGGTGTGAACAAGCCGTAGATGTAGTGCTGTGTAAACCACACACGGGAATTAGTGGGGAGATGTGAGCGAAGAGCCAGTGCTGGCTGACCATACTGTTTGAAATGTCTCCAGATGTCTTTGTGAAGATATTGATAGGCACTTATGCATCTCAAGTTCTGGGGAGAAGTCAGGGCAAGAAAGAAAGATTTGGGAACATTTGAGTGACAATTAACATTTATTGGGTGCTTTCATATGGCTGGCACTATCTAACCAGTTTGTATTTTCTCAGTTATACTCTCAATGTCCTTATGTGATTGTTACTATATAATTATCTTCATGTAAAGAGAGGAAACACAACTTTTGCCCAAGGTCACCCAGTTAATAGCGATAAAGTCAGAAGAAAACCCAGCAGGCTGACTCCAGAGCCCAAGTTCAGAGCTCTGTGATGTGCTACCTGGCCTAAGCCATAGGATCAGATGAGGTCATCCAGGGACAGTGTGGAGATAAAGAGATAGGGCACTGAAGTACATCAGTATTTAGACATATTCTTCCAGACCTCCAAGCCCCTGTGTCTGGTTCTGTACTTAATGGACAAGATGCTAATTTATCAGTTTGACCTATCTCACCAGGAATGTGCCCATACAGGTGACCAATGCCAGCTCCTAAACTATGTCTACCAGGTTATAAATTAATGAAGTAGGATTCTTATTTATAATTGCTCTCTCGTATGTATGGCTGCCTTGATTCCACCCCTAGAACATTGCCTCCCTTTGATCAATTAATAATAACAGAATGTCTAGATCAGTAGTGGTTGTCCAGACACTAACATTTTTGGAGCCCTACTTGAGGCCCCAAGAATTTCCTAGGCATCTCTTCAGACACAGCAGGTGCCATCCAGGAATTCTGGAAAGGAGAGCTTCCATTGGCTTATTGAAAATTCAAGGAGAAATAAAATTCTAAACTGAAAATGCTTTACTCAAAATTTTCCTCAAAGAGCATGCTGTGTTAGTAACTTTGACAAATAACAGACCCCGCCTTCCAGAAGAACCATGCAGCTGAGGAATCATAAGTACCCACTGTGGGTTCTGTGGTGTAAACATGAGGGATTTCCACGAAGTCCCCTTTCTTTAGTACTAAACAGTTCAGTAGGTCCATAGCAGGACACATAAGATGTGCCAACTCTTCTCTCTCTTACTTGATTCTTAGAACAAAAGATTCACTTACAACCTTTATTTACAGTTGCCATCACTGGGTCTTAATAAAACAACACTGCCTCAGGCAGCTGTTCTGTTCCCCGCACTGTCTCTGGTGAATCCTCTCACCCCCCCCGCCCCGCCGCACCTCTGGCCTGTACCCCAGTCCTTGTATACATAAATAAATAAATCTTAAAAAAAAACAAACAAAAAAAACATCACTGCCTCGGTTCTCTGGAAAACCAACTGACAACTTTCTAAGGCCCAAGTCACTCACCCTTCTCAGCAATTAATTAGATGTGAGGGCCTCACTGGTGGCACAAGGAGATAAGCACAGCACTATGAAGCTGTCCGCAGCCTCTGCAGCAGGAGTTCGATCCTGGGCAGGTCGGGGGATACCCACATGGCACGGCAAACCTCTCCTGTCTCTCCCGCTGCTCCTCACTGCTCCCCTCAGCAGTGTTTTAGGTCCGTCTGCCTGTTCTGCTCTCCACTCTGTCTCTGGTGAATCCTTTCTCCCTCCCACACCTCTGGCCTGTACCCCAGTTCTTATATAGATAAATAAATCTTTAAAAAAAAAAAAAACTCCTTGATCTTAAATCTATTAAGGAGCTGGTGCCAAAGGAGGTCCGTGAGGTTAAATACAGACTCTCAAGGGTCCACAAACCTTTGCTCAGGGAAGGCAGGAACACGGCCTCACTAACTACCACTAGTGCATTTTAGCACCAACCTGGGCATATCATCATGGGTTCTGAATAAAAACTTACTCAACTAATTATTTGGTAATTCAGAGCAAGAATAATTTCAGAAGCATGCTAGGGTAGAAATTGGTCAAAAGATTTGAGGTGAACTGAAAATAGCAAGTGAAACTATATGTCTAGTCATAAAAAGGCCATGTCGTGGGAACGGGGGACATTTTTTAAATTTGTTTTCACAGGGCAAAGACGAATGCAATCTTAAAGGAAGAAGTAAGCATATGATCCTTCTTATATGCCTTTTTTGTAATGTTCATTTTTTAAATTCACTATCCAGGCAGTATATTTTCATTGTGTACCAACTATATGTGAGGAGTGTATAGCTGCTCAGTATATTTAGGTGAACAAAACAACAAAACTGCTCCCCTTGAGTAAATTATGTCACTCCCTCTGGATTCTTTTTTTTTTTTCTTTCATATATTTTTTACATCATTTTTCATTTTTTGCACAATGTATGCATTTTCAACTTGGTTATATTCCCCATACAATTCCCACCCACCCCCCTTATTTTGACCCTAATCCCTCCTCCCCTTCCTGTAGTGTATCTCTGGTTTATAGTTGCTTGTTGATTTTGATTTTCACTTTATTATAATTAGACTTTTTCCTGGTCCCTTATTTAGGTTTTCTAAATTCCTGCTATGAGACCATCCAGTATTTTTCTTTTTCTTCCTGGCTTATTTTGCTGTGCATGATCCCTTCCAGCGCCATCCATGTTGCTGCAAATTGCATGTGTTTATCTTTTTTGATTGCTGAGTAATATTCCATTGTGTATAAGTACCACATCTTCTTGATACAGTCATCTATTTTTGGGCATTTGGGTTGTTTCCAAAGCTTAGCTATTATAAATAGTGCTGCTATGAACACAGGGATGCAGGTGTCCTTTCCAATTAATGTTCCTGTGTCATTTGGGTAAATACCTAGGAGTGGAGTTGCTGGATCATCTGGAACCTCCGTCTTTAGCAGGTTGAGGAATCTCCACACAGCTTTCCATAGTGGTTGGACCAGTTTGCACCCCCACTACCAGTGCAGGAGAGTTCCTTTTTCTCCACATCCTCGCCAACATTTGTTGTTGCTAGTTTTTTTAATATGTACCATTCTCACTGGTGTAAGACGGTATCATTGTAGTTTTGATTTGCATTTCCCTGATTACAAGTGATGTTGAACATTTTTTCGTATGCCTGTTGGCCATTTGCATTTCCTCTTCAGAGAAGTTTCTTTTTAGCTCTTCTGCCCATTTTTTGACTGGATTAGTTACTTTATTTTTGTTGAGTTTCATCAGCTCTTTCTAGATTTTTGTGATCAGTCCTTTATCATTAGTGTTGTGTGCAAAAATTTTCTCCCAATCGGTGGGGTGTCTCTTTGTTTTGGTTATTGTCTCTTTTGCTGTGTAGAAGCTCTTTAATTTGATCTAGTCCCAGCTGTTTATCTTTGCCTTCACTATCACTGCTTTGGGTGATGTGTCTTTAAAGATATTGCTGAGGTGTATGTCATGTAGTGTTTCACCTATATTTCCTTCCATTTATTTTATGGTTTCAGGTCTTATGTCTAGCTCTTTAATCTATTTTGAGTTGGTTTTTGTGTATGGTGTGAGGGAGTAGTTAAGTTTCATTCTTTTGCATGTAGCGACCCAGTTTTCCCAGCACCATTTGTTGAACAAACTTTCTTTGCTCCATTGCATATTCTTTGCTCCTTTGTCAAAGATTAGTTGACCATAAATCTGTGGGTTTATTTCTGGGTTTTCTATTCAGTTCCATTGGTCCGTGTGTCTGTTCTTGCTCCAGTACCATGCAATTTTGATTATTACGGCTTTGTATAGTTTGTATAGTTTGAAATCTGGGAGAGTGGTGCCTCCATTCCCTTCTTTTTTTTTTTTTTTTCAGGAGAGTTTTGGCTATTCAGGGTTTTTGGTGGCTCCATATGAATTTCATCAATATTTGTTCAATTTCTTCAAAGAAAGACATTGAAATTTTTATTGGAATAGCATTGAATCTGTAGATTGCTTTTGGTAGGATGGCCATTTTGATAATGTTAATTCTTCCAATCCATGAGCAGGGGATGTCTTTCCATTTCTTTGTGTCTTCTTCTATTTCTTTTAACAGTGTTTTTTAGTTTTCTTTGTATAGGTCCTTTACTTCTTTTGTTAGGTTTATTCCCAGGTATTTGATTTTTTTTTTGTTTCAATAATAAAAGGGATGGTTTTCTTGATTTCTTCTTCTTCAGATTTATTGTTTGTGTATAGGAAAGCTACTAATTTTTGTGTGTTGATTTTGTATCCTGCCACTTTACTAAACTGATTGATTAGTTGAATTAGTTTTTCTGTGGGGTTTTTGGGGTTCTCTATGTATATTATCATATCATCTGCAAATAGTGATAGTTTGACTTCTTCCTTGCCTATTTGGATTCCTTGTATGTCTTTCTCTTGTCTTATTGCTCTGGCTAGGACTTCCAGTATTATATTGAAAAGCAGTGCTAAGAGTGGACATCCTTGTCTTGTTCCAGATCTTAATGGAAATGCTTTCAGCTTTTCACCATTGAGAGTGATATTGGCTATGGGCTTGTCATATATGGCCTTTATGATGTTGAGGAATATTCCTTGTATCCCAAGAATTTCAAGGGCCTTTATCATAAATGGGTGTTGTACTTTGTCAAAAGCTTTTTCAGCATCTATTGATATTATCATATGGTTTTTATATTTCTTTTTGTTGATGTGTTGGATTACATTGATTGATTTTTGGATGTTGAACCATCCTTGTGTCCCTGGGATAAATCCTGCTTCTCCATGGTAAATTATCTTATGGATACATTGTTGGATTCTGATAGCTAAAATTTTGAGGATTTTTACATCAGTGTTCATTAGAGAGATTGGCCTATAGTTTTCTTTTTTTGTGTTGTCCTTGGTCAGTTTTGGTATTAGTGTAATGTTGGCTCCCTCTGAATTCTTAAACTCCTTCCATTTCTAGACAGAAGACCCCCGCTGAGTTCCTTGGAATACAGTCGATGAGTTGGCTCTGTCTGTGGTCACACCAAGCTGTCCAGTATAACTCCTCTGCATCGACTGAGTCACTGACCTATCACCTCCAGTGTCTTCCTCTAAGACAAGAACCAAAACCTCAAAAAATGAGGGGGGTAGGAGGGGAGGTCTACATCTAATAAATGGGAATGAATAGGTCTACTTCACACGGGCAAGTTCATGTCTGCTTGTTTGTTTAACCCGGATGGGTTGCTTAACCCAGATGGGTTAAGCATCAGGGGCTAAGCATCTTGTCCAACATCACAGAGAAGCCTGGGTCCAGGCAATGAAGAGAGAAGGTCGGTCTCTTATTGATGACTCTGGTAGTTGTTATGACAATCACACCTACTAACATTTTCAGTTAAACCAATATTGCTAGAATGTCCTTTTTTTTTTAAAGATTTATTTATTCATGCATACAAGAACCGGGATGCAGGCCAGATGTCGGAAGGGTGAGAGGATTCACCAGAGACAGAATGGGGAACAGAACAGGCACACTGACTGAAATATACTGCTGAGGGGAGTAGCGGGCAAGACAGGAGAGGTCTACTCCGCCATGTGGGTATCTCCATGGCCGGCTGGGATTGAACCCACACTGCAGCGGCTGCAGACAGCTTCACAGCGCTGTGCTCAACCATCTATGCCACCAGGGAGGCCCTAGGATGTTCTTTTGTACACAGTCTGAAAGATTAGAGAGACAATGGTAGGAGTAAGATAGACATGAAAGAGATACTTCAGGAATTTTTCTAAATGAAATGTGATGAGCTGTGACTATTGAATGAAATCACCAACTATTCCCAGAAATTCCAGGGCTCTACCGAGGAAACAATCTTTCCTTCCTCTTTATCCTGACAAGCACCCTGGGAAAGGCTAAGTGGGTGCTCACATTCCTCCTTGGTCAATTTCCTTTTGCATTAATCTAAAGAACTTGGGGCAAAGATGAGCTCACACTGCCCCCTCCTGGCCCACCGCCTTAACAAGAAGTCCTCCCTCAGATTCCCAGACACTTTTGTTCCCACTCCTATAAAAAAAAGAAAAACAACAGAATGCCCCCACAAAAGTCAAATGTCTTTATTTTATATAAAAAAAATTTGTACAGTTTTAGTTCCTATGTTTAAGAAAAAAAAATCCCTAAAATTGCCATCATGTTTAGATCCACTGCAAACTGTAAAAACAAGCTTTTTATATATTAAAAAAAAATTTACATTTTACAATTTTCTACATGCATGCACAAGGTCTCAGCTCTGTAATCAAAAAAAGGAAAGAAAAGAAAAGAAAAAAAATCTAGATTCAACAGTGGAAAATTCTACATTTACAATCTCACTTTGAAGGAAGTCAGAGAGCCCCCTTCCTTTCGCGCACAGAAGAACAAATTGCAACAATCACACACCAGGACCAATCCAACAGCAGATTCTGCCCTGTGAGGAAGGCAGAGGAAAGAGAAGACAGACAGACAGACAGACAGATACCATGGAGGGCCAGGGAGCTCATCCAGGCCCAGCGGAAGAGGAGAGGAACACAAACTGGAGAACAGAGGTCTCAGGTGAGAATGTCCCAGGGAGCCCAACATCTTATCACAGGTATTGCATCAGTTTGCCACAGGAATACCAAGGGAGTGGTGGGAATGAAAAATTAGGGGCTGAAATGTAAGGAGATGGGAAGAAAAGATAAAAGACAGAGGAAAACATACAAGAATAAAGAGACGGCACAAGGGTAGTGTAGAAGGCTGGGATTGGGGACAGGTTGGGTACAGCAGGGTAGCGAGGTAGGTGAGGGATGGTGCATGTGTGCTCAAGTGTGGGGAGAGGACGAGGTCCACGGCAATGAATGGAGGTCCGGGAGGTATGATGGGGACGAGCTAGGCCCCATTAGTCACAGGAAAAAGAGCACTGGAGAGACAGCCATGGCACCCCCATGATGATTGGGGGGGACACTCCCCAGGAACGGGAAAACCCAGCACTTGATAGGTCATTGCAGGGCAACCGCTTAGAGGGACTGAATCAGCACACCCCACGGCAGTTCACAGCATGAAGACACTTCCCCAATGGGGAAGCAATAGACAAACACAGCCACACACTTGACAACGCATCCTGACATTGTTAAAAATAATAATAATAATAATAATCAAAGAAGACAAAGATACCACAGTTCTGACGCAAAGGACCAAAATGCTACCATTCTCAGTCACAGCCCTTAGTGCTTAGAGAGTTGGGGGAAAAGTTTCTTTTTGTCTTAGGGAAAAGGAATGAAAAAATCACAGTGATTAAAAACATGGCAGGTTCTTAAAATAAACACTCCCAGCCCCCAGCCAGGGCAGCAACTAAGATCCCCCCACTTGGCCTTTCCCCACCAGAGTACAGCCATCGGACTACACTCCTGCCCACAAGGTGATGACCCCAGTCACCATCCAGGCCCTTTTCCAGGATAGTGAGGTATTTAGAAATGAGACCCAGAAGGGAGGCCTCTGAAACCAGACGAAAAGAAACTTCCCAGAACCCCCAGGACAGGACATACTGACTCAGGTCGATCCCCACACCCACAGTCTCAGGCCAAAACCAAACCCCGCAACCTGCCTAAGTCAGCCCACAACCCACCCCTATGGAGGATACAGTGAGGACCATTGAAGGGCACTATTAAGTGGTGGGGGATAGATGTGCTGTTTCAGAAAGGCCAGTGGGAGTAACTCCATCATTGGCACCATCTTTCCCAGAGCCACCACACAAAGAGAAAGCCTCCCACTGAGCAAAGATGGGGTCTTATTCTGGGGGCCTGCCTCATGGCTAGAGCCAGTAAGGCTTCCAGGGAAAGACGGGCATGTAAGTTATGTAGTGGCCTGGCCTGGGTCACACGGCATCCCCGGGGTCCCAGCTGAGGGTGCATGGGAGCTTCCGAGTTCTAGCCCCCTCTGCTAACACTACATAATTTAAAGGTGTCTGATTTAAAGGCTCAGATTTACACTGAAATTATGTAGTTGAGGGTCAGCAAATTTTGCTCAAAATGAGACTGAAATGCTCAATAATTCTGATTGGGTGCAAAGACTGTGGACACTAAATGGGGTGAGGGGCTACGTACCCAGAGAAGGCAACAATGCTGGTCCCTCACCCAATACAGAGGGAGCCCAGAGCCAGAGAACTGGGCAGGGAGAGAAGAGTGGGGATCCTGGCAGGCCCAGGAAAAGAGACCCCTGAGGCAATGTGGACTTAAGGCAGGGGTTGAGGGGAGCAGTGGCTCCCTCTCCACAAAAGAGACTAGGCAACAGGTCTCTGGAGCTGAAAAAGAGACAACAGGACTGGGGGTCTGTGAAGGAAAGAAATTTCTTGTCTAAGACCAGGAGGTGGTGGGGGTCTACGCCGGAGGACCCACACCATCCTCCCCTGGGAAGGGAACCTGCCCCTCCAAGGTGATAGCTGGTGTGCAAGCAGGTTCAGAGGGTCAGCAACTGATGGTCACAGGGTGTCTCCTGCCCGTCCCCGAGGGGTGGCCTAGGTGCTATCTCCCAGAGCCCAGGGGAAATGTCACAGAGGGTTCCCGCCCCGGTCTGCCTGTGTTGCATGTGATCATGCAAATCAGAAATGGAAGGTGAGATTCTGGGGTGAAGGACAGGGTCTCCCTTGCTCTGAAAGTGTGGATGGGTGGGGAGAAGGTGGCAAGGGCTCTAACAGTTGGAAACAAAACAATCCTGGTGGAGCACCCTAATCCAAGGGCTGTGGGAGGTCACAGGTTGTCTTCGCCCCAAAAACTCAGGGTTTGCCAAGGGTGGGTCAGTGGGCAGGAGGGCAGATGCCCTGCCATCTGGAGGCCACAGGGAGCTAGATGGTGGCACCTGGGCTCTCAGAGTCAATTCTGCACCCACAGAAAAACAGTGTTGGGGCTGCTGGAGAGAGCTGCTATGAGAACCTAGGGTGGAGAGGGGGTCCAGGAGGGCCCTGTGCCTGTTGGAAGAGACTGTCACCAGGGAAGGAGGGAGAGGCACTGGTCCCTGCAGGGCCTGGGACGACATCAGAGAGAAAAAGAGGAAGGGGACTTCCCTGCAGACAGCAGGGGGGTGTCCAGGTTCATAGAGGGTAACAAGGAATGGGGCGAGGGGAGGAGTAAGGGTAGGGGATCTAATTCAAGTAAAAAAAAAAAAAAAACCCAGGAGCAAGAGGAGGAGAGTGGAAGGAGGTCCGGCCCCTCCACTCCCCTCCCCCGCTCCCAGGAGCCCACCCCACACACACCCCGCCCCAGGCCCCTGGGAACCACATGGTCACACAGAGGTCTCCGACTGCAGCCTCATGACAAACTTGTGTGACTTGGGATCCACAAATTCCTCGGAGAGTTTGAAGAATGGAACTTTCTTGGTGCTGACCACCAGGCTGAAGTCCTGGCGTTTTAAGAGGAAAACGATGCCATCCTTAAGCCCATTGGTCACCGGCTCCTCGCTCACCAGTGTCCACTGCTTGGCCAGCCAGCGCTCCTTGTGATACTGGATGGTGGGCCCCGCTGCCAGGTACCGCTCCAGGAAGGCCTGGGGAGGGAAGGGCTTCATGAGAACCCACCTACCACCAGGCTCTCTTTCTTCCCTGGGGCACAACTTCCACAGACCACCAACTACCTCAGCCCATTCCCTGCACACCCCCTCAGCAAGCCCGAGCAGGAAGGGACCTGGATCAATGGCTTCAGACCTTTATTCCTACAGGAAAAAGGCAGGACC
This sequence comes from Talpa occidentalis, assembly GCF_014898055.3. Classification (NCBI taxonomy): domain Eukaryota; kingdom Metazoa; phylum Chordata; class Mammalia; order Eulipotyphla; family Talpidae; genus Talpa; species Talpa occidentalis. Next base: position 70,008,402 of record NW_023601212.1, read on the forward strand.
CACAAAAGAGCTGTGGTTGGTAGAACTGGGACTGGAACTTGCCTCTCCTGACCCCTCTCTCGGCTCCTCCCTGTACCATCTTGACTGCAGCAAGCCCTCAAGGGGATCCACACCAGCAGAACACCAGTGGTGTCAAGGTCACAATGCAACACCTTTAGTCACCTGTTCACCCCGGGTGGCTCAAAGGAAGTAATTTGAGTAAGTGAGCACGAGAGCTGAGGGGTGGGTAACCACACAGAGCAAAGAACACTGGGGTGATGGGGTTGGGCATGGGGAAAAGGTAGAACTTTGGGTGTGGAAAATCCAGAGCCCTTATAGGTCTCAGCCTTTCCTAAGAGAGTCAGGAAGCTCCCCCTTCTTCCCACCACCTAGGAACTTGCCCCCATACAGAGATGAGTGGGTTGGGTGGGGGCATAAGGAAGCAGTGTGAGGAGGGGAGGTGGAGAAGGGGTAGAACTGGGAACAGAGGAAGGCGTGGGGGGAGGGCCCACCTTGGGTGTCATGTCATGCGTGATGCAGAACTCGAGGTGCTGCAGTATGCTCTCCATGGTGTGGTAAGGCTGCTGCTTGGTGGTCCGAAGGTACTTCTGCATGGCCCGGGCCATGGACGCGAAGATGGCCTGGGCTGCCTCCCGGGGGTCCATTACCTCTCTGGGGTTCTTCTGCTCCTCTTCCTGCAGCCGCTTAATGTGAGTGAAGGCCTCCTCCACAGCTACCACAAGCCTGGAAATAGCAGGGGTGTGGACCAGATGCCACCTCTCACCTACCCCCAGCTCTACCTCCCACACCTGAGCCAGATCAGGCCTTGTGCTCTCCCAAAACAATACACACTCACTGGATCCCAGGCTGAGTTACAGTGGCTGTGTGCAGTGTGTGTGTGTGAGTGTGCGTGCATGGGGACAGGGAACTGCTGGGGAGCTCAGTGAGCCCAGTCAGAGAGTATGAAGTCAGTACTGACACCAGAAGGGTAGTGAGGAACTGGGTAATGGGAAAATCCCACTGCATCAGGCTTTTGGAAAGTGTCTTAAACATAACTTAAATATAAGTTATCAGGGGAAAAATTAATAGATGGCAGATATCTATTCACACAATGGCACAGGCAACATTCTACAACATGGGGGGTATGGGAGAGGCAAGTAAAGAATTTGTTGCAAATCAAGAAAAAAAAAAAGCAAGAACAATCTAGAGCAAATGGGCAAAGGAGGTAAACACACAATTCCCAAAGCCAAAAAGACTGTGACTTACATGAAGTCATCACCTGTTGGTAATTAAAGACTTAAGATGTCAATAAGATACAACTTATCCGTCAAAATGGAAGAAATGAGGAAGATGACCAAAATCCAGGCACTGGTTGGGATGCTGGGACTGTGGGGTGGAAACGCACCCTACGGACAACACTGGTGAATCCCATAGTCACAGTTTAAGGAGACGCAAGTGAAAGGAGCTGCTTTACACCGAAGACACGGACACACACAAACCAACCAAAATTGCACAAGGAAATGGAACCCACTGAAGTGAGCCTAATACATGGGGTGGAATGAGGTGTGTCGGGGAGAAGGAATAGAATGAATGACTGTGAAGAGTCCTGGAATGGCCAGAGCTGAAAGCTGTGAAAACCCAATTTCTGCACTTGAAATTGAGAAGCAAAAAAAGCGCAACAGGGCTGGAGGAAGCAGGGCCTCTGCCAAGCATCCGGATCCTGAGACCTGGCAACTGCACATTGCCCTGGGTGGGATTCTGGCAGTGCGTGTGTGGGCCTGCACACAGCTACAGCTTCTCTGCTGTCCTTTTGCTTCCCTGAGTCTCTCAGTAAAGTTCCTTTTGAAAAGACAGATCCTTTTGTCTCAAGGGAACCAAGAAAGAAGTTTCCTCAGAGTAACAACCCAGGTGATAGCAAAGGACCCTGAGGTCCCCAAACAGTGGCAGCATGGAGTTCCGAAGGCCCCAGTCAGGACAGAAGGTGAAGGGTGCATGGACACCTCCTTCCACAGGACCATTTCTGAAAGTACTGCAAACATGCTGGAAGGTCAGAGGGCGAGGCTGGTGACCTCAGATCTACTTTAAGGACTAAGGATGGGATAAGGTTCCTTCCTGGTGACATGGGGGAAGAAGGGCAGAGTCTCAGGGCCTCAGATCTTCCCCTGGGGGAACCTTTACAGTCTAGGTGGTCCTCAGAGAAAGACTCTTCAGGCATAACTTATCACAGAGTAACATGAACACAAGGGGCGAGGACAGCATTTGAGAATTTACCAAGATGTGGGCACTAGGACCTCAATGTTGCAGGTAAAAATGTACCCTCTGCAGATCAGGCTGCACAATCTAGCAGCAAGAAATTAGTCCACAGGAGGCTCCCATCCTTCTGCTGATCCCCACCCCACTGAGCAAGGCAGAATTCAAAGACCCCATCCTCCTCCATCACGTTCCCATCACCTGATAAATCATCAACTTCGGTGCATTTTGCAGATATAATTAAGCGCAGACACAGCTGACTTTAAAATAAGAAGACTGATTACCCTGGGGACTAATCTCGTGACATATACCCTTTAAAAAAGCTTTCTCTGGCGGCGGGTAGAAGTCAGAGAGAGACCTGCTCCTCGGGCCTCGAGGAAAAGGCAAACAGCTGTGCTGTGAATGGCCTATGGGAAAAGGTAAGGAACTGCTTCTGCCAACCGCACTCAGACAAGTGTCACCCTAATTTCAGTCTGTGAGACCTGCGCAGAGGTCCAGCTGACCCTCACTGACCCAAAGGTCAGAGAGAGAATCCAAGTGTGTTGCTTTACAGCCTGAGTTGATGGTAATACATACGCACCCCCATCATCACGCCCTACACTTGGAGCAGCTACAGGAGCCCCGCTATTACCCTCCCCAGCTCATCCACACTGACAGCATCCACTGCCCAGGCACCCCTTAGCTCCCAGGCACCCACCTGGCCCTCCGCTTGCGCACTCGCCGCTCATGCTCAGCCTCCTCGTAGTAGTACTCGTTGTGGCTGTTATCCCGCCTCCGGGCAGCAGCTGCAATCACCGCCCGGGACTGGCCTGTGGAGTTGTTGGTGCTGTTCTCTGCACGGAAGCAGGAGAGAGAGATGGTCACTCTGGAGCCTGGCATCACTAGCCATCCAGGAGATCTGAACACAGCAGGCTGGTTGTCAGAGGAGGCCACGCCCACCACCCACAGTCCCACCCATTCCCCACCCTCCTGACCACCTCTGAAAGAGGCCCCCCTAGGAAAGCAACTAGGCGGCACTGGAGGACAGGGTCCTGCACGTGTTCCTCCCAGAGCAGGAGGTTCTGGAACTCAGTGAGCTGAGGTCTTAGGATCAGGGCTGATGGGCGGAAGCAGAGAAGCCAGAGTGGGGAAGGGACACACCATAGCATAAGGGGACAGCAAGGAGAATCAGCAGCTAAGGTCAGCCACCTGGAGTCCAGAAATGACAGAACAGAGGGCTGGACATGGCCGGGGAAAGGAGAAAGCCAGGGAAGGTAAGACTCAGGGAGGAGGAACTTGGAGTCCTGCTGGGGAGAAACCAGGAGGGTGCAGGAGCAGGGCCGCTCACCCTCTCCGAGGGAATACACCTTGAAGCCAGACACTTTCTTGGCCAGGACGGACTTGGGCAGGTTGAGGAGGGCAGGGTTGTAGACAGGGAAGTCATGGTAATACTTCTCCAGGATCCACACTGCCACGCGCTGGATGCTGTGGGGGAGACGCAGGAGGGGGAGGGGAAGAAGGAACCGACAAGGGGTATGGGGGAGGGACACATCAGGGCAGGTTGGCAGGGCAGGAAAGGACACAGGACAGGGACATGCTGCTTCCGAGAAGCCTGGCTCAGGGCCTGAGGTCTACTTACCAGGCTCCCAAGCCTCTCCCTGGGTTGGCCCCCAGTCCCTCCCTGCATGCCAAAGCCCAGGGGAGAAAGGGCATAGGGTCCCCCCAGGGTCTCACCCACTCTAGCACTCCCCCAAGATTCCCTACAGGGCCTGGAGGTGCCACTGACACTTGGGGTGGCCTGGGATCTCTTGCCCACAGTTTTGGGGGGAAGAGGTGCTAAAGAATCTTCATTTCCTTCTCCTCTAGAGGTCCCTCCTCTGGTTGGCCCATTTTAGGGACCCCTAAATGGGGCTGCGCCTCCAAGAATGAGCTAGAAAAGCCTCTGTCCCTGGCCACATATCTCTCTTCCCTGGCCCTTCCCTCCCTAGGAGCCCTGATCGCAACTGTCTGCTCATCTGCTCACCACCAATCCTACCTTCCACCCCATAGTACTCAGGAACCCTGCCAGGCATCCCATCAAGCAGCTAACACTGCTGAACTGAGCACTCACTACTTTTACCCAGGCCCCCAAGTCCCCAGCTCCACCCCCTGCACTGCAGGCCCCTGCCCCTTCCCCTCTTCCATCCTCCCATACCCCTACCCCTACCCCTAGCCTTCCTGCAGCACTCCGACCCCTTTCCTACTCCAGTTCAGCAACACCAGAACCACCCCACCATCCCCGTCCCTCCCTGACCCCGCTCCCCAGCACCCCACCCAGCCCCTCCCTGACCCTGACCCTCCACCGGGCCCTCAGTGCCCACACCTGAGGTGGCCCACATTGTAGAAGCGGCTGGCACCGTCGGTGGAGCGCACGACCTTGAGCGTGAACTGAGGCTGCAGCTGGCGCAGCTCCAGCAGGACGACGGCCAGGTAGTGCACGAAGAGCAGCGCGTCCACCAGCGACACGGCAAACTGCACGACGCCCTGGTAGCTGCGCTCGCGCGCGTCCAGGATACGCACGCCATAGAAGAGCCAGTAGGACACAACGAGCAGGAAGACCAGCACCATGAGCAGCGCGCGCAGCACGAAGACGCGGGGCAACGCGGCCTTGGGCCGGCGGAAGAACAGCGCCCAGCTGCCCAGCAGCAGAATGAGGAGCTTGAAGGCCACAGAGATAAAGAGGCCCTCGCAGGCCGTGCCACACGGCTCCAGCTCCTCTCGCCACAGCAGCGGGGGCAGCAGCAGGAAGGCCAGTGGAGTGAGGAAAGACAGCAGCGCCAGCGTGGCGCCCGCCGCCACGCCCAGGTGGCGGGAGCAGTCCAGCGGCACGCTGTCCTCCATGTCCTTGGCGATGCGCGTGAGGTCATCGTGGGAGATGCTGTGCTCAGAGGTGCCTGTTACTACCGTGGTGGTCTCCCCCCAGTTGTCATCCTGCAGCCAGGGGTCAGTGTGGGGAAGGGGAGGGGACAGGAGGCGGGAGGAGACAGGAAAGCATGGGGAGAAGAGAGGTTTCAGCAGAGTGTTTACTGGCTTCACCCTGCCCCCAGCCTGGCCTCTGCTGGGTGGGAGCTTCACACTGGCCAGGAGAGGGGAGAATACACAGGCACAGATGATCTTCAGCACAGGAACACAAGACAGATGTCCCCCAAGCAGCCCAGGCCTTGGTTGGGACTGAGGTCAGACTTGCTGGGCAAAGCAGGCTTCCAGGGACTGTGGGGCCCAAGCTGACCCGTGGATTAGACCAGGGCCTCTGTGTGAAGAAATTGGACAGATAACTGGTTCTCAGCCCCAGCTACACATTTTACAACAAAACCAGTGCCCAAAATCCACCCAAGAGGTATCAACCTTTTTATAAAAAGCTCCCTGGATCACTGGACTACGTGATCACTAAGGCCAGGGTACTCAAAATGTAATCAGTATGGACATCCTCTGGGAGTCTGTTGGAAATGCAGACTCTCAGGCCCCAGCCCCCACTCCCTGAACCAGAATTTGCATTAAACTCAACCCCAGGGACTGCTTAAACATGGAATGCTAAGCACTGCCCTAAGCTCCTCCCAGCTTTCTTGATGTTTCCTGATTTCAGCAGAAGCCAGAGGGGGAGTCCCTAGGGAGGAATGGCATGAACTGAGGGCCCAAAGGGGAGTCCCCCAGGTTCTGATTAAGGATGTGACCTAACAAAGCAGCGTACTGGAGGACAGCAGGGGGAGCCCAGGGGAGGCTGAGTATGGGGCAGGGGACATGGTTTAGATGCAGAGCAACATTGCATCTCTGGTCTGCCAGCCACTCTGCTGGGCATCTGAACGCCTGCAGCACAGGAGCTGCCTGCCCATTCCTGAAGGCAAGGAGTGGACAAGCAGAGGCCCCCAAAGCCCTACTAAGTGAGGTCCTCAAATTGTCCTTCCAGAAAGGCTGGGGGCCATCCCACAGATGGGGCCCAGACCACCAGTGGCTGTCAGAGCTATGGCCTTCCTTCCCAGGACAGCCTGGAGGGGGTTTAAAGGTTGCAGAACTGAGTCATGGGGTGGGGACTCAGGAGACAGCCTGGCAGGACAGTGATTAGGGGGCTGAGGAATCTCCCCAGTCAAGGACAGGAGAACAATTCATCTGAAGACAGAACATGGACGTGCTGACAGCTTTCTGCTCGAGGAACTGGGTCTTCTCTCTCCCTGGTGTCACCACAGAGACAAGAGCCATCCTGTCTAGGACCTGGGGTTCCTTCCCCACTACGGGGGAACTGACTACACCTCAGGGCCGTGTGAAGAACTCAGGGAAACCAGGACTAGGAAGAAAGGAGGAAGAACCTTCCCTCCGGCACGGCTCTGCCCCCATCACCCAGGAATGCCCGAAGTCAGCCACAGAGAGTTCTTCTGAGGTAAAAGAAGCTGGAGTCTCCAGCCCTTAAGATGCTCCCAAGAAGATAAAACAGGTGGAATGAGACATGGGCAACCCGAGTCTTCCCCAGCCCAGCCCTGTGTTCTGACTTCTTTCTCCTTGTCCTGGAGAACCCCTCCAGATCCCCAGCACACCCCCAGCCTCACTTCCCCTCCCTTTCTTGTCCTCTCCTCCCTCACCTTCTCTCTGTAAGATCAGGTGATGCTATTCCACAAGCAGACACCAGTGTCCATGCTGAAGGCTGGAGGGAAAGTCAGGGTGACCACACCCCAGGCCCACCCACTGCCTCCCACTCCAGATTCCCTGAGGAACCAGGAGATTCTCATCACACACCCAGGATCCTCTACCTCTCTAGAGGTAAAGAAGGAAGAGGCTGCTGCTTCCAGAAGGATCTCAATGGAAATTCCTCAAATTCAACTGCAATAAGGCCCGACCTCAGGACACCAAGCAGAGGAAGCAGGACACAAGAACCCTCCCAGACTGGTCTGTCTGAAAAGCCCACATTGCCAGGATACCCTGTCTTTAAGGAGCCCCCAACTCCCTCCCCCAGGAACAGTCTGGAAATGGGGTCTGGCCCACACACACCCCTGAGGCTCACCCGCTCATCCCCTCGCGTGGACTCGTTGTCCAGCAGGGGCTCTCCTGGAGCCTGGATTGTCACCGACTTGTCCCCGCGGCTTCCATCTCGGCTCTTAGAGCGGTGTCGGTCCCTGCGGTCCCTGGAGGAGGAGGCGAGGGAACAGGCACAGAGTGACCACCCACCCACCCACATCCACCTCACAAGCCCCCGAGCCCTCCCTTAGCCACCTGTGTCACCCCCCTACTCAGCCCACCTGTGCTTTCGGGAGCTGCGGGAGTGGCCCGACTTGTAGGAATAGCCCGAGTACTGGGACTCGGTGTCCATGGCGTCTGAACGCCGAGCCTTGTAGCGCTCCAGGGCCACAGTCTGGGGCCTTTTGGGGGGCCCCACAGCCACCTCCTTCAGCACTGGCTTCTTCAGGCCAAGGGGGACCTTCAGGAAATCCACTGTCACCCTGAGGGACTCTATTTTGCTGGAAGAGTGGGCTTGTCTCAGAGAAAATCAAGCGACGATCCTAAGGAGGAGAAACAGTGGGTTAGGGTAACTGGAACTAATGTGGGCAGAAGGGCAGAAGAAGGCCTCCCCTGAACAAGTGTACCCAGTCTCCACCTAATAATATTCCACCCAGGCTCCTGCTCTGTGCAACAGGCCCAGTTCTTCCAGTCCTGCACCCCCCAGTTATGCCAAGAGCTCACGGGTGGGAAAAGACAATTGTAAAGGCCACCCAGAATGACCCAACCCTGGAGCCCTAGAAAGAGAACCAGAGCAGCCAGGAAAACTCAAACTCGAGAAGCCAGGTCCAACCAGGCTGACCACTCGACCAGCAGACACCCTAGAGGGCAGAAAACAGCTGGCTCTGTCCAGAAGCTGCCAGGCCTCTCCTCCCTCTACTTACTTGCCCCTTCTCACAGTTTCTGGGACACCCACAAGGCTGCCCACACGTCTGCACCATCTCGTACATCACACACACCCCATAGTTCCTGTCAGGGCCTACTCCCCTCAATGCTCTATGTACGTGAGTGTGAGGGTGCGTGTGAGCTGTATGAGTGTGTGAGCAGGTGGGACTGTGAGTGTAAATGTGTATATGGGTGTGGTATGAGCGTGTGCATATGACAGTGTGTGTGCATGGGTTATGCATGTGAATGTGTGTGCACGGGTCTGAGTGGGTCTGTGTGAATGGATATGCGAGTATGTATGGGTGGATGTGTACATGAGTGTGTGGAGTGTGTGTGCACAAGCACACCAGGGGCAGGGATGAGGAAGAGACACTGGTCAGGGGAGAACCCAGACACTTGGCGGTAACATCAAGGTGGTGAGTTTCCAGCTGGTCCAGTGGCAAGGAGCCACCTCTTTCTTCCAGTTCACCTTTGAATCCTGCAGAGGAGGATGACTCTCCTCCAACTCTCACCCAAATCCTGCTCAGTCCTCAGAGGTCCCCACTCTCACAGATGCCCCTACCTCTCTTGCACCCAATGTCCTCACCCCCCTCTGATCCCCCCAATGTCCTACTCCACCGTAACCCTCCCCAGACCTGAGTGCTCTTTCCTGTCACCACTTGCTGCTCAGTCCTGTGAACCATGGGCTCTGCTCAGCTGGTACCCGGAGATGAGACAGACCACAAGTTACACGCCCAGCAGTAAACACGAAGAGATAACCGAGGGGTAGAACAGATGACTGCAACAGCCATGGGGGGAGTGGGGGATCTGTTTTCATTTGAGAAGTTCTAGAAAGTCCTAGAAAACAAGCTATAGCCCCAAGGATGGAGAGTGGGAATGAAGCAGCAGAGCACAGGGGAAAACCCAGGGCACATGTCCACAGGGGAAAGCCAAGGGCAGCAGAGAGCCCAGTGTGGCTCTGGAACAACTAAGGCCAGGGACACCTGCATTGGCCAGGAGGAGACAGGGCAGTAGGAGGCAACGCTGAGAGGCGCAGGGGGCCTGTCACTGCAAGTCCCGTGGGCCAGAGAACAAGCTGGGGTTTATTCTAAGGACAATGGGAAGGTTTTAGCTCTGTAACAATGAGTGAGGCAGTGGGGCGGGCACGAGCGGACAGTTACCGAGGTGGGCGACACAGGCATGCTGGAGATAGACAGTGGTAGGGCCAACAGCACTCCTGAGCACTGGGCGGGAGGCAGGGCATGTCAAGAGCAAGAGAAGAGCTGGCAGAGTCCTTAGTAAGGAGGGAAAACTGGGAAGGAAGCAAGATGGGGGAGCATACGGTTCTACCTAGGTACACAGCCAGCAGGCGGCAGGTTGTCAGAGGAGTTGGACTCGGAAGAGAATACAAGGTCATAGGAATGAACGGGGTCACCTAAGGAGAGTGTTAAATAAGGGCCCTTGAGAGCTCTCATATAGGACCATGACCTAAGGGAAAGGAGCAGACAGAGAGGAGCTGGTAGGGGTCTCGTGGCACTGAGAACTCTGTCTCCAGATGGGGTACAATCAGCCAGGTCAGGGGTGCCGAGAGGTCAATTACTTCAAGAACTAAGTTCTTGGTTTTGCTTTGTGTAGCTGTTAACTTTCCCCCAACTAATTCCCCATTAGCAACTTGAGAATAAGAACTATTTCTGACACATGTTGTGTCTACCACCCTTCCGGGCCACCAGCCAGTCACTGATAGCAGGGAAGTGAATATGGCTCTCTCACTTTCCGAAGAAGACTAAATTAGTGCTCAATCCCTGTACTCACCCCCCACAGAGCTGCCTGAAGGCCCCACATGGCCCAGTGGCATCTGTTAGCACCTCTGTATAAGGGCAAGTATGTGGCAGACACCCTCAGGGGACAGACAGGATACCATGACCCCACCCTACCTTTCTGGAAACCTTTGCCACAGCAGGGCCCCTGTCATCCTGTCTGCGAAATATGCACCTCACCTGCATCTCTCAGCTGTGCTCCAGCCTGCTCTCCCCAGCTATGCTCCAGCCTGCTCTCCCCAGCTGTGCTCCAGCCTGCTCTCCCCAGCTGTGCTCCTATGACTACATGTCACCAGCAGAGAGGCTATGGACAGCCTGGGGCACAGATAAATGAAGGGTAATGTCTGACATCACTGGGCCTAGACAGACACCCCAGAACCTGGACTCTCCATCCCACAGCATCACCCTGACTCACGTCTTCAGAGCCACAAGAAGCCTGGGATCTGCACAAAGGATCTGGGTTCAAAAAGCATGACCAACTCTCCCACTGCCTACCCGTGAGGCCATGGGCAACTGACTTGACTTCTCTGTGCTTTGCAGCCAGATAGGCTCATGGGTAAAATAGGGAAGGGGGGAATTGATACATACTCCCTGGGGTTGCTATGAGGACCATGGGAGTGAAAGAAGGGCTTTTATAAGCTGCTCAGCTAGTAATTAATTAGCAACTGATACACTCTGGCCCCAGATCACTCACACTCAATCCCCAGACACTTCTGAGACTTGAGAAAGAGGTGGTATAAATAAATCCTGCTGCTTGTGCAACTAAATAAAGAAGCCACGGGCGTGTGCATGCACACACACACACACACACACACACACCTCTGAACCACCACCTCAAATGCACCCAAAGGGGAAGCTGACGCCATCGTGTTTGCCCTGAAGAGGAATTTCAAACCAGACAAGGTGCTGGCCCTCCCAGCCCTCAGTTCCAGCTGCTCAGCCTAGAGCCCCCACCTTACCCACAGGGAAGACGCACTTAAGCCCTGATGTCCTGGACTGCTCCTCCCACCAAGCCCACTCAGAGTGCCCAAAAGCACCACAAGGTGCTCCTCCCCTCCCAAAGAGAGGGCACAAAATTGAACCTGATTTCCCAGGCCCTGATTGCTGTGCTTCCAAGTACCCCAGGCACTGAATCCAATGACCTGCAAGGCTGGGGGAGGGGTGGGAGGTGAGCTAAGAGAAGGGCAGACGTTCCCCTTGTTCATGGGTCTTGGGGTGGGAATTTGGAGGGTTCCCGGGTGGGCAGCATTCCCAGGGAACAGCGGGGGAGGGGACCTCTGGATGAGAGCAACAAGTAGAAACAGGGAGAGAAGTCAGACTCCGTGCAGGGCAGGGGTGCCCTGGTTTTGGGGTGGGAGGCTGTAAAAGGGACTGTGTCCAGTTACTCTTCACCTTGCCCCCACCCCCAAACACAGACACACTCACTGGGTCCCTGCTTAAACCAACCATGGATTATCTGGGGTTAAAAGAAGGCCAGGAGGAGAGAGGGAGGGAGAGAGGCCAGCACAAAAAGGAGCCCTTCTCCCCTCAAAGGCCTTTCAGAAATAAAATTAATGGAATGTGTCTCAGTATCATCCCAAGGGGACTGGGGGGAGGGCTGGGGGGATGTGGGGGCTTTTGTCCCGGCTGCCCAGCTTCTCCCACATTGATCACCATGGCAACCAAAGCCCCCCGTTGCCTAGGTGATGGCAGCCAGGTCCTGGAACCCATACCCAGCATCCAAAGCGAGGAGGTTATGGAGGTTGGGGGGTTAGGGACAGAGCAGGAGAGAATGGGGCTTCTCCTCTGGCGGCCCCAGCTTTTGTCTGAGCTCTGGGATCGGGTTTCTTTAGGAAACAATCAGAGGCCTCTGGAAAAAAACACACTCAGAACCTGGCAACAGGCAGAGGGGCAAGGCCTGGGGTAGGAGTGGGGAGAGGGAGCTTTGGGAGGGGGAGCTGGGAGCTGGCGAACTAAGCTGGACCCTTCCCACAGCCCCGCTAAGAGGAACTCAGGTGGACGGGCCCGGAGCGAGCACAGACATGGGCAGTGAGATCACAACCATGGCAGGCAGCTCTAACCGCTGCCTCCTCCTCCTCCTGTTCCAGCTAAGCCCATCCTGCTGCCTGGTCCTTGGCCCTGCAGGGCTGGGGCAGGGAAGGGAACCAAGCAGAGATGCACTGTGGGAGCCAGGGGGACTGGTCAGAGAAGAGGTGGGAGGGGAGAGAGCATAAATGGGCACTAAAAGGGCACCTATTGTTCCTCACCTCTGAAGGACAGGACCACAGGAGGCACCAGATTCTAGAAAGAACTTACTACAGGAGAGGGGAAGGGATGGGAAGGCAGGCAAGAAGACAAGCTTCCCTCTGCCAGAAGCAGATCTCAGGAAACACTGTTTTTCAACAAATGGCCTTCCTCTCCTCAGTTCGGGATAAGGGAAGGTGGTCCTGCCTGGACACAGAGGAAGAGGCACAATGGCCTCCGCAGTGCCCTCCTGAAAAGGTCTCTGATTCCCACAGAAAGACTTGGTGCAGCCACACGTGCCAAGCCCCTCTTCCTCGCCACTGCCCGGATGAGATGGCGAGCATCACCCACCACTGCTCTGATTCCAGAACATCAGTGGAAGTACCATGTGCTAGGGGCACAGGAGCCCTGCTCCCGGCCCAGTGTCCCAGAAGCGCAGGTCTGCTCACGGGCTGCTGTGAGGCAGGGAGGGGCCTCTTCAAAGTCTTTGGTCCTCCTCTCTGCCACCCTGCTCCCAGTGCCCTGGATAATCCAGGCCACCCTGTCAGACACCAGGGGAAGCATCCAGTGCAGAGAGTGCAGAAGCCATTATAGCACCTATGGCTGTCGGGGGTGCCAGGGTCCCTGACTGTATCCACACCCACCTCTCCCCTGCCAGGAGGAAACGGCACTGCTCCACTCAGTTCTCAGCAGGTTCCAGACAGCGGGAAGGAGCCTTCAAGTGTGACCCCAATGTTATAGGTAAAAGGTGGGGCCCAGAGAAAGTCCGTGGCTCACCACTACATCTTACTGACACCATGACCTGGAGCCAGATCCCCCTGGAATGGCCTAAAGAAACAATAGCAAGATGGCAGAGAATTCACTGACTCCTGCTCTCTCCCTCCTCTTACCAGTGACAAGGGCAGAGACTAGATAGCCCTGAGCCTTGACAGTCAAGACCCACAAACCCTTTTGCTTAGGAGGCTGCCATCCACAGATCTAACGAGGGATTTTTGAGGTCACCCATTTATTCTCAGTGGGCCTCCGGCATGGATAAGACACCCATCCCAAGGCTCCACGCCTGCTGTTTCCAACCACAAAAAGGCACAAAGACTGACGACACAGAATGGGCCAGGACCAGCCCCAGGCCCCAGACCAAAACTGAGGGCATTCCTATGCCCTGAAAAAGGCCTTGAGGCCCATGGGTGACCATGCCATTCAGGGGGCTGGAGAGCAGCTTGGTCTCAACGAGTGGAGGGATAGGAAGGAGCCCGCCAGGGAGCCCAGGAGCTGGCGCCAAGCACCCCACCCGCACCCGGTTAACCAGGCCTCTCCCAGGACAGCCCAGACGTGAGCTCACCATCCTCAGCCCCAGGGCAGGGGCAAAGTCCTTCTCCTCCATGGGCCAATGCAGGGGAGAGATGCAGGCTCCCGCTCCCAGTGCAGCGGCTCCTCACCAGACCCCCGGGCAAGGGGCACCTCGGGGGCGGCCAAGGCCTGGGCTCCCCGCCAGGATACCTGAGCTCACATTCTAGCCGAAAAGGAGGTGGGGAGCCACAGCCAAGTCCCTCTCCACCTACTTCCTTCATTTCCCTCCATCTGAGGCAGGCGTGAGACTGGGTACCCTCTAAATCCACACACAGGGACACCCACATGCATACCCCCTTTGAAACCTGGAAAGGCTCCTGCCGCCCCACCCAGCTCCACCCACCCTGGCCTGGCAGGTTCTGTAAAGACCTGCTCTGCTTTCCCTCTGGCACCCTCACCTCTACCCTGCTCTCAGAAAGTCCCTGCCCAGGCCCCTACCACACACGCACACAGAGACACACACAGAGACACACACAAAGACACACACACTACACACACCTCAGCACCTAATTCCATAGCCTCTACCAAAGCCATTCCCAGTTAGTCTGGGAGGAACGCTGGGAGGGGGGCAGCAGAAGGGTGAGTAATCCCCTTGGCATGAGTCCCGGGTGGGGGCCAGGGGGGAGGCAGGATGCTAGGCTGATGAGAGGCAACTGAAGCCTCTAGAAGCCTGGATGCCCTGTTTCATTTCCACCAACAGAAGGACCCAAATTCCCACCCACCAGGTTCTTCCTCCCTCCTCTGCGGTGTGGGACTGGCCCCTACCTGCCCACCAGGTAAGCTGTGGAAGTGCCAAGAAAGAAACAGGCCCCTGGAGTTGCCCTCAGAGAAAACAGCAGAAAGTGGACATGGGAGATGTGGAAGCTGCTCTGTCCACAGCAAACCCTCCCGCCCCCGCCCGGGCCTGCACACTCCAGCCCTTCACAGCCTGAATCTGAGGTAGCCCCAACTGTGCCTGATATCACAGCCCACCAGCAGCCCTCTGCCTCTGCTGGAAGGGGGCAGGAACAGCTACAGAAGGGGGTGCACACCTCAGGTGTGCAGGGGATGTGGGGTCCTAGCACAGAGGCTGTTTTATGGGAAAACAGGGTGTGGGGGCTACAGATGGGAGGCACAGGGTGATTGGGGTATGGTGGCAAGCCAGGGCTCCCCATTCTGCAAACCTCTTCCACTTCAACCCCAGGCTCAGTCTGGCAAATTAGCCTGGTCTTATCAAAGGAAACCAAACCAGCGGAAGCCCAAGGATCACCCAAGACCCACTGTCTGGACAAACCCACCACTGAAGTGTCCATTCTTTTCTAGGAGACTCCAAGCCTACCACCCCCACCCCCGCAACTCCCACCTCCATTCCTGGAATAAAGGGACAAAATAAGTGTTCTGTTCACACTCTATTGTTTTGAAGTTACTGCCTTCACACCTCAGGCGCAGCACCTGCTCCTGCACACCCCCACCAGTACTTGCCCTAAAAAGCTAGAGCCCCTGCCCCAGATCACATGCAAACATGCACTCCATTCCCTGGCAGGAGGTTGGGGGCCAGGAGGTCTGGTGAAAGTGGGAGTCTGCAGGATATTGTCAGGAGGATGCTAGAAAATTCAAGATGAGGGCCAGGCATCTCCTGATCTCAAAGACCCCATGGGCTACAGTGCCCCATGTGTGCAGAGGCCCAGGAGAAGGTAGAGGCCAGCCCAGAACAGATTCTGCCAGGTGGCCCTGACCTGAGATGTGACTTCTCTACCCCTCAGATTGACATCTGGACGCAAGTCTATTTTTTGGGATCTAGGGGAATAATTCAAGCTAAAGGTTAAAGGCAAAAATGAGTAAAATTAGAACTCATTGAAAAGAGAGAGAGGTGGAGAGGGAGCACTCCGAGAAGCAGAAGAGCACAGTCCCGCACCGCCTTAGAAGCTACCTTATCTTGGATGGGACGCCCATCCTCCCTAACCTCAGTTATCGTAGTGGGAATGATAGTGACTACTTGGGATGCTTAAGTTTTCAACAAAATAATGTAAACACAGTCTCACAGTAGGCCACTAGTTCAATAGGCCAGATAGTCTATAAAACAGTGGCTTCCAACCTCTTTTACCTTTAGAGGGTGTACAGCCCTCCCCTCCACTGCCCGTTCCCTCCACTTCCTGTTCCCCTAGCCTCACTATGGGAAGATCCCATCCAGAATAAGCTGAAATCACCTTGGGGCACACTGTTGACTCCAGCCCCCAGGTGGCGAAGGCCTCTCCTTAACTTAGATCACACCCCAAAAGGGAACCCCCCACCCCTCTTCCGACTCTTTCCTGGGTCCTCAGGGCTCCCAGAGCCCCCAGCTTCTCTCCTCCCTGCCAACACACACACTGACGGTGAGGAAGGGTGGGGCCCCATCACCGCCACCTCTCCTGGAGGCACTAAGTCCAGCCAGTTGTTTTGGGGGTGGCAGGGCCCCCAAGCCCCACCCCAGCCCCTAGCTTCTTCCTACTCTCCCCTCTCACGGCCCCACCCTGATTCCCGGGATATCCTCAACTCTGCTGATTCCAGGTCTGCTTCTCTCAAGTCTGTTCCCAGCTGTCACATCTGTAATTACCAGTCTTGCCAGGGGCATCAGACCAGCTCACAACACCTCATTTCCAAGGGGCCCCCCACCCCATACAAAGGCCTTTGCCTCCTATTCTGTGCTGGTCAGGGTGGATGAAAAGGAGATCCCCTGGCCACCTCGTTTCTCCCCAGATCACAACAGATGAGGTGACAGGGTGCCCAAGTGAGATCACCAGGAGAAAAGGTGGGAGGAGAGAAGGCAAGGTCAAGGGTACTGGGTGTGAGTAGGATTTACTCCCAGGCCTTCCCTTCACCTCTGCTACCAACATGTCTTCATGAAGAAGCTCACGAACCAGCATAGGGTGCGAGGTCAATTCGGAGAGGGGAACTGGTGCCAGGTAAGATAGGAAAATGGGCCCCCATAGGGAGAGGGCAGCTCATACCCAGGAAGGAGGAGAAAAGAGCAAGTTATAAAAGGCCCCATCCCTACCACCCTCACCAGACTTCCTTTTATAGGGAAGGAAGTGGAAGGCAAATCCCACTTCACTCTTCGAGAGCCAGTAGTACCCACCTGCGTGTGGCTCACACACACCCAACCCTACCCGCTCACAGCAACCTCCTCAGTTCCCTCCCTGTCCCCTAACTCATCCTTTAACTCCAACCAAGCCCAAGCCAACACTGGAATATGATGTAGCCAAGAAAAGGAATTAAGTTCTGATGCATGCTACAACATGGATGAGATCATGCTGAGTGAGGGAAGCCAGACACGAAAGGTTTAATTCCATTGTTATGAAATATCCAGGTAAATCCATAGAGACAGAACACAAAAGAGGGGGTGTGGGTAGATGGGGGTAAGTTGGGGAAGTGAAGAGCAACTGCTTAATGGATGAAGGTTTGTTTCCTTTTGGGATGGTAACAATGTTTTTAGCTAGAGATAGTGGTTGCACAACACTTTGAATATACTGTCATAGTTCACTTTCCAATAGCTGATTTTCTGTAATATGAATTTCATCTCAATTTTTTTAATTCAGCTTTTTTCCCTGACATCTATCAGGGTCAAGTACTCCACCCCGCGCTCCAGTACCTCCGGAACACATCACCACAGAGCACCCACGGATTCATGGACTGACATGGACTGACACGTCCATACACGTCTCCCCATGAGTCAACTGATTCCCCCTCCATCCCAGTGCGTCCCCCAGAGCAGGGCATGTGGGAGGCAGCACCCGATGTGGTCTGTCAGAAAAAGGGTGGAACCAAAGCCCACCTCTCCTCCCGGCCCCAACCCTCCCCCACAAGCCATCAATCAGAACCAGAACCAAACCAGCCAGCACTTACCAAGGGCCGCCCGTGCCAGGCACCGTGTGAAGTGCCCTGTGTATTACTTCATTTAATTCTCATAAATCCAAGAGCAGGGCCTATCATTAACTCCAATTTACAGGTGAGGCTTCAAAAAGTTATCTATTTTGTCTGAGGTCAAAGAACTAGGAAGTGGCAGAACCAGAATTAAGAGCAAGCTGAAATCCCAGGAAGGCGTCATGGGGGCAGCTGGGGTTCCTTGGGAAGAACCAGTCCCGAGCTGGAGGACAGCTGAGGACAAGGATGGAAGAACTTGCCCGACACCACACCACTAAAAAGTATGATTCCAACCACCTCTGTCTGACTCTTTCCTCCGGTCTCCCAGTGCGAGGAGCCGCTAAAGAGGCAATGAGCAAAGGATAACACTAGAGTCCCTAAAACCCAGAGAGGAGGAGGGAAGCCCCAGATGTTGTCCTGTTACCCCCTCCAAAGCTTCCATCAGTCAACTTTACACCCCCCTAACCAGAAGGATCTCTTGGATCCCAGACAAGCAGATAGAAATCTGTTCTGCTCTCAGTCTAGGAACAGGCCTTCCCAGGAGCTAGAAGGAGCAGGAGCAAGAGGGGACACATCAGTGGGCCTGGCCTGGAAGAATTCGAGAAGGCAGAAGGTAGGGCTTGGGCAATGGCGGGAGAGGGGGGAACAACCATGAGGCCAGGGGTTCCAGTCTGGAAGTACTTTCAAGATGGCACACTCTCATTGTCCAACCACATCCCTCCTTCCTGGAAGAGCACCCCGCAAGTACAATGCAGTGAGAACACACAGAGCCAACAGGCACCCCAGAAGGCTAAGAACAGCATCCTAGATGCTATGCCTCCCTACCCTAGCCTCCACCCTCAGGCAGGTGCCAAGTTTGGAGGAATTGTGCATTTTTTTAAATATTTATTTATTTATACAGGAGCTGGGGTACAGGCCAGAGGCGCGAAAGGGTGAGAGGATTCACCAGAGACAGAGCGGGGAGCAGAAGTAGCAGACAGATCAAAAGCACTGCTGAGGGGAGCAGCGGGCAAGACAGAAGAGGTCCACCGCGCCATGTGGGAATCTCCCTGGCTGGCCTGGAATCGAGCCCATGCTGCAGAGGCTGCACACAGCTTCTTAGCTCTGCGCTCAACCTGCTGCACCACTGGGGAGGCCCCCCCTTCTTTTTTTAAGAAAAAGGTTTTTTCTACGCTGCCCCTACTTGTAGGGGCCACTTTTTCTAAATCTCACTTCCTTTATCCCAGGACTTTAGGAAAGGTGGGGAACCTTGTGGGCTAAAGAGGGAACATTCCAACTGAACAGCGCATGCATGAAGGTCTCTAACATTCCAATTCCAATGAAGCCCCAGGAGGGCAAGGGGAGGTCACAGCCTCAGCTCCTCAAACTTGGTGTCTGGACCCAACCTCGCAGCAAGAGGGAAATGGCTGAGAGAACGATGAGGAGCATGCACTTGAAGGAGCTCACCCCAGAAGAGAAAGCACGGGAGAGGCGAGGGGAGAAGGTAGATGCTTCCTCCGGGGAGAGTCATCTACCTCCTGGATGGCTTCCTGTGTCTCCATGGTGGTGATGAGTATAGCTTCAAAGGTGCCCACGCTTCCCTAGCTATGGTGTCCGCCCTCTTTGGAGCACAGTCCTTGTTCCTCACACTCTGGCCAGGCCCAGGCCCCCATCCCAATCCGACACACTTGCAGAAACTCCTAAGGCAACACCCTCCTGTCATCCCGAGTTCTCGTACCACCTTCTCTACCCAGGTCGTTCTGTCCCAGGCACGGTCCTTCCTCGGGCCTCCATCCCAGACTCCAGACACATCAGAACTGCAGGATCCTGCACAGGGTTGGTGGACTCCGAAGCAGTCAGACCCGAGAGAACTCTGCCTGTGGGACTGAACTTGGGCCTAACCAAGCACTAGAATCCAACTAGATGTTGTGTTGGAGTAGGAGTAAGAGGCTCTTACTCTTCCCTGACTCCTCTATGACCGCCAACAGAACCCCTCTCCCAGGCCCCACCACATACCCCCTTTTCTAGAAAAACCCATCTCCCAAACAGATACTTCATAAGATGGCCCACTCACCCCCCCATAGGTCTTAAGGCTCCAACCTAGAGGCCCCAGGCAGGGACACCCAAGCAACCTCAGAATCCTCCAGACAGCTCTCTCTCTTGGACTTGCAGCCAGGAAAACCTGCCTGCAGAGGCAAGAAGTAGCACCCCCAACACATACTCAGAAATACACACACCCTAGGGCAGGCACACACACTGGCACCCACTCACCAACTTGGTTATACTCAAGAGAACAGAGATTCACCCACACCCTTCCCAGTCTGTAGGTGCACTCACCTATGCAGGTAGGCCCCATTCTGCTGGTATATGCAGCCCTGCTCAGAACCTGTATATCCCTTTCCTAGAAACCCTCCCCCATACACAGCCACACACCCCTTCCCTCGTGTACATATAAACACACAGCAAACACACAGCAAACACACCGCAGATACATAGTCAGTGGCTCCTACACCCTCAGGCTGAGAAAAACACCGACACCACCAAGCCCAGGGCCCACCTGCAGGAACACAGCACATCAAGGTGCACACGCACAAAAACAAAGACTCATACACACTGGCCCCCCACCACCCTTTCCAAACTCACCGGTGCATGGCCACGGCCTCCTCCTCCCCCCACTCAGGTAAACACGAGTGGAGGTGGGGTTGGCGCCTGTCCCCTGACCGTGCCCTGCCTGCCGGTCCAGGCCTCGGGCTCACACCCCCTGCTCTCCAGGCCTGCACCCCAGATCCACATCACACCCCAACGCATACCTGCCCGTCCCTCCCCACGTCTCAAGGGGCGCACCCCTGAACCTTCGTCTCCAATTCCTCCAGACCCTGGCCCTCCCGCTGCCCTCCCACCCACACCCGGGCCTCAGCTCCCTGGCTCCCCCGGGATCAGCAAGGCCCCCGCCGGCCGGGGCCCAGGAAAGTCCCCGGCTCTCCAGGCCCGGCTCCGCCCCCTCCCCAAAGTCGGGAGGGCGCCCCGCTGTGCCCGGGACGCACCGGAAGGGGGCTGCCCAGACCCCCCAGCCCCAGCCGCCTCCCAGCTCACCCGGTCCAGCGCCCCCAGCTCTGCATGACCTCCCCCCTTGCGGATTTCTTTTTCCGAAAACTTGGCCCGCGCCCCCGACCCATACTCACCGCCGCTGCGGGTGCGGGTCGGCCGCGCCTTTGTATCCCACCCGCCGCTCGGAACTCGCGCCCGGCCCGCAGCGCGCCCGGACAGGGGGTTGGGGTGCGCGCCCCTCTCCGTCCCACACGCTGCCTTTCCCCCTCGAGGCCCCGGGGGCGGGGGGCCGGGCGGGGGCGCTCAGGCTCCCATGGCGGGACCGAGGACCGGGAATCAGGCACCGGGAACCAGACCCGGGCCGGCGGGGGAGGGGCGGAGGAGGGGCGCGCGGGGCGGGGCAACCTCGCGGGCGCCGCCCCCGGCTGTGCCTGCAGCCCCGCCCCCGCCGCGGCCATTGTCTGCTCCGCTCCCCCTCGAGACGCCCCCTGCCTGCCCCCCCAGAGGCCGGCAGCCCTGGCCGCTCCCCGCCTCGATGCCTGCCTGCGACCCCCCAGCTTCTCGCTCCGGCCCCGACATCCCCACCCGCCGCCTCGCCCCGCCGCCCCCAGCCCCCACTCTTTCCTTACCCTCCACCCCGACCCCTGGCCTCTCGGGGCGACGCCTGCTGCACCCCAGCGGCCCACCGCCCCAGTCTCTCCACCCCGCCGGCCCCCAGCCTCTCCCCGCCGCGCCCGCGGCGCCCCAACCTTCCCACACGCCCTCCCTCCCTCCCCCATGCCGGTTACTCCCAGGCCCTGGGAATCTGCGGGCTGCGACCCCAGTCCCGCCCTCAGCCCCCCGGGAGCTGCTTCCCCCGACCCCCCCCCCCCGCCCCGAGGGAGTCCGAGGCCCCAGACCCGGGACGGCCGAGCTCAGTTCTTGGAGGCCACAGACCCGGCTGCACAAAATCCTATGGAATCCGGGACGGGGAAGATTGATTTCCCCCCTAGGGCTGCGAGAAGAGTCAGCCCTGATTTTAATTAGTGGCATGAGACGCCCCCCCCCCCCGCTTTCCCTGCATACGGGGACTTCCCTGACACCCTCGCCCCACGTCCCCCTCCCTCCCAAATAATTTAATTACTCGGTGCTGGAGCTGCTACGGCGGCAGCCGCGTCAGCCTGGGGCGCTCCTCATTAGCACCTTTTCCTCCCCCCTGGTTTGGGCGTTGGGATTAATTACAAAGGGAGCTGCCCTGGGGAGGGGGAGGGGAGGGCAGGCGGGAGTCTGAATGGCTGGAAGAGGGGCGCTTCTCCCGGGAAACCTCCCACAGGAAAAATTTATTGACCTGTCGGGTCCCTACCCCAGCAGTCCCCAGGGAGTTAGGATCCCTTGGGTTTGTGTGCACTGTAAGGGATTGTAGGGTATCACAGAGTGTCTTCTGTAGTTAGGGATGTCTCCCGTAGAGCAGCTGGGGTTCATGGAGGACCACAGACTGAACCCACAGGGAGCGACCCCACCAGCCATCTTCCCGCAGTCGGCGTTTCCTTGTAGTCGTGTTACAGCTGTGCGCCCCGCTTTCACCTGGAGAATAATACTTGAAAGGCGCCTCCTCACACTCCCCAGGCAGGGCCAGGTCTTCCACGGGCTCCAGCTTACACCTCTGGCTCCTCTCACCCAGCACTGCCTTTCAGAAGTCCCAGGGAAGGAGACACCCCTCTCTCTGCTCCTCACCTGTTTAGGGGTGTTTGTGCCTCCCTGATGAGGGTTTTTCCCCCCTAAACCCTAATGTCATTCCTTTTGGTTGTCAATTCTAACCTGTGCAAAAAGGAGAACAGAGTCATCTTTATCAACAGTGTGATCATTACAAGTTGGAGAACCTTAAGAAACTTTTCCCCTCTCCTTCACCTGGACCTCTACCTCTCCTCATCGTCCTTCCCCCTTATGTGTCAGGAGTGAGTCCGTGGGGAGGGGGAAGGGTTGTTTGCAGGAAACGTGCAGAATCAGGGCCCCTCTGGTGGCGCAAAGAGTTAAGCACAGCACTGTGAAGCTATCCACAGCCTCTGCAGCACAAGTTCAATCCCCAGCTGGCCAGGGAGATACCCACATGGCGCAGCAGACCTCTCCTGTCTTGCCTACTGCTCCCCTCAGTAGAGAATTTCAGTAGATCTGCCTGTTCTGCTCCCCACTTCTCTGGTGAATCCTCTCACCCCTTGCACCTCTGGCCTGTACCCCTGTTCTTGTATGCATGAATAAATAAATCTTTTTTAAAAATGCAGCATCATCCAGGTCGCCAAATTCCTGAGCATCTGGCCCTCATATTTGTGGTGCCTCTTGTATGCCAGACACAGGGCCACACTAGGGTCCTGGCAGTGACTACAACCAGGGGTATGAAGGACAACTGGCAGGGGAATGGGGAGGAAGGGTGGGTTTAGGGTACTCACCCCAATGCTTGGCAGCAAGTGTATGATTGGACACAGTGTTCAATCTGCTGTGGCCCCAGCTGGTCTTCCAGCAGGCCTAGTGTGAACTGTCCACAGGATACGCTCCTGTTTCATGGGCTTCAAAGGGCCCAAAGAATAGGCAACACAACTTCTGATGCCAGAATTACAAATAATTCTGTAGACTGACCTCGCATGAAGTTCAAAACCTAAGTCAGGCCATCCACAAATGAAGCTTCAAGTTTAATAGATATCAGGCATTTGCTGGAACAAGCTTGGCCCCTCTTCTCTGAGAATTATATTGGAGGTGGGCCTCCCTGGTGGCGCAAGGGGTTAGGCACCGTACTAAGAAGCAATCCACAGCCTCTGCAGCATGAGTTCGATCTCTGGCAGGCCAGGGAGAAACCCACATGGCGAGGCAGACCTCTCCTGTCTTGCCCACTGCTCCCCTCAGCAGTGTATTTGGTTGTCTATCTGTTCTTCCCCCCACTCTGTTTCCGGTGGGTCCTCTCACCCCCCGCATCTCTGGCCTCTACCCCAGCTCTTGTATACATAATTAAATAAATCTTTTAAAAAAATTAGATTGGAGGCTTTCAATGGTATATGTGTAAGGAAAACACTGGATTAGAGGTGAGGTCCAACATTAAATGACCCATGCAGTAATTCTCTGGGCTGCCTTCCACCCTTTCCCCTAGAACAGAAGCCCACCCAGACCTCACACATCCTTTACACACAGAGTGAGGAAATGGAGACCTGAAGGACCTGAAGGACCCTGACTCTTTCAGAGATAGGAGGGCAGTGGGGTGACCTCCATGTTGAATTTTCTCAAGGGAGCCAAGCTACAGAGACAGAGAGCTCTCAGGAGCCTGGTGGACAGTAACGTGGGACAGACTGAACTTCAATCGTGTGGCACCTAGCTTTGAAGATGTGGGTATGTTTCTTAATTTCTTTAAGCCTCAATTCTTGTTCTATAAAACAGGGTTTATAAAGTACAGAAGGAGGGGCCTCCCTGGTGGCACAGTGGTTAAGAACACAGCGCTATCAAGCTATTGCAGCCACTGCAGCATGAATCCAATCCCCGACTGCTGGCCAGGGAGCAACCCACATGGTGCAGCAGACCTCTCTTGTCTCGCCCTCTGCTCCTCTCAGCAGTGTATTTAAGTAGTTCTGCCTGTTTTGCTCCCCACTCTCTCTAGTGAATCCTCTTGCCCCCCACACCTCTGGTCAGCACCCCAGTTCTTGTATGCATAAATAAATGAATTTTTTTTAAATGAGTAAAAATTTGAAAAAATAAAGTACAGAAGGAACACCCACCACATACCCATAGTGGCTCCTGCCATTTGCCAGTCAAATGCTCCTTCTCTGTCATGTGCCTTGGGGATTCCTGATACTTCCAGAAAACTTGCTTAAGGATTGGGGCTCCTAGCCAAAAGCCAGGCTCTCCATAAAAGCCCCTTCAACTCAGGAACAGACAGACCAGAGGCCTTTCAGGAGCCTTGGAAGGCTGAATCTTTGGGCAAGATGCAGAGTTCAAGAAGCAGCAGTGAATGCTCCAAAGGGAGTAGGGAAGCACCCGTTTCCCACATACATAACTCTTCCCTAGGATGGCCATCTATAGTTTCCCATGTGAGTGACAAGCAATTTCAGCCACCTCTCAGTATAGGTGACCCCAGGCCCCACATTCTGGGCCTGAAGTGCTATCTTCATGTAGCTCTGCTGTAAAACTGGGCCAGTTGCATCTCCCAGAATAACTCCCCTCCCACACTTTCCTATTATCAAGAGCTACTCTCAAGGTTTACAAAAGTATTTCCAGACCTGGTCTATACTTTAAGACAACTGGATTTTTTCTCCCACTTTTAGTGATAAGGAAATAGAATAGAAAATAAAAACCATAACTAGTTAAAAACTCTGCCAAATCATAGGGTCATGCAAGGTGTCTCTTGCCCATAGGCTCCCAACGTCTTTGAGATCAAGGACTGAGCCTCATTCATTTCTACATTAATGGTACATAAAAGTTACCAAGTTCATATTCCCTCCCCCCCCCCATACATCTGACTTCCTTGTCTGTCTTTCATTCCTCACCTATCCCCAGCCTTTACCACTCCCTACGTGTCTAACCTTTATCAAATGTGAGCTTCCTCGGGTCCCATCCCATTATCACCCATCTAAAAAGCTACCTACAATTAAACCCATGATTCTCAACCTTGACTGCAGATTTTAATCACCTGGGAAGCTTTGAAAACATACCAATGTCCCAGACCCATCCCAGACTAATTAAACCAGAAACTTCTGAGGTGTGGCCCAGATATTGGCCTTTTTATTTTAGTGTAGAATCAGTGATTCCAACGTGAAAGTCACTGGATGAACGCCTCACCTCCTGTGCCCAGGACCACTCCCTCCTTCCACTCTCCCCATAGTCTCCTGGATCTAGCGCCACCTCTTCTCTCACCTTTGCCTGAGCAGACTTAAGATAAAATACCTCCTTTCAGGCGTGCCTTCACTCCAGCCCTGTTTTTCCTTTCCTCTCCCTTCAGCCTTCTCAAAAGAATGGATTCCTCATTCCTGTCCTCCTTTTGTCCTTTCAGCTCTCTACTCCCCAGAACTAGCCCAATGTCTTCCCTCCTTCTGGTTTCAAATATTAGTATTCCAGAAATCAGCCTTTGGCCCTTTACTCTTCACCAGGTGCTCTCCCACAGCAGAAAGTCACTGTCATTCTCTCCTGTGGCTTCAGTCATGTTCACCTACGTAATGCTCCAAATCCTAATGCTCCAAATCCAGATCTCTCCCTGGGTATCAAACTCACATTCCCAGCTTCCTCCTGGACTTGCTACTTAGCTTTTCTCTGGGTTCTCTAAATGTGATAGATTTCTTTATTTTTTTTCTTTTTAAAGATTTTTTTTTAAGATTTATTTATTTATACAAGCACTGGGTACAGTCAGAAGTGCAGGAGGGTGAGAGAATTCACCAGAGCCAGAGCGGGGAGCAGAGCAGGCAGAAGGACTGAGGTACACTGCTGAGGGGAGCAGCGGGTGGCAGGAGAGGTTTGCACGCCATGTGGGACCCTCCTCCCAGTGGCCGGGGAGCAGCCAGGGATCGAACTGGTGCTGCAGAGGCTGCGGGCAGCTTCGCAACCCAGCGCTCAACTGCTGCGCCATCGGGGAGGCCCAAGATTTATTTATTTTTGTGTAGAAGAGCTGGTGTGTAGCCCAGAGGTGTGGGAGGTGAGAGGATTCACCAGAGACAGAGTGGGGAGCAGAACAGGCAGACTCACTGAAATACACTGCTGAGGGGAGGAGTCGCCAGGGATGGAACTCAGTCCACAGCAGTGATAGCTGATAGCGATATAGAGCTGAGACTTAACCCCTAGGCCACCAGAGAGGCCCCTAAATGGAATAGATTTCAAGGGAACGTGCTATCTTCGCTCCAACCCCCTCTCATTGGTTTATTCAGACCTTTTTCATTTCCAAACTTGTATCATTCCCTTCCAATCTCATTTCTTGTAGCCAATGTAATTTTTCTGATAGGGGAGTCAGACTGTCCCACCCTTTCCAAAAACAGCCCAATGGCTCCTCACTGTCTGTAAGAGGAAGTCAAAACTTGTCAGTGCTCTGTGTAAGGACTCGGGGCCCCTGACTCACTCCTGCTCCAGCCTCCTACCCGGTTGTTCCCTGTGTCTTCAAAGTCCAAACATTCAACACACCTATTCAAGCCACACCTATCTCATTGCCTGCTTGGCACTCCATTGCTGCCTCCATCTTCATTTGGTGTTTCCCTGCCTGAAATGCCATCCCCAGCTGCTCTGCTTGGAAAGTTCTACTCATCCTTAAAAACTCAGGGCCTCCCTGGTGGTGTAGTGGTTAAGTCCTTTTGCTATCCCTGCTGAGACCTGAGTTTGATCCTGGGCCAGGGAGCTATCCACATCAGCAAACCTCTCCTGCCTTGCCCTCTGCTCCCCTCAGCAGTGTATTTCAGTGAGTCTGCCTGTTCTGCTCCCCACTCTGTCTCTGGTGAATTCTTTCACCTCCCACACCTCTGGCCTAAACCCCAGTTCTTCTATAAATAAATAAATAAACAAACAAATAAATATTTAAAGAAAAAAACAAACAAACTCAGATGCGATCTCCTCTCTGACTCCTTCCCAAACTTTCCCAGCAAAATCAGATGTGCTCCCAGAATGCTGCATTTTTAACATTATGTGGTAATTTCTTTTTTTTTTTTAAAGATTTATTTATTTATTTATACAAGCACTGGGTACAGTCAGAAGCGCGGGAGGGTGAGAGAACCCACCAGAGCCAGAGTGGAGAACAGAACAGGCAGATCGACGAAATACACTGCCGAGAGGAGCAGCGGGTGCAGCAGGAGAGGTCTGCAGGCCATGTGGGACCCCCACCTGCAGCCAGAGATTGAACCCACGCTGCAGCTGAGCGCTCAACCACTGCGCCACCAGGGGAGGCCCGGTAATTTCTTATTTTATGTATCTGTCTGCCCAGCTCACCTGTGGGCTTCTGAAGCAGAAGAAATATGTTTTATATATATTTCCACACCCAGAATAAAAGCCTTCAGTCATAGAGTGTTTGGGGGTATGTTTTCTTCAATGTATTTAATGGTTTCAGGTATTACACTAAGTCTTTCATCCATTTTGAGTTCATTTTTGTGAATGGTGTGAGTTAGTGGTCTAGTTTCATTCTTTGGCATGCGGCAGTCTAATATTCCCAACACCATTTATTAAAGAGAATTTCCTTGTTCCACTATATATTCTTCTTTCCTTTGCCATAAATTAGCTTCCATATGTGTATGGGTTTATTTCTGGATTCTCAATTCTATTCCATTGGTCTACCTGTCTGTTTTTGTCCCAGCACCATGCTATTTTAATTATTATGGCTTTATAGAATAATTTGGAGTCTGAAAGTGTAATGCCACCATTTTCCCCCTTTTTTGTCTGTATAGCTTTGGCTATTTGCGGTCTTTTGTGGTTCCATATGACTTTCAGTAATGTTTGTTCCATTTCATTCTTGAAGAATGCTGTTGAATTTTTTATTGGGATTTCATAAAATCTGTAAATTGCTTTGGGTAGGATGGCCATTTTGTTTAAAGATTTATTTTTATTTATTTATGCTGACAAGAACTGAGGTGTAGGCTAGAGGTGTATGGAGGGGTGAGAGGATTTACCAGAGACAGAGTAGGGAGCAGAACAGTTGGATCTACTGAAATACACAGCTGAGGGGAGCAGTGAGTGGAGACAAGAGAGGTCTGCTGTGCCATGTGGGTTAGCTCCCTGGCTGGGTTTTGACTGGCCAGGCATTAAACTCATGCTGCAGTGGCTGCGGATAGCTTGATAGTGCTGAGACTTTAACCCCTGCGCTACTAAGGAGGCCCTCATTTCCTTTTTTTGGTGTGATTGTAAATGGGATGATTTTCTTAATTCTTCCTCTTCCAATTCATTGTTTGCATATAGAAAGGCAATTGATTTTTGTGTATTGACTTTGTAACCTTCCACTTAGCTGATCTGGTTTATTGTTTTAATTAGCTTTTCTGTGGAGTTTTTAAGGTTCTCTATGTATATTATTATGTCATCAGCAAATAATGATAGCTTTACTTCTTTCCTAATTTGGATTCCTTTTATGTCTTTCTCTTGCCTTATTGCTCTAACTACGACTTCCAATACTATGTTGAATAGTAGTGGTGAGACTGGACATCCTTGTTTTGTACCAGATCTTAGTGGAAAATTTTTCCACTAAGGAAAAACATAAAAGAGGCACAGTGGAACCGGCAGTTTTTCTCCATTGAGAATGATGCTAGGTTGTGTTTGTCATACATGGCTTTTATTATGTTAAGATATGATCCATTTATCACAAGTTTTCCAAGGGTTTTCATCATAAATGGATGTTGAATCTTATTAAATGCTTTCTTGGCATCTATTGCTGTGATCATATGATTTTTGTCTTTTTTTTTTATTGATGTGGTGTTAATTCACCACACTGATTGATTTTTGGATGTTGAACCATCCTTGTGTCCCTAGTATAAATCCCTCTTGGTCGTGATATATAATCCTTTTACTGGATCATTGGATTCGATTTGCTAAGATTTTATTGAAGATTTTTTTCATCTGTATTCATTAAAGAGATTGGTCTTAGTTTTCTTATTTGGTATTGTCTTTGTTTGGTTTTGGTGTTAGCATGATGTTGGCCTCCTAAAATGTGTATAGAAGTATATATATATATTTTTTTTAAAGATTTATTTATTTATTTATACAAGCATTGGGTACAGTCAGAAGCGTGGGAGGGTGAGAGAATTCACCAGAGCAAGAGCAGGGAACAGAACAGGCAGACTGATGAAGTACACTGCTGAGGGGAGCAGCGGGTGGCATGAGAGGTCTGCGAACCATGTGGGACACTCACCCGGCAGCAGGGGATCGAACCGGCGCTGCAGAGGCTGCGGGCAGCTTCTCAACCCAGAGCTCAACCGCTGCACCACCGGGGAGGCCCAATTAGAAGTATATTTTAATTTTTTCATGTAATGTTGTAAAACACCAATGCTGATTCACATGTAAACTCTTCTCTGACATTGACAATTCAACAGATTGGAGATTCCAGAGGAACTGTTTTCATCAGTCTATGGAGCATACTGTGTTAGTATTTCAAAAGTTTATTCCATCCCATTCCTTCTTTTATACTCTAAAATATCTTCATTATGTTATTTGATGAGCTTGAGCCACAGGAAGGTGGTGGCACCCAAGGTCATATTGTGTGGTTGGGGCCTGCACATAGCACTATGACCGTGCCTGGGCAGCAGAAGAGCTTTGGAGCCTGGGTGGGGCCTTGAGCCAGGAGCAGCAGTGAAATCACACTGATGGTGCCATCTTGCCCTGCCGGTTCCACTGTGCCTCTTTTAGCATTTCATGTTTTCTGGCAATCTGTGTGTTCTTTGGCTATACATAACGCACTCCAGTACCTACCTCCATTGCCACATAGCATATTGTTCCCTGCTGTGGATTCTTACGTGATCTTCCTTCGCTGAACGTCTGTGTCCAAGTTTTCCTCTTCTCCTAGGGACAGCAACATTGGTTTAAGGACCCACTCTACTCCAACGTGGACTTTCTCCTCTAGCCTACTACATTTCTTTCTTAATTTTCAAGGTTTATTTTTTTTCTGTAACTTTTTGTTTGAGGTAACTTTGGTTTGCAATACTGTATATGGTTTAGAGAAATAGGTTCACACCTCTGTAGATGTATGTTACCAAAACACCCATAATCTCTACCATGTCCTTTGTCCCCAACCCTATTCCCCCCTCTGGCAGCCTCATTTGTGCAGTCATTTCTAGGGTTTGTTTTGGATTAGTTTTGTCTGTTCCTTTGATTTGTTTATATTCCATATATAAGTGAAACCAGGGGCCTCCCTGGTGGCGCAGCGGTTGAGCGCTGGGTTGCGAAGCTGCCCACTGCCTCTGCAGTGCCAGTTCGATCCCCAGCTGCTCCCCGGCCACCAGAGGAGGGTCCCACATGGTGCGCAGACCTCTCCTGCCGCCCACTGCTCCCCTCAACAGCGTACTTCAGTCCTTCTGCCTGCTCTGCTCCCCGCTCTGGCTCTGGTGAGTTCCCTCACCCTCCCGCGCTTCTGACTGTACCCAGTGCTTGTATAAATAAATAAATAAATAAATAAATCTCTTTAAATAAATAAATAAATATAAGTGAAACCATCCATTATATTTCTTTCTCCTCTGATTCATTTCACTTAGCCTCATCCCCTCCAGTTCCATCCATGTTGTTGCAAATGACAATATTTCATCTTTTTTATTACTGAATAGTATTCCATTGTGTATATATACCACATCTTTATCCACTCATCTGTCATTGGGTACAGAGCTTATTTTCATATGTTGGCTGTTGTTAGCCTACCACATTTAATAAATCATCAGTTCATGTGGAATCTATCATTTGTAGTTTCTCTAAATCTGTCCTCTCTTCTCCAAGTCACTGCCACTGCTTAAATACAGGCTCTTATCTTTTCTCAGCTGACCCTGAAACATGGTTCCTGGAAAAGACCCTATCTTTTCTTAAAAAAAAGATTTATTTATTTATGCATACAAGAACTGGGGTACAGGCCAGGGGTGAGGGGAGTGAGAGGATTCACCAGAGACAGAGTGGGGAACAGAACAGGCAGACTGACTGAAATACACTGCTGAGGGGAGTAGTGGGCAAGACAGAAGAGGTCTGCTGAGCCATGTGGGTTGCTCCCTGGCCAGCTGAGGATCAAATGTGCTGCAGAGCTGCACCACCAGGGAGGCCCAAGATGCTATCTTGCTGTCGATCTGTGGGACTGTCCTTAAAGTGATATTTTCAAACTCTAAATTGGACAGCATTTATCTTCTGGTTTCCTGTCAGCAGGAGGCGAAGTACAAGCTTCCCTGTATATGACATATGAAGCCTCTCCAGGCCTGGCCCTGCCGACCCCTCCAGGACCTTCTCCAGCAATCCCCCACACTCCAGCCCCTTGCCAGCCTGCTTCTCATGCACTCTCCTCACAAGTTCTTTCAGTTCTCTAGGCTCCTCAAATCTATGGTGCCTTCTATGATACCTGGAATAACACCCTTTTACGTAGCACACACTGAGGCTGTGGCAAGAGGGTGCTCTCAGGAGTCCTGGGAGTAGCTACAAGGTATTAAGAAGCTGGATTAAGAAAAGAGATGTTGGAATATATGTCGTTGCAGCAGAGGCCTCCAGCAATCCCAAGGGGATTACAAGCTGTGACAGCCCTGCAGGCTTCTCCCTGGACAGGCTGTGACCCCACACCAACCCCTGCATGCAGGCTGCTCTGAGGTGGAACACTAGAGTAGCAAAGAGTTTTTCTGTAAAGGCAATTCCTGGAGAGACTCAGCTGAGTCAGCACTAAGCAGTGGGAGGCAAGTGCTCTGGTCCCATGAAAAGGGACATTAGTGGAGCGGGGCCTCACGGAATTCTCTGCAAGCACTTTTGCAGAAGCAGAACCCCTTTTGGTCTTCAAGGGCCAACTTGGTTTTGTCTGCCTCCTCTCACAACACTCCTTGAGTTCCTCCTTCCTCCCTTCTCTTCTTGCTTCTATTCCTTACATCTGCTTTCACTGTCAGGAAATTGCTTTGTTTATGTGTCTGTCTCCCCACACTCCCTCCCCAGCAGATGGTGAGGCTGGGTCTGTATTTCAGAACCTAGAACAGCGCCTGACACCCATCAGCTATTTGATCCACATGCAGCACAGTGAATAAAATGGGGTTGGGGCATGGCTGCAAGGTAATAAAAGGAGAAGAGCAAGTATAAATGTCCGTAAAGACACCAGGAGATATGTGTGGAGAGGCTCTGCTCTCAGTACCATCCTGCTCCCTTAACTTACTGGGAACCAAACTGGGGGTCCCACTTAGGATACCCACAGTTCCCAGGTTGGAGCAGAACAAGACTCTGAGCTCAGAATGTCCAAAGTGGAGCATAAGTCACAAAATACTTCACAAAATGCCATGTGCCTAGTGGAGCCAGAAGCAGAGGTGAAGCCTAGCAGGAGGAGAGGGCTCTGAGGGGAGAGGAAAGAAAGACCTTCTGGCCTCTGACCCACAGCTGTCACTCAGAGTCCCGCATTAAAAATAGGACACAAAGCAAGCACACTGAGGCAGACTCATGCAAAACCACCAGTACAGGCAAGCAGCCTCAGAAACCGATCATACATGTTCACACATACCTCAAGACACAGATACACTCACACATAGACATGAACATGCATATACACTCAAACACAGACACATGCCACACAGACCCACATATAGACACACACTCCACAGTGACACAGACACAGACACTGCACACACACAGGCACACACAATACTAATGAAATCAACAGAGATGGGGAAAAATGGATCTAAAAATTATAAACTATTAACATATGTAGATGAAACGTCTGTGAATTCCAGTTTCCATTTGCCCCTGGTCAGCAGTCAGCCCTCATTGACCTTCCAGAAACCTCTGGAAAGAACAGAATTTTGGACGACACGTGCCCTTCCCCTGACCCCAGCCTGGTCTCTGCAGTCTCCCGGCAGATCTGCAGAGGAAAGGGTGAGTCTGTGTCTGATCCTGGCCAGCAGGGGGCAGCATCCAACCAACGGTGATCAGACTGCAGCTGGAGACCCGCAAGAGGGAGAAGAGGGACGGGCAGGTATCCCTTCTGTTCTGTCTCTTCAGTCTCCTCTTTGCAGCGGCAGCATCTCCAACTTCAGGTTAGCAGATTTCAGAATTTGACTCGGCACAACTTTCTGGAGAAGGCCAAACTAAGAGATGTCTCCTCTGCTGTCCTCACAGCCCCTGTCCTTCCCGACTCTATCAGATGGTCGGGGCTCCTGACTGATGCTCAAGTATCCACCTGAGGGGCCAGATTCCAGGCCTCTCGGAGGTTCCTGCATCTTTGTTGGTTCGGGGACAATCAAGGTTGGGGGGTACTCAGATCTGGATGTTAGGCCCCTCTCTGGTCCTGGCCTGGCACCTTGTACAGTGCAGAAGCTGTGCAACAGCACAGGTCGGCCCTGCTGCTTATTGCCCCTAAGGTGCCACTTAGTGAGCCCTCACTGTGGTGAGCCCCACCAGCACACCATGACACCCCTGTGAGGCAGGTCTCCCGTTTTACAGATGACAACCTTGAGACCCAGAGAGGTCACGTGGTCTGCTCATGAATGAAGGTGACTTGGGCTAGGACACAGGGCTTCTGGCTGCCTGCCAAGAGAGGCTTTCTCTCTTCTTAGCACAATCTGTCACACCAGCCCCCCCTCTCCCATACCACCATTCCCTCCCCCCTTCACTTCATGAAGAGACATTTGAGGGCTGTGGCTCTGCCCTCAGCTTCTCTCTCCTGCCCTCCATTCTCACCCAGTGAGATTTCAGGAGTTCAGGAAAAGACATAAAACAAGCAGAAAGATGTGGCAGTGGGGGTGGGGTTGGGGGTGGGGGAGAAGGTATAAAGAGAAGGCTGAGAAGGAAGGCACCCACTGGGGTGGAGAAGGGAAGAGGTGGGTGGGATGGGGGAGAGGAACCCCAGTGCTCAGACAGGAGAGGAGCACAGGCAGGGCCTCCATTGTACGGGTACAAAGGGCCAGATGCCTGGCAGCATCCACTGTGTGTGTGTGTGTGTGTGTGTGTGTGTGTAGGGCACAAGTGGCTGAGAGCTCCCCCTCCCACACTCAAGCCGTGGGACCCTGCTGTCACAGGGGTGGGGTTGCTGAGACACAGGCAGAGTGAGCAGTTATGACAGACAGGACGTGTGGTCAGGGACCCATGATG
The DNA here is from genome assembly GCF_014898055.3 of Talpa occidentalis. Taxonomy (NCBI): domain Eukaryota; kingdom Metazoa; phylum Chordata; class Mammalia; order Eulipotyphla; family Talpidae; genus Talpa; species Talpa occidentalis. The sequence goes on from NW_023601212.1 coordinate 70,042,496, forward strand.
GGATGGATGAAGGCACAGACAGCTGGAAGGGGCCCTAAGGGAAGGGACTAGAGGTGAAAGGGGTGAGGTACCAGAATCCCACTCACCTGGTACTCCCCAACCACTCCTCCCACAACTACCCTGCTGATGTGGAGGATGGGAGATGAGGTCTTAGTTGGCCTCCCCATTCTAACACTGCCTCCCTCCTTTGCCTGCTAGCCTCAGCTTTCACCCTCCCTTCCGCCCCCACTGGGGACGTCCATCTCCCTGACAGCCTCCTCTCCGGTGCTGGTCCCCTCTCCTCCCTCCCCAGCACTTCCTTCTCCGGTCCTGTGGAGCGGAGGCAGCGAGGCCAATTGATTATCTGAAGAAATTCGGAGCTAGCAGCAGAACAGCTGCCCCTCTCACCACTCCCTGGCCCTGAGGGACCCCTGAGGGGAGGGCCCAGTAACCCCTTCTGCTTTCTGCAGGGCAAAGTGACAGAGAGGAAGGCTGGGAGCTCAGAGGACCATGGTGCTGTGCAGGGACAGAAGTCCAGGGTCTACCCCCAGCCCACCTTCCTGAGCACCTCTGTGGACAGCAGTTCACCTGTCTTAAAGCTAAGGCGCTGGAGTTAATGTGATTCCTAGCTCCCTTCCAGTGTTGCCCCTGTGGTCCTCAGGTCCTCACAGTGTCAGGTAAATCATCCCTCTTATGAGGCTCTGGGCAGAGGAAAGTAGGTCTAACTTCTGTGGGAAAAGGAGGTCGGCCTCCCTATGGGAATGCCTCCCCCCAAGTCTGAGGAAACTGACACTTTCAGAGACTGCTGGAAGGCTCAGCTGGCCCCTCCCCCATTGACCTTCAGTCTTCTCTGACAACCTTACATTTAGAAGGGCTCTTGAGTTTACCTGGCTAGTACCCCATCCAGGTGGGAATGAGCCCCCCAGTGTCCAGGGGCTGCTTCTCCAGACTCTCTTTCTGGCCTCCTCTTGAGGCAAGTGCTTCCATCCACAGACAGCCCCAAGTTTGCCAAGTTTCCTTGGAGTTAAAATCTATTCTATAACATCTATCTACTGGTGCTGGTGTTGCCTGGTGGGCCCCACAGGGGGTCTATTTTGGTTTCTTTTGTCAGTGTTTGAAGATGGGCATCAAGTGCCCTCAGATCCACTCCTTGAAAGACACATATCCTCAGCTTCTCCATGATTCCTTCTTTCTCCAGACCTTGCACCTTTGCAGCCAAGTAACTCTGAATACTCTAGTTTATCAATGTTCCTATTTAAAAATGGGTTCTATAAGAGTGCCACCTGTCAGACCAGCTCACTTCAGGGAGGCAGAGGGCACTGGAAGCACAGGACCAAAAGAACGTGGGTTTGAACTTCATCCAGATCTGCTCCCAATCAGCTGTGTGACCTTGGGCAAGACTTCTTCAGTTTCCTCCTTTATAAATTGGCTGGGGCTCCTCTGGGTTCCCTGTGATATTCTTTTTTATCCTTTTTCCTACTCCTCTGTTAGCTCCAAGCCCTCCATTGTGTTCTCCCTAGCACCCTAAGGTTGGGGAACAAAAATGGGCCAAGAACTGAAATTGCAAGGAATTCTGACCCAGCTTAGGGACAATAACAGGGAAGGCAATGTTGCATGCCACAACTGCCCCCAGCAGTGTGGGCCCGCGGATGTGTATTTAACCCGGGTTCCACTGGGACATCCAGCTCTTTCTCAGGCCCATTAAGAGCAGGGGCAGAAGCACAACACCAGAGGAGTCATTGAGTGCAAGCTAAGGAGGGGTACATGGGCTTCAGATGGGGAGATCTGAGCCCTGTGTATCACTGCTTTACTCTTTAACTGCCTTCTCTTTGTCTTCATTTCCCTGTCTACTAAACCCCAGGATTTCACATATGTACCTTCCAAGCCTAGGACTCTGGATGCAAGCCTCCCTACTGCAGGTCTACTTCCCAATCCTCTGGAGTGAACCACAGCCATGCCTGATGCTGGAAAGAGGTCACTTTAATTTCTCTTTTTATATGAAATCAGAAATGCAACAGGAGGGGATCACATACAGGACATGGGGCACAGACCCCTGGGGCCCACTCTTGAGGGTCATGGGGAGGACTGGAGAGAGAAAACACACAGGACTGGGGTGGGATTGTCTAAGGGTGGAGGGAGCTGAGGAAGGACATCTGGGCACCCTGGTGCTGGGGGGCAGGAGGCATCATCCCCAAGACTAGGGTGTCAGAACAGAAAGATCTGAGGAGGGGATGCAGGTGTGAGGACCCCCCACACACCTGGAGTTGCAGAAGGAGCAAGAAAGGGAAAGGAATAGCCAGGAAAGAAGCAAGAGAGGCCTGGCTGAAGCTGCCAGGAGCCCCCACTCAACCCCAAAGTGCACAACTTGGCAATAAATAGTCATATTTATAAATAAATAAGTAAATAAATAGTGAATAAATAAATAAATACGTAAATAAATAATATCCTTGTAGAACTAGGAGTTTGGTGTGAGGGGGAGGGGCATGGGACGTGCAGTGGACCCAGTTCTTCCACACAGGTCCTGGGTTCCTCACCCAACCCCTGAGCACCTGCCACGTGCAGAGGTGGGCTCAGGAACATGGGGCTAGGGTGGCACAGAGAGCTTTGAACTGAGGTGGGGGGTCTCTTCCCTTGCGGAAGGCAGCTTAAGGAGGGGAAAAAATGTCAGCCCTAGGGACAGGAGGGCTGAGCATCCCCAGAGGGCAATAGCAGGGCATCTCCTGCACCTGAAGGAGGAACTGCGTGGGGCGTGCGCACGTTCTCCTGGGCTGGGGTGGAGAAGGAGATGTGAAAACTGGACCCCTGTTGCCTGGGTCTCCTGCTGATTCCCTGGACTGGGTTTGGGGGATCACCCCTACCCCAGGACCTAGGTATCCCTTTCTCTAGCTGCACACAAGGAGGAAGGAAATTAGGAAGGTAAGGGTGGAGGGTGCAGGAAGGGCCAGAGAGTTCCCAGTAAATTCCAAAGCCTGCATGTTCTCTGCTTCAGAACAAGAAGGACAACAAGGAGGTTCTCATGATTCCCAGCTACTGAGATCCCCCCACAGGAGCTGTGTCACCGTGCCCCTGCCCCCAGGGGACCCCTCCAGCTGGCTAGTCTGAAATCTGCAGGAAGAAACCCACCCCACACTTAGCTCCCCCTCCTATTCTGACACCCACTCTCTACCCTAGTAGGAGAAGCTGGAACAGCTAGAAAGAAGATGGGAGAGAGTGAGTTTGGGGTCTCTGAGAATTTGAAGGCTAGTTGGAAGAGGGAGCAGCCCATGGCAGCACTGGGGGTACACGAGGTGTGGCCAGCTTAGTAAATTCAGCAAGAGCTGCACACTGCCCCCCAGAAAATGTTTCTGACCAGCTGGGCCACGCCACCTAGTAGGAGTGCTGATGAGAACTGTGGGTGGGCTCGGGTGGGAGCTCCGCACTGGGCACCCTATGGCTGGTCCGCTGGGTTCCGGCTCCTCAGGGAGGAGACGCCTCCAGGTGAGGGGCAATGGAAGAGACCCTGGTGAGGCAGAGGGGGTCGGGAGGTAGGGCACTCAGACGTCCAGCACGTGGTTCAGGTAAGAGATGTAGCAGATGGCCAGGCGCAGGATCTCGATCTTGGAGAGCTTCTTGTCTGGGGGCAGTGTGGGCAGCAGCTTGCGCAGCTCTGCGAAGGCCAGGTTGAAGGCCTCCACGCGGATGCGCTCGCGCGTGGCGTGTGCTGTGCGGTACTTGGCCGTGGCCCTGCGCCTGCGCCTCCGCTCCTCCCGGCTCAGGTGGGCCAGATCTCTTCGGCCTGGCTCTCCTGGCTCCAGGACCCGCGCTGGGCCCCCTCCAGCACCTCCGGGCCCAGCCCCATCAGGGCCCGCCCCGCCCCCACAGTCGCTGAAGCCTGATTCGGTCTCCGAGTGGGTGGGGGGCAGGTCCAGCTCCATGGTGTCCGAGTTGAGCATCATGATGGAAGCCCCTTGGCCCGTGAGGTCAGGACCCCCTCCCCACCCCTCCCTCTGGGAGCCAGAAAGCTGGTTGTGGGAGGGGCAGGAAGGGACTGGGGTGGTGGGGTCTGCCACCGAGCTCAGGGGGTCAGAGCCTCTTCAGGGTTCCATGGTCAGGGTTCCCTCTGGAGCCTGGAAGAGAGAAGGAGACAGTGAGAGGAAGGAAGGAGTGGACATCCCAGAGTTGGGGAGGGCAGGGGAAGGTTTGAGATAGGCTGGGAGGGGGAAGGTGCTGTAAGTGTGGAGCAGAAGGGCAGAAGGTGGGGAGGGTGAGAGGTGGGCAGAGAGGCAGGGAGGTGGAGGGCATTAAGGAGGAGGAAAGATGGCAAGTGGGAAGCGAGCTACAGGAAAGGAGAGGAATCAATGAGCAGGACTGCTAGCAGCACACAAGGAAGCAAGAGGCTTCCAGGCCTAAATGAAAGGCCCACAATCATGGGGGTGGAGCATTATTACATCAGACTTGCCATGATTTCTTGGTTATAGCACCGAAAGCTCAGGCAGCAAATAAAAAAATAGATGAAAGACACCAAACGTAAACACTCTGGAGCATCAAAGAACATAATCAACCTAGTAGAATGGCAGCGGAAATCATATATCTGCTAAGGGGTTCATATACAGAATATTTATTATAAAGAATACAACTTCACAACAAAAAATCAAGTAACTTAAAAAAAAAAAAGGGCAAAGGATTTGAATGGACATTTCTCCAAAGATGATATCAAAAAGCCAACAAACATGAAAAGATGTTCAGCCTCACTCATCACCAGAGGAAATGGAAACCAAAAGACAGGAGCTAGCACCACACCATTAGAATAGCTACACTAAAAGAAAAACAAAACAGAAAATAGTACTAGTAAGGATGTGGAAAAAAAGAAACACTTGCACACTGCAGGTGGCAATGTAAATTGGTGCAACCACTATGGAAAACAGTATGGCAGGTCCTCAAAAAATTAAAAATAGAACCATTCTATGATCCCACCATTTCATTTCTGGGTATTTATCCCAAAGAGTTGAAAGCAGGATCTCAAAGAGATATCTGCACACCCATGTTCATTGCAGCACTATTTATAACAGCCAAGGTAGGGAGACAACCCAAATGCTTGAATGGATAAGGAAAATGTGACATAGACCTACAATGGAATATTATTCAGCCTTTAAAAAGCAGGACATCCTGATACCTGCTACAGCATGAATTCACTTGAGGACATAATGCTAAGTCAAATAAGCCAGTCACAAAAAGACGATACCAAATGATTCCACTCAGACGCCACACAGAAGGAGTCACTATCATAAAGACAGAGAGTAGAATGGTGGTTGCCAGGGACTGGGGGAGAGGAAAGCAGGAGGTGTCATTGCCAATTTGCAAAATGAAAAAGTTCTGGAAATCTGTTTCACAACAATGAAGGCGTACATAACAATACCGAACATTTAAAATGGTAAATTTTATTTTGCCACAATACATTTTTTTAAATAATTAAAAAGAAGGAGGAGGAAATGAGCAAAACTAGAGCCATAGTGCCAAGAGAGATTGGCTGTGACTCTAGACCTTTCCCAGTTGTAAGGGAGAACTGCAAGCCTTGCCCTGGAGCCCCTCCCTCCAGGGTCCCTGGCCACCCCGCTGCGTCTGTGTGCATGGGGGGAGGGGGGGCGGTGGATAAACACGCAGATTGCCCATTGTGGCCTGGACTGGGACATATGGAGCTCAGCACAGCCGCCCTGGCTCAGTCCCTCCCAGCCCCCAACACCCTCTCCACCAGCACGGACACCAGTTTCTCCATCCTGTCCCCAAGTAGAGGTGGGAAGGTATCCCCTTGGGCCACGATGCCAGCCCAGGACTAGCCCCTTTGGGCTAGCTCTGACTTAAATACCCTTGGGCCTTGCCCCGCTGCTTTCTTCCACCCTCCTGGAGATTGCAGGGAAGATTGCGGAGAGGGGACTTGGTTCTCCACGCGCAGCTAATACAGAGCAGGCCATGGGCAGTTTCTTAGGGCCACCTTTACAGGGCGTGGCTTAAACGTGCTTGTCCCTGTGAGCAGAGGAAGTCAGGGTGAGGTAGTAGGACCATGGCCTGGGAAAGGCTGGGAAGCAGGCTTTACTCCAGGGGTTGCTAAGTCTGACTTGGCCAGAAACAGCAGTGGTGAGGCTCCTTCAGGGTCACTGGCCCTGGCTCCCATTCCCTTTAAACCCTGGCCCTGCCCTCTGCAGAAGATAGGCTCGATTCAAGTAGTCTACAGCTACTAAGCTGGGTGGGAGAGCAAGGTTATCAGCACATATGCACTCAACCAAACATAAGCACAGGTGGTTAGTCCTGAAATTTAGAACACAATCCATATCCTGGGTTCCAAAGGAATAAGCGGGCATACAGTCATGCACAAGGCCCCAAAGTCAGGGCTCTCCAAGCATGTTTCTTGCCACCTCCCCACCCTCAAGCTTCAGGGGTTATACTGCGGGGTCCCCACACACCATCACAGCCGGTTCCCTCTGGTCCTGGGCTTCTGTTCCTTCATCCCTGGTCACTTTGTGTGTCCTCCATCCCCTTTCTGTCTTCATCTGAACTCCACCCGCTCTCTGCCCAGACCCACTAACCTCCCCAGCTCCCCCACTGCAGCAGCTCTATTTACCCACCAAGTCCTCACCCCAAATCCACTTCTGGCTCAAAGTTCCAGGCTCCAAGGCTCAGGGAGGGCAGCAATTCCAAGCATCCAGGACAGGACTTCCTGTCCGATTTCTGCTATCCCCACCCTCATAGAGAATACCCAGGCACACAGAGTGGAAGGGAAGCAGGGGAGGAGGCAGTTCGGGGACTAAGAGACAGCACCAGCGAGAGAAGTGATGCAGGTTGGGGAAAAGGGGCTGAACCAGAGGGTGGGAGGGACACGCCCACCCCTCCCAACCCACCGTTCCCCCTTTACCTAGGAGGACCCTTGAGGGGTCCAAGCTGGCGGGACAGGAGCAGCCAGCAGCCCAGTCTCCTCTGGCTGTACACAGCTCATCCGTCTGCAAAGTTAGTGACCAGCCCTCTAGAGCTCTTGAGTGTAGCGTGGCGTGGCTGCATAGGCTCCTGGGCAGATAAGCTCCAGGGCTGTATCCATGGCTGGGATGTAATGCCCTGGCAGGAGGGGTGGGCTTAGCCAGGTACTGGGACCACACACTCACACACAGGCACACTCAGACACATCACACCTGATCTGGCCCAGCCCTATGTATATATATGGGGATCCACACACACCCCCAGCTCCCCATTGGCTGGCCCAGCACCCCCTCATCAATATTAAACAGCCAGGCCAGGCAGCCATTGGCAGAGGGATCTGGGAACCCTCCCGGGAATACGGGGCGGGGGCTGGCCCTGGGGGGCGGGGAGTGGGGGAGCAGGACATCTGTTCCCCATGCATATTTCATAAGCCAGAAATGGAGAGCTGGGGAAGGGGTGGGGTTGGGGCGAGAGCCAGGGCAGATCACAGATGAACCCCCCTGCCTCCCACACAAGAGCCCCCAGCAAGCCAGGCTAAAGTGCCCATGTCCCATTCTGAGTCCCAGCGTGACTTTGACAGCCCCTTCCCAGGTCTCCTTTCCCTGGGAAGAAGGTTCCCCGATAACTACAAGAGACATGCAGAAAAGAGCAAGCGGACAGCACTAAGCTCTCATCCTTCATAAAGCTAGTCCCCTTGCCAGGCTGCCTGGGCTGCTGCTCGGGTCCCTGCCCTGGTCCCAAGACTCAGTCACCTCATACCCTCCGATCCTGGCTCCCACTCTCGCACCCACCCCATCACCAGGGCAGAAGTGGGCTGAACTCCGGACATAGGAGCTCATAGGAGTTTTTCTAGGCTGGTCTTCCCAACCAGACCACTGGTATTAGAGGCTTTAGGAGAAAGGAGGTAGGGGCTCAGGGGAGAGGCATGGAGCAGTAGGAAGAACGAGGGGTGGGGGAACCATGGGGGAGGAGGCCGGGAAGCCCAGGCTGCCCAGAATGGGGTGGGAGGGAGCATCAAATGAGCAGTAAGAAAAGTAGATAGGAAATTATAGGCAAACTGGCGGTGATTAAGTTCACAACAGCTCAACTGCCTCCAGCCTATGCACACGTGTGTAGGCGTGTCTGAGTGTGTATGCGCATGTTGGAGGATGGCAGGGACCATGGGAAATGCAGAGATAGTGGCCAGGTCTCAATCTGAGGTTCTCTCTGACTCTCAAGTGTTGAGCGTCTTCCTTGAAACACCGAGTTTCCCTCCAGGAGGAACCACGTCTGCAGGACCCGGAGCCTGAGAGGCTGGGTGGCAGTAGAGAAGCCCCGTTGGCTGTGTGACCTCGGAGGAGTGACCACCTCTTGAGCCTCAACCATCCCTTTCTGTAAAATGGGGTCACTTGTAGCTGTTTCTTTGGTTGTCATGGAGATTAAGTGACCTGACTTAGGGGCCCACCCACCTTCTGGCAATTGGAGGCATCTGCCAGCTCTGTGTCGCTGATCAACCTTTTCTGGGCTTTCCCCAGGGTGAGGCATTCCCTAGGGGAATCCTATAGTTCCTCCCCAAGCTCCCCACCCTCCTCACCCCAGGTCTGGGCGGTGCCAACTCCCACCTGGGCAGGTCCAGACAGGTGCCCAGGCGCCAGCAGATGGGCTGAGCTGGAGGGGAAAGGAGGCTTGAGGAGGGGGGTTGTGGGGGCAGGGGATCAGGTGGCATCTCCGTTCTTGCATCATCATTGCCATGGTGCTGATTAAAAACCAATCTCCACCTAATGAGCCCCCAGCAACAACAATTCTACCTCCCCCACCCTCCTGCCCTCTACCCATCTAAGACTGGGAGACCAAGAGCCTCAGGAGAGTGGGGTGAGCAAAGTGGGATGAGGAAAAGGAGTGGGAGGTGGAGAAGAGGCAGAGGAAGCGGAGGGGGACATGGGGTGATGCTGAGACCCAGAAAGGGAAAGCAGCTCCAGGCACTGGTAGCAGACATGGGGACGAGAGAGAGAAGGGAAGACAGGCGCAGGAGATGGAGACATAGGGGAGACGGGGAACAGAGAACGAGAGCAGAACTGCCAGGTTGCCAAGGCTTTTTGGAAAGATTCAGAGGCGAGTTATGGGGAAGAGAGGTGTCGGGAGAGACCCGAGGAAATGGATAGGGAGACACCCATCTTCAGGGATGGACAGATCTGACAGTGGGAAGGGGTTCTGAGAGGCCTCCGGGACAGGGCACAGACATATGAGCAGTGGTGAAAAACAGAAAACCCTGGAGACGGGACAAGTGGGGAGATGCAATAAACAGAGCTACAGAGATAAGGCTGTTTCCGACCCCAAAGTTGGATCTGAGGTCAACAGAGGGGAACCCAGAGGCCTCTAAGTAGAAGGGAATCACGGGCACGGTGTGTGGGTGGGAGGATCCAAGTCTGCCCACTCCCTCATTCTTGGCTGCTCTGCTCAGTCCCTTCAGCACTGGGACCTCTGTATGCAGACACCCTGCCAAGCTGTCCCCCAGGGCAAGCCAAGGTTTGATGGTGAGAAGGAGTGCTCTGGGGACCACTGCCATCTCTGCATCTGTCCTCCAGGACCCTGGACTCTGGCTCCGCCATCTTCATTCAGGGTTTTGGTTTCACTCCTAAAGGGAGCAGCTAAAGAACACGAGCCACGTGATAAGAAGAGCCGTAGAATGGAGCAGTAGAGAGTACTGCAGATTCAGTGAATGTGGGGCCAGCAGGCAGATCTGAGTCCTGGTGACTTTGGAGAGGTTACTTATCCTTGGCTGAGTTCATTTTGTCATCTGTGAAATGGAGATAACACTGCCTTCTTCCTAGGACTTTTGTCACATAAAGCATGGAATATGCTAGGTGCACTGTGTGCTAGCCTTTGTGCACCCCGATATGAAAGAGGCAGGGGCTCTGCACAGACATTTACGGGGTTGTGTAAGTATATGGGGCTCCATACATATGTGGGGATCTGTGCACATATATAGAGTCCGTATGTACATGGGGCTCTGCATGCATGTTTATGGGGTTTTATGGCTGAGGGAGGCTGGGAACAGTGCTGGGGTCAGTCAGGTTGCCAGCAGCCCCAGGCTGGAGGGAGGGAGAACCAGAAGTTGGGGGTGGTGGTGTCTGCTGTAAGAAGGCAGAAGGGGCCAGGTCCAGGGTGGGAGTGTGGACAGCTCTATGGTTTATTGCCATTTTGATTTTGCAGCATTTACTTTCAGACCCTTCCTCACCACTTCACCTCCATACAGCCTTCGAGGGAGTGCTGGGGAAGACACAGGCTGGTGTGTGGGGAAGATGTGGCTGGGCCCAGTCCTTAAGGGGGTTGGGGGGAGGGCCTGGAGGAGCTGGGAAGCAGTGGGTTTGGCAGGAGAGGGGGTGACATATGTGGGGAGCCCTGGGGACCCAACCAGGCAAGCGGCTGGCAGGGAGAACAGACAGTGTTAACCCTCGCTGTGCCATGCTGCCTGACCCTCCCCGGGTGTTATGTGGTGAAAGATTGGCTGGGCATGGGTGGCAGGAGCAAGGCAGCTAAGGGGCCTGGGTGGGAGCAGCTGTACGCCTGGGAATCAGTGCACATCTGGGATCTTCTTCCATCTTCAAAGTTCTCTCCTTGTCTGCTTCCACAGGATTCACAGGTCTGTCTGTCTCCACCTCTCTGCCTCTAGGTGACAGCGGGTCTCCACCCTGGCTAAGGACACAATCTGTCACTTTCTCTGCTGCCAGCCGGCTGGAAACCCCCTTTCAGAAAAGCCCTGAGCCCTCTCTCGCCCCTGGCCCCCCAGGCCTCATTGCCTTTGTCTCCTAAGGCCGCTCTCCTTTCTTCTTCCTCCCCACTCACCTCTCAGCTCTGAGCCCATCTCCAATCTCATTACTGCCTCCGACCACTGCTCCCCCAGCCTCTCCTCTTCCCTCCCCCCTCCATCTGTCCTCCAGCAGCTCTCCTCTTTGTGTCCACCCATCTGTCACCAGCTCAGCCTCTCCCTCCAGCCACACCCGCCTGACCATGCTCCCCTTGGGCCCAGCCCCCTGCATTCGGCCTCCAGGCTTCACTACTTCCCTTCCTTCTTTCATCTCAGTTTTCTTTCTTCCCTCCAATTTCTCTGACTCCTCCGCAGTGGGGTGGTGGGGCAGCAGCTAGCCGAGGCACAAACATTTGCACACAATTGCATCACCTCAGGTCTCCAGGGATACACATCCACTCTGCTCCCAGGTTTCCTGGGTTGGGGATGAGGCTGCAGGTGCCCCTCTCTTTAGCAGGAGCATGGGGGGGGAACCTCAGGAAGCCTGAGGCCTAACTAGATCAGGGTCTTTCAAAGGTCTCTGCCTCCCAAGTTCAACTCCAGCAGCTCCTGTCATATTTCTGCTGAGTGATAGGCCCCTTTTTACCACATTATACCAGTTTCCCCAAATTCCTACTGTCCCTGGGTTAGAGGACAATGAGCACCCCTAGGATCTCTGTAGAACTGACCCAGCACCATAGGAAATGGATGTCTTATCCCCCTTCATATCACCCCTGCACTGTGCGGCTGAAGAGGATGAGGAGTGGCTACTTAGGACTTGACTAGGATCAGAAGTAGGATCAGAGAGAAGCACCCCACCCCACCCCCACTACTCTCGGTACCTGGGAACCGGCCAAGAGCAGGGTACTCATCCGAAGTCGCACAGCATTTGTGGCACACCAAGAAATCTGGTCCCAAGTGCTCCAGTATTAGGAATCTCCTCCTTGCCAGCCCACTCCAGGCAGACCCTCCCTCTGCTTAGCGGACTTGACAGTGCAATTCCATGTGCTGTTGCTCAGTTGTTCTCTCACACCATGTCCCACCCTGCTATCCAGACTCTATATTTTGAGTCTCCAGGGAAGGCCCCGTATCTCAGCTCTTTACATGATGCTGGGTGCCTTGCCTAGAGTTGTGCTCAATAAATGTTTATTACACTGTGGCTGCAGACAGAAGAAACACCCTAGTCTCAGCTCTAACGTGCTGTGTGATCTTGGGCAAGCCACCTCACTCCTCTGGGCTGTTTCCCACACCAATCAAGTGAGTTAGGAGGTACACATTCATTCTAAGGTCTTATGATTTGGCCCCTCAAAAAAACCACAATCCTCATGAATAGGGTGGGTTCTTGGTACAGACACCAGACTGGCTGAAAATGCCTCCTCCTAGGGTGCACCTTTGGGAGCAGCAGCCTAGCTGTGGGAACATAAAAGAGCAAATCCTTAACTCACAGAAGCTGGAAAAAGGACAGCAGCTGGGGAAAGCCTTGGTCTGGAGGGCCAAGGTGTCACAGGGGTGAGAGGACCAGCTGGCCCCTGGGGTTAGTGGTGATTTTCTGGTTTCCCGTGGATGGGGTGGAAGAGGCATGACAGACACCAGCAATGGGCAAGGCGCAGAGAGGGAGGAAAGCCCGTTGGGGAGGGGGCTGGGAAATGACATATTTCAGATGGCCTGCAGCAAGTGGGAGAGGGAGGCTGAGGAACTGAGAAGCTTGTGGCCCCAAAATGCTGCCTGCCAAGGTCCTGTAGTCTCTAGGGAACAGGATTCACCTGGTGAAGAGCCAGACCTCAGGCTCAGAAAGGGGGCCTGAGGGTCAGGCCACCCACAGAGCATGACCTCTCCAAAGTTATACGAAGAGCCCAGTTTGGGGGACAGGTATCTGAAGGGTCTGCATCTGCACCTCCTTTCCAACCACCCATCCCTGGCGCTGCACAGCCCCCTACCTCCCCTTAATCCCCTCTCTGGTGGCAGCCACCTCCCTGCCTCTGGAGCAGCCAGCAGGATGCGGGAGCTCACTGTTCATCCGTTGGGAGACCCCTTGGCCGAGGGAGGCATGGAGGCAGCCCAGACGTGGCAGCTGTGCTCGGCTCCCTTCCGCCAGCAGAGCACACAGCCGCTCCAGCTCAGAGGCAGGGGAACAGCAGGGTGCCTATCCACACCTCAGAACCCCAAACCTGCCCGAGGGAACTTGGAGAGAAACCTCCAGAAAAACCACCATCTCTCAGCAGGGTATAGAAAGGTAAATAGCCCAAGTAGGGGCCTAAGGGGAGCACCCAAGGGCTAGTCCCGCATCCCCTACTGCCCTCAGGACTGGGAGAAAACTGGCTTCAGCTGTGCTCCTATGACTTTCTTTCCCTTCAGTGACTCCAACATTTAGCAATTCTGCTCTATTTTGGAATTTTGTCTCCACAAAGGCCCAAGGAGTTAGACACTCTCCAAAGACCAGAGGCTCTCTTTCTAGAAGTATCCAAAACAGTTCTTGTCTGGTCTGTGCAATACCCACCACAATCAATAGAGAGCCCAAAGGTCTTAGTGGGCCGTACTCCCAGCCCATCCTGCCGAACCTAAGGTTCAGGCACACAAGAAACTCCAAATCCCTAACACGGCTGGGCCTCTGCTCAGCTCTGTGCTTCCACCCAGGGACTCTGAGGTGCAACCCCAATGCTTCTAGGTGGCTGAGCCCCCTAACTTACTACTGTAAGTGTCCCACTTATCATACTGCTCACACCTGGTGGTGTCTATCTGTCTCTCCCCTCAAGGGTCAGAGTGGACTCCCTCACCAATGTACTCTGGCCAGTCTGAGCAAATAAACACTCATCTAATACGAAGGAGGACAAACTATGCTAACACTGTTCTTACAAGAAAAACTGGGTGGACATACTACCTTTGACAGAGCTTTCTATGGGCCTCTGGAGACCCAGGAGTGAGTGTGTGAGGTGACAATTTCATGACTTCCAGTCCAGAAAAAACAGGTAACGGTACACGTTGTGTGGGACCTATTTTAACGAAACTTGCTATTTATATATTTACACCCAAAACAAGGTGGGGGGACCCAACAAAAATAGATATTACAGCGTAGTAAAAATGATGACCAAGCACTGTGGGCTGGAGGTTGCACACCCACCCAGCAGCGTGCCCACACTGCTGTGCCATCGAAGGGCCTGGAGGAGGACAGTGAGAAGGGATGTAGGCTGGGCCTGTGGTTCCTCATCCTCCTGGGGCTTGTTCCTGGCTTCAGCCCAAGTTCTTCTCCCTGATCAGGAGGGTGGCAGGGTAGGGCAGGCGTGGGGGTTGGGGGCTTGGACAGGACAGATGTAGGATAGAAGAGTGCCGAGAAAAAGAGGACGTTAAGGTGGGAATTAAGGGAGTCAAATAGGAGCATGTGCTTCTATTTGTGATCCCGGAATGCAGTGGGGGAGAAAGAGGAGAGTGAATGGCAGCCAGGAGGGGAGCTGGGGAGGGCGACTTGTTTATCTCTCACAGTCTCTTGCTGGCAGTCCCACCTCTCTGTTAGACCCAGGCTGAGCCAGGCCTAGAGATTCCAGTGACAAGCTAGTGGCTTCTGTCCCAGCGGGACAGTGACCAGGAAGTGAAGTGCAGAGCTGGCAGGACAACCTGGAGTCCACCTCAGTAAGACACGGCTCCCGGCTCCCGGGGAGCAATGAAGAGGACGTCAGCTTTGGCATTGATGCAGTAGGTGACAACGAGCGAGAAGACAAGGATGCCGAAGCCCACCATCAGGGTGATGAACTGTGGGGGCAGGGAGAGGGTGCTCTCAGAACTCAGTGCAGTTGGGGTAAGGCTCCGGGACTGGGGGCCAGGGCACTGGGACTCTGAAGGGGGCGAGAGCACCATGGATTGGGCCATCGCAGGCAGTGCTTCCCCATTTGAAAAGTGAATTCTAGAGCCTCTGGTCAGCTTCCGTTTTGTATGACTTAGACGTAAGCATCCGACTGTAGGGCTCGAGACTAATGCCTCTGGCAATGCCCTCTCACTTACCTGTGACAGGAATCTAGTATTAGAGGGACCCATCCCTAGGGTGCCGGGAGAGCCCGGGGGCAGCCTATGGAGGGCGATTGGGTCCCTGGAGTGAAGAGCAACCCCCTGGGCCCAGAATGAAGTTTCTAACTACCAGGGAAAGCAAGCCTCCTCATGGGCCGCCCTGGTTCTCAAGGGATGGATGGGGCAAACAAGAGAAGGGACAAGAGCAGGAGGAGGTGACGTGGCCTCTGCTATCTTCTCTCCCCCCTCACCTCAAGCTCCTTGCTGGCTATCAGAAATATCCGGGCACTGATGTCCTTCCAGCGGCTCTCTGTCCATGTAGAGTATTCTGTGGAGCCCCACTGCCTCAGTTCAAAGGCAGGGGACAAGGCCCTGGCCAGCCGTGCCGTGGAACGCACACAGTGGGGCAGCCGCTCTGTCCCATTGGAGTCCAAAGGACCCTGCACCCACGAGTATTCATACAGCTGCAAAAGAAGACAGACCACAGCACGGGCTGTTGCCTTCCCTCACATCTTTCCCCAGATGGCGTGCTCCCACCCAGGCTTCTGTCTCTTCAACTCTTAGTCGAAGGGCTGCATCCCCCCGCCCACCTCTCCATCCCAATCTCCTGGGTCCAAGTGGGCCAGGAGACTATCCCACATTCCCCAGAAAGGGCCCCACAGGCACCACCGACACCCACTGCCACTCACATCCTTGTTCTCAGTGGGGACTTTACTTGGGTCCTGACACTGCTCTCGAGTAAGGTCGACCACCATGCCAGTCAGGTTTGCCAGGGCGTACTGCACAACGTACGTAGTGTTGGTGGGGCTGGAGACAGCGATGTAGTGCTGCAGAGGCCCGTCCCCTGTAGAAGAGCAGAGGGCAGGAAGGTGGGTGGGTAGAAGGACGGATGCAGGTAGGAATGATCCAAGATTGGCAGGAGTCCGAGAAAAGGGTAAGAGGAAAGGATCCAACAAATATCAGGGAAAGGAAAGGAAAAGGGTAGAAAAGAAAATAGAGAGGAAAAGGGGAAAAAAGTAAAGATTTAAACAAAAAGACTTTTCTTCTACTTCTTTTCTGGGCTAAGGGTCCCACCCCCACACCAGCTGCTTACCCAAGTAGGCACGTAGGTCTTGCCTGAGGATGGACTGGAACCAGGAGTTATTGGCTCTAACCAGGAACCCATAGAGCAGGCGGGTGACCTACGATTGGGACAGAGACAAGAGTACTTGGAATTGAGTCCAGAGAGAGTTATCAGTGATGATCCATCGAGGGTGGGACCCAGACCTGCTGGGCTTGGGAGGCAGTGGCTGGCTCACTGGGTGCTCATAGGCCCACCCAGAGCTCTCTGCCTCAGAAGTCCCCACTGGCTGTACAGGCATGCCAAACTCCATGCTGGGGGACTTATGGGATAGGGCAGCTGCTGTGTAGTTGGGGACAGCAGAAGTCAGCGCCTGCTCACTCTTACCGTGTGGGGATCAGCCTGGATGGAGTCTGTGAAGTTGGTGCCTCCTGCAAGCTGGTACAGGGCGCGTCCCAGCAGCGTGGCCACATCTGCCAGGGCCTGTGGCAGTGATAGGAGCTGAGTGGTCATCCCTCTACCCAAGATCTGATACTCTAACTCTCTTCCCTGCTCCCACCAGGCCCCAGCCAGGCCTCCCCTGCCTGGTGAGCTACCTTGGCAGTGTCTGTGACCACATTCAGGTCCTCTTCTGGGCTCTTCCCTTTGGGATAGCTGATGTTGATGTTCTCAGCAGTGTCGTAAATGCTCTGGTAATAACTGCCAGGAAAGCAAGCATCAACCTAGCCACACTCTGTGCCCCTGCCCCCTCCCTTCTCAAGTGCCCCCCATGTGCCCTCAAGCACTATTCATCCAGGGGCATAGAGCCAGGAGGTGGGGAACAGGGAGGTGAATGGGGATTGGGGGTTATCAGACAGAAACTTCTCTGACAGAAAGGTAGAAAAGACCAGGGAGAGGGAAATCTCTTCCTCTCAAAGACTGTTTAAACAAGGGAAACACCTGTGTCTTTGGGGTGGTGATGGAGGACAGCTAAGATGACACTGAGAGTCTGCCACACAGTGTCAGAACACCTGACTGTTCCAAAGGATGGCTTGAGTAGCCACGACAGGATTAATAGGTACCAGGACCAGGTCTGCTCACAGATCTATACTACCACCAGGTCAACCACCTTGGTGCTCCTGGGGGAGCTACAGGAGGTGGAACTTAGGAAAGGGATGAGGACAGCCCCCCAGCCTTTACCATCAAAAAATGCTGCCCACAGAATCAATCCAAAAATGTTCAGGGCCTCCCCGGTGGCGCAGCGGTTGAGCATTGGGTTGCGAAGCTGCCCACAGCCTCTGCAGTGCCGGTTCCATCCCCGGCCGCTGGGGGGAGGTGTGGGGAGAAGGAACCCAGAAGACAAAACAGACTCTTCAAGGAAAGGAAGAGGCTGGTGCTCCTTACCGGTTATGGAAGGCAGCAGAGTGGTCCGTAAGGACAACGCCAGAGATATTGCGAGCCCGGAGAAACCGCTGCAGGGAAGATGGTGGGAGGGGTTGGGACTGGTTGGGTCTCTTGAGGACCACGGTAGGGACACCAGTGGCACTGTTGTTCAGCGTGTTCAGAAGTGCCTCCACCTGGGGAGACAGGGAGAGATGGCAGCCAGGATGAGAAGCAGAAGGTCTCGATTAGGAATGAAATGCTCAAATCCCCTGCTTAGGGGACTGGCCTGTTACCTGAGACCTAACCCTCAAGTCTTTGGGAATCAGGATTCTAAAATTCCTGTAGCTCTCACCATCCTTTCTAGGGTAGGAAACTATGCACAAAGAAGGCTAAAACCTGTGTTTTCATCTCTGTAGGTAAACCCGCTGTTCCCAGGTTTATCCTAGCTTCATGGACACATCACTTGTCTCTTGTGCAGAACTAGATACAAACAGTGGACAACACTGTGCTGATGCTGCACAGGAGTCCAGATAGGGTGGTGCCCATGGAGGGAAACAGGCTTTTCTGAAGCTAGATGTGAGGGCAGGAAGGGTCTCGAACAGCAGTGAGAATGGTGGGGCTGGCATGGCCAGGCAATGGGTAGGGATTTCCAGGCAGCAGGGAGGAAAGGGACCATGACAGTCCTTAATGGGCACAGGCCCATCAGACAGCTGCCCATCCCAAGAAATGATGCTGCTGAGCTCACAGTCTGTCGAGGAGTTGGAGCAGCCATACTGTCCATCCTTTACCCAACACCCAACCTAGAGTGCTGTCTCACAGGCCCTGGTGGGCATGGTGCTCCCATTCCCAAATGTTGAATAGACAGTGAGGAGAGATGCTCAGTTTACCTGCTTCTGCACAGAATCATTTTTCTGAGACATGGGGTCTGTGTGCATCCAAAGCTCTAGTGAATTTCTTAGGGCCACCTGGGTGGAGGATAAAGAAGCCACATTTATATTCAGTCCCCCGTATTAGCCCATCCTGGGAGAAAGGAGTGGGCTCAGAAGAGGAGTCAAGGAAGAGGAGGTGATACCTGCAGAACGGACAACAGAACAAAGGAGGACCTCTATGTGGAAGGAGGACAGAGGACCTGGGCTGCCCACCTGTCCCAGCTCCACAAAGGAGTCGATGTTCTCCAGCTGCACAGGAAACTTGCCCTTCTCCATGTCGTAGACCATCCTTGAGCTACCGATGTAGTCAAATGTTTCCTGAGGGTAGAGATTGGGGGAGGGACAGATTCCAGAGGGTCAGGGCAGCTGTGGTTCCTTAAGGTCAGACCATCAAAGCTTTGAAGGCTGCATCTCATGGCATTTCACTGCTGGCCGGCTCTCAGTCATGTGACCAGCTTTCTTCCCCTCTCACTGTCCAGCTGGGACTGTCCCTCACACATGCATCACAGGGCTTCCCGAGCCCAGAATGATGAGGGCGGCCTCCGTCAAAGCCTGAGGCAGATATCAGCTGTTCCACGCCCCTTGATTCTCCCCTACCCGCCAATGCAGCCAGGACTGCTTTTCCTTATTCTGGGCCAGGCTGGAGGGGTCCAGTGGAGGGATAAGAGCCTTGGGGATCTTGGGTGAAGGTGCCAGTAAAGGGGTCCAGAGAATAAAAAAAGATACTGAAAATAGATTCTATTAAGGGGGAGGGAGAGCTGGCAGTCCACCAACTCCAGGTCAGGGCACAAGTGTTTGAAATGGGGGACTTGAAGGGAAACATATGAAGATGGGTATAGAAGCTCTCAGCTGAGTAACAACTTGGGTCAGTGATGAGAAGTCACAGCCACTCCCACTTTATCCAGCCCCTACCCCCACCCCAGCACCCTTACCCCTTGAAAGAAGACAAACATGACATTGCGGGGCAGGGTGGTCACATCAGGGGCCTTCTGCAAAGCTTCCGCTGCAGCCAGCTGGGTGACAAAGGAGGCAACTGTGCTTTCAGCCCCAGGGGCCACATTCCAAAAGAAGGATCGGCTGTCCAACTGGTGTAGAAAAGCAGGGGGCAATGTGGAAATGGAAATTAGGACCAAGCCCTACTCACCATCCTGGCTAGCCAAGAGAATACACACTTCCTGGGGTGACTAGCTAGGATGACTGCCAGGACTAGAGGCCAACAGCCCACCCCACTGCACCAAGGCTCCCAGGCAGCAACTCTGAAACCTGATAGGCCTGAGGAAGGCCTGCCAGCCCTTCTGCGCAGCCTAGCCACGCAGTCAGGGCCAACACTCACCCGGGTGGCAGCAACCACAACCCTGTTCTCTGGCTCCAGGGTCCCTGATGTATTTATAGGCCGGAGCATGCTCCATACGTTGTAGTCAGACAGAGGGTCACACACAATCTCTAAACAGGACAAACAGTGAGTCAATGGGAGATGGGGACAGGGAGAGGGTGGGTAAGAGACAGAGAAAGCAGGAAGGCCCCTGTGACCCACTGACCAGCACCCCAGGAGCCATCTTCTCTCCCTCTGCTGCTCCAGGTTGGCTCTGCCACAGCCTCCACCAACCATACAACAAACTGTCTCAATGCCCAGAACTGTTTCTTCTACTCTTTTACCCAGTGTGCCCTGCTGGTGCCCAGCCCCCTCTTCTCCCTGGGTGGTCCCTGGCGTCCCACCTGGGTTGATGCTGAAAGTGCTCTGGATGGAGCTGCGCCGCATGCAGGTGACAGTGCTGATGACGGCGTGCATGTGTGAGAAGAGCTGCATGGCACACAGGGGGAAGGTGGGCGCAGAGCCGTTCTGACCCAGGTTGTGGTCTCGATAGCACTGCAAGGGAGACAGTCCACTGAGCAGCAGCCTGGAGCCCCACTCCATCCTTAAACCAGGCCCACATCTGTCCCTGATCTACATTTGTCCACACACAACACAAATGCTGTAAGGTCAAAGATACAGCTTGTCAGGAGGTGTGAAGGGGCAGACTTGGTGACTAAGTGGGGGTGGGTGGAATTCCCTCATCCCAAACAGCCCAGCCCAGTCTGGACCTTAGTCACTGCTCCGAGTGTGATAGGCTATAAAGTGCACAGAACTGGAGACCAAAGCCAAATTTGAGCTGGTTTGAAATCAACTCACCATGTAACTTTAGACAAATCTCTTAACTGCTATGTGTCAAAACAAAGCAGTGTGACCAGAATTAGAGAATATTATAGCTAAAGGAACTTCAGAACTTACTGAACCAACTCTCTCAATTCCAAGTCCAATGCTGCTCTTTTTTACCTAATTGGGTTTTTTTTTTTTTTAATTTATTTTATTCATGTACGCATATAAGAACTGGGGCTCAGCGGGTGAGAGGATTCACCAGCGACAGTCGGGAGCAGAACATGCAGATCTACTGAAATTCACTGCTGAGGGGAGCAGCAGGAGAGTCAGGAGAGGTCTGCTGCACCATGTGGGTCACCTCCCTGGCTGGGGATCGAACTCATGTTGCAGTGGCTGGTGATAGCTTGGTAGCACTACTTTAACCCCTGCGCCACCAGGGAGGCCGTGACTGGGGTTCTTAACAAGGGGTTATATATATACCTTGTCTCACATTAAATATCCTTTACATTTTTTTCAGTCTAAATCCTGTAATGCCATGATACCAGACTGGAGAGAAATGGCAAAGGGGGGGGAGGGTGAGGGAAAAGAAGCGTCTTTGCTCTTCATAGAGCTTCTGTCTTTCAGAGGGTACACTGGTAGATTGGACCCCCAGACAGGAGAACCTGGATAATAATACTGGGGCTGCTTGGGGCCAACGCAGTCATTACCTGCTTGATGACTTTGGTTTCATTTTCATCTTCTAGAAGAAAGATGGGGAAACTAAAATCTTCATAGGCCAAGCCATCACCCAGAGTATTCCACACCACTTCTTTGCAGTGAGCAAACTCTGGTCCATAGGAGCTTGAGTAAATGCCTGAAGGGGGGAAGGAGATACCAAGTACTTAGAGACCTCATAGCTTTTAAGGCAATGGCAGCATTGGGACTAAGCGGTCCAGAGGAACTGACTCAAAGAAGCAAGCATCTCACCTATGGTCAAACAGGCACTAGTAATAGGGAGCCCCTGACTGTGCAATTAGGGGTCTGCACATGTGCCACAAAGGGAGGAGGGAAGGTCAGCGGAGGAGTGGGAAGCAGGAGAAGGAAGGCATGAGTGGCAGAGACTAAGAAACACCATCTTCTGTTTGGGAGTCAGCTGCTCACACACATAAAGACACACACACACACACACACACAAAGCAACAATGAGCTTCAAGTGACACCAGTTCCCCTGATCCTCTAAGGCTCTTACCAAACCCATCATTGGGGCACTGCACACTGGGCGAGAAGCCGGTGGCCGGGCTGGGCTTGGCCAAGGATACTGCGAGTCCGGCAATTCGGGTGTTTTTCCCCTTCAGCTTATCCATCAGATCCCTACATTAAGGAGGGAGTACCATGAAGAAAAACAGGAAGGTATCTGGTAACCTGCTATGCTGCCCTAAGAGTGGAAACCAATGTCACACTGGTTTGATTTGTTTCTTACCTTTCCAATCTCTAACTTCTGGGTGACCCAATCTGAGCTCAGGACTCAAACTCATTCATTCTGTGTGAGGGATGTGTGCACCCCTACAGGTACTCCTGTCTCACCTGGTGAAGAGTGTGCCCTCCAGCAGCACCACATATGGGGGGTTGGGGCCATCTGTCAGCACCCACTGCAGGTCTTCCGCCTTCTCCACCACGTGGATAACTCCTGTGTCCCCACTGATGGAAGCTGCCAGGACAGACAGTGAGGGTAAAACTCTCACAGGTGACAGTTCTGATTTTGCCTCCCTGATTCTGCAGGCCTTTTATCCCCCAGGGATGTCACAATCCACTGGGGCTAGTGCAGTTGCCTCTGCCCTTGAAGGCTGAACTGCCCCACAGAATGGGGGACAAAGGAAAGGAGCTCAAGAGGACTGCTCAGCAGAGGTCTGTTCACTCAATGTCAGAAAGGCTCTCTAATCCTCACTGTCTTGCCAAAGTGTTTTCCTAATTTTCACACCTTGATTTTCTTCAGGAAATGGCAGGTTCTAGGCCTCTAGCTTGGAGTTCTAGACTGAATTTTCCACTGTAAAACTGCACATTTCCTCGGGCCTAGCAGCCTTCCTGCCTCTCCTTCCTTTTGTCCTATTTGGAAATGACTTTACTTGCTTTGGGCCAGTTTTAGGTAAAGTTAATCAAAAATTCTGAGATCTTGAAAACAGTGCTTCCTAACTCATAGGCCTGGCATGAGTTAAGAGATGTGTGACTACTGACTCCCATCCTTTTCGGGTAAGTCTGGTTACCCCTAGCCAGGAGCAGCCTTGTTCGTTATCCCAGGATGTCCTTTCTGTATGTGCTAGGATGTTCCTAGCAGGCTAGCAGGCTATACAAATAACATCTGTGTGTCTCTGATGTGAAAAGACTGGGAAGCACTGCACTAGAGGATGGATGTCCCTGGTTCAGAATGTCTTGACTTCTATGTAACAACATCCCTCAACTTCCTTGAGATAGATCTGTGTTCATCCCTCTTCTCCTCACTCAAAAAAGGAGGTGCCATTCATAAATTGTTTTGGGCAGCAGTTCTCACCCTGGCTGTGTATCAGAATCATTTTGGTGTTTCAAAAAATACAGATGCCTGGGCTTTACCTTCCATCTACTAAATTAACATCTCAAAAGGTGAGGCCAGCTATGTGTATTTTCAAAGCACACCACCAGTGGTTCTTTATTATACACAGCATGAGAATTATGGCTCTAGAACAAGGCACTGAAAAAATCATAATACACATGAAACAAAACCCATAAGTACTTTTCAACTGCCAGCAAAGTTAGAATTTTTCTCCCTTGGCATCTGGTAAAATCTAGACATGGAAACAGGTCTCCAACTTTCAACTAAATCTTATATGTAGTCAAAACTTAATAAGCTCATGTTGGCAGTGATAATCAGCTACAGGGGAGTATCAGAAACTGGAATAACTTCAGTAAAAATCTAGTTACAAATGGCAGTTGTAAATAAAACAACAGCATTTAAAACATGGGAAAAGGAAAAGCTAGCCTGGCAAATAAAATATATATAACTTCAGTTCCAAGGAGGAAAGCAAGCTCTGACAATAGACGGAAAAATCCTGGAGTCTAACCTCGGTTCCAGTCACTGCCAGTGTCATCTCAAGCACCATACTTACTTTCTCTGGCAACTTTTCCACCTCTATTTATCTCATACCATGGGAACAGATTACAAAAGGAAATAAAATGAATGAAGGAAAGGAAAATTACTCGTTGTTCCTTTTGCATACTTTCAAAGGGTCCACTGAAACAAGGTATGATAATAAAAAATTAAGCCATTATAATCAGAAAATCTTTCTCCTCAATTTATCACGTTAGCAACTCTAATTAAAGAGGGCACGGCTTGCTCAGGACAAACAGATATGATAAAGTCAGACCTACAATAAACAGGTTAAAAAGGAAACAAGATCTTAATGAAGAAGCAGAGTCCAGCCCCACCCCTGTTTCTCTGCGTTTGGCTTCATTTTCTTTTTTTTTTTTTTTTTAAATATATATATTTTTTTTTTATAGAGGCATGTTTTATTTATTTATTTGTGTTTGTTTCTTTGTTTATACATGCACTGGGTACAGTCAGAAGTGCGGGAGGGTGAGAGAATTCACCAGAGCCAGAGCAGGGAGCAGAGCAGGCAGAAGGACTGAAGTACACTGCTGAGGGGAGCAGCGGGCGGCAGGAGAGGTCTGAGCGCCATGTGGGACCCTCCTCTGGTGGCCGGGGAGCAGCTGGGGATCGAACCGGCGCCGCAGAGGCTGCGGGCAGCTTTGCAACCCAGTGCTCAACCGCTGCGCCACGAGGGAGGCCCCTGGTTTCATTTTCTAGAGGCTGCTTTGCACACTTTCATGGTTGTTCTAAGAACATTATAGTCCATGACTCATCCCCAAAGGGGGAATCTTAGAGCCTGGCTCCAGGAGGATGGGGGCCTACCCTTTAGCACCAGACTGGTGCTCCAACGAAATTAGCAGTCTGCTCTCAGCCCACACAGATCTCTTCTACCCACAAATGCAGTGCAAGAATCAAGTCCAACAAATCTTTCACTTGGAGCTGTTTGGAACCAGATATCCTACTCCCAAGCACATCCTGTAGCAGGCATGGACATGAGATAATCAACAGAGTACAAAGTTCAGGGGAGGAAAGCAGAAAAGCAGTAACCACCACCATGAGCAAGCCCTTCACTTCCAGAGTATTAGTTTTCTTCTTCTAAGTGCAGAGGTTCAGACAACCATACAGTACTGGTGAGTCCACATTAAGCACTCAGCATCCTCACCAAACAGCTAATAAAAGGCAATTTGATTTTGAGTGTGGTACAGGTATAGTCTAACCATTTCTACAAAAGTAAACTGAAATTCAGAGACCAATTTGATGATGAAAAAACCACGATCAGACCTTAAGTTCCTGCCTCCCTACAAAGCTACATTCTGACAAAGCTTCTATCCCCAGAAGAACTGAGTCTGAAGACAGCAGATTAGCAGCAGAGGGAATGGGATTCAGCCTTCAGATCTCAATTTTCCCTCCTTTTATAGTTTTATAGCCATGTTGTGATGATACCCTGATTTGGAGCACATTACAAAGCATAAAAACAAGTCCCCACACTTCACTAATTCCTCTTGCAACTATATGATTTTCTCAATGCCTTCTCTTCAAACAGTTCATTTAATGGCCTTACAAAAGCACATTTCATCCCAAAAAGATGAGTGGGGGCAGTGGGATATGAAATGTCTTTCTGCATTAAAAACAGGATAGTTTTTTACTTGACCTACTGGGTGGTTAAGAATCCTACCTTAGGGGCCTCCCCAGTGGTGCAGCGGGTTGAGCGCAGCACTGTGAAGCTGTCCGCAGCCTCTGGAGCACGGGTTCAATTCCCAGCCGGCTGGCCAGGGAGATACCCACATGGCACAGCAGACCTCTCTTGTCATGCCCACTGCTCCCCTCAGCAGTGTATTTCGGCCCGAGTGCCTGTTCTGCTCCCCGCTCTGTCTCTGGTGAATCCTCTCACCCTCCTATGCCTCTGGCCTGTACCCCAGTTCTTGCATAAAAATAAATAAATCTTAAAAAAAAAAATCCTGTCGGGCCTCCCCGGTGGCGCAGCGGTAGAGCGCTGGGTTGCGAAGCTGCCCGCAGCCTCCGCGGCGCCGGTTCGATCCCCAGCTGCTCCCCGGCCACCAGAGGAGGGTCCCACATGGCGCTCAGACCTCTCCTGCCGCCCGCTGCTCCCCTCAGCAGTGTATTTCGGTCCTTCTGCCTGCTCTGCTCCCTGCTCTGGCTCTGGTGAATTCTCTCACCCTCCCGCGCTTCTGACTGTACCCAGTGCTTGTATAAACAAAACAAACAAACAAATAAATAAATAAATAAAAACATGCCTCTATTTAAAAAAAAAAATACTGTCTTAGAACTTGGATCACTGGGGCGCTAATCCTAGCTTCATCACTTATTACCAAAATGACCTGGGAAAAGACACCCTCCTTCTCTGTTTCCTTGTTTATAAAGTGGATAGCAAGAGCAGCTACTTCATGGGCTGCCAGGTTAAACAAGATGCATGTGTAAGGTGCTGAGTGGGCAGTTTAATGATCTTGCCTGGTTTGACAGAAGGTTCTTTATCACTTCAAACCTATAGAGTCTAATTTGTGGCTGAGATTTCCAAGGCACAACTTGGATCTTAATGTATAGGGCACAGACAGAAATATCAATGGGCACAACACAAATCCCAACTTCAACTCACACTGGCAGCCAATCTGATGAGTAGCATTGAGCAGACGAACACAGGGAGCTGTTTTATTTAAGGGGATGTAGATCTTCCTCTCCACTGAGTTTCCCCAGCACAAACCTGATCAGAAGAGGAAAAAATGTTAGAAGAAACTGAACCATCAGTAGAAGTTACTAGCTCACCTCAACGATGATATCATTCAATATCATAATTTCTAAAATGGGGCTGATGCCCATTCTTCCCACTTCTGGGCACACAATTAAGAACAGATACATTCATCCATTTATGTGCCTCACAGAGTTACTAAGAATTGCACACAGTAACTGACAAAGAAGATAAAAGAGAGAAAACTTGATTTGCCAAAAGAAAGGCATTTAACTTGCAGCTTCTCGTCGCATGGACAACTGCAATGTTGCAGTAGTATGTAAATTGGTATGCTAGTAATATGTATATTACTAATAAGCTGATACAGATGCCACTCTAAGAATAGAAATCATGACAAAAATCTTCCTGGGGCATTCTTCCATGAGTGTGAACACACCTGTCATAATCTAACATCAGCATGTCACTTCGTGAGGTCACTGTGGGGCACCTACAGCATCTCCTTTTGGGATTTTTAAAGAAGATGTGAATTTGGGGAGACTCAGTCACAGTTATCTATAGCCACGTTTGCACTTTAGGGTCTCAACAACGAGAAAGGCAAAACGATGTGTGCAACAAGCAAACAGCACACAGAGATAACCTCCTCCCTTATTTCACTTCTGAACAGCTAAAAGTGGCCATACCCCACCTCAGGTTCACTTTACCCATGGAGGCAGAGGCCAGTATGCCAGTTTAGGTGGAATGAAGAGAGAAGGAACAAGGACCCAACCCCTTGAAGCGGCTGTAGCCCCCAAACTAGGGACTCCCCTTAAAACCTCACTGCTGGGAAAACGCTGGACCCAGACACCTGTCTTTGTGATTGCGGGTGGGGTGCTAGGACTAAGGGGATAAGGAGGCGCTGGACTCACGGGGAGTTGTGCTGAGGGCGAGAAGGGGCCTGAACACAATGGGGCAGTTGGCTGGAGGCGGCAAGAGGGCTGGAGGAAGAGAGGACAAGTCGCGCTCCGCAGGAGAAGGGGACAGGCCACTGGGGAACTTCAGTTGCGGGAACGAAAGAGACAGGGAAGTTAAGGGCGGGGAACTGGGGGGGCCAAGGGACCAGCCGGGATGGCGCTGCGGTGAGCCAGTAGGAGCTTTTCACAGAGTGAGTTCTCAGCGGGGAGCCTCACCTGCCAGCAGGACGCAGAATGACAGAAGGCGAAGGCCACAACTGCCCCAGCTGGCCGTGGAGCCGCCCCCAGCTGCGGCCATCTTGCTCTCGGAGCGGAAGCGGCGGTCCCCGGGCTGCAGGCCTCTCTAGGACACACCCGACGTCTCTGTGGCCGGGACTCAGGACCCGGAAGTCTGTGTCTGGAACTTCCGGCACGGAGGGCGCTGACGTGGAGGGTAGCGGAGTCCAGCGGGGCGGCGGCGCCTCGGCTTAGCCCCTCGGAGCCAAGGCCGGCGAGATGCTAACCAAGTTCGAGACCAAGAGCGCGCGAGTCAAAGGTAGCGGCGAGGACGAAGGGGAAGCCAGAGGCTGGGTGCCCGGGACGTGCTGTCAGGGGAAAGGGCGCGGGAGGAAGGCCTTTTTCCCGGCGTTTCCGTGGGACCCCCGGCAAGACCCCCTAATTCGGGTAGTATCCGCCCAGTGTGGACCCCGCGGTCCGCCTCCGGTTCTTCCCCTTCTTCCCGGGCCTATTTTCCAACCTTGTTTTTTTCCCAGGACCGGTGACCGCGAAGTGGGGAGTCGCCTTAGGGGGTTGTGAGGGGTGGCTGTGAGGGGTGACGTCTGCCTTTCGATCCAAGTCAGTAACAGTTTTGGAGTCCAGCACTTGCCGTCTCTCTCTATGGGGCCCTGGCTGCACCGCATCAGGATACGTTGTTTCCACTGTTAATAGGACGTTGAAGCCTGTAACTCCGAGGTCTGAGATTGATAAAGTTGCCAGATAAAATATAGCACACCTAATTAAATCTGTTTCAGATAAACAGCACATAGATTTTGGCATGTTTCATTGTTTATCAGAAATTAAAATTTACCTAGGCATCTTTGTTTTTACTTAAATATGACAACTCTAGAATTTGAGTATCAGTGAATGGGAGTAGAGGGCAAATGGGGTTAATCTCTTGGAATATTAGAATGGAAAAGGCAGAGAAATAAGATCTCCTTAAACTTGGAAAAAATACATGCCTTGAATATTTAGTGATAGTCTATAGTCAATACTAGTAATATCAATAATTGCTAATATTAAATATTCAAATGTTTAGTATGTGGCATAGCAAAGTGCTTAGGAACTTGGTCTTTGAAGTCAGATGGACCTGCTTTGGAATCCTGAAATGTTTACTAACAAACTAAATGTTCACTCACCTTGAGTGACTTTCCTAACCTTTCTAAATCTGTCTCCTCATTTGTAATATGTGAATAAGCAACATTCTCTTACAGAGGGAATCAAGATGAGGGGGTATATGAGAAAAACTTATTATAGTGCCTGGTGTAGAATGAGTAACCCAAAAACTGGAAGCCATTTTTAAAGATTTATTTATGTATGCAAGAGCTGCGGTGTAGGCCAGAGGTGCAGGGAGGTGAGAAGATTCATCGGAGACAGAGTGGGGAGCAGAACAGGCAAATCTACTGAAATACACTACTGATGGGAGAAGTGGGCGAGACTGGAGAGGCCTGCTGCACCATGTGGGTAGCTCCCTGGCCGGGGATGGAACTCGTGCTGCAGTGGCTGTGGATAGCTTCATAATCCTGAGACTTAATCCCTTGCAACACCAGGGAGGCCCCTGGAAGCCATCACTTTTTTAAAAAAGATTTATTTATATATGCATACAAGTACTAGGGTATAGGCCAGAGGTGTGTGTGTGGGGATGTGTGTGTGAGGATTCACCAGAGACAGAGTAGGGAACAGAACAGGCAGATTGACCGAAGTGCACTGCTGAGGGTAGCAGCAGGCGAGACACGAGAGGTCTGCTGCCCCATGTGGGTAGCTCCCCTGCCAGGGGGCAAACTCATGCTGCAGTAGCTGCAGGTAGCTTCATAAGTTGCATCTTAACCCTTTGCGCCACCAGGGAGGCCCCTGGAAGCCATTATTAATGTGAGAATAGATTCTGAGTTCTGTGGGAACCTTGATTGTAAGACTAGTGTCACTAAAGATTTCTGGATGGTTGCAAATGACTCTTCATGAACCTTGAGTTTTCTGTTCCTAATGTCTTGTCGGCAGTGTGTGTGTGGGGG
This sequence comes from Talpa occidentalis, assembly GCF_014898055.3. Classification (NCBI taxonomy): domain Eukaryota; kingdom Metazoa; phylum Chordata; class Mammalia; order Eulipotyphla; family Talpidae; genus Talpa; species Talpa occidentalis. The sequence goes on from NW_023601212.1 coordinate 70,071,685, forward strand.
GGGCGGACGTCGTAGTATTTGAGTCAGTGTCCACTAATAAGTGTTCTTATATACTGTAATGGAAAAAATGAACAACTTAATGGAAAAGTGGACAGTTTAGAAGAAGAATTATGCTGGGCCTCCCTGGTGGCCTAGGTGTTAGTCGTAGCACTATCAGGTCACTAGCTGCGACCTGAGTTTGATCCCTGGCCAGGGAGCTTTCCCACATATGGTGCAGCAGACCTGTCCTGTCACATCACTGTTCCCCTTAGCAGTGTATTTCACTAAATCCGCCTGCCCTGCTCACCACTCTGTCTCTGGGGAATCCTTTTACCACCTGTAGCTCTAGCCCATACCCCAGTTCTTCTACAGAATCATCATTCTAAAAAAAAAAAAAAACAGAACAATTGTGTTTAATGTAAAGTGTTTAATGAAAAAACCTTTGAGTAGTGATCTCCTTGTTCATGTGAGGAAACCACCCAAAGCCTGGGAAAGAACCACTGAAGAAGAGAAAGCAGAACAATTCCTGGAGCTCACAGAGGACTGGGAATAGTTTGAGTTCCTACTACCAGAATGAAAAGATCTCCTGATACTATGGGTCATCATGTAGAGATTTCAGATGAGCATTGTCAAATTAAACCTAAGTACTGCTGTGGACCCACCCTATCAAACCTTAGAGCAAGTCTTTAAAGGATCAACTGATTCCAAATAACTTAATTCCTAAAACAAAGCCCAACAGTGTTTATAGGAATATATTAAAAACCCGGCCTCAGATGACATGAAATTCACAATGTCTGGTAGCCAGTGAATACATGAACCTAGGGTTAACCTCGTCGTTACTTTTTCTTACTAGAATTAACAGGTGATATTGTGGGGCTTAGTACACTCATTGTATCATTCTCCTGTTTGTTGCAGGGCTCAGTTTTCACCCCAAAAGGCCCTGGATCCTGACAAGTTTACACAATGGGGTCATCCAGTTATGGGACTATCGGATGTGCACCCTCATTGACAAGTTTGATGAACATGATGGTAAGATAACAGTTTCTAGTAAGAAATTTGAAGAGATATAAATAGTGTCTCTGGAGTAGCTTGATCCTGTTTGGCATTAGTTACATTGGGGTTAACAAATATGGAGGGGTAGAACTGAAAAATCCTCCATCAGGATCACCTTACAGAGTAGGGAGTAGGGCTCTCTTTAATATCCACTGCCTTTCTTCTTTCCAGGTCCAGTGCGAGGCATTGACTTCCATAAGCAGCAACCATTGTTTGTTTCTGGAGGAGATGACTATAAGATTAAGGTATGACTGGGGGCCACCCTGGTGGCACAAGCTATCTGCAGCCACTGCAGCATGAGTTCAATCCCCCGCCAGGGAGCTAACCCACATGGCGTAGCAGACCTCTCCTGACTCGCCCATTGCTCCCTTCAGTGGTGTATTTCAGTCAGTCTGCCTGTTCCCCCACTCTGTCTCTGGTGAATCCTCTCACCCTCCCTTCCCCACACCTCTGGCCTTTATTACATCTCCATAAAGTTGTTTTTACATAAAGAAATTGTCTTAGCTAGCTACTGGATATGTAATGTTACTACGCTGTGGTTTTAATTTATTTCTCTGATGAAAGGAAGATTATCTAGAAAAGTTATGTTTGTACATCATAATATTGTTTGCTGTATCCAGATTAATGTAGAATTAGAATAATCAGTCTTAATTTACAAAGAGTAAGATGGCAAGATCAGCAAATGGCCAGAGTCTAAAACCCTATAGGTTTTTTAGGATTCACTGTTCTGGAGTTTGTTAGAGGACCATATAGGAGAAAAGACAGCTTGAAGTGAGAAATATGAAATTTCAAAGCACTGAACTCTACAGAGAAGGAAAAAGCTATTTGTGGTATGATTTAATTTTTGTGTGAAACTCAAACTCCACAGTGTATATACATATTTATAGATGATTCAGCAGGTGATGGTGAAGGTGTTGACTGCTTCACTTTTCATGTTACCAATATTCACCTTTACTTATTTCTACACACACCTATTGAGCACCTAGTATGTGTTAATCACTATGCTAGGTGCTCAGCATATATTTGAACATGGTGGACAAACGACCTTGCCTTTAGGGAGATTACATTCTTCTTTGGGTAATCATACTTCTGGGTGGTTCACATTTGTTGCAGGAAATGATAGCATTTTTTTCTAATATATAAAAGAAAATTAAAATTTTTTAAGTATAAAAAATGAATGTAACAGTTGGCTTGGATAGATTACAAACAAGTGTTAATGTTAATGAAGAAAAAAAAGTGTCTTGATTTTGCACCTTTGGAGATGTTTTCTGGATAGGGAGCATAAGCTGTCTTATCTAGATGGTCCTGGTTTTATCCTCTTCAGTTGTATCCAGTGATGCCTGGTACTTTGGTAGATGGCTCAGCTTGTCTAAATATGATTTTTTTTTTTTTTTTGGCTTAGCTCAACCTGAGTAACATAGTACTTCCCATAGGAATAAGTTAAAACCTGTGTGATAGATGAGAACAGACCATGAATGTATGAGCATCATTTACCATCAAATTAGGGGTATAAGAGAAGATGATGCCATCGTGTGTTATAGTATTCCTTCCTTTGGAGTCATGGTATCTGTTTCTTTTTTTTTTTTTTTTGCTCTTCAGCTAAGGTGATAAGCAAAGCACTTAGGGGTCTGTATTCAAATTCAGTATGCAGTCAAAAGAAGTTATAAGTTAAACCCTGGATATAGATCATCTTATCTCATGTTAAGTGGAGATACTTTCTCCCCAAAGAAAGGAAAAATATTTCCACAATTTTAATCTTTAGGCTTTCTACTAGCCTTGCATTTTTTAACTCCCCATATATTGTTTAGCTGATACATATCTTCATTCTTGGTCTTTTTGCCTCTAACCTTAAACAAGACTCTGTATCAAGGTTCCTACCTATTTAGAAATGCCAAATGTAAGTCTAAATTTGTTTATTGAGAGACCTGAGCCTTTTAGAGGTTCATGACCTATATGTCCTATTCCTTAGTTGGATTTCTCTTTGCAGGTTTGGAATTACAAGCTTCGACGCTGCCTTTTCACATTGCTTGGGCACTTAGATTATATCCGCACTACATTTTTTCATCATGTAAGTAGCCATGACTTTACTTTTAGAGCATTCTTCAGTTCCCCTGAAGAATTTTCTACTGATCCTCAAGAATCCATGCTGTGATAACAGAACTGTGTTATGGAGTAGCTCTTGTAGAATCTATGGTATTGACCTTTTTGTTTTGTTTCTTTCTGCAAAAGGAAGAACTCAAGGTTATATTTAATTTAATTTGATTTAGTGGACTCTGTGAGGAAACCATTGTTTCTCTGTAGAAGAAAGTAGAAATTTGATTTTAAGTGTGCTGAACTAGCAAACACAAGTTTGCAGGCTAGACCCAGATGGGGTTTTATTTAGCAGTATCTGGAGAAGTCAAGGCAAGATTGTGTTTTGATAAAATGTTTTGAAGCATTCCAATCATGTGATTCTATCCTAGGGTTTGAAAATCTGGTAAGAACTGTTCCCTTGACCAGGCTTACTATCTTTGATTTTCCAGGTAACAGTTATTCTGAGTTATAGGTAGACTCCCTACCTCTTGAATCAGTCCTAACTTGATGAGATCTCTCTATAATTGTTTGCTGTTGGAATTAACTTGTATAGTTCCTTGATTTTCAGTAAACTAAGACTCTTGAATTGAATTAGAAGGAATATAATGAAGTAAGAATTTCATGGCTAATATACTTTGTTGCTTTTGAGAAATTAAAAAAGTTCTAGGATAGAATGATTGTGAAAATTATACCTAAGACATTTGAATGATAACCACTTAAAAGATAATCTATTTAATAGGAACTATTTCTTAGTGTATTAAAGGACTTGCTAAAGATGCTTGCCCAGAACAAATGACCATCTAGACATTAGGCAATGGCATTCTGCCTCCAAAGAGAGAAGTTGTTACAGAAGTCTGAAAGAACATATTTGTTTACTGTTCAAACCCTTTGTCTGGACTATCTTTCAGGAATATCCTTGGATTCTGAGTGCCTCTGATGATCAGACCATCCGTGTATGGAACTGGCAGTCTAGGACCTGTGTCTGGTAAAGCAGTGACAGAGGGTTCACAGAGTCTTCATTCTTCATCAGTCAGCTTCTCAGGACAGACATCGCCTTTCCCCTAAAGGCGATGCCTCCTGGTTAATTACTCATTGTATTAGTAAGGTCCTTTTAAGTATAAAGGTAAATACAAAGGCAGTCTCATGAGTAAAGGGTGAATCTGGATTTTCTAGTCATTTCTTCTAGGGAAAGAAGATCATGTAGGTAGGCTTTTGTAAAAAAAACTTTTAGCTGGTTTTCAGTTCTGTTCCCTAAAATCTGAGTCAAGGTCTAGACTTGTGTTCTGCTTTGTGTTTGGGTCTAGAGCGTCCCATGAAAAAGTGATGTCCTTTAAAAGGTGCCCACTGTACTGTAACAGTTTCCAGTGTGAATTACTAAAATTCCATTTATTTTAATATTTTAATGTCTTTAATCTGAGAGGAGAGCTGTATAATCTCAGTTCTTCTGAAATTAGTAATATTTAAATATTAAAGCTTTAGCGGCAAGATGAGAGCCATAATTAAAATAGCTGGTCGTGCTAATTATTATTAGTTGAGAATTGTTAAGATGACCAACCTTTACCTCCCAAAAAAATATATACAGTAAACCCTCAATTACTGTCATCTATAGGTACTTAATAATAGGTTTTTTTGGAAATTGCAACCTCAAGTGAAACAGTGTGTAAGGAAACCAATTTTAACAAGAGTTAAGTTCCTATGGCTTATTTATGGTCACAAAAACATCATCAAACTTCTAAATAAAGACCCAGAACACTTCTAATATTAAACAATGATTTGTATTCATTCATTTCCAACCAGAATTGTTGTGTTCTAGCAGACCAGGCACAAGATGGGACTGAATCCTGGGTAGTCACCCTTCCATTGCAGGGTAACCTCATCCAAACTCTGCTCACTCCAACTGGGACAATATAGACCATGTCAGTGAACCTCACATGTACATCTCTGAGATATAGGAAGAAATGGAAGTCCCCAGAGAAATCATGCAGACATGGGCAGAATGGGCCAACTTCACATAGACAGTAACTCTGGCTAGGAATGTTTTTTTCCTCATCAGTGTTTCAACTAAATGAATGAATGAAACAATGTTATTTGAGGACCTGCTGTAATTGAATCTACATCTGTTGAATGTGGAGAACTGCATTTATTGTGTAGGAGTGTATTTTTACCTACCTCTAATTTGGTATTTTCTGTCTTCTTGCAGTGTGTTAACAGGACACAACCATTATGTAATGTGCGCTCAGTTCCACCCATCAGAAGATCTGGTTGTATCAGCCAGTCTGGACCAGACTGTGCGCGTTTGGGATATTTCTGGTGAGCTGCTTAAGTTCAGGGGACAACCTCGTCATGTCTGGCACAAAACTGCAATTGCTTAAAATCTTAAGGATATTTGGCTTCGAACTAGAAAATTTAGAATATTCTGTTTTCATAGCATCTTTGTGTTTGGGATATTAAATCTGCTTCCAAATTCTCAATGTTAGAGATACTTCCTAAGAGAAACAATCACTCTAGAAAATTCATTTAATTTGAAGAAAATTTCACTTCTTAGTTAGATTGCTCAGGTTTTAATTGAAATCTATATACCTTAGGGAGTATTTGATAAGAATCAAGCTTCCCACTAAAATTTTTAAAACTGCATTTTTGAGGAATTTGGGGAATGGATTAATGCAGAGAAATAGGCCTCTTGGCTCTTGACTCATTTAGAAATAGGAGAATTCCTCTATTGTATTTCTTCTAAGGTGAGGAGCTTTGGAAGGAAGGGGATTTTGTGTCCAAAACACCTTTTAATGGTCAGACTTCTTGGACTAGAAATTAAAATAACTTGTGCATTTGGTTAGTTGAAATAAATCCTCCTTTCACAGTTTATACATCTTGATGTTGGGATAGGGACTGAAATGTTTAGTACTGTGGAGGAGATCTAGGAAGTTGCTAAGAAAAGGATTTAAATGTAGAGACAGGACTATCCCTATGAGATGGGGATGCTGGACAGACAACTGTGCACTCTTTAGTATAGGGAAATGAAGCTCTTAATGCAGCCGTTCTCTGCCTGTAGTCTATGGTCTACTTGCTCAATTCTTTTTATATTTGTTTCTTTAGAAATTCTTGGTCAGTGTCTTTATCACAAGGCAGTGTTTTCATTCTGTGAAAGGAAGGCACCATATCGGTCTTTGCTTTGTGGTGATAAGGAGACACCTCTGTTCTGTGGCTGAGGGGAATACGTCCCAGCTCCCTTGTGGCATGGTGGACTGGGCAGTATGTACTTGATGTTTTAGAAGCCATTAATGAGCAGCAAGTTGAACATTTGGATTCCTGGGTGCAGCATTTGGAACATTGGGAGTAACACATGTTTAGGATACATGTAGCATAGAGACAAACCAAAGGGAGATGAGGAAATTAGACAGTAGAACTAGACTGGGCTCTCTTGTAGTTTTCATGGTTTTGATTTGGAAAGGAGTGTATTGACAAGCTGGTATTAAGGATCAGGCAGTTATATGCGCTTACTCTAGGGCTTTTGCCATTGCAGTTTTTCGTCAGACTGGCTAGATTTTTTGAGGTGCACCCAGATGTGACCAGCCATGCCAACAAGAGGAGTTAGGGAAGGCAGCTTGAGCCTGTGCCCTCTCCACTCTGCTATTACGAGGGAGCTAATTCACTTTCAGTAACTGAGCTATGGCTTCTCACTCTACACACATTCAAAGCATCTTCTCTGTCTCAGGATATAAGAGTCTGATGGGGTTGGACCCCAGCTCCTGCTGTTCTAGCTGATCTGGGGCAATTATTTTAAAATAAGCTTTCTAGAGCATAGGGAAGTTAATTTGTTACATGCATAAACTGATGCTTTGGCCATTGGACCTTAATTCTTTTGTAGAGCTCTGGGTTGAGAAACACCTATACTGCTCTACTGTGGGTGTACTGTGGATGCCACCTGACTCCAGCATATTAAATTCCCTGTGGCATACAGAGCTAAAACAGTTTAGGGCAGTTAGGTGTATGAGTTCTTATTGGTGATCATGAAATGTCCAAGGCAAGAAATCCTTTTCTTCATTTCTGTAGAGTGAAAAACATTTTTGCATTGAAATTAAAAAGGCTCTGAATCAGAGAAGATAAGGAGAATGTGTCACCCCATTTGGGGATTATATGTGCCTTGAATGTATGAAGTGCATGAATTACTATAATACATTGCAATTGTTAGAGTTGGTATATGCGATACAGGTGCTCCACCACCACCCTCATCTGGAAGTAGAATGTTCTTATTTAGTATCATGTGGTAGGTTGTTTTTTTTGGGTCTAGGCACACTGTTACCATTAATTTATATGAAAAAAATTTTAAGTGGTCCCAAACCCAAAAAATAAACTACCACAGCATACTGAATAGGAATGGTCTGCTTTCGGATAGCATGAAAAATCTGTGCAAATTAACATGCTAAAATTGAAAATCGTGTACTAACTTGCTGTACTAGTGTTAATGCTCTCTTTATCATTTCTAAGTGTTTTTCTCTACTCATGATTCTCTTGACTTTCAGTAACCCCTTAACCAGAGTGGAAAAATATGCTTTGGTATTTAATCAAATAAAAGAACTTTTGGGTTAGACTTTTGCAGTCTTTGCTTTTCTAGAAATCATTATATTCCTGTAAGCAGTTATTTTTACCTGGATTCAAATAAATCTGAACACAGGATAAGGAATTAGCTTTCAGATCTGTTAGTAGCAGGAGTTAATATTTCTAAGAAGGGAAAAGTTCACTATGAGTCAAAGATCACCCTCCAGTTTAGAAAATTGGTAAAAATTCTAACTTTCCTGAGTGTCTCTCTGAAAAGAGGGGATATTCACTGAGCTAGATGAGCAATAAGGAAACATCTTTAGAGGAATACCTGTCTTCTTGATACCTCTCCCATGAGGATTAAGCCCCACCAGGGCCTAGCTTAACCTGAATCTTTTGTGTTCACCTAGCAGAAAGTACTTATTCAAAAGAGAATATATTTACAACTTTGATGCAGGTTACTTTTTTAGATTGAGTTTCCAAATAAACTGATAGTTAAATTGTCTTAATAAGTTTATACCTTTGCATGTCAAGCTCATGTGATTTAGGATCTTTGAAACAACTACTAAAAAATGACTAATTTTCTGCCAGATTCTCCTTTACCTCTATCTTTTTAATAGTCCCTCTGGTCCTCATTGGGAGGCATGCATCAAATTGGTCTTTTCTGAGTGTCATCCCTCCCTCTGGATTTGGGTAGCTGCTCTAGAAATTTTCCATCTGTCATTCAGTCTTAGTGAGTGGCTTTTCGAAGGCTCAAATATTTCTTCTCCAAGTTATCTTTTCACTGCCTGTCACTATTCATCTGTCTGTTTTTGTCCTACTCCTTTTCCTGGATTATTATAATCAAGTACAACAAAGCTTTCTATCCTGTCATATAGCTTTCCTTTTAATGTGTTTGTTGAAGCTTATTGGAAGTGAAGTTCCTCACAGCTGTCTTGTCTTTGTATCGTCCTTGTAATCTGTTTCATTCACCAGGCTCATTAGAAAAAGTTGACAGATCTTATTAAAGGTACAAGTGAAATAAGTGAAAGGAGGCATCCTGTGATAATGTATTTAGGAACCCTTAGGAGAGCGCATTATTTTTTTAAGAATCAGCTTTATTTCTCTCTACCTATTGTCTAAATGCTTGTATTGGATAGGGGACAAGATAATTTAAACTGAAGTCCTTTTAAGCACTTGCTTCTCCAACACTACTGTTTAGGGTAGTTTTATTACAATTTGAAAACCGTGAAGGTAAATATAATCATTAAACTTAGATTTCTCTGTTTTCCTACAGATCCCAAAATTTAGGCTTAAGTCTACATAGGCTTTCTTTTTAATGACAGGTTTTATTTTCCCCCATTTTGTTTTTTATTTTATAATTGCCAGAAAGTTCATTTTCCTCTTTCCCCTCGAAACACTTAAAAAAAAATAGACTTTTAGTTCCATTCTATTTTCTAGGCTATAAACTGGCCTATTAAAGGGTTGTTTCAGGGTCACATCACCTAACCTGGTTTAACCATGAAATGCTTTTCAAATGGAAGGTAGCAGTATTTTTATCATAATATTTTTTCTCACTAGACAACAAATAGCTTTTAAAGATAGGTGTAGTAGAGCTATAAACGTGGGTCTGATACAAATAAGACTCTTCCTACCTTCTCTTTTCCATGGTTTTCAGTCTTGGGCTAATCTCTCCTTGTGAAACTAGACTGCCAAAGTTTTAATGACAAAACATATGTATTCAAATCTGTAACCAGTGTTATAAACAAGAACTTAAAAGGACATGGCAATTTTAATTATTTTGTCTTCTGCAATGAGTAAAGAAAGAATGAGAATACTTTTTGCATAGGGTCATAGTTTTATACTTAATAAGTGTGAAATAGCTGTTTTATTCTAGTTTCCTTAACTCCTTTGTAACTTTCCCATGAGTTGCCTACAGGGTTCCAGTTTAATAAACACTAAATTATGGCCCCTCTCAGTTGTTTTTCTTTTAAAATTTTTTGAGATAATAGAAGAAAATTTGTTACAGATTTAATTAAATTGAAAGTAGAAATTGAATGTTTACCACTGAGACCACACTTTAAGAACATTGAAGAATGGGCATTGCTCAGGCAGACAGCTCTCAGGGTGAATTTTGAGAAGTTTGGATTGGCCTCCTCTGGGCAGAAATCCTTCTAGAGGGTCTATTGGGCATATGAGAAGGCGCTTTAGTATTCTGAATGTTTTGAGAAAGAAATAGGGGCTCTTGAGTCTCCTGTCTTTCAGAGTCTCTTTTCTCCTTTTTCTTTAATGTTAGTCTGTGCTTTTGTTGCTGTGTTTTTTGGTAACATTGTTTGTATCTCTCATCTTCACTCCTTATCCCTTCAAAGGTCTAAGGAAAAAAAATCTGTCCCCGGGTGCAGTGGAGTCGGATGTGAGAGGAATAACTGGGGTGGACCTCTTTGGCACTACGGATGCTGTGGTGAAGCATGTGCTGGAGGTACTGTCTGCACAGCCAGGGTGGACTCTGGCTCTTCTCCAGGGAGCAGGAGCCACATGCCCTTCGTATTTACTCCTTCAGTATGGATTTTTGCAGTACTGATTAAGTGCCAGACACTGTTTGAGGCACTGGAAATAGAAGAGTGGGTGAGCCAACACAAGTGAAGCATATGTGCTACTTAAGGGGTTCTGAAGAGACAGAACGCTGGCATTGGCTCCAACACCATCCCAAAACAACCTATTCTCAAGCCTCTCGTAAGGGTTTAATCAAGTTATTGAGTACCAACCATCTGCAAGTAACATGCTTGCACGTGGAAAAATAGGAAAGCATAAGGGAAAGAAATTAGATTAAAAAATATTTACACCTAATTTAATTCCCACAGCTACCCACTGAAATAGATATTATTAATCTCATTATACGGATTAAAAAAAGATTGAAAGTAAAGTAGTTTACCAAAGTCCACATGTATGTAGTAAATGGAAGGACTAGGATTTGAACTTTGATTTGTCTGACTTCAAAACACAGATGCTTCATGATATCTCTCAAAAATACTGCTAATTCAAAACTGTCTTATCTATGCCTCTGTCTTAGCACAGAGAACCGCTACCTAAATAAGCATAAGATATCTTAAGCAGTTGGTAAACTTCTTAGGCTGAGGACCTCTTTACACATTTAAAACTTATTGCAGACCCCAGAGAATTTTTGTTTATATGGGCTATCTCTGTCAATTTTTAATATATTTGAATTTAAAATCAAGAACTTTTTAAAATATGAAATATAAAAACAAATTCCAGTAGCCACAAAGCAGTATCATCACATGTCATGTAACTTCTGGAGAATTCTACATTCATGAAAAAATAAGATTGAAAAAGGTAAGTAGGGCCTCCCTGGTGGTGCAGGGGTTAAAGTCTCAGCGACATCAAACTACTGCCAGCCACTGCTGCATGAGTTCAATCCCCAGCCTGGAAGCTAACCACATGGCATAGAAGACCTTTCCTGTCTCACCTGCTGCTCCCCTCAGCAATGTATTTCAGCAGATCCACTCTGTTCCCCCACTCTGTCTCTGGTGAACCCCCTCGCCCCCCTGCACCTCTGACCTACACCCCAGTTCTTGTATGCATAAATAAATAAAAATAAATCTTTTAAAAAAAGAAAAAAGTAACATTTTATTGCTATATATAGTAGTAGTATGAAAATCCTTTTTCACCTTGCAGATTTCTTCAAATCATCTTAGGAATATTCAAGCGTTTCTTGACCACACTTCGAAAATTTCCTCATTAAGTTATGAAATGAATCTTTGAGATGTTAGTAATTAGTTGTAGAAAATTACAAAAACGCACTGTACCCCCAATGCAAATGAAATTGAATCCGGTGATAATAACATTTGTGTTCAAATCTTAGAGAGTATATTGTCCTAAATCTTTGTACAGGAACAGTGAGAAATATTTCATATAACCACAAGCATATACCATTGGTTTACTATGAGTAACAGGAGCATATTTAGAAGAACTGCTTTTTCCTCACAGGGTCATGATCGCGGAGTAAACTGGGCAGCCTTCCATCCCACTATGCCCCTAATTGTATCTGGGGCAGATGACCGTCAAGTGAAGATCTGGCGCATGAATGGTGAGTGAACCAATGTTATCACTTTGTCTAATAAATTAACTGTTAATCAGTAAAGTGGCCAGGTCTTCTGGAAAGTGACCCATTTTCCTACCACATAAGTAGTTATTTTATGCTCGTCGTGGGAGCATACAATTGTCTTATTCCCACTTTACCTATCCTGATTTTGAGAAGTATTAAGAATACTTTCATTTAGCAGCTATTTATTATCCGAGGTTCTAGAGGGGCAGCTGACTAAAACTGAAAAGTGATAAGTGCTGTCGGGACATATAAAGCAGGGTAAGGGGATAAAGGATGATGGAGAGAGGCACTATAATTGACAAGAGAGTCAAAATGAAAGAATAGGAATTTTAAGCATCACAGGCTCACATGAGGATAACTAATCTGCTAGAAAGTAGATGCTGACTTATCACTTGTGGTAGTACCCTACACTGATTAGAGCATATCATCATCCCAGACTCCATATTTAGAGTTGTAGGGAGTTGTGTGATAACCTGGTTCTTTTTTGTCCTTCAGAGTCAAAGGCCTGGGAAGTTGATACCTGCCGGGGCCATTACAACAACGTGTCCTGCGCCGTCTTTCATCCTCGCCAGGAACTAATTCTCAGCAATTCTGAGGACAAGAGCATCCGAGTTTGGGATATGTCTAAGCGGTAAGGGAGGGCCTCCCTGGTGGCGCAAGGGGTTAAGACGCAATCTACGAAGCTGTTCGCAGCCACTGCAGCATGAGTTTGATCCCTGGCCAGGGAGCTACCCACATGGTGTAGCAGACCTCTCCTGGCTCATCCGCTGCTCCCCTCAGCAGCGTATTTCCATCGATCTGCCTGTTCTGTTCCCCACTCTGTCTCTGTTGAATCTTCTCACCACCACCCCCACACCTCTGGCCTGTACCCCAGTTCTTGTATGCATAAATAAATAAATCTTCAAAAAAAAAAAGGCAGTAAGGGAATTATAATATGTGACCAAATCCAGGAGAAAGCCCCCTTTCTCCTCTTCAAAAATTGGATTAGAATATTTCTATTTGTGTCTCATCATCTGCATATAGAAAAATTGTATATTATGAAAACTTGAAGGAACCTAGAGATCAGCCAACACTTACAAATTTTCTGTCAAGTAGAAATATTCACATGTATTCTTTTTCTCCTCTAAATTAAGTACGTTCCTCTGCAGCTAGAGAAATAAAAAATAGTGAAAACAATGAAGTAGAAAAATATTGAAAAAAAAAAAAGAAAAAAAAATATTGACATGTAGAGATAATTGAAATATCAAAGTAACGGCTCAGTTTGAAGTTTCCTGTTCTTTGATAGAATTTATCATAACTGTATCTAGGATATGCAGCTTACTGTCACTGGTTGAATTTTTTAGTCAGCTTTCTAGCTTACTACTAAATATTCTTGTGTATGATAGGCTAGAGATTCCTCAGAAATTAATATTATTTGTGTACCTTTTGCTTTTCTAGGACTGGGGTTCAGACCTTCCGCAGGGACCATGATCGTTTCTGGGTCCTTGCTGCCCATCCTAACCTTAACCTCTTTGCAGCAGGTAAGTACTGTTTCTTCTTTTTTTTTCATTGTTTTAGTTCAAAATCCATAAGATTCGAGAGTGATTCTCCATTAGTTTTATTTCTAGGAAACTCATAGTAAGGTAACAAAGAGAAATAAAATTCTCAGAGTCATATAGTTGATTCTTTGTCTTTCCCCACCCTATGACCTTCCTAGAGTTGTAATGGTATTTTAGTGTTTTCTCTCCACCAAGATATATTTGCCAGTAAAGCCCACTCTCTTCAATTTTCCTAGGAGACTTAGAAAACTCATCTTGGACACTTATAGTTCTCAGACAGAGGAGTTACAGGCAGAATTTTACTCATTTACTTAGCAATATATCCTTAGCATCAGGCTCTAGTCTGGGTGCTGGGATCATAGCAGTGTATAAAACAGTATACCTAATGTTATAGAACCTTTCCTTATAGTGAAGGAAGGTAAACCATAAAATACATGTAATAATGCATGGTGAAAAATGCTCTGAAGAAAAATTAAGTTAAAAAAGGAGAATAGAGAGGGGTAAATGGGGGGATTATACTTCAAGTCAATTTTCATGAAGGTGAAGGAGAATGACAACTCCATCAACAGTGGGAGCAGCAGAGGCTACACATGAGAGGCTTGGGATGGCTGAGGGACATCCAGGCCCACTGGGCTACAGGAATGGGCGAAGTAATAGGAGGTGAGACAGGCCTCGTTGTCCAGACCTCAAATTTTATTCTGAATAACTGGAAAGCCATTGGAAAGTCTTGGGCAAGGAAGGACATGATCTGGCCTATGTGTGGAGATTGGATGAGAAGGATGAAGGTAGAACTTTTCTCCAAGGGGTGGATGATGCTAGTAGAGAAAAAGCAAAACATTTTAATAGCAACCTGAAAGCCTTTTAAATCTAACATCTATTTGTTCTGTAAATATTTTCATGTTGTTATATGCTGGGTCCTGGGGGAGGATGGAGATTCCTGTTATTTTTGCCTTCAGGGAATGAGCTAATGGTATAGTGGGGTGATAAACTTAAACAGTTCAAGTGCAGGATGGTAAGTTCAGCAGTGGAGGTCTCTACAGAGAATATAGGAGGGTTTATCTAAATGTAACACTGGAGGCCTGCATGGTGGCGCAAGGGGTTAAGACGCAACCTATGAAGCTGTGTGCAGCCACTGCAGCACGAGTTCCATCCCCGGCCAGGGAGCAACCCACATGGCACAGCAGACCTCTTCTGACTTGCCCGCTGCTCCCCTCAGCAGTGTACTTCAGTCGATCTGCCTGTTCTGTTTCCCACTCTTTCTCTGGTGAATCCTCTCACCCCCTGACACATCTGGCCTGTACCCCAGTTCTTGTATGCATAAATAAATAAATTTTTTAAATAAATAAATAAATGTGACTGTGATGGGCACTCAAGTGAAGATTCCGAAAACATTAATAAAGAGTCCAAGAGGGCCTCCCTAGTGGCTCAAGGGGTTAAGACATAACTGTGAAGCTATCCTTAGCCTCTGCAGCATGAGTTCGATCCCCAGCCAGGGAGCTACCCACATGGCACAGCAGACCTCTCCTGACTCGCCTGCTGCTCCACTCAGCAGTATATTTCAGTCAATCTACCTGTTCTGTTCCCCACTTTGTCTCTGATGAATCATCTCACCCCCCACATCTCTGCCCTATACCCTAGATCTTGTATGCATAAATAAATAAATCTTTAAAAAAAAATAGAGTCCAAGAATTGTGAGAATTTAGGCAAGTAAAGGATGCTTTTAGGTATCTTAATTTTGTTCTTTGCATATATATGTAAACACTTACATACATACATCCCTCATCCTTGTGTAGCTCCTGTTTCCACCTCTCTCTCCAGCCTACTGCTAATTCTGTCCTCTTTTTGTGTCCCAGGCCATGATGGTGGCATGATTGTATTCAAACTAGAGCGGGAGCGGCCAGCCTATGCTGTCCATGGGAACATGCTACATTATGTCAAAGACCGATTCTTAAGGCAGTTGGACTTCAACAGCTCTAAAGATGTCGCTGTGATGCAGTTGCGGAGGTGAGTCAGATTAGTTGTTTCCCTTTCTCTGTTACCGTGAGGTACCCACAAACTAGACTCTGTGCTCTAACAGTTTTTATCTCAACCCCACTCACAGATTAAATCCCCATTTTGAAAAATGCTCAGTTTAAACCTCAGCATGTGATAGCAGTGCTGGAATTGCTAGTGACCTTGAGGAGAGGCACTAGTCCTGCCATTTGTCTTTTGCAAAACAGAAAGAGACCTTTTTGCCTTTGATTTGCATATCTGTAATTTCCTTTGCTTTCCAGTAAAATGCCCACAACTCTAAATATATGTCTGGAAATGCTTAAGTCTGAAGATGCTATAAGCTCTGGGAGGCCTGGCAAAGGAGCTGTCCTCTTGGAAAGCCAGCTGCATCAGTGTGCTGAAACATTCATGGTGGCAGACTTTGGCATGAGGGTTTGATAACTACCCTCCAGCATCCCTGCAATAAAAATAGGGGTTAATGTGAACACTCTAAGGAGAACTAGCCAGAGATGGATCACATCATATGCATGGTATCCACTGTGGTCATGTACAGGAATTTGTATCCAAGAATACATCCCACTCACTACAGTGAGATAGCTAATCCTATCTTCTGTTGGATAATTTGATTTGTACCACGTTTGCTATTTATATTGTTTGGTCAGACTAAGATACAGAAGTCCCCAAGCTTTAAAGGGAAAAAGAGAATAGTTGTAACATTTATTTTCTTTTTTATTCCTGATAGATAAAAGTGATGAGTTTTATGTGTAAAGGCTGGATAAGTAGGAGGTATAGAAGTAATTCTTTTCTTCCTTCTATCCTAATGCCTCTTCCTGATTTTATCCTTATATATGTCTAGTGGTTCCAAGTTTCCAGTGTTCAACATGTCATACAATCCAGCAGAAAATGCTGTCCTACTGTGTACAGTAAGTAACCTGTGGTGGAGTCCTCCTGGGATCTCCCTGTTTCCCATAGGGTTCTTTCTCGTGTCCTTAGGGAATCTGTCATGGCTACTTAGAAGCTATTATATGATTATTTTGAGAGACCTAACAGTAAACACAGGCTCAAAATCAGGTAGACTTCAGTTGTCATAAACATGTAAATTTATACCTTTCAAAGGCTAATGACTTCTAAACTTAGTGACTGGAGCATTAATGTGAATGATCAAATCTCAACACAATTTGAGAGCATGTTTAGGACTATGTCCTCTGTAAAGGACGTGCTTGCCTTGTTGCCTCTGTCTGGCTGAAACTAGAAACGCTGTATTTGAGAGGAGTTCCTTTCAGTGGCCCTCCTCAACTCATTCCAGGAAAAAAAAGAGAAATGAGATCCTAATTTTAGTGCCCTGGTTGCAGGTTTGAAAAGAATAAAAGTCTTCTTTCCTTTGTGCTTCCAGTGTCTGATCCCAGTCCTTCTAGAGTCTGTATCCAACAGTCCCATTCTTCCTTCTGCAGTTGTGTTTAATACCTTTTCTCTGATGTCTTTTTTCTCTTCCAACAGACTTTTAGGTTAACGAATATACTCAGGTGGGGCACCAGAGTATTAGGTCATAGTCTGCTAACTTGTGGATTAGGGAGTAATCCTGACTTTCTTTCAAATATCTGCAATCTCTGGGGGACTAAAAAAAGAAAGTAACATGAATGCTAAGTTCTTTGGCAAAGAGCTCTATAATTTTAGCTGTAGAAACATTTAAATGCCCTTTGGGTGAAAGGTGAGAAAGGAATACCCTCAAATTGTTGTCTATATAATGGTACCGTACTCTCTGTCAGAATGGACTGGTATCAGGGGTACCTCCCACTAACAGTTTCATCCTTTTCTCTCCAGAGAGCCAGCAATTTAGAGAACAGCACCTATGACCTTTACACCATCCCCAAGGATGCTGACTCCCAGAATCCTGATGGTAGGTGTCCTTTTTTCTGCCAACCCTGCTTCTAGCTCTCCTCACCCACATTGTCCCTCCTCTTGAAGTTGTATCACATTCCATCCCCTGCCTCGACCACATCATTCATGTCTGTTGGCAGGTGCTGCTGACAACAGCATCAGAGGCGACTGTGGTGTGAAATATTCATGTCCCTCCTCCATTTTATGACTCCAGCTAGATATATATATTTTATAATTTGGTTATTAGAATCTCTCCATTTTCTCTCTCGGCACAGCATGGCATCCTAGTTTATCGTCAGCTGATAGGACTGTCACTCTGGTACTTTCATTTATTTAGAAATGTGGTTCCAATCTTGTAGTGTCTCATCCTGGGACTAGGGATTTATGCTCTCCTATCCACATCCAGACCCGATTTGCTTCCTTTTCATGTCAAAAGATAGGACTGCTAACAGCCCATACCCCACGAGGGACCCAGATCCAGCTGAGACCTGCCCCCCCTCCCTCATCACCATTCCTATTGCTGTCCTTGCCCTGAGAACTTGCTGACTGCACACTCAGCACAGATCTGGGTCCTGCTGCTGCTGCTCCTTTCAGTCTCTTCCTCTCGAGGGCATACAGGTCAGGGTGTGTTCCTCAGTTCCCTTCTCTCTCGGTGCACTTTTATGGCTCCACCAGCAGATTCCTCAGAAGCGTCTTTGCTAGCTCTGTCCCTTTTGTAGATGCCACTGTGTCATTATTGCTGCTAATCCAATTCACTCTTTTAAATGTCATGGGCAGCTCTTGTCCTCTAAGACTGCCTGCCTATATCTGTGCAGGTGACTCGTTATCTTTCCTTTTTTCCTTAATAAACTTGCCATGTGCTGGTGGAAAAATAACTAAGTGTGGTCATGGCAAGAGAGACAGAGAGACACGCAAAAAGAGAGAAAGGGAACTGGTATGTCTTTGGTATTCATAAATCATAGTCTCCCTTATACATTAATTAAACCATTTATGACTAAATGTTATGATTTGAGCCCTCCCTATCCACTCCCTGGGGTGTTTTTTTTTTTTGTTTTGTTTTGGTTTTTTTGTGATTATAATTAATTGAATTTAAGAATACCTTTGTTTTATTATCACTTTTATTTTCTCCTCTCCATCTTTTGAGGGAGATAATAATTTATAAAAGAGTATAGGTATAGCCCTATGATAGACTGCAGAGAAAGAGAATAGGCAAAAGAGTAGAAACTTGAATTATGTGGTTCTGCAGCCCCTGGAAAATGAGAGTATTGGTTGTGGTAATTAGTTTTGCAAGTAACCCCTGTCACTCCCATGTGCCAGAGAAGTTCAAAGCAAAGCTGGCCACCATGTTCTGATGGACTGTCAGTTTTTTGCTAATCCAATAGATTAAAGAGTATGTCTATTCATCCTCAGTATATCCCTCTTCTCAAGTTTCCTAGAGAGTGGGTGCCCATTCAAAAGCCTAATCAGCTGGTAAAGTGTTTGGGAACTGACGAGCATTTTATAACTTTCTTTAGAGTAAAAAGAATGGTTGATTGACATTTATGGAGCAACACTCTGTATAAATGCTGCCCAGCATGGAACTGGCCTGTCCAGATTGAAGTGGGAGCCTTGGCCCCACCCTGCTCTCCTAGGAGATCTGCATTTGCATGTTAAAAGCAACACAGCAGCTGCGTCCTGGGGTGGGGGCTCCATCTACTCTGGAATTGTGGAGCTAGGAGGCCCATGGCACTGAAGGGTTGCTTTGGTGTGCCACAGCTTGGCTAGGGAGGCCCTGCTCGTTAGCTTGATGGAGTGTGCTGTCTCCCAGGATGGGCGGCCCTTCTGCCAGTACATGGTGTTGGCTGAAATGCAGTCACTTGGCCTAGAGAAAAGAGGTTTGGCAGGGGTGGAGGTTGGAGTTTGGAGGGGACTGGTGGGGAAAAGTCACTGACAATAGCCTCAGGTTACAGCTGAATTAGTTAGGAAGCAGCTGAACTGGAGAAAATAGCATGGCAGCCAGCAGGACTGACAGCTCTGTGGCACCTGACTCTGTCACCTGCCGGTGCCTCACCACATGCTCCCACCTTTGGTTTTGTCCTTCTCAGCCCCTGAAGGGAAACGATCTTCAGGCCTGACAGCTGTTTGGGTTGCTCGAAATCGGTTTGCTGTCCTGGATCGGATGCATTCGGTGAGTTAAGGCTAAAAGAGTAAAACACTTTGAGGAGTGTGGTACCAATGGCCTATGCTTTGTGAAATAAAGAACATTCTCTACTGCCTCTTCTCTAAGCAACTAGGATCCTCAAGCGTTTGCTTGACTCCAATTCCCCTGGGAAAAAAGACATTAAAACTGATTATTGTGTCGATGATCACTGTGGCTTAAGAAACAAACGAAAGTCACTCTAGACAACACAGGAGCCAAACTCATCCATTTGAAATAGGTAGACTGCATGAAGAGTAACTGTTCCTCTTTATTTCACTGTCAGTGGTCCTTAAAATATAAATAATCCTGAACAAGATAAGTGAAGCTATCTCAAGAAAGTATTTAACCAAGATTTAAGCCCCAGAAGTGCTGTTCTCTGGTTAATTGAGAAAATCATGCTCCAGCTAGACTTCAGGATGAAAGTACTCTTAAGGCAGATCTTGGTTGGATTGGCCTGGGCAAGAGAAAAAAACATTTACTGTAACTGGAGAGCAGTTGCTGAGGGACACTGTCCACTATTGTCATCTCATATGTACGTGCTTCTCTTAACTCCACTTTGATGCTCATTTTAGCTTCTGATAAAGAATCTGAAGAATGAGATCACCAAGAAGGTACAGGTGCCCAACTGTGATGAGATCTTCTATGCCGGCACAGGCAACCTCCTGCTTCGGGATGCAGAATCTGTCACCCTCTTTGATGTGCAGCAGAAGCGGTAAAATGTCTGGGGCCCCCTCATCAGATGGGCATGTAGTGGGAGAAAGATGTTTTTACTGGCACCCTTTTCCCTAGTGAGCATGCCTCAGGGCTTGACTACTTCCTGGGCTATACCCTTTGAGGTCCCCCTCCAGCCTGTATGCACACTAGCCTTACGTTGGGGGGCATATTTATTCATCTGTTAGAGTCTGAACAAAGAATGTTCTTAGGACTTAGGCTGATAGGGACACAGAGGTGATTAACACTTCTTATAGTCAGGCAGTGCAAACATATCGACAAATCCTTGATAATACATAGGAATGAAGGAAAAGGTGTTGTGGAAGAAGGAGGTGTACAGTGTGAGCCTGTGATACAGAAGATGCTTATTTGGTATTATTTCAAGAAATTTGGCTTACATTAGTACGACAATGAAAAGGAGTCAGGTCATAGCCTGGGACAAGGGAAGTAGGCCCACTCCTGTTTGCTCTTCTCTCCCCACCCCAGGACGCTGGCATCTGTGAAGATTTCCAAGGTGAAATATGTGATCTGGTCAGCAGATATGTCTCATGTAGCGCTCCTGGCCAAACATGGTAAGTCTTTCTTATCTCTGCCTTGCTATGGATACCAGCCTCCTACCCCACCTGCCACCTGCCTCACTCACCTGTCCAGCAGAGCACTCATGCCCTTTGCCTCTTACAGCCATTGTGATCTGTAACCGCAAACTGGAGGCTCTGTGTAACATTCATGAGAACATCCGTGTCAAGAGTGGGGCCTGGGATGAGAGTGGGGTCTTTATCTATACCACAAGCAACCACATCAAATATGCCGTCACTACTGGGTAAGTCAGCCACCTGAGACACAGTGGGAGGAGGTGGCTCTTGCAATCACTGTCCTGTCTCCAGAGATGTTACTGCAGCGCTTCCTCAACTTCCTTCCTGGAAAATCTCTGTCTGGCATATATGTGCTGGGGCATACCAGCATTCTTTTTTCAACTCTTTTAAAATTGTGAAATATAACGCAAATACAAAAAAGTGCATAGATTACACAGACTAGTAAATAGAGTCATTCAAACCAAGATAGTAAATAGCTCTGACACCCCAGAAGCCCTTTGGTCCTTATTAATCCTGACTTCCTCCATTCTCCACCAAAAGTTAGTCATCTTTCTTCCTTGCTTTTCTTTGCAATTTTACCACCTATTGTGTATCTTAAAATATTATTTAATTTTGCCTGCTTGCCTTCATATAAATGAAATCACCGTATTTTATGTTTTGCTTATTTTGCTCAATATTTTGTTTGTAAGATTCATCCATGTTGAAACTGTTTATTTTCACTGTTGTATATAATTCTTATATGTGAATATAAAAGATTATCGGCACCCCTGAAAGGACAGTTGAGTGATTTCTAGGTTTGGACTATTGTGTTCTCTCAGACCTTCCTTCCCATGTGTTCTGGTGCACATGCATAGACTTTTCTCCAGATTGTGGTGCCCGGAGTGGAGTTGGTGGGCCATAGAGTGACATATCTTGACATTGACAATATAATGCCCACCAGCAGTCTGTAAGAATTTCCTTGCTTATCATGCAGACCAACACTTAACCTTTGCCAAACTTATCTTTGTCTGTCTGGTAATAGTATCTTATTGTAATTTTACTTTACTGTTCTCTGATTCTTAATGAAACTGAGCAATTTCATTTGGATATCCATCAGGATGTCTTCTAGGAATTCTGGTTAAATCTTAACCATTCTTGTAATTAGTTATTCGTGTTAATTTGCAGTGGTTCTTTATATATTTGAATATCAAGGCTAGGTGCTACAAGTATTAATATTCCCTCCCATTCTGTAGCCTGTCTTTTCATTCTCCTTATCATACCCTTTAATGAACAGAAGTTCTTAATTTTAATACTGTTGGCTTTTTGAATCTTTAATATCTTTTATGGGTATTTAATTTTTTGTTCTACTTAAGAAGTCTCTGTTGACTCCCAGAAACATGCAGGCATTCTT
The DNA here is from genome assembly GCF_014898055.3 of Talpa occidentalis. Lineage (NCBI taxonomy): Eukaryota > Metazoa > Chordata > Mammalia > Eulipotyphla > Talpidae > Talpa > Talpa occidentalis. The sequence continues at coordinate 70,093,709 of NW_023601212.1, forward strand.
ATATGTTCTCATTTATAGACTTAATAGTTTTGTTTTTTTTTTTTTTTTAAATATTAAATTTTATTTTTATATTCCCCCATACAATTGCAAACGCCCCATTCTGACCCCAATCCTTCCCCTCCCGCCCCCACCCCCCAAAAAGTGTCTCTGGTTCATAGTTTTTTGTTGATTTTGATTTTCACTTTCTTATATTCATTTTCCTGGTCCCTTATTTAAGTTTTCTAGATTCCTGCTATGAGTGAGACCATCCGGTATTTTCTTTTTCTTTTGGCTTATTTCGCTGAGCATGATCCCTTCCAGTGCCATCCATGTTGCTGCAAATTGCATGTGTTTATCTTTTTTGAATGCTGAGTAATATTCCATGGTATATATGTACCACATCTTCTTGATCCAGTCATCTATTTTTGGGCATTTGGGTTGTTTCCAAAGCTTAGCTATTGTAAACAGTGCTGCTATAAACATAGGAGTGCAGGTGCTCTTTGGAATTGATGTTTCTGTGTCCTTTGGGTAAATACCTAGGAGTGGAATTGCTGGATCATATGGAAGCTCTATGTTTAGTAGGTCCAGAAATCTCCACACAGCTCTCCATAGTGGTTGGACCAGTTTGCACTCCCACCAACAGTGCACAAGAGTTCCTTTTTCTCCACATCCTCGCCAACATTTGTTGTTGCTAGTTTTTTTAATATGTGCCATTCTCACTGGTGTGAGATGGTATCTCATGGTAGTTTTGATTTGCATTTCCCTGATTACAAGTGATGTTGAACATTTTTTCATATGTCTGTTGGCCATTTGCATTTCCTCTTCAGAGAAGTTTCTTTTTAGCTCTTCTGCCCATTTTTTGACTGGATTATTTTCTTTGTTGTTGCTGAGTCTCATCAGCTCTTTGCAGATTTTTGTGATCAGTCCTTTATCATTAGTGTTGGGTGCAAAAATGTTCTCCCAGTTGGTGGGGTTTCTCTTTGTTTTTGTTATTGTCTCTTTTGCTGTGCAGAAGCTCTTTAATTTGATGTAGTCCCAGCTGTTTATCTTTCTCTTCACTATCACTGCTTTGGGTGATGTGTCTGTAAAGATGTCTTTGATGTGCAAATCCCGTAGTGTTTCGCCTATATTTCCTTCTATGTATTTTATGGTTTCAGGTCTTATGTCTAGTTCTTTAATCCATTTTGAGTTGATTTTTGTGTATGGTGTGAGGTAGTGGTCAAGCTTCATTCTTTTGCATGTAGCGACCCAGTTTTCCCAGCACCATTTATTGAACAAACTTTCTTTGCTCCAATGCATAGTCTTCGCTCCTTTGTCAAAGATTAGTTGACCATAAATCTGTGGGTTTATTTCTGGATTTTCTATTCGATTCCATTGGTCTGTATGTCTGTTCTTGTTCCAATACCATGCAGTTTTGATGATTATGGCTTTGTAGTATAGTTTGAAGTCTGGGAGTGTGATGCCTCCATTTCCTTCTTTTTTTTTCAGTAGAGCTTTGGCTATTCGGGGTTTTTGGTGATTCCATATGAAATTCATCAATAATTGTTCTATTTCTTTGAAGAATGCCATTGAGATTTTGATTGGAATAGCATTGAATCTGTATATTGCTTTTGGTAGGATGGCCATTTTAATAATGTTTATTCTTCCAATCCATGAGCAGGGGATGTCTTTCCATTTCTTTGTGTCTTCTTCTATTTCTTTTAACAGTGTTTTATAGTTTCTTTGTATAGGTCCTTTACCTCTTTTGTTAGATTTATTCCCAAATATTTGATTTTTTTTGTTTCGATAATAAAAGGGGTGGTTTTTTTGATTTCTTCTTCTTCAGATTTATTGTTTGTGTATAGGAAGGCTACTGACTTTTGCGTGTTGATTTTGTATCCTGCCACTTTACTGAATTGATTGATGAGTTGAATTAGTTTTTCTGTGGAGATTTTGGGGTTCTCTATGTATATTATCATATCATCTGCAAATAGTGATAGTTTGACTTCTTCTTTTCCTATTTGGATTCCTTGGATGTCTTTCTCTTGTCTTATTGCTCTGGCTAGGACTTCCAGTATTATATTGAAAAGCAGTGGTGAGAGTGGACATCCTTGTCTTGTTCCAGATCTTAATGGAATTGCTTTCAGCTTTTCACCATTGAGAATGATACTGGCTGTTGGCTTGTCATAGATGGCCTTTATGATGTTGAGGTATGTTCCTTGTATCCCAAGAATTTCAAGGGCTTTTATCATGAATGGGTGTTGCACTTTGTCGAAAGCTTTCTCAGCATCTATTGATATTATCATATGGTTTTTATATTTCTTTTTGTTGATGTGTTGGATAACGTTGATTGATTTTCGGATGTTAAACCATCCTTGTGCCCCTGGAATGAATCCAACTTGGTCGTGGTGAATTATCTTATGGATACATTGTTGGATTCTGATAGCTAAAATTTTATTGAGGATTTTTGCATCAGTGTTCATTAGGGAGATTGGCCTATAGTTTTCCTTTTTTGTGTTGTCCTTATTCGGTTTTGGTATTAGTGTAATATTGGCTTCATAGAACGTGTTTGGTATTGTCCCTTCCTTCTCAATTTTTTGGAAGAGTTTGTGAAGGATAGGCACTAATTCGTCTCTGAATGTTTGGTAGAATTCATTTGTAAATCCATCAGGTCCTGGGCTTTTGTTTTTGGGGAGGTTTTTAATTACCATTTCAATTTCGCTGCTTGTAATTGGTCTATTTAGGTGTTCTATTTCTTCTTTATCTAGCTTTGGGTGATTGTAGAGTTGTAGGAATTTGTCCATCTCCTCTAGATTGTTGAACTTGTTTCCATATAACTGTTCATAGTAGTTACTGATTATTCTTTTGATTTCTGCTGTGTCCGTTGTGATTTCTCCTCTTTCATTTATGATTCTGTGTATTTGTGCTTTCTCCCTTTTTTCCTTTGTGAGCCTGGCTAGGGGTTTGTCTATTTTATTTATTTTTTCAAAGAACCAGCTCTTGGTTTCATTGATCTTTTGGATTGTTTTTTTAGTTTCAATTTCATTTATTTCTGCTTTGGTTTTTATTATTTCTTTTCTTCTACTGGTTCTGGGGTTTTTTGTTGTTCTTTTTCTAGATCTTTGAGCTTCGAGATTAGGTTGTTTCTTTGAGTTCTTTCTTGTTTCTTGATGTGAGCTTCTATTGCTATATATTTTCCTCTTATTACTGCTTTTGCTGCATCCCATACATTTAGGATATTGGTGTCCTCCTTGTCATTCAATTCAAAGAATTTTTTAATTTCTTCTTTGATCTCCTCGTTAGTCCAGTGGTCTTCCAGTAGTGTGGCTTTTAATCTCCATGAGGTAGGATAGTTCCTTGCCTTCTTTTTATGATTTATTTCTAGTTTGATGCCTTCGTGGTCAGAAAAGATGGTTGGTATGATTTCAATCTTGGTGTATCTGTTGATGTTTGTCTTGTGCCCCAGTATGTGATCGATCCTGGAGAATGATCCGTGTGCGCTTGAGAAAAATGTGTACTCCGTTTTTTTTGGGTTTAGTGTTCTATAGATGTCTGTTAAGCCCAAATGCTCTAGGTCCTTATTTAGAGCTTTAGTTTCTTTACTTATTTTTTGTCTTGTTGATCTATCCATTGTTGATAGTGGTGTGTTGAAGTCTCCCACTACATATGTGTTTTCTCTGATGTCTGTTTTCAGAGAGGACAACAGTTGTCTGATATATTTGGTGCTCTTTCGTTTGGTGAGTATATGTTAATGAGTGTTATTTCTTCTTGAAGTATTGTCCCCTTAATCATAATGTAGTGACCATTGGGGTCTCTTTTTATTTTTTTGAGTTTGAAGTCTGTTTTATCTGATATAAGTATAGCTGTTCCTGCTTTCTTTTTTGGCCCATTTGCTTGTAGGATTGTTTTCCATCCTTTGACTTTGAGCCTATTTTTATCTTTTGTAGCTAAATGTGTTTCCTGGAGACAGCAAAAGGTTGGGTTTTGTTTCTTAATCCAGGCTGCAACTCTGTGTCTTTTTATTGAAGAGTTTAGTCCATTTACATTTAGAGTTAATATTGATATGTTAGCATCTGTATTTGCCATTATGTTTGTCTTTCCTTTGATTTTATTTATTTATTCTTTTAATAACTTTTTTTTTTTTTGGTCTTCTTTCGTTGTTATTCGTCCCTCTGAGGTTCTGGCTTTAGGATTCCTTGTAGTATTTTTTGGAGTGGGGGTTTAGTCGCAATGAAATTCCGGAGTTTCTCTTTGTCTGGGAAGGTCCATATTCTTTCTTCATGGAGGAAAGAGAGCTTTGCGGGATAGAGTATTCTTGGTTGGCATCTGTTTTCTTGGAGTCTGTTGACTATGTCCCTCCACTCTCTCCTTGCCCGTAGTGTTTCTTCAGAGAAGTCTGATGTCAGCCTGATTGGTTTTCCTTTGAATGTTATCTGTTTCTTCCCTCTTGTCAGCTTCATTATTTTTTCCTTGTCCTGGATTCTTGGGAGCTTTACTATTATGTGTCTTGCTGTGTTTTTCCTTTCGTCGTGGAAGTTTGGTGTTCTTCTTGCTTCTTGTATATCAATTTTCAGCTCCTTCTTCTCATTTGGGAAGTTCTCTTCAATTATATCCATGAATATTTTCTCTGTTCCTACATCTCTCTCCTCTCCTTCTGGAATTCCTATAACTCTTATATTTCCTTTCCTCATGGAGTCAGATAGTTCCCGAAGTCTTTCTTCATTCTTTTTCCTTCGTACTTCTCTTTCCTTTTCTGTTTTGGTTCTTTTTATTTCTGTGTCTTCAAGATTACTTATTCGTTCTTCCATTTCATCTATTCTGCTTTCATTGCTTTTCCCAGAGTTCTTTAGTTCCTCCATTAATTCTTTGATCTCCTGCATTTCTCTTACTTCCCTCTTTAGGGACTCAATTTCCTTCTTCTGATCTATCACTTTTTTAATCATGGCAATTTTAAATTCTCTTTCTGGAAGGCTCAGAAGTTCTTCCAAGTTGCTGTCGTTGCAATCTGGGGAGTGGTTTTCTTTTTGTGGTGTGCTTCTTTCCTGAGGAGTTGTTAGGTTGCGTGTGGTTCTTCTACTCCCTACTGTCTGTTTTCTAATTTGTCGTATGCGTTGGGACACTGTGTTGCTCGGACTGACTGACATCTTGGGTGAACTTCTCCGCTCCCCTCTGGCTCTTCCAGGAGCCATCTCTGTCTTCTGGGGGAGCTTTCTGCTGGTTTTAGGCAGTTTACTGAAGAAATGTCCCTGTTCTCAAATGGCGAAGCGGGATGCAGTCCCTGCGCCTCCGGTTTCAGGCACACTCTTCTGCGCCCCCGGTCTGCCCCGGACGTGGGTGCCTGCTCCCTCTGTGGGCTCAGACTGCTGGTCGGAAGGGGCCTGGCGTGGAATAACTTCCCGGCTGGCCACTGGGTCCTCCAGAAACCTTCTGCCCTTTTCAAGCAGTCTTAAGAAATGTCCTGTTTTATAGGGTGTTAGTGACTTTTTTTTCCTGGTCGCTAGGTGGCGCCAGAGATCTCTCCTATTGTCCTTGGGGGGCTGTTTTTCGCCTCCCCCCACCCCGTGGGACAGAGAACAGAGCGGGAATGGTAGGGTACACCTCAACAGCTTTGGGGTGCTGTGTCTGCCTTGTGCCCCACCGTCGTGGAGAAACCACGCCCCGAATTTTCGTGCCCCGGGTCTCAGTTCAAAGCCCTCAGTTCCAGGACGCGGGCTGTAGCCCAGTTCAGTGGCGCGGGAATGGCGCCTTTTGAATCCCGCTCCCCTGCCTGGGCGCCTGGTTCCTGCTCACTCAGGGAGGGACCTTCACCTCAGTGAGGACCTCCGTGCGTCTCCCCTCAAGCCTAGGTCGCAGGCGCGGGGACCTGGGCAGCCGCGATCCAGGTCTGCACTTGCTTTTCAAGCTCCCCGAGAGCGCCGCGTTTCCGCGCCAGCTTACCGGCAGCCCGGGCTGTGTGCGCGTCTCCCGGAGTCTTTGTTCTTCTCTAATGGCGCCAGGAGCCGTTTGCTCACCGCCGCGGCGGATCCTGCAGGGTTCGCCTCAGCTCCCGTTCACGGGGTGTGGTGGCTGCAATAGTTCCTTTCCACTCACAGTCCCGCTTGCTGTGTCGTTTGTTCTTGTGGGCCGTTTTGGTTTGTTGTTTCCTCCTCTCTGCCGGTCGGAGAGTGCCGCCTCTGTGGGCGGGGGAGGGGAGCAGGGTTCTGCGCTTCCCTCCCTTCTAGTCCTCTTTTATGGCCACTTTCTTCTTCGGGCAGTTCGCTGGCGTCACCCGTTTATCTTCCGTGTCCCAGTTCTCACTGGGACCTGCCGCTTTTCCTCCCTATTCACTTTTTTTAATGGGAGATCTTACTCGCAGCGTCTCCTCGCCGCCATGTTGCTCCGCCCCCTTAGACTTAATAGTTTTGTTTTTCATAGCTAGGCCTATAATCTACCTGAAGTTGATTTTTATGTATGGTGTGAAGTATAGGGGCTTAGTTTCACGTTTTTCTATAAGGACACTCAGTTGTCCAAGTCTTTTCCCGTAGTTCATTGTCGTCTTTGTCATAAATAAATCACATTTACAGAAACTTAAGGATCTGTTTTCTGTGGTCTATTGCTGGTCTAATTCTATACTCACTTTTTTCACATCTTTCTTTTCTTTTTTTTTAAAGATTTTTTTTTTATTTATACAAGAACTGGGGTACAGGCAGAGGCGTGGGAGGGTGAGAAGATTCACCAGAGACAGAGTGAGGAGCAGAACAGGCAGACGGACCAATGACACTGCTGAGGGTAGCAGCGGGCGAGGCAGGAGAGGTCTGCCACACCATATGGATATATCCCTGGCCGGCCGGGAATTGAACTGCGCTGCAGAGGCTGAGGATAGCTTCACAGCGCTGCGCTCAACCTGCTGCACCACCAGGGAGGCCCTAATTCTATACTCTAAGTTAACATCTGATAAACTAGGTTCTCAGCAATTTCCCACTTTATTTTTTTTTTTAAGTTATATGACTATTTTCAAATAAATATGCCTTGAAGAAGTATAAGTTTTAGAATCAGTTTATGAAATTCCATGCAAAATAAAACAAAAATATTTTGTTCGATACCTTTTCTGCATTTCTGAGGTAGTAATACAATTTATCTGTCATTAATCGTTGTGGTGAACTAAGTGGGATTTTTTTTTGTAGTCTTAGATAAACATTATATTCCTGATACAGATTAACCCTTTTCAAATACTGCTAGTTTTAATTTGCTAATATTTTATTTAGGTTTTTTGTATGCATACGTGTATGTGTGTGAGAGAGAGTTGAGTGTGCATGCACATGTGTGCAAGAGCACACACATGCACATGCGAGCACTTGCCCCTGTGTGTACATGAGAGAGAGGTGGAGGTGGGAGAGAGAATGAAATGGGCCTGTGATTTCCTTTTTTTCCTTTTGGTAAGGTTTTGGTATTTTATGAAATAAGCAGAGTAGTGTATCTTCCTTTTCTCTTGATGAGTTTCTGTAAGATTGGGATTAATTGTCCCATGAATGTTGGGTGAATTTGTCAGTGAAGTCATTGAGGCTCAGGGCTTTCTTTATAGGAGAATTTTTTTATCTGATTTATTTTCTGTAACAATAATAGGACTATAGGGTTTTTCTGTTTCTTTTTAGTCAACTTTATTAAATTTTATTTTTCTGTAATTTGAACATTTAAGAAAAGTTCATACATACCCTCATTCTGCACAGTCTATAGTGATACCTCCTTTTTCATTCCTATTATTGCCATTTTCTCTTTTTACCTTAATTGGACTTCTAAGAGGATTATCAGTCTTATCCAACTTTTGCCATTATTGAACTTCTCTACTGTATTTTTCTGTTTCTTAAACTTTATTATTAGCTTTAGTATTTCCTTCTAAATATATTCTTTAGTTTAACTTTAAAAGGAACAATATATTTTTGAGATGGGTGATTATTAATTTTTAACCTTTCTCTTAACATATGTACGTAGATCTCATTAACTTTGGTGTCCCTTCTAATATATTCATTTAATGTTACAAATTATCCATCAAGTATAACACATTAGCTATACCCATAAATTTTAATTTGTAATCTTTATTTTTATTCAGCTTAAGATATTTTTTGCTTCTCATCTTTTATGTGTCACAACTCTTCACATCTTCTCTTTTACTTTGACCTACAGCTTATAAGGAAACCTGTTGATTGTATATCACAACTTAAGATATACCTTTTAGGTCTGATTCCTATTGTCATGTCTACGAGTAGCAATGTAGGAGAAGAGAACATGGCAGCTGCCCCATCTTTTCCTACCTCACATAAAAGAATAAAATGAGTGAATTTGGCATTTAGTTCTGCTCTTTTTGAGTCACATTCCATCTGTGCCATTGTCCAGATGGCTGTTGACAAAGGATAATAAAAAGGCAAAAGCCTGTGTCCCAGGCTCTTTTCCATTTCTTTGTAGACTGGATCCTCCTCACTTGCTGAAAGTTGTTCTCTCTTACTCCACTCAGGGACTACGGAATCATCCGGACTCTGGATTTACCCATCTATGTCACACGGGTGAAGGGCAACAATGTCTATTGCCTAGACAGGGAGTGTCGCCCTCGGGTGCTTACCATTGATCCCACTGAGTTCAAGTTCAAGCTCGCCCTGATCAACAGAAAATATGATGAGGTATAAAATAAGAAATCTCTCCAGGATTATTGAGAGACAATACTCTTTTTCCTGTAAGTAATCTCCATTTTCTGCCCTGCCCCACCGCAAATGTCTAGGTTCTTCATATGGTGAGGAATGCCAAACTTGTAGGCCAATCTATCATTGCTTACCTCCAGAAGAAGGGCTACCCTGAAGTGGCACTGCATTTTGTCAAGGATGAGAAAACTCGCTTTAGTCTGGCCCTGGAGTGTGGAAACATTGAGGTGAGAAGGATATTGTAAATCTATGTCACCACAGGCTGGTGAGAGGGTTAGGGAGAATGTGGGAACACATGATTCTGGGCTTACTTTTGCCATATAATGGAATTTGGGTTTTTGTAGTTGTTAGATTGAATCATCTTCCAGTTTCTATATGCTGTTCTCTACTTAGTCCCATCTCTGCTACTGCCAGAGCATTTCTACTATTGTCATTACCACTAGGTCTGAATTCAGTAACTTCTAGAAAAGGAGAATAGCATGAAATTTGAAAAATCTCATTCTTTCCTTGACATTTGACTGACAGGCTGCTCAGATGAACAGGTACTTTTGAAACATTAGGACTCAGAGTGTATAGGCATTATTTTTAAATGAGGAAAGGGCTTAGGAAAATTGGTTTTCTACTTCTGACTGACTTCTTTTGTTATTTCCTCCATCTTCCCTAAAGATCCCTTAGATCTTTAAACCTGACAACTAGAAAATAGGATCTATAAATAAGAATTGGCCCTATGAAATTGGCAACAGCTAGGAGATAACTTCGTTATAAAAGTAGGTTTCTGAAGTGTAGGACAATGTGATTCTTCTATCCATGGGCCCAAAGTGGCTCTATTTATCACTAGAATTTTCAGTAGAATCAGACTAATAGCTTTGTGTGAATGGTAGCATAGAGAGTTCCTTGGGAGGCTGATATAGAGGCAAATACTTTGCCTGAAACCCTTGGTATTAAGTTGCAGTATCCTCAACCTTTAACTGTGACCTTGGGACTCTTCAGATCGCTCTGGAAGCAGCCAAAGCCCTGGACGACAAGAATTGCTGGGAGAAACTGGGAGAAGTAGCCTTACTGCAGGGGAATCACCAGATTGTGGAAATGTGTTACCAACGCACAAAAAATTTTGACAAACTTTCCTTCTTGTACCTCATCACTGGCAACCTAGAGAAACTACGCAAGATGATGAAAATTGGTGAGAGCCCAGACAACACCAAAGCTGGGAAGAAGGGCGCTGGGGCCGGGGGTTTGGGGGTGCTAGTTACAGAGAAGGAAGGCAAATAGAAGAACAGAGCTAACGAGTCTCTTACTGCCTCGCGCAGCCGAGATCCGCAAGGACATGAGTGGCCATTATCAGAATGCCCTGTACCTGGGTGATGTGTCAGAGCGCGTTCGGATCCTGAGGAATTGTGGGCAAAGTGAGTATCAACCCAGGAGTCACCAGCTCCCCTGGGCTCTTTGTGGTAAGTTATTCATGTTCACTGGGGAGGGATTTCCCTTCATTGTGCATCTTCTCGAAAGAGTCAGCATGTTCCTGCTCAGAAGACTTTCTTCATAGCTCAACTGAAGCAGAGGCAGAATATTTCTCTGGCCAAGCACTCTTCAGAAAAGAGTTCACAGGGGAGATAGGTAGGAGGTTTTTAAAGGTCCAGAAGTAGACGGTTAGCGGTTAGCTGAATGCATTAGAATTTACTTTGAAAGTTGCATTCATTTGTTTACTCATTTGTATATTCAAGGGACTTTTTTTGAGACCCTCATTTATAGATCAAGCATTATATTAGTATTTGGGGTACATCAGGAACAAAGAAGGTAGAAGATGTGGTTTGGGCCAAGGCGCTAGCAGGGACGGGGTGAGCAGTGGTCAGATTAAGCGGATGTTTTCAAAATAGAAACAACAGATTTCTTGAAGGAATGAATGTGTGATAATGAAAGAAGAGTCAGGGATGACTCCAGAGTTCTCCTCAATACTGATGATAGAATGAAGGATAAGCAGCTGTATACATTATATATTGCTGTATAACAAATTGCTTCTAACTCTACCATAGAAAACCAGCTGGTACTGGTGACCCCATATCTTATGAGACTGCAGCCAACTCAAGGCCTTCGTCAGAGAGAGTCCTCCCACCTCACTTCTGTGACTCTGGGCATCCTTAGTCCTCACTGTCTGTGGGCTGGGAGATGACAGTTCTCTGCTGTGTGGGCTTTTCTGTGAGGCAGCTTGCAGCATGACAGTTACTCCCTCAGCAAGTGCTCAGGAGAGGGTGCCCAGAGAGAGGCCGCGGTCTTTGTGTCCTAGTGTCAAAAGTCATATCACTTCCTGACATGTTTTGCTCATTAGAAGCAAATCAGCAAGTTCAGCCACACTCAGGGAGGGGATTTTGCAAGAATGTCAGTACCAGGAGTAGGTTCCATGGGGCATGTTGGAGACCACCCAACATAGCTTGCTCACTGGGAACCCCGTACCATGCAATCTCTTCCCACAGAGTCACTGGCCTACCTTACAGCCGCTACCCACGGCTTAGATGAAGAAGCTGAGAGCCTGAAGGAGACCTTTGACCCTGAGAAGGAGACAGTGAGTATATTCATTTGAGAATTAGTTCTGGGAATTTGGGACATTTTAAAACCACAGATGTCACTTTCTCACCTGGAGAGGAAGAGAGACTGGTTACCTCCCTACATGATCCATAAGATTGATTTGCTTTTAACCTTTCTCCTTCCACCTCTCAGATCCCAGATATTGACCCTAATGCCAAACTGCTTCAGCCACCTGCACCTATCATGCCACTGGATACAAACTGGCCCCTGCTGACTGTGTCTAAAGGGTTCTTTGAGGGCTCCATCGCCAGCAAGGGTGAGTGCCCCTTCTCCATACCATGTCGTTTTGTGAAGAATATGATCAGTTCCTCTGTCCTTCCTTCTGTATGAAGCTTCAGGGAGCAATGAGATGCCATTTAGAGTCATGAAACCATCTTTTAAAAACTGAAAGCATTGTGAGGTCATTAAACAACATTTGGAAAATAGGAAGGAAAAATAAGAGTTGTCTCTTATTGCACACCTCTATAGCCACTGTTAATGTTTTGGCCTAGTTAGATTTTTACTGTGTATGTAGTCCTCACTGGTCAGTATTTTGTCATCATGGCATACAATCTTAAGGTATAAATTCAGCCACCTCAGTTGTGTCCTGTGGGAATGTGCAGGTGCTTATTGCACTCTTCTTTTCTGCACACCAGCCTTTACCCTCCCCCATCTTTTTGATATGTCTACTAATTCATTTCTCATGACAAAGAGCCTAAATGACCGTTGGCCATTTTCTGCCCAGCTCTGCTCTTTCCTCTGTCTCCTTCCTCCACCCTGGTGTCTTCCTGCCTTGTACACACTGCAGTGGTGGTAACTTAGCAGAGTTCCTGGGAAGAAATTCCAAGAGCTGGTATCTAAAGGCTGGTGAGTGGGAAATGGTTTCAGAGCCAGTGTTTGGTAGTAAAGGCCACTTATTTCCATCTTCAGTTCCCTCTGTGAAACTCATTACAGGTTGTTACACCACAAAAATAAACAAAACACAATAAGTGGGCAGATCCTTGGTGCCTGACTTTGTATGGATATGGTTTGCTTGCACAGGTGGTCACGTCTTAGACATACCTGGCTATAACCAGCTCCTTTCTGCTCCTCCCTGGTAGGGAAAGGAGGTGCGCTGGCGGCTGACATTGACATTGACACTGTCGGCACTGAAGGCTGGGGAGAGGATGCAGAGCTGCAGCTGGATGAAGGTGAGGATGCCATCTAAGGACTGCTCAGATAACAGCTTCCTGGATTATACCTGGGCATGGGGAAGTTCTGCAGACTTCCAGACCTTGAGACCAAAAGGAAGCCAGCCATTGGCTTTGATTGTGTCACCACCCAAATCTATTTTATGTCTGAATTTTCCTTACAGATGGGTTTGTGGAGGCCCCGGAAGGTTTAGGGGATGACGCTCTTGGCAAAGGTCAAGAAGAAGGAGGTGGTTGGGATGTAGAGGAAGATCTGGAGCTTCCTCCAGAACTGGTATGTGGAATTCTTACCTTTGTCAGGTTCTCTCCATTTCCCCAGGGGGAAGCCAGTGGCATTACGGCCCCTGCCCTGAGGTCTCCAAAGGCGAGGGGGTTTCAATCTTATGCTTATCTCCCATTTGAAAGAAAGGAAGAGATAATCAGGGTCTCAACACAGCTAATGAAATGGCAGCAGGCTTTTTTGCCTGAATAAGATCTTTTGGTATATTATTTTGTTACTGGGGAGGCTCCTCCTATTTTGAGGATCTTCTCCCACAGCCACTATCCCTTCTCAACTAGAGGCTGGGAACAAGGTAAAGGACTTTGTGTTGATTGGCAGAATGGGTGAAGGCTTTCAGAGTGGCTCACTTTTTATTTCTCTCCCAGGATATACCCCCTGGGTCAGCTGGAGGGGCTGAAGATGGTTTCTTTGTACCCCCCACCAAGGGAACCAGCCCAACTCAGGTAAGCAGGGAAATACTCCCTGGGCTGAGTGGTTCGATGCCACTCGATTAAATGCCAAGGCATTTAAGACTTTTCTACTGTAGATACAGAGTAGAGTGGTTTAAGAAGAGAAAAAATAAAATTCACTTTCATTTTCTGTTTCTTGTTAGATCTGGTGCAATAACTCTCAGCTTCCAGTTGATCACATCCTGGCAGGCTCTTTTGAAACAGCCATGAGGGTAAGTCTTAGCTTAACCTTGGCTCCTGATAAGTGTATCTCACCCAGAGTCCCAGAGATGTGGCTGACTCAGCTTAACCAAATGGAAATTATCTGCCCATCAGGGCAGTGTGTGTGCATCATTGAAGCCTTAGGTTTTGCCTAAGAATACACACCTGCTGAGGCTTCCACTTGAACCAGTAATCACTTATGTGGCTTCTTCCAGCATCTGCCATCTTTAACCTGCATACTGGCTCTCCTTGTCGACATCCACACCCCTGCAAGAACAGGTGTCTGTTTTGAACACAGAGCCTTGTGTTGCTGTAACATTTATTTAGTATTGATTTTGTGCCAGTATTGCCTTAAGTGCTTTACAGGCATTATTAAGTGAGGTTGGTCCCATGGTCTAGCACACTTTACTGATGAGGAACCAAATATAGAGAAGTACCTCACCTAAGGTCAACTAGTTTTTAAAGGGTAGGGCCAAAATCTTTGTTTCTTTCTTCCTGTCTTCCAGCTACTTCATGATCAGGTGGGTGTAACCCAGTTTGGTCCCTACAAGCAGCTGTTCCTACAGACTTATGCCCGAGGCCGTACCACCTACCAGGCTTTGCCGTGCTTGCCCTCCATGTATGGCTACCCCAATCGCAACTGGTAAGACCCTTGCTCCTTGCTCTTCTCTGTTCCCAGTTGCCAGCCTCCTTGACAATCCGATTGACTGAGCTGGGCTTTGCTAAAAGGACAAGATGCTCCTTCCCATTCTATGAGGTTTGATTTGTGTCTGCTGCACCCTGTTCCCCACATACTTTCACGAGAGGTAGTTCTGATCCTGTTGCCAGAAAAGGAAGTTGAGACATATGGACTCCTGACTGTGTCTTCTTGCACTTCCCTTTCCAGGAAGGATGCAGGGCTGAAGAGCGGTGTGCCAGCTGTGGGCCTGAAGCTGAATGACCTCATCCAGCGCCTGCAGCTGTGTTACCAGTTCACCACAGTTGGCAAGTTTGAGGAAGCTGTGGAGAAATTCCGTTCCATTTTACTCAGTGTGCCACTGCTTGTTGTGGATAATAAACAGGAGATCGCAGAGGTAGGGAAGGTCTAGCTGCTTGTCCTGGTCCTGGGACCCTCCCCATACCCCATATGCATATCTCTGTACCATGTTGTAAAGGCAGGACTGGATACAGTGCAGGTTTTCTGATCCCATGCAGACCGGGTAAAGGAGGAGTCAGAGTCCTCAGTAGTTTTGCAGGTTTTTTATTTGGGGTTCACCAGGCATATGGCAGGCAGGGGTGCTGGCTGGGGGGCTGGGAGGCTGGCAGGCCTCCCAGCCCCCAGCAAGTCTTCACTCTATCTGGGTTCTGCTGCTTCTCGGCTTCTCTTTTGTTCTCGGCTTCTGCTGCTGCTGCTGGCGTCCCCGTGACGCCGCCCTTAAAAGCACAGTCTTAGCTCAGCTGAATCCCATCCACCTAGGCCCACACCCTATTCCAGGTGCCCGCCATCAGGCATGCATCCAGGACAAGGATCCATCATCTATCCTGATGGCGGAAAGGCAGAAAAGCCTGACATTTTCTTTACCCTACAGTCCACCCCCTCAGGGTTTTCTGCCATACAGTCTATCTATATATATACACAATTTTCTTATCAAACAAACAATGCAGCCATGGCCCACAAAAGCAAATACATCAAATAACAAAATACAACATAACAAAATACAACAGAACACAAATAAGTCCAGGCAGGGCACCAACCAAGTGCAAAAGACAATTATTGGTACCAGCAGATGAGCCACCAAATCTGCTGCCGAAGGCACTGCTCATACGAGGGAGGGGAAATCACACACGGCATCTGCTATAACACACCAGGAGCCGTCAGGCTTCCTGGCCTTCTCTGGCTGTAGTCTCGGCTACAAGGCACACACAGCATCCACCCCCAGGATGCACTAGCTCTGGGATTGGCAATTTTATTCTGTTGGGGGTAATCGCCAACCCTCAGGGTTTCTGTCTGCAGTCGCTCCAACACTCGGCCTTCATGGCCACCCATGCGACTCACAGACCCCTGCTCTCAAGCCAACCCACTGCACAAGCACATGGGTTGGGGATCCAAACTTTGCATTTGGCTTGGGCTCCACCCCAAGCCACATTCCCCACCCGTCCCCCAAGGACGGGCTTCTCAGCTCCTCACCCTCACTCAAGAATGAGCAGGGCATCACCCATAGGTGATTTTACGAGACTCACAGGGCTTCAGCATACCCAGGCTGCTTAACAGCCGCTTTAGGGCTTCTCAACTTAGCATCAGTACCAGCTTTTGCCACCTTAGTTGGCTTTTCTCCTCCACCTGGCCACTGGGCATACACAGGCTGCTTTTGGCCATCTAGGCCCACTGGCCACCCCCAGATTCTCAAAAAATAAACATAACCTGCTAAGGTCCTCCGCCTTCTGGCGGGATTGTCAGTCCAAAATCATCAGTTCATCAGTCCATCAGTCCATTGGCCTCTCCCTGCTTCAGCAATGGCCTGCTGCCTCAGGGGTCATTGGCTGGTCCTTTCCGGTGTCGTTGGCTGGTCCTATCCGGTGTCGTTGGCTGGTCCTATCCGGTGTCGTTGGCTGGTCCTATCCGGTGTCGTTGGCTGGTCCTTTCGGGCGTCTCCTTCACGCCAGGTCTCATCCTGTAGCTCGTGGACGTATCCATCTTCTATACCGCCATGGTGCCTCCAGCGTCGTCACAGGCAAAGTCTGTTCTCCTTAGTCCCTCCAGGTCTTCGGAGGGCTCCAATACCCGTCTGCATGGATCCTGCCGACTACGCCAATTGTAAAGGCAGGACTGGATACGGTGCAGGTTTTCTGATCCCATGCAGACCGGGTAAAGGAGGAGTCAGAGTCCTCAGTAGTTTTGCAGGTTTTTTATTTGGGGTTCACCAGGCATATGGCAGGCAGGGGTGCTGGCTGGGGGGCTGGGAGGCTGGCAGGCCTCCCAGCCCCAGCAAGTCTTCACTCTATCTGGGTTCTGCTGCTTCTCGGCTTCTCTTTTGTTCTCGGCTTCTGCTGCTGCTGCTGGCGTCCCCGTGACGCCGCCCTTAAAAGCACAGTCTTAGCTCAGCTGAATCCCATCCACCTAGGCCCACACCCTATTCCAGGTGCCCGCCATCAGGCATGCATCCAGGACAAGGATCCATCATCTATCCTGATGGCGGAAAGGCAGAAAAGCCTGACATTTTCTTTACCCTACACATGTCTTACCTTTGTCCTTGGCTCCAGGCCCAGCAGCTCATCACCATTTGCCGTGAGTACATTGTGGGTTTGTCCATGGAAATTGAAAGAAAAAAGCTGCCCAAAGAGACTCTGGAACAGCAGAAGCGCATCTGTGAGGTAAGAATCTTGCCCTTCACCTTCCATTGGGTCTGAATTCTTCAATTCTAAACCCAGATCTCAGTCTGGTTAGAAAGAGAAGTTTGGGCCCATCTCTGTAAGGAAAGGATGTATTATTCCTCAACCCTTCATCCTCATCCCATTGGTCCTCCTTATCCCGGAGGCAGTCAGCCCTTGTTTTGTTTGTTTTCATTTGATTGACTGTGAGTCAGCTTATTCCAACTCCTCTGATTGTGGTCAGCTGATTTCTGTTCCTCTTCTGTCCACCAGATGGCAGCCTACTTCACACACTCCAACTTGCAACCTGTGCACATGATTCTGGTGCTGCGCACAGCCCTCAACCTCTTCTTCAAGCTCAAAAACTTTAAGACAGCTGCCACCTTTGCCCGACGCCTGCTAGAACTTGGGCCCAAGCCAGAGGTGGCTCAACAGGTAACTAGGAATCCCTTTAGTGAGCAAAAGCAGACTAGATCTGCTCTCATGGAGAGAGTAAGAGACCAAGGTGCTTCTCTGAAAAAGAGCACTGACAGCAGCATTCACAGTGAGCGCCCTGGATGCCCTCTTCCTCCACTTAGGGTCATGGTGTCTCCCTCGTTCCTGGAAGCTGAACAGATAACTTACATAGACATGCCAGGTATTAGAGCAACCTGCAGCCTAGATTAACCCCACCATGGCTGAAAATAGCCCCATTCCTAGAACCACTATTGCCACCACACTTTTCCACACATGTCCCATTACTTCTTATCTCTAAAAGCATTTTGGGGGGCAGTAGAAACATTCTTAATGCTTTCAGACCTGCTCCTGACCTTGATCATCCCCAATCCTGGTAGGGAAGCATGGGTCTAGACCCACGGTGCCACTTCAATATTGAGCTGAGGGGAAACCAGATACAGCAGATGGCAGCTGTACCCTTTTACTTATACCCTGGACAGAGCGTTCTCTACTCACTCCGTGCAGTTGCAGCTTGCATCAAAGAAACCATGCAACCCTGGTAAGATCATTTGAGTTATGGTGCGTGGCTTTTTGTTGTCTTAAATAAAAGATTACTTCCTTTTTTAGACCCGGAAAATCCTTTCTGCCTGTGAAAAGAACCCCACAGATGCCTGCCAGCTCAATTATGACATGCACAACCCTTTTGACATTTGTGCTGCATCCTATCGGCCCATCTATCGTGGAAAGCCAGTGGAGAAGTGTCCACTCAGTGGGGCCTGTTATTCACCTGAGTTCAAGGGTCAGATCTGCAGGGTCACCACCGTGAGTGCTTTCCTGGAGTCTGAGGGCATGTGGTAGGGGTGGTAATAATGTATCTTCCTGTGCCCCTTCTCCAGGCAGTGGCTCTGGAAAAGGCTAGAGCCAGGGGGCTCTGCTGAGTATTGGGGTAGCAAGCTTTCGCTCACAAGTCCCTGACCTTTACTCTCTCCTTTCCACAGGTGACAGAGATTGGCAGAGATGTCATTGGTCTGAGGATCAGCCCTCTGCAGTTTCGCTAAATTCCGCTTTTTGGTGTGTGGGTATCAGTCATCTTGTTTCCCCTAGAGAATTAGTCTCTAATCCTCCAGTTCCCCTTCCTAAACAGCCTTTCAGATTGTTGACATTTAGCTGTCCCTGCCCCAAATCTTCATGTCCTTTTCTCTTTAATGGTGATCAAAATGTCAAAACTTGACTCTTTTTGCCTCTGACGTTCTTCATCTTCTCAAGATGACTCCAGTGGTCACAGTTGCCTGACCTTCCCAGCACAGGTCTTTCAAGGACAAATAAAAACTCAGTGATGAGCATTTGTGTAGTACATTCCTTTACTATTCACCCTCTCCCTCCCTTTTTGCTAGAAATGAGTAGGTGTAATAAGTAAGAACATCTTTTGCTCAGTCACAGCAAACTCAGCCACCCCTGTTTTCCTTGGCATTTCAGCTTTTAGGCAACTACATTCTGTGTGCTGAAAACTTAAAATTTGAGAAGAAACTATTTGGTTTCCCAGAAATGCACATCACTTTGTATGGGTTTGTTC
The DNA here is from genome assembly GCF_014898055.3 of Talpa occidentalis. Lineage (NCBI taxonomy): Eukaryota > Metazoa > Chordata > Mammalia > Eulipotyphla > Talpidae > Talpa > Talpa occidentalis. Next base: position 70,112,371 of record NW_023601212.1, read on the forward strand.
TTTATAACCATTGTTCTTGTACTTTGTGTCTCACACTGAATAAAGTAAATTTCTACAAGAATTTCATGGCTGAATACACTTATATTCCTACCTGTACCATGAAGTTACCCAAAGCATCTCTCTTTCCTTCCATAATAAATTTTGAATTACAAAAGTAGTAAGTACCCATTATAGAAGAAAAATCACATACTTTTCATAGAATGTTAAACTGCTATAAAGATGGTAGAAAGCAAATAGCTCCCCTGTCCCATATTGTCTGCAACCTTCCTCCTATTGCTAATTATAGCAATATAGTTTTATGAGAACTGGCTATGGATTTGTCACTGTTGTAGGAGTATCACAGGTAACATATATATAAGATTTAATAGCAATACATTGTGTATATTTATAATGAGTACATTAGCAGTAATTATTTTTTTAAAAGATAATATTATTTATTTATTCATGCATGCAAGAACTGGAGTAAAGGCCAGAGGTGCAGGGGGTGAGAGGATTTACCACAGACAGAATGGAGAACAGAAAAGGCAGACTGACTGAAATATACCGCTGAGGGGAGCAGCAAGCGAGACAGCAAGGTCTGCCGTGCCAGGTGGGTAGCTCCCAGGCCAGGGATTGAGCTTGTGCTGCACTGGCTGTGGATTGCTCCATCTCAACCCCTTATACCACCAAGGAGGCCCCAGCAGTAATTATTTCACTTGTCATGTACCTACACTAATTGGGTAGTACTGTTTCTTGATTTAAATATGCATGTTTTTCATTTTATTTTTATATTTTTAAGATTTATTGATTTATGCGTACAAGAACTGGGGTACAGGCCAGAGGTGCGGGGGTAGGGGGTAACAAGATTCACCAGAGACAGGGTGGGGAACAAAGCAGGTGGATTGACTGAAATAAACTGCTGAAGGGAACAGCGGGTGAGATAGGAGAAGTCTGCTGTGCCATGTGGGTTAGCTCCCTGGCCTGCTGGGAATCAAGCTGGTGCTATGCTGCAGTGGCTGCAGATAGTTTCATAGTGCTGCGACTTAACCCCTTGCACCACCAGGGAGGCCCTGATTTTCCATTTTAAACTCAAGTTAAACAATGTATTCATATAGTTCAGAATCAGTAAGTGTGAAAAACTATTCATGATACGTCTTCGTCCCATCTTCTTTGCTCAGCCAACCAGTTCTTATCACCTTCCCCCAAATAGGTAACCACTGTTAAAGTCTCAGCTCTATCAAGCTATCACCAGCCTCTGCAGCATGCGTTCGCTCCCCGGCCAAGGAGCTGACCCACATGGTGCAACAGACCACTCCTATCTCCCCCGCTGCTTGCCTCAGCAGTGTATTTCAGTAGATCCACCTGTTCTGCTCCCCACTCTGTTTCTGGTGAATCCTCACAAACCCCCAACCCCACCTCTGACCTACACCCCAGTTCTTGTATGCATAAATGAATAAAAATAAATATGTTATAAAAATAGCTTATCTCCTTCAGAGATTTTTATAAATCTATAAGCAGATATAAATATATTTTTTCCAGGGCCTCCCCGGTGGCGTGAGGTGTTAAGTTTCAGCACTATAAAGCTATCTGCAGCCACTGCAGCAGAAGTTCTATCCCTGGCAGGCCAGGGAGCTAACCCACATGGCACAACAGACCTTTCCTGTCTTGTCCACTGCTCCCCTCAGCAGTGTATTTCAGTCAATCTCCCTGTTCTGCTCCCCACTCTTATCTCTGGTGAATCCTCTCACTCCCCGCACCTCTGACGTACACCCCAGCTCTTATATGCATGAATAAATAAATCTTTAAAAAATGGGTTTTTTCTATGTGTCTTTTATATATAATTGCACACAAACTAATGATTATGCACCTTATTAGTTTTTTTCTTTTTAGATATTTTGGAGATTTTCCCATATGAATATATTAGAGCGCTTCACTTTTTGTTTTTACTTGTCCATATAGTGTGCTATTACATGATTTACTATAACTTATCTATGTTGTCTGTTATTGATGGATATCTGGGTGTCCCAATTAAAAACAGTGCTGCAGTGAGTAACTTGAATACACACGCTACAGGTAGGGAGTGTGTCTGGAGAAGAAATTCCTAGAGGTTGAATTCCTGCAGCAAAGAGCATGGGTCTTCATATTTTCTTAGCTTTAAGAGTTGCTTCCTTAAACATTATTTCCCAAATTAACCCTTTTTTCTCAAAAATTTGCTTGCTACTTTGATAACACTTTCTCAAGCTGTAAACATTCTTCTGTATACAGGAACATTGAATTGCAAAATCAATTTTGCATGCATACAAACACTCTGAACTGAGGGATATGCAAAAAAGTAGACAATCAGTGCCTATTGAAGCTTAGGATATATTGTGAAATTATACCAGACTAGACTTTGAAGTTTATCATTAAACAGTTGAGAGCCATTAAATCCTAAGCAAAGAGTGATATAAACAAAATGATACAAAATACTATTTTCGACAGCATTCCCTATATGTCAGAAAGGCAGGAGGTGAGGTGTTAGGAGTATCAGTAGTAAAAATAATAATGCAGGAGCAAGTTTAGGAAACAATGCAGGGGCCTCCTTGATAGCCTATGGGTTAAGTCTCAGTGCTATCACACTATCCCCCTATCACTGATATCAACCTATCACTGAGGACAGGGTGCTAACCTACACATGGCACAGCTGGCCTCTCCTGTCTCACCCGCTGCTCCCCTCAGCAGTGTATTTCAGTAGGTCCGACTGTTCTGCTCCCCACTTTGCCTCTGGTGAATCCTCTCATCTCCCGCACCTCTGGCCTACACACCAGTTCTATATATAAATAAATAAATCTTTTTTAAAAAATGCAGATGAAGAGTCATGCTTGTTTTTAACTTTAATTCAATTCCATTGAGTATTTTCCTTATTAACATACTAATTTTACATTAATGTAAAGTCAATAAAAATACTACATTTTTTTTAAAGATTTGTTTATACAAGCACTGGGTACAGTCAGAAGCGCGGGAGGGTGAGAGGATTCACCAGAGCCAGAGCGGGGAGCAGAGCAGGCAGAAGGACCAAGGTACACTGCTGAGGGGAGCAGCGGGCGGCTCGAGAGGTCTGCACGCCATGTGGGACCCTCCTCCGGTGGCCAGGTAGCAGCTGGGGATCAAACCACTGCTGCAGAGGCTGCGGGCAGCTTCGCAACCCAGCGCTCAACCGCTGCGCCACCGGGGGGGGGGGGCAACTTACTACTTTTTTAAACGTTCTTACTGTAACTGCTGTCATGTTAGAGCTACACATGTAAGCAGTTTGGAGTTGGATGAAAAAGTTAACCTGCAATAAATTGGTACAAGTGAAAGAGGTTATTCAAGAAAGATTTAGATTATAGAACTTTGGAATTGAAGATCTGGAAGTCCCAACTTTAATGTTACATATTTGTAATTAGAGGCCTAGGGTGTTGAACAAAGTGATTAAGCAACAGACTTGGGATTGGAATTTATGTCTTCTGACTCCCAGTTTGGATTGTTTTCTCCAAGTCACACAACTTGTGTTGTTCAAAGAACACAATAGGGCTTGCACAGGTGTGATAGTACACTCTGTGCCCTATCTGTGAAAGTAGTACCTAATCTGATGTTTCACACAGTACAGAAGCCCTTGAGTAATGTCCTCTCATTGTTAAGGTTGATGAGGAAAAAAGCCTATTCCAGCCAAAGTTATTAGAGGACCTGCTTTCCTTTTAAGTTGATTTGTTTAAAGTCTGTTTCCAGACCTCCCTGGTGGCTCAGGGGTTAAAGATACAGTGCTATCAAGCTACTGCCAGCCACTACAGCACGAGCTCAATCCCTGGCAAGCCCTGGCCATCCTGAGAGCTAACCCACATGGCTCAGCAGACCTCTCCTGTCTCACCCACTGCTCCCCTCAGCAGTGTATTTCAGTACATCTGTCTGTTCTCCCCTCTGTCTCTGATGAATCCTCTCACCCTCCTGCACCTCTGGCCTACACCCCAGTTCTTGTATGCATAAATAAAAGTAAATAAATAAAAAATAAAGTCTGAATTTCCAAGAACCTATCAAGTATGTTAAGTGAGGAGTTTCAGTACTCAAGTGTGCCAGGGATGAAAGTCATGAAGTGACAGTATTTTCATGTAGATGTGATTTCTCCCTCTTGAACTTCATAGCACTTTGTCCTTATCTCTTTTCAGAGCTCTACTTTGTGCCATACTGTGTGTGTGTGTCTAATTGTATCTCAGCCTGATCCCCAGGGATCTACCTTACAACAGGGGTTGGTCCTGATTTGTCTTTCCTCCCTGGTGCCAACACAAGATTTGAAACTACAGCCCAAATCCTTTAGGTGCCAGCATTGACCTGTGTATAAGGATGCATTTGGTCTATTCGGACAGATGAATAGAACAATGCCTGAAGAGGAAAGGGATGAGAATGTATATAGTTGTCACTGTTTTAGTCTCCCCCAACCTGCACTTATTTGGAGATTGGGTTCTCTATGGAGCACAGGAGATAGGGAAGGCAGGGCCATTCCTACTACATTCTAGCTACCACTTGGTCAGTCCAAGATCCCAGAGCTGCTTTTTCTGTTTGCTTTGCTTCAACTGATAATGAATTATAACTAAATTCCTGGCACTGTCCTTTAGGCTGAAAGTTCTAATGGAGTCTAGGAAATGAGAAAGACCCACAAATTCCGCAGAGAAATGTGTAGCTAGCGTTTGGAAAAGCAGAGAGTGGCTGCTGAGCGACTACATTTAAGATCCAGTCTAGGAGATGGGGTTTCGTCAGCGAAGACAAAGTCCTGCCTTCCTAGTACTTCCTCGAGGGGGAGGGAGGAAATCAACGAGACAAGCACACAGTATGCCAACGAGTGTCAGGTGCTAGGAGAGAAAGGGGAGCGGGGTGCATGTGTAGGGGTTGAGGGGAGATTTAATCAGTGGGTGTAAAGAACGCATTTTTTTCAAGTCAATTTGTAACAGGGTGGTCCCCAGGAAAGGGGGAGGTTCCCTGCCCCACCCAAAGGAGGGTGGAGCTGAGCAGGAAGAGGAGAAGCTGCAGAAGAGACTGAGGAAGGAAGCAGGATGGAGCCAGGAGACCTGGAGGAGGCGCATGGAGCCTAGAGACACGTGAAGAAACTGCGCTTGTCTTTTGGTCGTGGACTGGGTGACACAGATGTGGGTGAGACCCGTGGAGAGGTGACAATGGCAGCCTTTATCTTGATGCTGATTTTGCTCTTTTCTTTCCGGGCTTGTCTGGTTGTTTCTGACCCTTTTCTGTGGGCCCCCACTGGAAGATGCTTTAGACTTGTGGCAGGCTTTGGGGCCTTGTTCTGGGCCAATCCCATATGGATGGACTTTTATCCACGAGGGGACGGGTAACTTTGGGTGCTTCATTTAGAAACTAGACTGTTTGCCTTACCTGTATTGTTTCCTAATTGTATTAAAGTTCCTTCCCATTAAAGTCTCATATATTTTATGTTGATGTGGCGGATGGCAAAACCCATTTAGAATAGGCAGGTTTGTGGGGGTTTGGGCTGCCCCTCTCCCTGTCCTATAACAAACTGAAGAAGACACTGGAGTCAAAGTAGAAGGGCGTGAGAGAACCACGGGTCATCGGCCTCAAGGGCATGGCTCCCGGTTATCTGTAGGTGGTTTGTTCAGTCGGCCTGCCCACGACTCGGGAAAAGGTGACGAGAGCGTAGTTTCGACACGCCAGGCAGGCCGGGACTCGACGCAGAACAATGAATTCGGGGTCTGGAGCCCAACCTGAGAGAAAGCAGCAGTTCCGGTCCCTTTAAAAATGGCGGCTCCGCGGCCGGCCACGCCATTGGCTGCACGAGGCGGAAGAAGCGGCGACGCCTCGAGCTCCGCCCCCTACGGCGCGCCGCAGGAGCAACATGGCGGCGGCGGAGGGCAGTAGCGGTGGCGCCGACGCGGACCGGGAGTTAGAAGAGCTTCTGGAAAGTAAGAACCCGAGGCGCGAGGAGGGTGGTGGGGCCCGCCAGGTGGCAGGTGGTCCGGGGGTGCGGCGGAGTGGGGACGGGTCCAGCCGCGGCCTCACAGTAAAGCCGGTGTCGCTCCTCAGTCTTTGGCAAGAGTGGGGGCCCGGTCGTCGGTTCTCCGCCCGAGGAGAGGGGGCCCGAGGGTCCTGGGGACGGCGAGTCCCAGCCCTTAGCCCCCACATGGGCGTCCTTCCGTGCTCTGCGCTGCTTCATGAGACGCGCTTCTCTCCCCTCTCGGTCCTTCCACCTGTCTCACCCGCCCCTGTTCTGTCCTCTTGGTGTCGGCTCGAGCTGACTCCTTCCCCATCTCACTAACCCCCTCGCCTCTATTTTGAAACACCAAGTATGAGACGGCCTCAGGGAAGACACTTTGCCCTCCTGAAAAGGGGAGCATGTTCTTTTCTTAGCTCTGTTCTCCACTTTTTTGGCTTCTTTCCCAGAATGGGGCCAGTGCCCTCCCCCAGGCCTGGCAAGCAGAATAGTGGTGTTCACACAGACTTTTCAGGGCAGAGGTGACTATTTCTTGTCGCTTGCCCAGTCGCAGAGATGTGGGCAGGCTGAAAAATGAACAGAAACAGTGAGGAGTGCCCAGGGACTGTGTGAACTGGTGGCAGTTATCAGCAGAGAGGAAGCAGAGGGAGCTCTAGGACTGCCCAGAGAGCACCAAGTGGGAGGAGAAGTGAGGCGCTTCAGTGCCCTCCAGTGCAGTATAGAATGCCAACTCTGTACTAGTTCCAAGGCTCTATGGTGGTACTTATTGTGGTCTGCTTTCTTGCCAAGGATTATTCCATTGAGGGCGTCAGTGTGCGGTTAGGGGGCTGAGGACATCTGTGCTCTCTTCTCCTCCTGAATATGAGTATGGGATTTCTAGGAATCAGTAGAATGTGGTAAGGAAGGCACTGTGTAGATGGAGATGTTGTTGCAAAACTTCTTTTTTTTTTAATTTTTTTTTTATAGAGGCATGTTTATTTTTATTTATTTATTTATTTGTTTGTTTGTTTGTTTGTTTTGTTTATACATGCACTGGGTACAGTCAGAAGCGCGGGAGGGTGAGAGAATTCACCAGAGCCAGAGCGGGGAGCAGAGCAGGCAGGAGGACCGAAGTACACTGCTGAGGGGAGCAGTGGACGGCAGGAGAGGTCTGCGCGCCATGCGGGACCCTCCTCTGGTGGCCGGGGAGCAGCCGGGGATCGAACCGGCGCTGCAGAGGCTGCGGGCAGCTTCGCAACCCAGCGCTCAACCGCTGCGCCACCAGGGAGGCCCTGCAAAACTTCTTTTAACTCTCTCCTCGCAGCTCTGAGAAAGATGCTTGTTTCACCTTAAGGGATTTCTTCCTCTTTGATCTCAAAAAGTTAGGTAATGGCGAGGGAGGGGGAGGTTTATTGGGACCGAGAAAGAGAGACAAAAAGGGAGAAACCTTTAGGAAAGTTGGTATTTGAAAGATCAGTCTATTAATGCTTTGCTGAGAAACCCCTGCCTTGCATTCTCATCCATCTCTGACACACACCCCATATCTCTTGTCTCTGAAGGTGCTCTCGATGACTTCGATAAGGCCAAACTCTCCCCAGCACCCCCTCCTACCACTACAGTTCCTGATGCTCCAGGATCCCAGAAGAGATCACCAGGAGACACTGCCAAAGTATAAATTTCTCCCACTTAAGGAGGGGGCAGGGATGGGCATGCATCTCTGAGCAGAGATGGAGCAGGCCCTGTGTGTAGAGAGGAGAGTGGGGAAGGAAGGGTGCCTCGCATTGCTGAGTATTCTTACAGGCCTCAGTCCTTACAGGGACTTGAGGTTGAGTGGAGCGATCTCAAGGAAGTTCTTTGAGAAAAGAACATATTTAAATCGTTGGGTTGGGAATATCACCCCCTTTCTCTCAGTGGCCAGATCCATTTCTTGCTGTCCTCATTAAGTGAGGGCATTAGACTGTCTGGTAGGAGTAGGTAGGAGGGAAGTGCTGCATTTCCTAGAGTCACTGCCTGTGGCTTCTTTCAGAGGTCAGATGCAGTGAGATGCCAGGTAAGATGCATTTTCGCCACTCCTCCCTTGCAGGATGCCCTCTTCGCTTCGCAGGAGAAGTTTTTCCAGGAACTGTTTGACAGCGAGCTGGCCTCACAGGCCACAGCGGAGTTTGAAAAGGCCATGAAGGAGCTGGCGGAGGAAGAGCCCCACCTGGTGGAGCAGTTCCAGAAGCTCTCGGAGGCCGCAGGGAGAGTGGGTGAGGGGCCGACACTGAGACAGAGCTAAACTGACCTCTTCATTGCCTGAGAACAACAAAATTCTTAATGAAGTTGATAGCAGTCATGATGTCACTGCCATGGGGAGAGCAAGGGGGCATCAAGGAGATGGCTGGAGAGGTGGCGACCATGGAGGATTCCAAAGATTTGGAGTGATAGGGATTCACTAGTAAATGTTCAATGTCCAAGCTGGACCCAGGTCAATATATGTTAAGCAAACAGTTCAAATCCTAAATGACCTTGACTCTTTTGATTTCTCATAGGCAGTGACACAACCTCCCAACAAGAATTCACTTCTTGCCTAAAGGAGACACTAAGTGGACTAGCCAAAAATGCTACCGATCTTCAGGTGAGGGGAGGAGGGAGTGGGGAGCCACAAGGAACCACCCCCAGATGCTGCAGCACAGTCTCAAGTGACAGACTCTTTTAAGTATCATCTCAGTCTGTCACTGCCTGTTTTGCTGCCTGCAAGTTTAAGTGGTTCGTTCCCACCAGAAAGGGTGATCAGCATCCCAAGAAGGTACTAGCTTACCTCCTTCTCATCCTTTCTAGAACTCAGGCATGTCAGAAGAGGAGCTGACAAAGGCCATGGAAGGGCTGGGCATGGATGACGGAGACGGGGAAGGGGCCATCCTGCCTATCATGCAGAGCATCATGCAGAACCTGCTGTCCAAGGACGTGCTGTACCCCTCGCTGAAAGAGATCACAGAGAAGGTCTGTGGATTCCAGTTCCATGTGCCCTGGGCTCTTCGTTGTGCCATGGGGTCCTTTGTCTGTTTAGAGCCTGTAGAGGTTGTAATGTGAGTGTACATTCCTTCTATTTTTTTTTCTCATTTGTTTATTTATTTGGTGTGGGAAGAGTTTGGAGGAATTGTGTCTCTAAAGAATAAAACTACCACTCTCAGGATAGTTAGAGTAGAAGGCGAAATCCTTCAGATCTAGTTTTTCATAAACTAGTTTGAGACCGTTGTCTTCGTCTGATCAGTCTCTTCCCTCATTTCTAGCTTCTCATTTCTCCAACAAGGTCTCATTAGGTATATGTTGGCTTTGTGCTCTGACAGTTTAAGAGGAGTTTAAATGATGGTCCCAGCTGTCACAGAGCTTATCGTTTTACTAGAAAGTGAGTGTACAGGAGTAGAAGCTTTTCAGTGATGCAGGGTAACGTGATTGGGTGTAAAATGAGTAGTATACATCAAGGGTCAGTAGACCAGGGTCCAGGTGGACCAAATCCAACTCTCAAGCTAAGAATGGTATTTGTATTTTTTAAAGGTTGTAAAATCAAAACAGAGAAAGGAGAAAGAATATGTGGTAGAAAACATATGTAGCTCTGAAAGTCTAAAATGTTTACTACCAGGTCCTTACAGAAGTCTATTGGCCTCTGGTGCCATAAATGCCAGCTTAGCAAGTGATGCAGTTGGAGTCAGTGCTGCTGCTTATGCTGAACTCATTCTCAGCTTGCCTTTTCCTGCGTCCCCCTTCCCTTCTTATTTCATTGCCCTTCCTTATCCCTGCACATTCAAGTTTTCCCCACCCGTTCTCTTTCCTTAGTACCCTGAATGGTTGCAGAGTCACCGGGAATCTCTACCTCCAGAGCAGTTCGAAAAATATCAGGAACAGCACATTATCATGGGCAAGATATGTGCGCAGTTTGAAGCAGAGACCCCCACAGACAGTGAGGCCACCCAAAAGGCTCATTTTGAAACTGTGCTGGATCTCATGCAACAGGTCAGGACTCCCCTGCCATCTGCCCATGTGTGCTGTCTGCTTAGGTATTCAGTGGGAAGTATCTGGGCGGGATGTTATCATATATGGGGGTAGGGGAGCCACAAGAGAGGCCACATAGCATGGGCCCTAGGAGAAAGCAGGGACCTGGCTCAGACTCCTCTTTGGAACTGCTACATTATTGTCTGGGATCTTCTCTAGCTCATGTTCTTTTCTCATTTTCCAGCTACAGGATTTGGGCCATCCTCCAAAAGAGCTGGCTGGGGAGATGGTGAGTATGTTTCCTAAATTTTAATCTGAGCCCTTTTTCAGAATTGTGGTATCTTTAGTGATTCCACCTTGTTGTGATAATTGTGCCTACTAAGGATAGAGCTTTGGAAGCTCTAAACCTGAAATTGGAACAGTTATCTGAATCCCTTCATCTCTTCTCCAGCCTCCTGGCCTCAACTTTGACCTGGATGCCCTCAATCTGTCAGGCCCACCAGGTGCCAATGGCGAACAGTGTCTGATCATGTGAAACACAACGTCTTTTTCTCCCTAATTCCCAGCCCTGGGGAACATCTGGAGTCAGCAGAACCACTGGGAGCTGAGACAGGAGCGTCGTCTACAAGAGTGGCCTGCCCACTGCTCTCTGTCATCCCACCCAAGGTTGTGCCATACCAGCTGAGGGTTTTCCTCTGTCTTTCTAGGAATAAGGCCATTTCAGTGAGCCCTATCCATTGTGGTTTCTGCTGCAGGCAGAGGCCCACAGCCTACAAGGTGATGGAAGGCGGCATCTCTTTTGGGTCTTCCACCTTCTTCCCACTCCCGAGATAATGTTATATTCAACCACAGTGATATTCACCTTTGCACCCAGGGTCTTCGTGCCTTGTCTCTACTCCCTCTCTTGGACCTAGGGAGCAAGGACAGAGTCCCGGCACTCTGTATTTCTAGTACTCTTGGTGGGAATGAATGGGGGTGGAACTTGGCCTGGATTGGGACTGGAAATTGGTCACTATGCCTTCTTGCCTTTAGACAGACCATTCTGAATCTTCTGAAGGAAAGAAAGTGGGACTTTGGCATCTAATTACAGTGGGGTTAAAAAAGAAGCTCTCCCGGTGCTGAGCCTGCAGCTCCCTGTTCCAGCCTCAGAACCCAAATTGCTGCCTGGCTCTCCTACAATGCCGTGATCTGGGTGAACCCAACCTTGCCCTTCTTTTGCCCCCTGCCTCTTCTCTTATTTCTTCTCTTTTTAAGTATCTTTATTTTAACCCTCCTCTGAGCCCAAGCTGTGACATAGAAGGGGCCATCCTATTTTCCCTCATGTAGTCCATCTACCACCCCTCAGTTGTAAAGAGAATCAGTGTCAGGTCTAGGAAATGAATGACTGTTCTTTCCCAGATACTTGGGGATTTTGGGAAACATCTGAGTCCTTTGAACCCTGTCCCTTGATTCAAGGAGATGGCTTGGGAAGGGGCCTGGGGTGCAGCCTGGGTCCTTTTTCCTGAATAATAAATATTTTGAGTGAGGAGTGTGGCCTGTTTTTCATCCAGGTCTTTTCTGATCTTCCTCAGCTTCTATGAGCTGCAGTGTGAGTGCTGGGTTCACCCCCTCCCCTTGTGGGCAAGGGGAAAACTGACTTTCCTTGAGTGCTTCAATCTGGGAAGCCTTCAATTGGTATTGTATTTTAATATTTCACATTATCATTAATGTTAGTAATATGTTGTTTAACTTTCTAGAGTTGTTTTTAAATTTTTCTTTGAGCTCAACTTTTCCTTCTCTAGGAGCCATTGTACCTTGGCTGCCATAGTAGATACTCTGGTCAGACCAGCTGGCTGTCCTGGTTCAGCATTTAGAAAGCAGCTACCCAAGCAAATTCACACTCATCATCAAGTCATCGAGTCATACTAAGCTTCTGACATGGCACTTTCCCCTGGATTAAGACTTCACCCCACATGTTCTGTGGTTTTGGCAAGGAAGATGTTCTTGAGGCCTCAGTCATTTGATCTAGCTATTGTATCGCATCAAAGTATGGAAGAGCCCAGGTCTGAACTGGGACTACTCTACTCTGCAAGAGGGGGGAAAACACAGGCAGATATGTGATGCCATAAACTGGATGATGACAGAGAAGGGGCAAGCAAAAGGGCCCTGTCCTATGAGCAAGTGCCTACTGATCTGCCAGTTTTCTTGGACAAGTTCTCACTTCTGCTGGCCTGGCCAGGGCTTATGCTGACTCTGAGTAGATGCCCTAGTCCATACTTTAGTTTCGTTACCAAGCTCCTCCTCTTTATTTTGATTGAACATAAACAAATTGACTTCAGATTACTCTCTCCTCCAAAAACACTGAATTGTTTTAGGACTTGTAGGAGGATAGAACAGGCATTCTCAAATTGTCTGTGTTAAAGGACCAAGTTTTTTGTTTTACAGTTATCCAATTTTTTGTAGACCGATGTATGTTCCTGTTGCCCATGACAAGTGTGCAGTTCATACTGTACACTACCCACCAAACAAGCCAGATCACCCAAACTGACTGGACTCCATTCAGCAGGCTAAGTCCACTGATCATGTGCTTTGCTATCACAATGTCAAAATGCTCAACACTCAGTTCTAACTCACGGTGTTATAAACATGGTAAAAAAATTGTGCACAGACCAGTACAAGTCTTCAAACCATGTTTGAGTAGCACTGCTCTCCTGCCTCTTCAGTGTCTCTGTAGCTCCATCAGCCCAGTGAATATACTTCTGTATTTAGAGTTCTCCCCTGTGGAGAGTTCTCCCCGTTGAACCTTTCTTCAGCAAAAATATGTACCTGTAAGGACAGTTTTAGTATTTTTTTTACACTTCTGCTTGAAAATAACCATTACAAAGCTTAGGGTTAAGTTGTGCATGAAATACTTATTCTTTTAAAATTTGAAGGAAGTCCCCTCCCAAAATTCTGTGTTAGAAAATGTGAGGGTTTTTTTTTTTTTATATTTGATAGTTTCATTAAATAAATTCATACAGAATTTGTGATAATAGGGACATTTTCTCATGATTCTAGGACATCCTGACAGGGACCCCATGAGATGGCTATAATATGCTGCTTAGATGCTTTTGGGAGCTTGGGAAAAACAGTTCCCATAGTAAATGAAGTAAATGAGAAATGGTCAAAGGCTTTGAGAATGTGGACATGAGAGAATGGATCATACATTACACTGGAGATCCCACCACTAGGAATTGTGTTCCTTTGGAAGACCTGGGGAATTTTTTTTTTAAAGATTTATTTATTTATGCATACAAGAACTGGAGTACAGGTCAGAGGGGTGGGGGTGAGAGGATTCACCAGAGACAGTGGGAAACAGAACAGGCTGATTGAAATACACTGCTGAGGGGAGCAGCGGGCGATTCAGGAGAGGTCTGCTGTGCCATGTGGGTATTTCCCTGGCCTGGGATCGAACTTGTGCTGCAGTGGCTACGGATAGCTTCATAGGTTGCTTTTTTTTTTTTTTTTAAGATTTATTTATTTATTTATACGAGCACTGGGTACAGTCAGAAGCGCAGGAGGGCGAGAGAACTCACCAGAGCCAGAGCGGGGAGCAGAACAGGCAGAAGGACTGAAGTACACTGCTGAGGGGAGCAGCGGGCGGCAGGAGAGGTCTGCACGCCATGTGGGACCCTCACCCGGTGGCCAGGGATCGAACCAGTGCTGCAGAGGCTGTGGGCAGCTTCGCAACCCAGCACTCAACTGCTGAGCCACCTGGGAGGCCCCATAGGTTGCTTCTTAACCCCTTGTGCCACCAGGGAGGCCCTGAGGAATTTTATTTTAATAAAGGAAAGGCACTAATGAAAGTGTCACCCACATCTTTGAGAAGATGAGAAGTGGCTCTTTGTAGGTGGAAGCTGATATAAGGAAATGTCTAAGAGCTGGTTTCCCTGGCAGCAGAGTTGATAGGTCCATAGCATAGTAGAGTGCAAATGGCAACACTTAAGTCTCAGAAGTAAAATAGATGAACTTCCACAAAGGCATCAGAGTCAGAATGGAGGTGGCTAATAGAACATAGATGGTCCTAGGGACCCAATATGGACAATCAAGGATGATATTAATTTATATATAATTAAAAGAGACCAAGAATGTTTGAACAGAAGGCTAAGGTCAGTAACTTCAATGAAAAGTTGCCCAGTTTCTAAGCCTGGGACAGTTCTCAGACACTATTGAGTCTGTTAACCACATACTATAGAAAAGTCATTGACATTAACATCATTTCTATGGTGATATTCCCTAAACAATCCCCAGATTCAATGAAATACCCGTCAGAATCCCAGTTCACTTGTGAAATTGACAAGCTAATTCTAAATTTCATTGACATCACAATGGACTCAGAAAATCCTGAAAAAGAAGAATAAAGATGATTCATACTTCAATCTCCAGCTGGCCAGGGAGCAACCACATGGTGCAGCAGACCAATCCTGACTCGCCCGCTGCTCCCCTCAACAGTGTATTTCAGTCATTCTGCCTGTTCTGTTCCCCACTCTGTCTCTGGTGAATCCTCTCACCCCCCTGCATCTATGCCTGTACCCCAGCTCTTGTATGCATAAATAAATAAATCTTTTTTAAAAAGATGTTTAAATACACACCTGAAAATTTGCTTGAGATAGTCATCAGGAGAGTGCAAATCAAAACCACAGTAAAATTCCATGTCAAACTCAGAATATCTAGAATCAGGTCAATTGGAAGGGTGGGGAGAAACTGGAACCTTTGGGCACTGTTGGTGTGAAAGTAAAATGTTGCAACTACCTTGAAAAACAATCTGGTAGTTTCTCAGACTAAACAGTTAAATCATATAACCCAGCAATTCCACTTAGACATATATAAGTGAAACATGTCCACACAGAAACTTGCAGATGAATGTTTATAACGGCATTGTTTATAATAACCAACCCCAAAGTCCACCAACATGAATGAACAAACAATGGGACATTTGACTATAAAAAGGAATGAGGAATTGATCCATGATACAACTTGGATGAACCTTGAAAACATGCTAAGTGAAAGAAGCCAGTCACACTGGCTTTTTCATAGGAAAGTGCAGAAGAGGGACGTCTGTATAGACAAGTAGATTGATAGCTTCTTAGGACCAGAGAGGACAGAAAGGTGACAGCTAAAGAGCAGTTTCTTTTGAGGTGACAGTAATGGTTGAAAATTGTAGTGATGTATCTGTGAATACACTAAAAGTCATAGAACTATATACCTTAAATGGGTAAATTCTATGCTATGTAAATTACATCTCAATAAAGCTGTTTTTTACAAAGTGCCATGATTATCTGGTATGTAAGTCTAAATCTTGAAGAAGACTGGGTTGGAAATAAAGACTTGGAAGTCCTCCATAGATGGTGGTTTAAAACATGAGGATGTGAGGATGAGGGCCTCCCTGGTGGCGCAGGAGGTTGAGCGCCGCCCTGTGAAGCTGTCCGCAGCCTCTGCAGCGTGGGTTTGATCCCGACTGGCGGGCAAGAATCCCACATGGCGAAGCAGACCTCTCCTGTCTTGCCCGCTGCTCCCCTCAGCAGTGTATTTCATCGGTCTGCCTGTTCTGTTCCCTGCTCTGTCTCTGGTGAATCCTCTCCCCTTCCCGCGCATCTGGCCTGTACCCCAGCTCTTGCATGCATAAATAAATAAAAAAATAATAAAATGTGAGGATGGCTGGATAAGATCATTTTGGTCTTATGAATGAAAAGGATGAGAAGCTCATAACACTAAGAGAGACATAAATAGAACTATGGAGTATAGTGTTAGAAAAATAAGTGGGATTGAATATCCAGAAGGGTAATGACCATCATAACCTCAAATGTAATAAAGTCCAAAATGGGACCTCCCTAGTTATTAGGGGGAAATGATGTCCTGAGTTAATCCCATACAGGCTTTGTGGACCCCACCCCCACTCCAGACTAAAGCCATCAAGACATTGGGAAAGACAAATCCCATCACCACCAAGGGAGGGTGGCTGGGACCTGAGGGTGGAGTTGGGTAGCCAGGTTGGATATAAAAACCAAACACGTGGGCCTTGGGCTCTCTCGCTGGCTCATGATCGCTCGCCTCCTGGCTTCACGGCTCCTGGCTGGTGGCCAACTCTGAGAGCGCCATTTTGGGATTCCTGATCGGCGGATCGGGTAGGACTCATTTAAAACTTTGTCTCCCACTTTTCTCCCAGAGCTGTACATTTCCTCATTTCCCCTTCCCTTGTAAATAAACCTTTTATTAACCCTTCACGTGTGCCTGCAGTAGAGCATTGATAAGTCCTTTTAAGCGCGCGGGTGAGGACCCAGTCAGGCACCCCGTTTTGTATCGGGGTTGCTCTACAACATGGTGGCATAGGGGTTGTCAGTGCTATCACTTCAATGGCCTGAGTTAGATGCCTGGCTAGAGAACTAACCCACACATGGCACAGCAGACCTCTCCTGTCTCGCTGCTGCTCCCCTTGAAGTGTATTGCAGTAGATCTGCCTGTTGTCCCCAATCTGGCTCTGGTGAATCCTTTCACTCACTCCCCTGCATGTCTGGCCTACACCCCAGTTCTTCCACGCAAAAAACAAACAAACAAAAAAAAAACCCAAAAAATGACCAAAAAAAAAGTCCAAAATAAAGAGTTGGTAGTAATAGCAATGGTGTCCACAAAGCAATGAGCACCATAACCAAACTATAGCTCCACTCAAATCACTCTTGTGAAGGCCATTAATAACCTCCATGCTTTCAAATCCAGTGGTCAATTTTCACTCATCTTTTTAAAGATTTACTTATGCATACAAGAGCTGGGGTGTAGGCCAGACATGGGGGTTGGGGGTGAAAGGATTCACCAGAGACAGAGTGAGGAGCAGAGCACGCAGTTCCACTGAAATACATTGCAGAGGAGAGCAATGGGCAAGACAGGAGAGGTCTGCTGTACCATGAGGGTCAGCTCCCTGGCTGGGGATAGAAGTCATGCTGCAGTAGCTGCTGATACCTTCGTAGTGCTGAAAATTTTAAAATGAAAAATGCATCATAACTAGGTCAAATTACACAACTTCTAAAAATGAAAACAAAAAAGGTTGGTTGTTACTTTTTTTTTTTAAAGCTTTATTTATTTATACAATGCCGCGGGCCAGCACAGCAGTAGACGATGAGGCTATCTCAGGGTTGAGAGAAACACACAGGGTGGTCAGGGAGTCGGCAAAAGAAATGACAAACAGATACACTTCAAGAGAGAGTGTAAATCTGAGTGTAATTCTCTTTGAGTTTGTGACCAGTATATATATGTTTTCTAAAAGCATAGGAACAATGAATATCAACGAAATCAGCTTGCTCATGGGTTTAGCTTATCACTGACAGGGCAGTGATTTACATCTGGACCTAGCCTCATTCCTAAGTAGATAGACCATTAGTTTTGTTTTTAAACTATATAATCACATTTTTTGTTTTACTAACTACTTTTTTACCTAAACTATATTTTAATTATTACAGGGTTTAGTAATGTTTCATTTGAGTCAGACTTATGTTAAGGATTTCATATGATTTTTTTAATTAACAACCAATGACCTTTATAGAAGAAAGAAGGAAGTTTAGAAAGACAATAAGGGAATAAAGTTTGTAGTTCTAGAAAGACGAGATAAGGTTTTTTGAAGTAGCATTCTTGTAGTGGTTCCTGGTGGTCGTTATCTTTTGATAAGCATCTGTCTTATCTATGTTTTCAGGGAACTTTGCTGTACTCCCCTGCGCCTGGTTCCTTGCCCAGTCGGACCTAGGGACCATGGCGAAAGCCATTAGCCCTAAAGGTCACTGCAGGGGGAGGTGCAGCAATACAAGAGCTGGGGTACAGGACAGAGGCATAGGAGGCTGAGAGAATTCATCAAAGACAGAGTGGGGGGGAGAACAGGTAGACAGACAGAAGGCATTGCTGAGGGGAGCAGCAGGAGAGACAGGAGAGGTCTGCCATGCTAAGTGCGTATCTCCCTGGCCGGCCGGGATCAAACCCGCACTGCAGAGGCTGCAGACAGCTTCACAGCGCAGTCCTCAACCCGCCCCGCCACTGGGGAGGCCCTAGTTGTTACTTTTAAATCAATACCTTTTAAATAAATTTTGCTGTATTTTCTTTCAGACCTCTGCTAGTTGGATCACCTCAGGATCAGGGCTTCAGTCTATAGACTGTTCCTGTTTAACAGGGCTCTCCACTTGGTAATGGTACCTTTTATACCTAACGACTTCCCAGTTCATACTAACAATTGCCCCTTCTAATAAGCTCCAAATTTATAGTATTTGTTTACTCAGTAGCTGCATTTGGAAATTTAGGTATCTCCTAAATTTAGGTATCTCCTAAAGCTGAACAGGCCTAAAACAGATCTGGACATTTCCCGCAAAAAAACTTCTGCCTCCTCTAACACTCCCCATTGCAATTCTTGATGCTCATGTTAAAAAAAAAAAAACATAGATTAAGATCTGGAAACAACCTAAATGCCCAAAACCAGATGACTGGATCAAGAAAATGTGGTATATATACACACTGGAATACTATTCAACAATCAATCAAAAAGATAAAGTCATGCAATTTGCAACATGGTTTTTTTTTAATAGACTTATTTTTTTATGCATACAAGAACTGGGGTAAAGGCCAGAGGTGCAGGGGTGAGAGGATTCACCAGAGACGGTGGGGAACAGAACAGGCAGACTGACTGAAATACACTGCTGAGGGGAGCAGCGGGCAAGACAGGAGAGGTCTGCTGCGCCATGTGGGTAGCTCCCTGGCTGGCCAGGGATTGAACTCCAGCTGCAGAGGCTGCGGATTGCTTCATAGTGCTATGCTTAACCCCTTGCGCCACCAGTGAGGCCCATTTTCCCATCAACCTGGATGGAGCTAGAAGGGATTATGCTCAGTGAAGTAAGTCAGAAGGAAAAAAAATATCAGATGGTTTCACATACAGGAGGAATATAGTGAAAATGAAAAAGGGTCAAAAAAAAAAAAAGAGAGACAAAACTTGCAGGCAACTTATAGATCTGAGGTATATAGCAGGGGAGGGGGAGGGACATGGGTCAAAATAGGGAAGAGCACACAGGACTATGGTGATGGTTCGTTCAGGTTCATGGGTGATTTGGCAGGAGATGTATAGGGACCACATGAGCAGAGAAATCAAGTATTATACAAAAATTAAAAAAAAGTAAGGAAAAAACCTTAGATTGTTGTTTCTATTTTGTACCCCATATTTAATACATTAGCAAATCCCCTTCTCCTCCTTCCAAGTACATCTTGAATCCTCCCATTTGCCCTGTAACTAATCTCACATTATCCTCTGTAATAGCTTCCTGTTTTTTCAGCTTTTTTCCCTTCCTACAGGCAGTTAAAGAATCAACCCAAGTGAATCTCTTCATTTACAAATCAGATCAAGTCTCTCTTAACATCTTCCATGGCTTCCTAGCACTCTTAGGATAAAAGACAATGTCCTCTCCTAAGGGCAAGTTTGAAGTGATCTGACAGCCATTATATTTCTCTAAACTAAATTTCTACTTGCTCTTTGACACACTGGATTCCTTGCTGTTCTTTGAATACACTGAGCACACTCAAGCAGCAGGTCTTTTTATCTTGCTGTTCCCTCTGCCTGGAAGGTTCTTTAGACTGTGTGAGTCACTCTCACTTCAAATGTCACCTCAGCAGATGGACCTTTCCTATGTAAAAGATCACACCTACTCAGATAACCCACTTTTACTCTGCTTTTTTTACGGTATGTAACATAACACCATAATCTGTTGCATCATCTCCTTCCCCTTCCTGACCCCTTTCTCCTCCCAATAAATAGGATCTATGAATTCAGGAATCTTAGTTTGCAGCCCCAGCACCTAGAATAGGGCCTCCCATGTATAGGAATCCAATGGTTGATGTAGTGAATGAATTAATGAATAGAATGGCAGTGCATTAGAGAGCTGCTTTGTACTCTGACCTCTTCTAGGTGTTGAGGACACAAAGATGAAAAAAACAGTTCCTGCCGTTATAGACTTTAGATTCTAGATAGTCAGATCTCAAATATATAATTAAGAGATTAAATGTTAATGATAAAAAAGTTATAAAGAAAACAATGCAATGCAAAGCCAGGATGTTGGTGGAGGGTACCAATTTTGCTGGAATGGTCAAGAGCTGCCTTTCTGAGACAGTAGCATTTAATTTTTTTAAATATTTTTATTCTTTTTTTTTTTTTTTTTTAAACAGGCAGATCTACTGAAATAAGCAGCATTTAAGAGATTTGATTGAGTGGAGAGAGCAAGTCTGGTAAAGATCTTAAACAGGCCAAAAGCCCAGCTGCTGAAACACGCCTCTGGAGTGTCAGCCAGGCCTATAGAGCAGAAACAGATCGTGGGGGAGAGTTAAGCAAGTCGTGAGGGTCTTCCTTAGTGGCACTGTGATCATCTTGTTCTTTTTACTATGTAATGGGAAGCTTTGGGAAGTTTTGAGTGAGGAAATACTAAGACTTGACTTACATTCTATTAGTTTAAAATAATACTTTTTATTTATACAAACACTGGGGTACAGGTCAGAGGCGCGGGAAGGTGAAAGGATTCACCAGAGACAGCACAGAACAGGCAGACAGACCGAAGACACTGCTGAGGGGAACAGCGGGCGAGACAGGAGAGGTCTGCCGCGCCATGGGGGTATCTCCCTGGCCGGCCGGGATTCGAACCCGTGCTTTAGAGGCTGGGGACAGCTTCACAGCGCGGTACTCAACCCGCTGCGCCACCAAAGAGGCCCCTTGACTTTCATTCTACAAGGTAACTCTCCCCAGAAAATTCTTGACAACACATAGCCTAGGAACTCACAGAGGGAGAACGAGGACCAAAGGCATCGATTAACGTTACAACTTTTCCGTATAAACATCACTCTGCATGCCCCGTGTTTATCCAGCGGGACATCAACTGGCAGAAAGTCAGCTGTGGGGCCTGTGCTCACCCCGGGCTTCAAAAGTGGGGTAGCCTCCCCGCTTCAGAGCCCTCGCTGCGCGGTGTTGGGGACCTTCTGGGCGTCTCTTCCGGGGAAACTGCACCCCGACCTCTCTAGCCCCGTTTAAAGAGCAGGGAAGGCGCTCTTGGAGAGCAGGTCTACAGGTCACAGAAACTTGTCAGCAAACAGGGTCCTCAAAAGAGAGTGTGAGGAAGGCGTCGCAGACGCGCTGCCGCCCGCCGCCTCCAGGAAACAACTTGCGGGACAGTCAGAACGGAGCACGCGCGCGCCCGCACCCCAGCGGCCCCGCACCCCAGCGGCCCCGCACCCCAGCGGCCCCGCACCCCAGCGGCCCCGCACCCCAGCGGCCCCGCACCCCAGCGGCCCCGCACCCCAGCGGCCCCGCACCCCAGCGGCGCTCGCGCTCGCACGCCCCGCCCCCGCGGCGCGGCGTCGCAAACCGGCCGCAAAGTGCGGTGGCGCAGGCGCAGGCGCGGGGCGCGGAGGCGGCGGCCGCGGGCCAGTGTAAGATGGCGGCGGCGGAGGACCGGGCAGCTGGGCCTGGGGCAGTCGGAGCGGCCGCTGGCAGAAGGAGGACTCGAAACGGGAAGTGGGCTGCCCAGCCCCGCCTGCTACGGCGCCTGTAACCGCCCGGCCGGATCCCCCGCCCTACCCGGTCCGTGTCCCGGCCCGACCGGCCTGCCCCCTCCTCCAGCCCTCTTCTGAGCATGGCTCTGACCCTTCTCCCCGCTCCCCTGGCTCATTTCCCCCTCCCCCGTCCCGGACGCCTCCGGGAACCCTGGCCGTCCTTCTCGGGCCCGCCCTGGCCCGCCCCGAGAGTCCGCCCTGTACTCGAAGGGACGTGCGGCCCCAGCTTGGAGCGCGTGCCCCCGACCCCGCGGCGCCCCTCCCCCACCGGGGACTCGGCCGGCCCCGCGAGCCCGAAGCCGGGGGCCCTGAGTCGGTTGTCGGCGGCTCGTCCTCTGATGGCACCCCTCCTTCCGCGTCCAGACCTTCCGGGACCCCGCAGGGCGGCCCTTGGGTCCGGTCGTTGGGAGCAGCTGGCGCAGGGACTTGTCGCTCGCGGCTGTGTCTGGGGTCTGTGACCTGCCGCCTGGACGCAGTCGCCGCCGTCAGCTCGGTTCCCACTGGGCTGCCGCGGGTGGAGCGGATGGGGGAGGGTTAGTCCAAGGCGCAGGGTTTTCTTTTTACGTTTTCATGCAACCGGGAGAGTTCCTAACTATGTCGGGTACTTAGTAGTCAAAATTAGGTAAATTAGTCTGGTTTTAAATAGTTTTTACGAGGCCGAAAATGTCATGATGGGTATTTTTTTTTTAAATTAAATTTAGTAGAAGAGCAACCTTTTCCACTTAAACTGTAACTTTTCTCAGTCCTTCAGTGACTCTACGGACCTATTTTCTCAGCAGCTCAGCCCGGCCCTACTTCAGTGGTAAAGAAGGAAAGGTGAGTAGGAGATGAAGGCATTGAAATTTCCGAGTTCCAGATGGACTTTGTTGCTCAGGTGCTGAACACTTAAAGTCAAAATTCCTACCGCAGTTTCCCGAAGAGTTGGGGTGGTGTCTACCCCTGGTTAAATTACTTTTACAAGTTTAATTGGCTGCGGGCATCTTGACTTTCTGTCCTCAACTGTGGCTTGTATTTCACATGTCTCCAGTTAGGCCTGAACTTAATGTGTCTCCTTTCTTTCTTCATTTGTTTGTGTGTTGTGGATCATGTTTCTTACATTGTTAAAAGTTGAGAATTAGTTTGCCTGAGTTCTCTTCAGCCTTTTGTCAAATCAAGTCTATTCCCAGCTTAGGGCGTTGGGTAGTTGTTTCCTGCTATTTTAGAAGAAAATATTCCCCTGCTTGAAAAACTGGGGATTGATAAGTGATGCTGCCCTCAGGTGGTGTCTGTGTTCAGTCCACCTCAGAATTCCAACTATTTAGGACCCAGTGATAAATTTGGAGTTAAAAAGTATATGGGCTGCTCTTTTCTAGCTGAAGAATTCTTGGTCAGCAGAGGAATCTCCTGTGTATTCAGCAGCATGGGGCAGTGTCAAAAAGGGAGTACATTTTTCCAAGCTGTTGGGCTCTTCAGTGATCTCCATCAACAAATTATCAAAAAGCTGGACCCTCTGCGGTGCCGGTTCATTCCCTGGCCGCTCGCGAGGGTCCCACCAAAAAAAAAAAAAAAAAAAAAAGCTGGACCCTGAAAAGGTCCTTCTTTGTGGAGCAGCTCTGGTTGGGAATTCAGAATGCAGAATTTCTTATTTCATCTCCCCAGTTGGACTAGCACAGATGAAAACTTTTTAGCCTTCTCTGTTGACTTCCAGATCTTTTGGGAGGGAGACAAAGACACATGGAAATTAAGAAAATGTTAATAATGATCAAAGCAACTGTATGCATTTGGGCTGGTGATGAACTTGGAGTTGACCAGTTTTCATTTTTACCCTTCAGGGTTGAAATTCTGTATTGAAAGAAAGACTCTTGGGTATAGGTTGGTAAGGTGGGCTGTATTTTTTTAATTTGTCTTTTTATGAGATCTGGAGCTCTGCTGGGTGAGAGGAGTGGAGGAAAGTGGGAGGAAGAAAAGGAAGTATGTTGAAAGAGGTATACCTTTGACTGTTGGTTATTCTTCCATGTGCTGGGTAAGAATCCCCTCTTTCTCTCAAGGTTTTCATGTGTTATGCTTCAGGTGACATTCATGTATACAGTGAATCAATATTCCAGTATTCTTTTTGACCGCAACTGTAAAATTCTTACCTTTCTGAAGATATTTTTTACTTCAGAGTTTTGTTTAAGAAATAAACAAAACCTCTTATCCAGAGGTCTATTAAATCAGTCCCAGTAGCACAATCCTTAGGATAGACTTGGTCAACCTAAGACCCAAATTTGTCTTCCCAGAGAATTAAAAGAAAGCAGGCTTTTGTTACCAATTTAAAACAATACTGGCATTTCAGAAGCCAGTGGACTCTAAAAGAAGACATTGGGTAGAAGTGTACCAAGTTGTGGGAAACTGAGTTTTTCAGTTCCCCTCTCTGGATCCTGTATTCTCTCAGGCTGTTATACTCATAAAGTGACTTGTTAAGCTTCGTTTTAAGGTGGTGGATTTATTTTCTGTTTTGTTTCTATCAATGCTATAGGGAAGTTATTCTTGATATGTCTAAGAAATGTCTCGATTAGAAAATACAAAGTCATTCAGACAGCTTTTTATTGCATACCATTGGTGTTAAAGTTAGTTTTTAACTAACTTTAGTTTAAAAAAGATGGAATTACCTTTTTAATTTTTTTTGAAGATTTATTTATTTATACAAACACTGGGTACAGTCAGAAGCACGGGAGGGTGAGAACTCACTAGAACGGGGAACAGAACAGGCAGACTGATGAAATACACTGTTGAGGGGAGCAGCGGGCGTGGCAGGAGAGGTTATGTTGCTCCATGTGGGACCCTTGCTGGCAGCCGGGGTTTGAATTGGCGTGCTGCAGAGTCTGCGGGCAGCTTTGCAGCCCAGCGCTCAACCGCTGTGCCACCAGAGCAGGCCCACCTTTTTCATTTTTAAAGCAGATTATCATTGAACCAAAATAATCTGTTATTTACCTTCATCCATTTGGCAACCAGGCAACTAAAAGAATTGAATTAGCAACAGACTTGAAGGGTAGTTACTATGTACATCTTAATTTCACAGCCAGTTGTCAGTGCTTTTTGTCTTAACTTTGCATAAAATTGAAAATTTAACTTTCATTTTAGTGAATATACCCAAGAAACTTCATTGCTATAAAGTGGATCAGAAAAAGGGGCTACCTACCTATTTTTATTTATCTATTTATTTATTTTTAAAAGATTTATTTATTTATACAAGAACTGGGGTTCAGGCCAGATGTGCAGGAGGGTGAGAGGATTCACTAGAGACAGAGTGGGGAACAGAACAGGCAGACTGATGAAATACATTGCTGAGGGGAGCAGTGGGTGAGACAGGAGAGGTCTGCCATGCCATGTGGGTATCTCCGTGGCTGTCAGGGTTCTAACTGGCACTGCAGAGGCTGCAGACAGCTTCACAGCACTGTGCTCAACTGCCTGCGCCACCAGGGAGGCCCCCTATTTTTATTTATTGATTCAGTCATTCTCTTGTTGGAGAAAGTCCTTGAAAGGTCTTCAGAAATTATTGTGTGATGAATGTTATGAGTTGATCACTCCTTTATATTAGGCTTTTATCTCTACCTCAACAGGACATAATTTCTGGGCCAAAAGCCCAATTTCTCAAATAGTATCTTAACTCAGAAATGTGCAGGCTATAAGTATTTAATGAACTGAGTCTGACCCAGGTTTGCCAATGGGGCATGGGGAGTAATTAATATCACAAAGATGACATCTTACTAACAAAACATAGTATGTCTAAAGTTTTTTTATCATTGTATCTGAGAATTTAGGTGTTTGGTTTTATCCTCTGAGGATGCTGTTTGAGGAGGTCTGGCCATGTACTAATGTGAAACATCTGTTCTTGCCTCACCTATTTACTTGGGTTAGTGGTTTTTCTTTTTTTATTGTGATACTGGTTTTTCTTATCCATCTGGAAAGCTAGTGAGAAACAGGTAAGCAGATTTCATGGACTGGGAACAGTGTCCTAAGTTGTGTACAGTGTTTGGAAGATCATTGTTGGTGATGTAGAAGTGCAGGCTTCTCTAGGAAGTGTAGTCTGGAACCAGAGATGAGAAGCTAGGAAAGCAGTAATAATGCTTGCCATGTACAGCAGACTCTTTGCATATGTTGTCTTTAATCCTCCAAATCAGCTTTTGCAGGGTAATGGTATTATCCCATTTTACAAAAGAAGAAACTGAAACTCAAACAGGTGATGGTAGAAGTGGAATATATACCGGGTCTGAATGGCACCAAAGCCATTTTCTTTCTCTTATACCATATGCTGTCTTTTTAAAAAATGGGCCTTTTTGGTGCCAAAGAATGAAGCACATAAACTGAAAGGTACAATTCAGTATTTACGTACTTACAAAAGTGTGCATAAAGTGTGAAAGATGTGTCCAAATGACAATATGTATGGAAACATTTTTGAATTGTTTAAACATGGATCTCAGTTATGTTTAATTGGTCAGCTAAATGTGTTTTTTAAAGAGATCGTTTTAATGGACATAACTGCAGGACAGCTGAATCCTTTTGTTATGTGATCCTTGAATAGGGAGAAAATTGACATTCTCACTCAATACCTGAGGTTATTCTATGAGAAATTATTGTGACTCTTGCAGCCTTTTCTCAGTATGCACTTTTCTGCAGTGTTTGAAACTTAGTCCACCTCCAACTTCTTTAGACTTTTTTATCTTTTGACTTCCAAGGCACTTAACTGTCATTATTCTTTATACCGGAGCATTTCTCTGTCTTTCTTTCATTTTCATAAAGAAGGTAGATATTCCCCATGAGTCCTTCGTTGGCCTGTGTTTCAGAGCTTTGCTTGCTCCTTTTTCTTTTTTTAAAAGATTTAGTTTACTTATTTATGCATACAAGAGCTGGAGTGTAGGCCAGTGGTGCAGGGGGTGAGAGGACTCACCAGCAATAGAGTGGGGAGCAGAACAGGCGGATTGACTGAAATACACTGCTGAGGGGAGCAGCGGATGGGACAGGAGAGGTCTGCTGTGCCATGTCGGTAGCTCCCTGGCTGGGTATCGAACTAGTGCTGTAGTGGCTGCTGATAGCTTCATAGTGCTGAGACTTAACCACTTGTGCCACCAGGGCTTCCTGCTGTCTTTCTTTTGTTTTATTAATGAGGTATATGTTTATGATGTATTTGATTTTGAAGCTCTGTCTAGAAATAATAAGACTGTATCTGTGGCCCTAATTTATTTCTCAAGTTTCAGACCTATATTGGTCCTCAAACAGCATTGTTTCTTTATATTATTGCATTGCTAGCATGGTGGGGTACAGATGAGCCACTGGGTGGCACCAGAGTCCGTAATTGGGATAAGGAAGGAGTGGCCCCACCCCCAGCCTTTACAGTTGGATTGCCCTGTGCTGTCATATCTGCACAATAGGAATGGAGATAAATTCTCTGATCCAGTAACATTCATTTCATAGTTTCTTTTTGCTTGTCTGTCCAGTTGACCAGAGGAGACAGTATAGTATATTCACTCCAAGTACTTAATAGAGGGTGGCCCAGAGCTAACTCTTTGCCCACCGCTTCAGCATGTTTTTGTGTCGTATCAGTTTCAGCTGCTTTGGGCTTTTCCTTTGAATATCAATGCCTTAGGTTCTCTATGATTAATAAACTGTAGTTGAGTATGGCTGGCATAGGAAGCAGGAAAGTGGTGTGGAAAAATATTTATTGTGAAGTATAAAAACAGTAAGGTAGGAGGATGAATTTAAAATGAGCCATTTCAGCTTGAAAGCAAAAATTGGGGAAAGGGAAAGTAGGACTGGTTGCTTCTAGATGGACTGTGCCACATAGTACTGAAAAGCAAATTTGTACTTTGGATGGAGATCAGACCTGAACAGCTGTTCAAAGTTGTGAGTGGATGGGACATCTGTCTTCCCAAAAGAATCAGGGACTGTGTAGTGTTCATATATCTGTCTTACTATAATCAGAATATTTTTTACTGTCACCTTTTAAATTCAGGGGAAATGCTAAAACCTTATCTCATTTAAATACGGTAGGAGAACTGGGTGATCAAGTTGTATGAGGTATGCCAAACAGGGCTGCTTTGTTGGCCTGAGGCCTGACTCCTGGGACCTAATGGAGAGTGAGTTCCTGTCTTAGGAAATAAATCAGGGAGAGTTAGCAGACTGTTTTCTCAGACACTAGCCCCAAATAAATTAAAATGAAATTGAGAGAACTTTAGAAAGTAGAAATAAAAAGCATAATTATACAAATTAATGGTATAACCACTTTTTTCGCTAGTAGCTTAGAACAACTTTAAACTCTTGATGTCCTTAGCTGTCATCAACTTCAGGATTCATCTTTTGTGGGTTACTGTGGTTGCTGATAAATCACTTAGGTAACTTTGGTTGCAGCAAAAATCCTTCTAGCACTTTCACTTTTAAGCAAGAAAACCCGATGTTTTGGCCTTGTTTATTATGGCAGATTGTCCACTTTTGCTGACTTCTATTAATCACATCCTTAAGAATTGAGTGTTTTTTATTGCTGGGTTTTATGTCATTTAACACTTTATATGATTTCTGCCCCTTCCCACCATTCTCTCTCTTTTTTTTAAGACCAGATTTATTAAGGTATAATTTACATATAGTAAAATCCACCTGTTTTGAGTGATGCTTTTGTGGGTTCTTAAAAATACATCATTGTATCACTGCCACATCATAGAGTGGCAGCTTTGGGTGCGGACTAGGGAATGATTACTCAAGGTCCATGTGGAGCAGTCAGAAGCCTAAAGGGACTATACCAAGAAGGTGAAGTCCCATCCAAGGACAGTCTGTTTATTAAGAATCAGGTTCAGAGCCTCCCTGGGGGCGCACGGGATTTAGAGGCGCACTGCTGTGAAGCTATCTGCAGCCACTGCAGCATGAGTTCGATCCCCTGCCAGGGAGCTGACCCACATGGCGCAGCAGACCTCTCCTGACTCGCCTGCTGTTCCCCTCAGTAGCGTGTTTCGGTCAGTCTGCCTGTTTTGTTCCCCACTCTGTCTCTGGTGAATCCTCTCATCCCCCACACATCTGGCCTGTACCCCAGTTCTTGTATGCATAAATAAATAAATCTTTTTTTTTTTAAAAAAAGAATCAGGTTCAGAGAAGTTAGGCAAACGCTTTGGGATGCCTTCTTGTCTGTTGCAAGCTAGGGTGCAATGACCAGGGGCTATTGCTGGGGGGATGGAGAGGGGCTCCATTGTTCCTGCTATGCAAAGCATACTATCTCTATTCCCTATTCTTACTTACCTGTCTGCTGATCTTTGTAAGAAAGGTATTTTAGCTGATCTTGCTAATCTGGCCATAATGTCTGCCCGCAGTTTTCAGCAGATACTGGTTTCCCAGTATGTTCCTCATGCCAGAACTTTTGTCCTTGGTTAGAGGCCCCCTGCCTGACTGTACATTTAGCTTGACCAGCAGGAACTCTGGGCACTGAGACAGCAGCCCCAAGAACAGGAAAGGTCAGGATCCCACATAATACTACTGTGATTGAAGCATAGGGCATTTTCATCATTCCCCAAAGTTTTCTTGTTCTAGTTTGTAGTCTTTTCCCTTCCCCCTCCCTAATCCCTGCTGCCTCTGATCTGCTTTGTTTTTTGTTTTTTTTTTTTAAGATTTATTTATTCATGCATACAAGAACTGGGGTGCAAGCCAGATGTGCAGTGGTGGTGGGGGTGGTGGTATGAGAGGATTCACCAGAGAGATTGGGGAGCAGAACAGGCAGATCTATGGAAATACACTGCTGAAGGGAGCAGTGAGCGAGGCAGGAAAGGTCTGCTGCACCATGTGGGTTGCTCCCTGGCCCGCTGGGGATTGAACTTGTGCTGCAGTGTCTGGTGATAGCTTGATAGTGCTGTCTTTACCCCCTGTTCCACCAGGGAGGCCCTGCTTTCTGTTCTTACAGTCTATCTTTTCCATAATGTCCTATACATGGATTCATCCATTATGAAGCTCTTTGAGTCCTGATTCTTCCTTTGCTCATATGGACATTTGATACCCATCTGTGTTGCTGTGTGTGTCAGTACCAGTAGCTCATCACTTTTTACTACTCCACAATTCATTTGTTCATGACTAGCTAAAGAACAGTTGATTATTTCTAGTTTTTGGTGAATCTCAATAAAACCACTAAAATATTCACCTGCAGGGTTTTTTTTTGATGAGCACATAGTTTCATTTTTCTTGAGTAAATACATGAATGTGATTACTGGGTTGTATAGTAAGCATATGTTTAACTTTATTAAAAAATTGCCCAATTATTTCCAAAGTGAACAGTGTATGAGAATTCTAATTGCTCTGTTTCTTATTAGCACTTTACTAAGTGCTAATAAAGTAAGTTTTTATTATTATTTTAAACATTTTTGCCATTCTGATGTGTGTGGAGGATTTTTTTTTTTTAAGATATTTTTTCCCTTTTTTTATTTTTAAGATTTATTTATACAAGAACTGGGGTACAGGTCAGAGGCGTGGGAGAGTGAGAGGATTCACCAGAGACAGAGTGGGGAGCAGAACAGGCAGATGGACATAAGACACTATTGAAGGGAGCAGCGGACAAGGCAGGAGAGGTCTGCAGGTCTGCTGTGCCATGTGGGTTTCTCCCTGGCTGGCGGGGAATCAAACCCAGGATGCAGAGGCTGTGGACAGTTTCACAGTGCTGCACTCAACCTGCTGCACCACCGGGGAGGCCCTGTAGCGGGTTCTTATTGTGGTTTTATTATTTTGTATTTTCCTAGTGACTAATACCGAGCATCTTTTCAATAGATTGTTATTTAGTTGTGGGAGATTTTAAATACATTCTAGCTGCCATCCTTAACTTAATGTCTTTTGTAGCTATTTTTTCCAGTCTGTATGTTTTCTTTTTTTTAACATTGTCTCTTGAAGAGTGGATTTTTAATTTTGATATGTACAAAATTAAATTTTTTTCTTTTATGTTTTATGATTTTTGTGTTCTATCTTAAATGTTTGCTTAATCCAGTGTTCCAAAGATTATCCCCTTCGTTTTCTCTGGAAGGTGTACTGTTTTCGCTTTTACATTTAGGTCTGTTATCCATGTTGTTTTTGTATATTGTGCAATGTGAGAATCAGGTACCCTTTTTTTTTTTTTTTTTGCATTTCGATGTTCTGTTATCTGGTATACATGGTCTCTTTCCTTAGTATTAGGGAAAAATATAAGCTTCAGTGGTTTTAAACAAGAGCTGGTAGTGCCTTTTCCACAAAGTACTCTTAATACTATCTGTAATAAACACCCTCTGCTTGTTGTTTTTTTTCTTTCTTAGTTAATATTTTATCATATGTTTGGTTAAAATTTTGAGGCCTTTTTCTTAAGACAAAAGATCTAGGTCACTGGTATTTCTTGGTAGAAATTAAAATGACACCCAGGTCTTTCTCCCCATCCCCCAATAGTTTACTCTTTAACCTTCATTTTGGCAGGGGTTATGGTTATTTTTAGAGTACAGGCAGTAGAGCTAATCTAATTAAACTTCCCAGCTACCTGGGGCAGTGAGCTCATCAGCTCTTCCAGTTTGATTTGCCTGGGCTCGGATTTTACATGGAATTTAAGGTAAAAATAATTTATTGGGAATGTAATGCATTAAAGAATGATGAGAATGCCTTAAGTTTGGGTTAAGTTAGGTCCCTAACTTCAGATTATAAAACAAGGTGGCATTCTTTAGTGGTTGAAGAGGTTGTAGAGTAACTGCTGCTCTTGACACGGACAGAGTCTGAGCATCTTAGTCTGCTGTGATTCTGGCATTCACTCTAACTCCTGCCCCAGAGTGGAGATGGTTTTAAATTTCTTCATTTTGGCTGAAATTTATATGATAAAAATAACAGTATATCTCCAAAGTGTAATTGTTTTATTATTGTCATCATTTCTTGGTTTTCTAGGGGAGTTATCTCCCAAAATAGGTATGATTGCAGTCCAAGAGGTATGGAAGATGATCCAGTGGTATACAGAAAAAGGAATGTTAAATAAAGAAGTTTCTATTTTTCAAGACAAGTTTAATATTTAATGAGAATTGATTGTGTGTGTACATAGGTATTGAGGGTTCATGCTCAAAGTCTTCACTGATAGAGGTTCATAATCAGTTTGAGACCGCTGCTCTAGCGCATCCTCTGCACAAGTTTTAACATATAATTCTATTCATCTTTACCACCGCTGGAATACAAGTAATGTGACAAAAAAAAAGATGAAATCAAGGGAAGATTAAGTAGCTCATCCACAGTCACAAAGTATGCTGATAGCTTAGCTGATACTAGAGCCCTGGACTCTTTAATTTTCATTCTAGGAGTAATTTTGCTAAATTCAGTGGCCCCTACAGTGTGACCTTTAGAAGCCCTCTGCTTATCAAGTCAGTGATTAAACAGAGTTACATAAGCATTCACGAGCTTTTTTCTGTTTCTGAATTTAGACGTAAAGTCTCTCAGCTTCTTCCCTCAAAGGATAGCGATCCCTTCTTTCAGGACCTTAAGCCAGTTTCCCCAGATGATGATTTCTGCACCGTGGGTGTGGGTGACTCTCATGGGAACTTTTTCTACTTCTCATACCTGGTCATCTAGGCTGGCAAAGCAAGTGGGTTTTCTAGTCCCATTATAAAACTAAAGTTCCATTAGTCTGGGCTTGTGTGGAAGTGGATGAGGAAGGTTCTCTGGAGTGCTTCTTTTTTTTTCTTTTTTTTTAAGATTTATTTATTTTATACAAGCACTGGGTACAGTCAGAAGTGCGGAAGGGTGAGAGACTTCACTAGAGCCAGAGCAGGGAGCAGAACAGGCAGAAGGACCGAGGTACACTGCTGAGGGGAGCAGCGGGTGGCAAGAGGGGTCTGCGCGCCATGTGGGACCCTAACCCGGTGGCCGGGGATTGAACCGGTGCTGCAGAGGCTGCGGGCAGCTTTGCAACCCAGCACTCAACCGCTGCGCCACCAGGGGAGGCCCTTTTTTTTTTTTAAGATTTATTTTTATTTATACATACAAGAACTGGGGTGTAAGCCAGAGGTGGGGGTGTGTGTGAGAGGATTCACCAAAGAGTCGGGAGCAGAACAGGTAGATCCTGTGAAATAAATACACTGCTGGGGGAGCAGCGGGCAAGACAGGAGAGGCCTACTGCGCCATGTGGGTTGCTACCTCGCTGCTGGGGATGGAACTCGTACTGCAGTGGCTGGTGATAGTTTGATAGCGCTGTCTTTAACCCCTGTGCCACCAGGCCTGAAGGAGGTATTTATTGCTTAGATGTTCAACAGAGCTTAGATGTTCAACAGGGCTACTGAAAAGGGGGAGAAAAGTCTATGAGGAATACTGCACAAAAATACATGAATCTAAGTAGGAGGAGGAAAACAGCCTGCTTGCAATAGCTCTTTACTGTTTCTCATTCTGTGGCCTTACATATTTTTGTTGGTGTTCTTTCATCATCACTCTTCCAGGTATCCTTTCCTTCAAGTATAGCTTGGGTCTTGCTCTTACATTGTTTCTCTCCTGTTCTGGCTTATTCTGAGCAATCTTTTTTTTTTTTAAAGATTTATTTATTTATTTATACAAGCGCAGGGTACAGTCAGAAGTGCGGGAGGGTGAGAGAATTCACCAGAGCCAGAGCGGAGAGCAAAACAGGCAGAGTGACGAAGTACACTGCTGAGGGGAGCAGTGGGCGGCAGGAGAGGTCTGCTGCGCCATATGGGACCCTCGCCCGGAGGCCGGGGATCGAACCGGCGCTGCAGATGCTGCGGGCAGCTTCGCAGCCCAGCGCTCAACTGCTGTGCCACCGGGGAGGCCCACTCTGAGCACTCTTGAGGCAGTTGTCTGTTGGCAGAGGACCCCTTTTTTGTAGAGGGGAGTAGGGGGTAAGGATCAGGATGGGGCTGCTTCTGGGATAATTGTTATGGGAATGAAAGGGCTGTTGAAAGATTAGAGGCCAGTGTGCCTGGGTACAGGGACTGGAGTCATAATCATACTTTGTCTTTAACCACTGCCTTTTGTCCAAGGCACTGAAAGGGCTTTACAAAATTCTGGTCTGAATAATATTATTATTTGCTCTTTGGAATTTGCTCGAGGTAGACTAGAGGCCTTGAATAAATGTTACAGTAGATAAAGGAAAAAAGCTTTGGTACCCTGATCCCCAGTTGGGGCTTTGCCAAAAAAGAGGGATCTGGCCAAAGTTGGTGGAATTAAATGAAATAGTGTTTGCCATTTTACCCCAAGAATTTGATTTTCTGTATCTCTGTTGATTTGAATGTAAAATGATATTCACAGTCTGACCCATCCCTTTGTGTTGTGAAGACAGTGATCCACAATAAGAGTTTGTGGATACATGTGACTAATATTTATAATATAAGATTCATGCCTATAGGGCAATGCTGAAGCTAACTTTTTGTATTGAATTAAGGCTCTCTGCCTTAATTGAAATACCTGTCCTTTTATACATGCCTGCTGTTCCAAATTTTATTTAAGTTCACTCTTTCCCATTTGTAAAAGCACTGACAGGTACTTGGTGAATAACATAGAGAGATGACATTTGACCTCCCAAAGTTATGTCCCTTCATGGAATTTAGACATATCAGGGGAAATCTGATATGATTTTTAGTTATTGTGAAGCCCTATTGAGCACACACCTAAAGCTGATTTTTTGTAAAAATGACAGTGGCTGTATACTGTTAACTCTCCTTGTCCCTTACCACCTTTCCCAGATTGTTTCCTAATTGTTTCATTTTCTTCCTCCCAAATTCAGGCTGGCTACAATCAATAGAATTCAAGATGTCCAGCAAAGGGAGCAGCACAGATGGCAAGACAGATTTAGCTAATGGTAAGATGCCAGATGGAGGTGAAGCTATTTCTGCTATCAAGTGAGGTTCTCCTCCCCCAGAGAGAGTGGAGACCTGGATTTTAGAGGAGAAAATCTTTGCTAAGAGTGACCTTCCTGTGTTGTAAGTATAGGAAACCCACGTAGGAAGCACCTTGGACTGTCAGGTGCTTCTGTTCCTTTAGCTTTTATCTGGTTGTCTTCAGGAGATTAGCAGTAGAGTTGTGCTTCTTAAAGAGGTTAAGTGGTTTGGAATTCTGAAAACTGGTAAGGGTGGACAAAGTTAGGAGATACTGTTATTAAAGGATAAAAAGTAGACCCTATTGGTGGTAGGAAAGGGAAAGGTGAGATTTCCCCAGTGATAATGAAAAGTCTCCTTCCTTTGGTAGAGACAGGACAAGAGATACAAGATGAGAGGAGAATTGGGGCCTTCTTTTTTTTAAGACCAGTGCTGCCAAGTGTGAAATCATTGGGTCTAGGACAGATTCAAAGTAGAATATCTAGATTCTGATAGGCTATAGCTACTTGCTGGTTCCCCCCTCCCCCCAAAGATTTATTTATGCATACAAGAACTGGGGTACAGGCCAGAGGTGTGGAGTGTGTGAGAGTGGATTCACCAGAGACAGAGCGGAAAACAGAACAGGCAGACTGACTGAAATACACTACTGAGGGGAGCAGCAGGCGAGATAGGAGAGGTCTGCTGTGCCATGTGGGTAGCTCCCTGGCAGGTCGGGGATGGAACTTGTGTTGCAGAGGCTGTGGATAGCTTCCTAGTGCTGTGATTAACCCTTGCACCACCAGGGAGGCAGGCCTTACTTGCTGTTTTTTTTGACTAGTGCCTCAACTCTGAGCTAACTTCTAAACTAGAGAAACGTCCTTCAAGTAGGTTGGATAGCATGGCGTCCTTAGCACCTTCAGGTCAGGATTAGAGGCTGAAATTCTAGTTGATGTGATGAGTAGAACAGTGAAGTTAAGGAAGGGAAAGTGATATTTTCAATATGTCCCTTTGTTTTTTTCCTTACCAATGCTTTCATTCATTTTCTGTAAAAGAAAATAGTTCAAATTTTTCTCTGGGCTTAATTGAAAGGCACAAGGGTTCTAGAGGAATTTGAGTTATACAATGGATATGGTGTTTGACCATTAGCTGGATCAGGGATTGACAAACTAGGGCATTCAGGCCAAATCCAGCCTGCCACTGTTTTTATGAATTTACTGGACCCCAATCTTCCTGTTTTTTTTCCCCCACCCCCCGTAGTATTTGTGGTGGGGTGTGTGTATGTGCGTGTTTTTTTTTGCTACATCTGTGGAGTCGAATTGTTGGGACAGAGATCCATATTGCCTGTGAAACCTCAAACTTTTACTGTCTGGTCTTTGACAGAAAAAAAATCTTGATTATAGACTGTTAGGGATCTCCTGCTGAACTTTTGATGTGCTCTGGCCCTTATGTTAATGTGATAAGGCCTGCAAAGTACTCTTCATTTATAAATCATAATTTTAACAATGCTATGAGTTTTGACGTTTTTCCTTTTTCATGGAAGTGATGGGTGTGATATTTTATCCCTGCTCACCACTCCCAATCTCTGACAGTTGTATTTCAAAAACCACAATTATTAATCTTTCCCAGCATATATATACCAGTCTGAACAAATGTAGTGCTCAGGAGCAAATTGCTGTACTTTTCCCTTTTTCATCCAGTTCTTAGCCAGGTTATTTTCATACTGAGCTTTTAGTTGAGGTGCTATTTAAAAAGAGCTGTTTACATGTCTCCCAGCCTTTTGTCACTACTTGAACCAAAGCACTTGTTTTCTGTATTGGGTTTTGTCTAAGAGTTTACTGAAAAGGAGTTCTGTTGCTTAGAAAGTGATTAGTTATTACTGCTCTAATCCAACAACTAAGCAGTAAGGTACCTTGACTTTGATTTGACTCCTTACCCATCAGTGTGGTATTAGAGTGGAATAATTCATCCAAAGTCACATGTGGCTAGTCAGCCTTTTTTTTTTTTTAAAGATTATTTATGCATGCAAGAACTGGAGTCTAGGCCAGTAGTAGGGGAGGTGGTGGTGGTGAGAGGATTCACCAGAGACAGAATGGGGAACAACAGGTGGGTTGACTGAACTACACTGCTGAGGGGAACAGCGGGTGAGACAGGCAAGGTCTGCTGTTCTGTGTGGATTACCTCCCTGGCTGGCCAGGGATTGAACTCGTGCTATAGTGGCTGCGGGTAGCTTCATAGTGCTGTTAAGGTACAAACTTAACCCCTTGCATAGTCTGCTTTTTCTGACCACCTTTCCTTCAGACAACATACAGTTTGTAGTCTTCTGAGGAAAGCATCCATGAGCACTATGTAAAATTTTTTCTCCTCTTCCTTCTCACCTGGACCTTAGGTTGGCATTGTGGTCATACTGGCTCTGGAACATTGCCATAGACATAATTGGAGTATGGTTTGTCATTGTCAGCTGAGAGACTACAGTATCTAATTGTAGGTAGTTTGATCACTAAGAGTGCCCTGGTTATAGCTAACCTGGTGACTGTGGAATATGTTGCTGTGCTTTTCTCTCATAGTAGCCCTGCTTTTTTTTTTTTTAATCAATCTTTTGTATGTTTCTGTTAAAAATTTGTCTAAATAAAGAATTTCTATAGTATTATATTGTTGGAAGTCAGAATATGTTTATTAAGAAAAAGTAAACAATGAACCATTCAAATGTTCACAGTTCCCATTTGGCTCTTCTACTTTCTTCTGGGTTCTTAGTGGCTTTAGGACCTTGCAGGGAGAAACTTCAGAATTTAGGATGCATGAAATGTTGTAATGGTGCTTTCTCAATATGGGTCCAACTTCACATCTGCTATCAGAATGGTTTCAGTCAGTTATTCTCAAGGCTTTTCTAAGAAGATGGCTATGCCAACTCTTACTTGGGGGAGTGGGGAGTGACTTAATTATTTGCTGTAATTAATAGATGCCCATGCAGCAGAACAGAGCCTCAGGTAGTTGTAGCAGGCATACTTTCATACAGTCTGCCAATGCTTGGCTTCTTGAGGATTTAGAATAATATTTGGTTGCCCTGCAGTTCTCGTGTGTAGGGGTGTGTGGAGGCTTTGATCTTGATCTTTTTAGTTTCTTGTCCAAGATTTCCCCTTGGAAGATAATTTTTATAATCATTTGTGGTGAAAACACTTTGACCAGAGTTGGATTCTTGATCTTTTGATGTGATGATTTCTTAGGCTAAGGAAGGAAAATATCTCTGACAATATCCTATTTCTTTAATCTCCCTTTACCTACCCATTCCTTACTAACATGCAGGAAGCCTGTCAAGCAGTCCAGAAGAGATGTCTGGAGCTGAGGAGGGGAGGGAGACATCCTCAGGCATTGAAGTGGAGGCCTCAGACCTGAGCTTGAGTTTAACTGGGGATGATGGTGGCCCCACCCGCACCAGCACGGAAAGCCGAGGCACAGATACGGAGAGCTCAGGTGAAGACAAGGACTCAGACAGCATGGAAGACACTGGCCACTACTCCATCAATGATGAAAACCAAGTCCATGACCACTCAGAGGAAGAGGAGGAGGAGGAAGAGGAAGAGGAAGAGGAGGAGGAAGAGCATCCTCGACGCCGAGTACAGCGCAAGCGGGCCAACCGTGAGCAGGACTCGTCAGATGACGAGAGGGCCCTAGAGGACTGGGTGTCTTCAGAGACATCAGCCCTGCCCCGACCTCGCTGGCAAGCCCTCCCTGCCCTGCGGGAGCGGGAACTGGGTTCAAGTGCCCGCTTTGTATATGAGGCCTGCGGGGCCCGAGTGTTTGTGCAGCGTTTCCGCCTGCAGCACGGGCTTGAGGGCCACACTGGTTGTGTCAACACCTTGCACTTTAACCAGCGTGGCACCTGGCTGGCCAGTGGCAGTGATGACCTGAAAGTGGTGGTGTGGGACTGGGTGCGGCGGCAGCCAGTGCTGGACTTTGAGAGCGGCCACAAAAGTAATGTCTTCCAGGTGAGGCAAGGGGGCAGAACAGCAGTGGAGAAAAGCAAGCATGAGTTAGAACAGCTTGAATTGCTACCTGGAGAGGGTGCTGACAGCGGGGTTGTTAGGACACATCTGTACTTGGTCTTACTGTGCTTCCTATTCTGATGTTGAGGAGTTCAGGATGCTGAGAGCCTGTGCAACCTTTTGTTTCCTTGAGCGTTCAAGGGAGTTCATTGTAGGTGGGGTGCTTAGAGCTCATCAGGAAGTACCATGTGTGCCTCAGGAGGAGGCAGGTAATGTCAGAACCAAGTCTCGTAAGCCACGCTGCTGGGTTTTAATCCTGGTCCTACCTCTTACGAGCTGTGTGATCTTAGATTACTTAATCTCTGTCTTCAGTTTGTTTATAGTGCAAGACTAATAACATTGAGGTTATAAGGATTAAGTAATAGAAGCTAAATGATTAGAATCATACCTGAGAGCAAATAAACATTTGGTAAATATAAGCTGATCCTGATATTCTGGACATTTTACTCAGCCCCTCTCATCATATAGATACTAGCCTTTTATCCTTAAGCGCTTTCATGTTCCTTCTCTATCATCTCCTGTAGCTTTCCTTTCTCTTTGTAGCAAATTTATGTTTGCTTCCTGAGTCAAGATAGATTTTCCTTTTTTTCTTCTTTGTTCCCTGGTTGGCATAGACGTAATTTCATCTGAGTACTGACATTGTACAGTTTAGCCTTCCCAAGGCAACTGAAATGCTCTCCTATAACGGCTACTTTTTCCTCTTCTTTCTCCCCTTTAACTTTTGAAAGAAATTGGATTGTAGCCAAGTGTTTAAGAGTAGGAAAGCCAAGTTTCTAGCTGTTGTGTCATAAAAGGGGACAAGTTGGGGTTGTCATCACATTTTTCCTCTCAAATTCACCTCCTCAATTTCTTTTTGTTTGTCCCATTTTTCATTGTTAACACCCCAGGCAAAGTTCCTTCCCAACAGCGGTGATTCCACCCTGGCCATGTGTGCCCGTGACGGGCAGGTGCGGGTGGCAGAGTTATCCGCCACACAGTGCTGCAAGAATACCAAGCGAGTGGCCCAGCACAAGGGGGCGTCACACAAGGTAAGTGAGCTCTGCTCAAAGGGTATGCATCCACTCTTCTGCGGGTTTTAGTCTAAGCTCTGCTGCATTTCTGCCATGGCATTCCTTGCGGTGGGTACCTAACTTCTTTCAGCAGTAAGGTTTGTAGATTAGAGGGGAGAAAAGGCAGCCACCTTAAATTTATTGGAATTGCTGGATCAGTTGATTATATCTAACCATGATTGATCTGGAGACCCTTAAATCTCCTTTGCCTTCTGAATCTTTTATATTGTCTTTGATTGTATTTAGAACATCTTAACAGCTCTCAAGTGCTAATGGTTGGCTCCTCATACACTAGAGCTCCAACTCTTCTGCTCATAGCTCTCAGTGCACAAGTAGCTATTTCTGGAAACCCTAATTTAGAGCTGGAAATACAGGCCAGATAGTCATGGCAGCCAGTGAGGAGCTAGGAGCTGCCGAGTCTCTGAGTAGGTACCATGTTCTTCCATGCCAGCGGCAGCAGGGTCATCTCTTCTTACAACCCTGAGCCAAACGTGTAGGTGGAGCCCTAGGGTATCCTCTTCTAGCCTATGTGGCTCAGGAAATGTGAAAGTTACCTATTTTTTAAATTTTTAATCCTCCCAGTCCACTAAGTAGGTAATTTTTAGAATGTAGAGGAATGAGACTCAGATACCATTTCTCTCCCATTGTGGAATTGATTTATTTAAGAATGAGCCCTAATGGCTGATAAATTTTCCTTTGGTATTACTGTTCAAATCCCTTGGAGACTTAGTTAAAAGAGCATATCACCTGTCTTTTTGACTTGTATAAACAAATTGCAAATAATTCACACAGAACAAGAGAGAATGAGCTCAAATGACCTCCTTTCCTGGGATTTTACAACAAAAAAGACAGACATTTCTCTTGGTGAACATTTTAAATGAAGCCCTTCCCAAGGTAGAGGAATGAATTGGACGACCTCTAACCTAAATCTTTAGAAACCTCACCCTTCCCTTTCTCCTTCAGTTGGCCCTGGAACCCGACTCTCCCTGCACGTTCCTATCTGCAGGTGAAGATGCAGTTGTTTTCACCATCGACCTCAGACAGGACCGGCCAGCTTCGTGAGTATAATAGTAGTTAACAGAACTGGGTCCCATGTCCTAGGTAATGCTCACTCTTTGGTCTGTTGGACTCTTCCCTTTGTGCCTGTGATAAGAAGCGGGTTAAGGTTGAAGTAAGGTTAGTCTTAATTTGTGGTGGTTTCCCAGCATTGCAGTACTGTTCAGGATGGGCATTAATAACATGTGATCTTCACTCACTTGGGTGCAACTCAGCCTACCCACTAGAAGCCTGTTACTCTACACAGTAGCTTAGAGATATGAACCTCTATCATTTTCAGTTCAGTTACTTAGAGAAACATGAAGGCAATTCTGTGATAAATCCTGAACAAAAATATCTGGAGGTCTGTCATCCCAGTTCATTTTTCTATGAATTCTAGACTTATCAATTATTTCCTTTTCAGCTGTGTGATAGCATAAAAAGAACATAGCATGTAGTTTGAATCCAGGTCAGACCGAGGTTAAATTTCAACTTGGGCAGTACTAGTTATGATCTAACCTTTTTGGACCTTAGTTTTATCAACCTCACTATGGGCATAATCAGTTGCCTCTCAGTCTCTGTCTTTATCTCTTGTTGCTATAAGGATGATTGATCAATGTGTTTGATGCCTGGTATCTGATGACATTGTAACTAACTACTGTTACAATTATTTTAGTTTCTTTTTTAAAATTACCAAAATAAAAACAAAACTCTCCTGCAACCAGAACATGCTATCCCTAATCGAAGATGTTGCAATGAAGTATTTAGGCTAAAAATTTGGGGACACATTTTTCATTATAGCATAGGGTGGGTATGTGCGTGTACACAAACGGCATTGGGTATGTCTTCTTTTTATAAAGTTCTTCGAGCTTTTAAAAGTACTGTGTATAGCTTGGTAGTGCCACATGCTGTATTTTTTTAAATTTGCAACTTTTCCAGAGTTTCTGCATTTTACAGTTTCTCAATTAGATTATTTCTAGTGGAACTGTAATTTGAATGCATTGTTCTCCGGGCTGTTTGTGTAAGAACTTAGGTTTCATTATTTTAAAACTAACTTAAAAAAATGCCTGAAATATTATGACTACATAGAAATAAAAACCCCTTAATAGCAACATAAAAAGTAAGTTTTTAATTTTATAAAAAAGTCATCTTAATATAAAATTTAAATGTAAATTATATGGATAAAATGCAAATGCTTCCTCATGCACTGTGCCCTCCTCTCCACTACTCTAGCTATTGGTAAACATTGTTAAAAAATTCTAAGTATCTTTTTGTATTCTTTTTTATCTTTATATATATCTATTTACTTTTCTCATAAATGGTATAATTTATGTATGTATAAAGAAACATTTGTATATGTTCATGCAATTTGCTTTTTTTAAATGTGTGTTGGAAATGTTTCTATGTCAAACTCTGAAGGCCTACCTCATTTTTAACCATGACGTATGGTAGCAGCATTGGCATACAACAGTTTATTTAACCAGCTACCTTGTGATGTATTGTCTAGATTACTTTATTGTCTTGTCTTAAAATTACTTTAATAAAATCTTGTCAGTGTCAATATTGAGTAAAGGTTGTTACTGATTTACATAGCATCCAAGTAAAATATGAATTAACTTAAGGAATATAATCTTTAGGCTGATTATTAGACTTTATTTTTAGGGAAATAAGTATAGGAAAAATTGTCCG
Source organism: Talpa occidentalis (assembly GCF_014898055.3). Taxonomy (NCBI): domain Eukaryota; kingdom Metazoa; phylum Chordata; class Mammalia; order Eulipotyphla; family Talpidae; genus Talpa; species Talpa occidentalis. Next base: position 70,154,438 of record NW_023601212.1, read on the forward strand.
CAAAGTGGAGGAGTTTCAAAAACTGCTTAAGTAATGGAAGTTTTGGCTTAGGGAAAAGCTATATTGTTTCCATAAGTAAACCTTAAAGATGATGAAGGTGGGGGGCATGGGGTTATCTTTTGGGAATTGGAACAAGCCAGGGGATAAGGGATCTGCCACCTGATAGTAGCCTTCAGAAATCCAGCTGTGGGAAATATCTGAATCTCTCCAGCAGAATGATAATTGTTATTTTCATTTTTCAAGTTCCATGGTTTTGTGATGATCATGGAACTCTGGCAAGTTCTGTAGTAGGGAGGGGAAGGACAAAGATGCAAAAGTTATGTGAGTTGGTTTGATGTGCTCTGGTGGTAGTTGTAAAGCTGACTGTGAGAACATAACCTGCAACTTGGTGGAAAACCACTATTGGGACGCAAGGTATTGGTAGCCTGGCTCAGTGGTGGGCAAAGTAGGTGATGTTGGCCATGTCTTGAATTTGCAATGAAGCAAAATGGGCAGAAATTATAGCTGAGAGTGGAACAGTGGGTGAAAGCAGTGATAGATGAATGGGACGGAAACTAAAAGGGAGACACAGAAGGAACTTAGAGTAGGAGGAGCTCAAATTCTAGATTTGGGAAATCAGAAACAGCCTTCAAAAAGTTTTTGCTTTAGGGGAATGAGGTGGGGGACTGAGCGAAAAAGCCATGGCCAGAAATTCTAAGCTGTCCTTATGTGTTAAGCTAGTCCCTGAACATCTGCTTATGTCAGAAGCATTTTTGCGTGAAGTTGGCATGGGGGAGTTTTCTTTTGCCTCTATGAAAGGCGAGTCTTTGGAAGCTGGGATGTTGGCTAACATCTCAGGAAGAGAATTGGACTATAGGTGGAAGCCAATTTGAGATACTCTTGAAAGGAGTCATTTGATCATAATTATTTTTCCCTTTTTGCTGGAACATGCCTGCTCATTAAAATGCTGCATGTTTTAAGGTAAAATTTGGTAAATTTGTTTCATATGGTTTCCATGTATCACTGCCCTTTGATGTGAAAAAATTTTTTTCATAGTGCCATGATTACTCACTTAAAGCATCTCTGCATGTTCCTGAGTAAGCTAAAGTGCTCTGCATTCATCCAGTGGGAGAGAGAAGTGTTTGTTTTAGGTGACTAAATAGTGGCATAGAGTGAGTTCTTTATCAGGAATATGTGACACTTCAGCCAAACTTGTGATTCTTGGTTTTGTTTCCATGTAGTACCTTTCATATTCATCTGAACCTCCTGAGAATCCATGGGGATAGTCCTGTGGAAGGGGCAGATGCTGCCCCCTCCTTGTCTAAACTAGTTGAGAGCTGTCCATTTTGTGCTTGGAACTCTTTGATATGACTTCTGCTTGTGTTAATGAGGTTTCTTGTGTGTTTTCCTTAAAGATGTTCATTTTTAATGATTTTTGTCATAATTTTTAATAGAAGATTGCAGAGATTTTAAAATCAGTCTCACTACTTTTTCTAGAACAATTCTAGGTTAGAATGATTTTAACTATATAGAGAGGGTGCTGAAATCACTTCTTTACAAAGAAACTCATTATCATGATTATCATGATTAAATTTCTTTCAATTTCCACAGCAACAGAAATGAGCAAAATCATAGAATTAAAAACAAAAGCTAAAGCCCAACTCCATCCTATAGTTTTTGACGTCTGTCCTTTTCTTTAAATTCAGTAGTTTTATGATGTCATATTTGACTTGTTGGATACTTAGATTTGGAAACAGTATTTATAGCACCTGCCCTTAGGCTGGGGCAAGTTAGGACTCATTTGCCAGATTCTTCAGGTTAACATAAAATTGGAATTGGATAGGGCTTCAGGACCCTATGCCCTCCTAAGCATCACCTTTTTTTTTTTTTTTAAGATTTATTTATTTAGGCAATTTAGGCATACAAGAACTGGGGTGCAGGCCAGAGGTGTGAAGGGTGAGAGGATATACCAGAGACAGAGTGGGGAACAGGCAGATTGACTGAAATACACTGCTGAGGGGAGCAGCGGGCAAGTCAGGAGAGGTCTGCTGCACCATGTGGGTAGCTCAAACTACTGGCCGGGGATCAAACTTGTGCTGCAATGGCTGCGGATGGCTTCATAGGTTGCATCTTAACCCCTTGCGTCCAGGGAGGCCCACCTTTTTTTTTTTTTTTTTTTTTTTTGGTAGTATAACTAGAAGAATAATTTTGAAATGATTTTTTTTTTTAAAGATTTATTTATTTTATTTATTAATCAAGCACTGGGTACAGTCAGAAGCACGGGAGTGTGAGAGAATTCACCAGAGCCAGAGTGGGGAATAGAACAGGCAGACTGACGAAATACACTGCTGAGGGGAGCAGCAGGCCCGGCAGGAGAGGTCTGTCGCCATGCGGGACACTTGCCGGGCGACTGGGAATCAAACTGGCGCTGCAGAGGCTGTGGGCAGCTTCGCAACCCAGGGCTCAACTGCTGCGCCACCATGGGAGGCCCTTGAAATGATTTTTAAGCTTTAAAAATGGCTCTCTTTCTAAGAACCTCTCTCCTAATTTGTGTCAGACAAGAGAAGGATGGTGTTTTCCTTTGGATTGCCCTGTACTGGAAAACTTGAATTTGAAAAGAAGAGTTATTTACTTGGATTGCCATTTTTCAGTGGTGATGCTTTCTGGAATCTGGGAGGTAGAATATGATCTTGAGGTCTTTTCTGTCGTTTGTTCAGATGATTCATCCCCCATATAATCTCCCAAGTAATTGGGAAGATGATTTATAATTAAAGGTGGGAGATGTGGGTAATATTTTTTGTTTAGAGATTGTTATGTTGGACTGCAGCTGAACTGAGTCTTCCTGAGAACAGTACTCCATATACATATACTTATATGTCTTGAGGAACATTGGAAAATGACTTCTCTGTATGTTTTCTTTTCCACCCTCAAAGTAACAGATGGGAAATATATGTGGAGGTGGGTTTTGTCTTTTCTTGTTTCCAGTGTTCAAAACAAATCACTTTTTCTTTTTTTCCAAATGAGAATGTTTAATTCCTTAGTATCCATGTCTACATTATTCTGTCTACTCTCAGTTGCCATGACCCATTGAATTTTGGGACAAATTATAACTTTTTCTGCTTTTCTGCTCTTCAAGGAAACTGGTGGTGACAAAAGAGAAGGAGAAGAAAGTGGGGCTGTATACAATCTATGTGAATCCTGCCAATACCCACCAGTTTGCAGTAGGCGGAAGAGATCAGTTTGTAAGGTGAGTCTGTGGTTCTTTTATGTTTGAGAGTTTGCAACCCTGATGCATTGTACCACTAGTTTTCCTGTATGGGAAGATACGAATTGTCTGGGAATCCATTGGGCCCACCTTACTGATTTTTTTACCATCTTCCAGAGAGCTTAAACTCGTGAGGCATTCTATTTCCTAATGAAACAAACTGAAACATAAAGATTATCAAGTTTTAAAGAAGTTAATGATTTGATCAAGGTCCCCATATAACAGCTAAGGTATAAACTCAGGTTTACTAGTGAGTCTATATTAGTCACAATCAGCACAATTTTTAATATATGAATGAACATAGCACTAGAAATTTTGAATGCTGGTTTTAGATTCAGAAATGATTTGACTTGGGAGTACTCAGTGTGAATTCAGGATTTTTAGCACTCATTGCCCTGAACCATTTTTTTAGTTTTTGCCCAGCTGACATATTTATTAGCAGGAAACGTAAGTATCATCTCTTCCCCCACACCCACAAAGACACGGGCCCCATTTTGGAAACAAGCTCTCAGGCTTTGGCAGTAGTTTGATTTGCCCCCTCAGGGTATGAGCTGCTGAATCTTTCATGACAGCTTGTTTCATGGCATCCTTCTGTAAAGCTGGCTGGATTTTCTCCATTTATTTGGTGAGGAAGTTTGTCTTCCTTTTGAAGTTCTTGGCATCTTCAACTGTCTTTCTACATAGGAGCTAGTTTCCACATAGACAGCATGTGTTCCACAACATGTAGCCTCCCAGGAACATACATAGAATTTGTTGGGGGAACAAGTAATTCTTTCCCCTCATTGCTTTTGTTCAGCATGTCCAGACAGTCATTGGCTTCTACACACTTTGAACAGAGCAATGGATGTGGACGAGAGCTCCACTTCCTGGCCCAGCTGGTTCAGTGATGTTAATTGACTGTACCATGTTGGGAAGGAGGGCTCTGAATCCCTTTTTTTTTTTTTTGTATCTGCCATGATATCTGTTACTGTGAATATCTATTGTCATACTGGCTATTAAGGCATGGCCTAAGGACAGCAGGATTTGTGGATTCAATGTGGATTCAATCTGTGTGTGTCAGTTAATTTTCTTCTGATCTTTGACAGACTGTATCTCATCCCTATCCAGATGGCCCATTTTGGCTATAGTTGTTTATTTTGGTGTTGGGTAAGGGGAGGAGGGATAGGATCTCTAAAGGAGTGACTTTTTCCTTTTTTTCAGTGGTGGGTGAAAAATATCTTGCTTTTCAAATCAGAGTACATTTTTTTTTTAAAGATTTATTTATGCATCCAAGAACTGGGGTATAGGCCAGAAGTCGGGGGGGTGGGGTGTATGAGAGGATTCAAACAGAGAAGAGTGGGGAGCAGAACAGGTAGATAGATTGAAATACACTGCTGAGGGGAGCAGCAAGTGAGACAGGAGAGGTTTGCTGTGAGGTATGGGTTAGCTTCCTGGCTGGGTATCGAACCTGTGCTGCAGTAGCTGCCAATAGCTTCATTGTGCCAAGATTTAACCCCTTGTGCCACCAGAGAGGCCCCAGAGTACCTTTTTTAATGTTAATGTAAGAATCAGGGATATAATCACATGATAGATTTTCTTACCTTGTTCAAGAATCCTGCCACCAGAATTGAGTACTTTATTATTCTTTTCTTCCTCTTTTCCTTGCCTTCCAAAGTCCTCTCTCTGTTTATCAGTAGGAAATAATGTGGCAATAGGTTTTTTTTTTTTTCTTTTCCCATAAGAAACTGTTGATCACAAAGGGTTGTCCTAATGAGAACCTTTAGGTGATGCCTCCTCTAAATTCAGCAATCCCCAGTATTTCTAATTGGGACTTCCAGCTTAGCATTATGGATTGCTTGAAAAGTCTGTGTCTCTAGATGGCTTAACTATTAGGATCTTAGTGTTTGAAGGAAAGTAGAGAAGTTGGATGTCCTGAGAATTGCAGTTGATGCTGCCCTAATCTTAACTGACCCTTTCCTGGGGTGAGAGTGAGGCTGAAAATGAACTCCACATAATGGATACTGAAGAAATATTTGCTGTGTTGAATCTTAATTCTTCCTCATTTCTTCTCACTAATTATCTTAATTTAGATTGCTCTAACAATGCTAATACTCTAGCATTTCAGTACAGGAGAGAGATTCAGACCTTATATCTCTTCCCAGCCTCATTATCCTCTGTGTTCATCCTAGATCTTAGCAGATAGTAGGCTATTTACTTGGCAGAAGCACATGCAGTTTTTAAGGGCACCAACCTTGCATGAGCAGAATGCCTTCTATGTACCTCATCTTTGACATTAGGGTCATTCTCAATTTCTGACACCTTGCTAAGTTGAATGGTTGGGGATTTTGCCTTTGTGATTCTTTCATTGAAAGAACCCAAAGAGTACAAATTTGGGTTCAAATTTGAAAATATTTTTGCTGAATATCTTATAACACTTTCAGCTTTTACTAGTAGCCTGACAGAATTTCTTTGAGGGAATACAGAGAAATAGCTAATTCATCCTCAACCCTTTTGTATCATGAATAATGAATTTTAGTTTAGGATTATGAATGGAAGCCTGGGAGAAATATGGTTTTAGGGCTGTGACCAAAAAAAAGAATGAGGAAAAAAAGGCAAGTAGAGAACATACATGTGTGAGTCGCTGTTACTGAATCCTGTTTAGGTTGGCTTAAGGGTTTATAGGAGTGAAGAAAAAGAGAATGCATCAAATGAATGAATCGTATGATGGTAGATTTAGCATTGTGATTGGCTGGCATGTGCATATATTATAAAAGGACTTTTATAATAAAGCTCAGCCTGTAAATAACCCCTTTATTCTCCTATCATTAAACTTCTGTCAGTAACAATGAGAGAACTTTGGATTAAGGTAAGTGGGGGGAAAAGAAGGTGAAAGAAGAAAGGTTTAAGGTAACAAAGTAGTGGGGTACCTGAAGACCTGTGGTGGAGGGAGATGAAATAAGGATGTTGAGACAATGCTGAAACCATCCTTTGTTTAAAATATCAAAGGCATAGGAAGACTCAATAGCTGTGGAGATAGCAGTTCTTGCCATCTTGAGCTAATGATTTAGTTCAATTCCAATCAGAATCATAGCAAGTTCTTTTATGGATATTGGCATACTAATTATAAATTTCATGTGGTGAGGCAAAAGACCCAGAATAAGAGCAAAGTTAGAAGACTCATACCATCCAACTCTCAGTTTTAAGACTTAATATGAAACTGCAGTAATCAAGAGATTGTGGTGTTGGTGAGAAACAGACATAAAGAATAGAGAACCTAGGGGCCTCGCCGGTGGCACAGTGGGTTGAGCGCAGTGCTGTGAAGCTGTCCGCAGCCTCCATGGTGCTGGTTCGATTCCCTGCCAGCCAGGGAGATTCCAACATGGCGCAGCAGAACTCTCCTGTCTCCCCTGCTGCTCTCCTCAGCAGTGTATTTCAGTCCTTCTGCTTGTTCTGCTCCCTGCTCTGCCTCTGGTGGATTCTCTTGCCCTCCCGCGTCTCTGGCCGGTACCCCAGTGCTTGTATAAATAAATAAAATCTTAAAAAAAAAAAAAAAAAGAATAGAGAACCTAGAAATAGGCGCCCCCCCCCCCCCATCAGTCACCTTTGGCAAAGAAGACAAAGCAGTTACAGTGTGGTAAATATAGTTTCTTTAATAAATGGTGCTGGGACTTGACATCCACATATGAAAAATTGGATCTAGACATAGATCTGTCATTCTTCACAAAAGCTGTCCAAAATGGATCATAGACCTAAAAGCAAAACTTGATACTCTAAAACTCCTAGAAGACAGCATAGGAGAAAATCAGTGGACGTAGTGATACCTTTTTAAATACAACACCAAAGACACAATTCGTGAAAGGAACTTTTGCTTTGTGAAAGACAATATCAAGAGAATTAGAAGATAAGCCACAAACCTGGAGAAAATGTTTGCAGAAGACACATTTGGGGCCTCCCTGGTGGCACAAGGGGTTAAGACACAACTCCGTAGCCATTGTAGCACAAGTTCGATCCCCGACCAGGGAGCTACCCACATGATGCAGCAGACCTCTCCTGACTCACCCGCTGTTCCCCTTAGCAATATATTTCAGTCAGCCTATCTGTTCTGTTCCCCACTCTGTCTCTGGTAAGTCCTCTCACCACCACCCCCACACCTCTGGCCTGTACCCCAGTTCTCATATGCATAAATAAGTAAATCTTTATAAAAAAAAGGCATTTGATAGAGGACTCCTAGTAAAATATATTTAAATATACTTTAGAACTCTTAAAACATAACAGTAAGAAAACAAGTCAACCCTATTTAAAAATGGACCAAGACCTTAACAGACACCTCACTGAGAAAGATATACAGATGACAAATAAGTATGTGAAGGAATGCCCTGCATTATGTCATTAGAGACATGCATATTAAAACAACAAACTACCCATACCTATTATTATGGAATGACTAAAATCTGAAACGCTGACAATACTAAATCCTGAAAAGGATATAGAGAAATAGGAACGCTCAGTCACTGCTGGCAGGAATGGAATATAGTACAACCACTTTGAAAGTTTTGTGGCTTCTCACAAAACAACAAACTTTTAACATGATCCAGTAATGGTATTCCTTGGTATTTACCCAACAGAATTGAAAACTGTTTCCATACAGAAACTGCTCACAGATGTTTATAGCAGCTTTATAATTGTAAAACTTGGAGACAACTAATATGTCCTTCAGTAGGTAAATGGATAAATTGTGACCCACCCAGACAATGGAATGTTACTCAATACTAAAGAAATGAGCTGTTAACCTATGAAATGACATGAAGAAATTTTAAATACATATTGCTAAATGAAGAAAAAAAAAAAACTAGTCTGAAATGGCTACATACCATATGATTACAACTATATGACATTCTGGACAAAATAAAACTATGGCTAAACAATTAAAATGATTGGTGATTGCCAGGGGTGGGGTGAGAGTCAGAGCACAAGGATTTATTTTTAGAGTAATCAAAACACTCTAATAATGTTCGATATATGTCACTCTACATTTGTCTAAACTTATACAGTGTACACCAAAAGTGAACTTTCAGTTAAACTACGAACTTGGGAGATTATACGATGTCAATGTAGGTTCATCCTGGTTTAAAAAAAAACAAATACCACTTTGGTGATTGATATTGATGAGGGAGGCCACGCATTATGTGGAGGTAGATGTGTATGGGAAATCTCTGCTGTCCTCTTAGTTTTATTGTAAACCAAATACTGCTCTAAAAAAATAAAGTATTGAATTAAAATTTTTTTTCAAGATTTATTTATGTATATAAGAACCCGCAGGCCAGAGATGCAGGGTTGAGAGGATTCACCAGAGACAGAATGGGGAGCAGAACAGGCACATGTACTGAAATACACTGCTGAGGGGGGCAGCAGGCGAGATAGGAGAGGTCTGTTGCGCCATGTAGGTCACAACCTCCGTGGCCTGGGATCTAACTCGTGCTACAGTGGCTGCAGATAGCCTTACAGTGCTGTGACTTAACCCCTTGCGGCACCAGGGAGGCCCTGAATTAAAATTTTTTTTTCTTGAAGATTTACTTATTTATATATACAAGAACTGGGGTACGGTCTAGAGGTGGGGGTGGGGTGGGGTGAGAGGATTCACCAGAGACAGAATGGGAAGCAGAACAGGCAGATCTACTGATACATTGCTGAGAGGAGCAGCGGGTGAGGCAGGAGAGGTCTGCTGTGCCATGTGGGTCTCCTTCCTGGCCAGGTTTTGAACTGGTGCTTCAGTGGCTGTGGATAGCTTCATAGGCTGGGTCTTAACCCCTTGCGCCACCAGGGAGGCCCCTGAATTAAAAATTTTTTAATGTTAAGTGTCCTACGCAGAAAATTAGGGGAAAATTTTCCCCTATATTTGAGTCATTGCTGTCTAGCAGTGATTTTGTAAATAAAATTTTATTGGAACATGTTTACATGATGTCCATGACTGTTTTCATTATTAATAATGACAGGATCTAGTAGATGCAACCAAGACCAGATTGTCTGCTACATTAAAATGTTCATATCTTTCCATTTAAGAAAACATGCACCAACCCCTAGCATAGCATCATATGTAAAAGATAGGTTTTTAGTAAATACTTGAGGAAAAAGGGGGAAAGAAGGTAAAAAGGATAAAGAACATTAGATAGTGTGGAACACAGAATGGTCCATACATGAAAATATTGAATAGTTTCGTGATTTTTTTTAACTAACTTGCTGAAATTCATGATGGTTTAGTAACATCTAAGAAGTGCTGATTTAGAGGAAAAACTCAATTGAGAAATTTGCTGAAGAGCAGTGTTAGTACAGCAGTCTCCTATTTCCCTTTTGTGTTCATTTAGCATACATTTCCTAGATACTCTATGCAGGATGTTAAGAAATTGTAGAGACTATGCACACACATTGATCTGCTTGTTTATTCCTCCAGCATTCAGTGAGCACCTGTTCTGTGCTAGATTCACATTGGGATAGGCATTGTTTCTGCTTGCAGAGAGCATTCTGGAGAAATGAATCTGTGGGGATTAGCAATATTAAGTACCTTACCCAGTATTGCTCATCTAGTAAATGGCAAAATTAGGCAGAATTCAACATGGTGGAGGCCATTTCACTATGCTGTACTTCCTCCAGGGGAAATACGAAAAGACACATGAGAAATTAGTATTTTGGGCAGGGGGAAAAATGTTTGGAGATAAAATAAGATGTGACATTACGTTTAAGGAAGTTTACCTTTTTTTTTTTTTTTTGTCTACTGAACAGGAACTTTGAAAAGTGGTAGGCAGCCTTACTAAGTAGTTTGGACTTAATAGAATGTACAAAATCACTGAAGAGACTTAAGCAGGGAATTTACATACAATTTTGTGTTTTGGACAGTTGTTGTGACAGTAGAGCAAGGGAATATAACCTAGGCAAAAGATGACCAGTAAGAGTGGAGACAGTATAAAACTGTCAAGAAATATACCCACGGAAGGCCTCCCTGGCGTCACAAGGGGTTAAGTGCAGCACTGAAGCAATCGCAGCCTCTGCAGCACGAGTTTGATCCCCAGCCAGCCAGGGAGCAACCCACATGGCGCAGCAGACCTCTCCTGACTCGCCCGCTGCTCCCCTCAGCAGTGTATTTCATTCAGTCTGCCTGTTGTGTACCCCACTCTGTCTCTGGTGAATCCTTTCACCCCTCACACCCCATACCTCTGGCCTGTACCCCAGCTCTTATATGCATAAATAAATCTTTAAAAAAAAGAAAAGAAAGAAATATAACCACAGAGTCAATTTGATAAGAGAGTAACTGTATTGCAGAGAAAGGGCCTGATTCTTGGTTTGGTCAGCTAAATTTAAGATAGTGCCATTAACAAAGTTTCTAAGGTAGGGGCAGATTTTAGAATTAGTTTAGGTTTAGAAGAAGGAAAATAGATATACTTTTGGACATTCCATTATAACATCCAGTTTACATGTAGGTGAAGTCTAGAGCTCAGGTTAAGTGTGGTCTGGAGACAGATTTAAGAGACATATTGTCTGTATATAGGTGGTAGTTAGAAGCATGATAATGGAATTTGGTTATGAAATTATAGAGCAATATTTTCACCTTTAAATTTTTTGCCTCTTTGAGAACCTAAGAACAATGATCCTTTCTCCTTAGAAAAATGCACATAAACATGGTTCCTGAGCATTCACATATTGCTTGCGCTCCAGGTTAAAATTTCCTCATATGGAGTCAGAGTACTTAAGACCAAACCTCTGGGAAACATCAATATTTAATGGATGGACAGAGAGAGAGAATCCCATTAACAGCATGAATAAGCTGGACTTCAAGGGAAGGATGTTTCAGGACAAGACAGAAAAACATGAAAAGTATCTTGTTGGCGTTGATGGGCTTTTGAAGACTTTAGTCAGAAGTTTGAGTGGTGAGAACCAAAGAAGACTGCAAAGAAAAATGAACAGAAATGAAGTGAAAATACTGAATTTTCATTGCTCTGGTAGTAACTTGACTGTAGGATATTCAGTAGAAGGGTTTTTAGAAAATGGGCAGACTGTCGTGAGGAAGAGGTTGAGAAATGAACTAATCTGTCCAGTGAGGTCCTTGAGAGGTGAAGCTCTACGACTAGAGGAGTCTGATGGGCAAGCTTAGGAACAGAGGGGTCTTGTCTCACTGTGTGTCCAGGGCCTCACAAGGGTGGAATACATAGCGCCATAAGTACGTGAATGGATGATTAATGTAGTTTGGGTTAGAGAGAGACTGAAGGTAGTTTGATGCTTAATGGGAATGAAGGAAAGAGGGAATCTTGAGGGGATACAGGTGGTGGTGACTCCATGGAGGGATTATGGATTCACTGACATTTGCTCAGCATGATCTTGCCTGTGTGTACTAAAACCTATGAGGGAGGTAATATACACAGAAACCCTCTAATACTGCTGTTTCAGTGAAAATAAACAGTGATAGAACAGCTGAGAACAGACTAGTATGAGGATTACCATAAAAAATAGGACAAACCCACTGATGAAAGAGGAATTGGAGAGGATAGGAGAAAAGACCTTCAGAGAAGAACATGAGCCAAAGCTTGGTTGAGGAATGTCCTTCATCCATCCTGACAGTCATCTGACAACTGATCCTGTCAGAATTTCAAATCAGATCGGTTTTTAAAGTTTGACATTTTTGATGCTTCTCAACAGGATTTATGACCAGAGGAAAATTGACGAGAATGAGAACAATGGCGTGCTTAAGAAATTCTGTCCTCATCACCTGGTAAGATTCCCAATGGACCAGTGGCTCCAGGCTTTCCTAACAATCCTCAGGCTATTCCCAAACTTGTTGGTATGGTGGGAAGAGCCTGGACACCTGGATTTGAATCCTGGCGCCACTGCTTACCAGCTTTGTGATTTTGGGCCCACACTGTACCTCTGTTAGCCTCAATTTTCTTACCAACAAAACAGCTAACAATAACTGCCTGGCACCATGATGCTGAGGCCTGATGACATCATCTGTGTGAAATGGCTTACATAGGAGATAGCCACCTCCCCCTAGGTGGTCACATGTCATCGCTGTGCTCCTCTGGGTGCTCCTCTCTCCTCCTCCCTTTCTCCTCTCCAATTCTCTCACCTTCCTTCCCCTGCCCCTTCTCCTTTCTCCCACCCCTCTTTTTCCTGTTCTCCCATCCTTCCCTCTTCCCCTCTGTGCCCCTTCACCTTATTCCTCCTTCCCCATCCCACCCCAATCTCTGGGAGAAGATATAGGGGAGTTTGAAGGAAAACCTGTTTCCTGAAGGTGGTATAACATGGGGGGGTGGAGCATCAGTCAGTATCTGCTCCTTATTGCAGGTGAACAGTGAGTCCAAAGCAAACATCACCTGTCTTGTGTACAGCCACGACGGCACAGGTACGTGAGCCGGCCCACCTCCGAGGCTGGCATGCCTCTCAGTCAGGGAGCTGCTGAGCCATGAGGCATGTGCCCTCCAGGCTCACCGCTGTGCCCCCCCAAGTGGAGCTGCTGGGGAGTGGTTGCTGCCCATGAGCATATAGCCAGCGGTGAGCACATAGCGGGAGGAGGCAGCAGCTGACCCTCGGAGATGCCGGGCACACTTGCAGAATGCTGCAGGTGATTGTGGCAGGGTCTGTCCTAAAGCTCAGGCTGCTTGCCTGGGCAGTCTTAATGCCTTTGACTCACTACTGAGCTAACGGCATGATCTTCCTGAGCATTCTGCTACCCTGGGTTGGCAGTGTGTTCCTAGTTTACCCTAGACACATGATTTGCCTGCTGCTCCAGCTGAGGACGAGGGGTGCTGTACTGGGTGTTAGAAGGGGCACTGCTGGCAAGAAGCCCCACCCCAAGCCCCAGTTCTTGGTCCCAGCTTTCTTCAGCCTCTTCCTTCACTGCTGTGTGCTTGTTCTTGGCAGAGCTCCTGGCCAGTTACAACGATGAAGACATTTACCTCTTCAACTCTTCTCACAGTGATGGAGCCCAGTATGTTAAGAGGTACAAGGGCCACAGAAATAATGCCACAGGTGAGACTGTTGTTTAGGTTTCTGTAGCCCAGTCCGGCTGGGAGAACCACAGTATATCTCTGAGGTGTTGCCAGTAGGAACTAAAAGGTTGAGAATGAGAACAGTGGCGTCCCTGAAGGCAGTGAGAGGGGTTCTGATGGGGCTAGAGTCCATGGAGCTGCTGTGCTAATGGAGCAAGGACTCCATAGGGCTTTCTCACCATTGTGATGTCACTGGGTTTGGGTAAATGGAGATTAGACTAACTATGGTCAGGATTAAAAAGCTAGTTAGAGTGTTCAGGACAGCCCTTTTTAGTCAGTGGTACTACATTTCCTAAAATGGTGGTGGCTTCTGCCTCACAGGAGGGGTGGTGACAGTATTTCACCCAAATCTGTGATGAAGAATGCATTTTTGTTCTGTGTGTGGTTCCTAAACTTTTTGCACAAGGCTGTCATCTGATAGTCTATAAACAATACTGGTACCTGGCTCCTGTCCCCAGACACTCTGATTTCATTGGTCTGGGGTGTGTCTTTTTTTTTTTTTTAAAGTTTTTTTTTTGTTTGTTTTTGTTTAAAGATTTATTTATTTATTTATTCATACAAGCGCTGGGTTCAGTCAGAAGCACGGGAGGGTGAGAGAGTTCACCAGAGCCAGAGCGGGGAACAGAACAGGCAGACTGACAAAATACGCTGCTGAGGGGAGCAGCGGGGGCGGCAGGAGAGGTCTGCGCGCCATGTGGGACACTCGCCCGGCGGCCGGGGATCGAACTGGCGCTGCAGAGGCTGTGGGCAGCTTCGCAACCCAGCGCGCAACCACTGTGCCACCAGGGTGGCCCCTGGGGTATGTCCTGATTGAAGTGTTTGAAAATTCCCTGTGCAAATCTAATGGACTGGGAAGTTGGGGAACACCTGCTCTTAATGTTACCACTCCTAACAGATATCTGTCATAATTTTGGCCTGGAGAGCACACTTTTCCTTTGCTTCTTGAGCTGATGAGGAGAGAAAAAATCTATACTTGGGCTTTAGTTTATAGGCAGACAAAAGAAAGTCCATTTCTGGACAGAAGGGTTGGGATTCCTGGCTTTCCCTAGCTTGGTTTGGTGTCTGCAATCCCAGTTCAGGTGTTTCTCAACAGCAGTCATGACCTGTACTCCCTCATTCTCAAGCCAACTGATGACCCCGGAACACTGAACAGGTCCCTATGAAATCCATATACCCAGGTAACCTGATAGCATGGACAGTACTCCTAGGAGAGGGCAGAGTAGGGCCATTTTATTTGGGACAGTTAAGGCATCAATGAGGCCTGTGTGTGCTCAATGGGGTGTGGATTAGTGAGACTGCTGCTAAGGGACTGCAGATCTCTCAGCCCTATGGAGCTTTTTGGGAGAATATCATTATTCTCTGGAGCTGGTATGATTCTTACTAAACTCATTACATGTGCATAATCTCTTGTTTTGTGAAAATAAAAGGAATCTTTGGTCTTAGCTGAGTTAGAGTTTGCCAGTAACTAATTCCCTATAAGGTAAAATATAAGTGGGCCTGGTGGCAGCCTACATGATATTTATTCTTTCATTTGTCATTTCAGTAAAAGGTGTCAATTTCTATGGCCCCAAGAGTGAGTTTGTGGTGAGCGGTAGTGACTGCGGGCACATCTTCCTCTGGGAGAAATCATCCTGCCAGATCGTTCAATTCATGGAGGGGGACAAAGGAGGCGTGGTGAGTATGGCATGCAGGGCTGCAGGCTCCATTCTCTCCAGTCATTGAGGTGGGTTTTAATAGGTCCCCTGTATTCTCATGGTGACAGTGTGACACCATCTTAGTAGTTCAGCCTCTAAAGTAAAAGGCAGAGTCTGGGGGTGCTGAGATTTGACAGAATGTTTTCCTCCTTTTCCTATCTTCTGCCCCCTCGAAGACAGCATGGTTTATTAAGAAGAGACCTTTTCTAAAAGAGAAGCATTAAGACACTAAGGGTGTCTCCAGGTTTCTCCCTGACAAGTAGCAAAATAATTATCTTGACTAGATTTTGGAGCAGCAGATACAAACTAGAAGGAACATTGTTTTTTGACAGTGGGGAAATCAGAATATGTCTTGGTAGATAATATGGCATTTAATGTTACATTTACTTGATGTGATTAGGTAAGAATGTCCTTTACTTGAGGGATACACTTTGGAGTGTCTAAGGGTGAAGTGTCATGCTTACATTCAAATAGATAAATGCACATAATATAGGGAGAGAACAAATACGGCAATATGTTTATGTCTTTTTTTGTGTGTGTGTGTAGAAGAACTGGGGTGTAGGCCAGAGGTGTGGAGCAGGGTGGTGAGAGGATTTACCAGAGACAGAATGGGGAGCAGAACAGGCAGATCCACTGAAATGCACTGCTAAGGGTAGCAGTGAGTGAGACAGGAGAGGTCTGCTGGCTATATGTGGGTTAGCTCCCTGGCTGGGCATCCACCTCAGGCTGTAGCAGTGACAGCACTGAGACTTTACCCCTAGGCCACCAGGGAGGCCTTGTTTTTTTTTTTTTGTTTTAAAGTGGCTGAGCAGCCTGATATACACATCATGGTCACATCATGTCACCTTTCCTTGAGTTCTGCTTTCTCCATGGAGACAGGGCAAAACAGAATCATGAGGGTCCTGAGATGTATCTGTGCACCAGAATATTTTGTTTTCTTTCTTGAGATCCAGAGTGGAGAAGGTTTTATTTAGTAGCTTTCTATGATAAGGTTTATAGAGACTGCAGAATATAGACAGTCTTGGAGGTTAATTTGGACTGCTTACCCAGAGAGTCTAAGAGCCTCTGAGGAATGAGCGAGACACTTGGTCTCTTCCTTTTTGTTCTGTGCTTTGGGAGCTGTACAAGAAGACACCATCTCTTGGCAAGGTTTATTCCAGAGTGATGGTAGAATTCAGAGTGGGTCCTTGCAGTTAGGTTCCCATTCTTTAGGTGATTCTTGCCTGATTTTATTCTGGTTTCCTTTTACTTTGGGGACCTACGATTGGCATAGACCCTGGCCTCAATGGCCTGAAAGTAGGTGAAGGGGAGTCTAGAACTTCAAGGTGTGTCTGTTGTCTGCTTCATCTGGGCTCCCAGAGGTCCTCTTCTGTCACCTGCAGGGAACAGAACCAAAACACTGGAGTCTTAGTGAGAATTCTGTAATAGGCAGGCAGTCAAAGGACATCAGGAGAGGCCAGTGAATGCTCTCTTGATCATAAACGATTGTCTTGCATTCTGTTCCAGAGAGATGCTGGGCTTAGCCCTCCTTCAGAAGTGCTCTGTGGGCCACTGTGCTTGCAACTCATTTAGTGTCAGGTTTGATGATAAGTCCAGGTGCTCAGTGGGAGGAATAGGCAGGCCCCAGGCTGAAAGAGTGCAGGACTGGAACCAGAGGTGTAGAGACTGTACCCTGAAGTGACTTTCCTGACTTGTTCTTGCTTCTGTGAGCAAAATAATGTGTGTGGTCCTCAATAGGCTCCCTGTTTTTTTTGTCCTAATCTTCCAGCTGTGGGTCACCAGGTACCAGCCTCAAAGCAGACTCTTAGCAGCTTTATATCACATAGTAAAATGTTAGCACCAGAAGGGATCTGAGAAATTATCCACTTTGCCCTTGACGCTAGTTTTGACTGAAACTCTAGCCCTTTCTTTGTCTCTACTCAGGGACAAGGTCTAGGGGATGATAGCAGAGGACCATCCCTAGTTTCCCAAAAGCTTCACCCCATTCCTTGCATCCTCTCCAGTGCAGACATCTATGGCCAGAGCTTTTTTCTGTGCTCGGGCAGCACTGACAGACTAAGTACCAGCATTCAGACAGGACTGGTGAAGTGACCAGTACCTTTGCCCAGAAACTTTGTTGGCCCTCCTGCAGGTTCCCTCCAGCTTGAGTACCAACTTCATCACTCTGTTGTTCCTTTCCTCTCAGCTTTGTCCTCAGTCTTAGGATCCCAGGACTTTGTCCTAGTATTTGTTGGTTTTACTGACTGTAGACAGAGCTCAGTTTGAGCAGATGCTGTCGGGGCTCTCACCAGGTGGTTGAAGGAATAGGGTTTATGTGTGGATTGCCACTTGTCTTTGATCACACTCCCAGGCACTGAAGTTTCTGTCTGGTGCCTCCAGTGCTCCAGAAGCTGGCACCTCTTCCCTCAGTCTCAGTCCACGTTTGCAGTGAGTTTCTGTGTGGATTCAGAGCAGCAGAAGTGACATGATATTTCTACTTGACCCTCAGGCTCCACCTTAGCTTCAGTCCTTTCTGAGCATTTGTTTGTAAAATAGAAGACTAGGAAATTGAAGATTGTAGGTTAATGAGCGTCTCCATGCTGGCTATCAGTTTGCAGGCTTGGCTGTGGAGGCTGGTTGGAGAGAACCAGAAGGCTTTTTGCCAGGGGTGGTTTTCTGGGACTGTAGGGTGGCCACATAGTGGCGTGAGGGGAGGAGTGCTTGGGACCACACCATTTTCCTTCTGGGTGCCTGTCCTACCTAATCCTCATCTGACTAAAAGCACAAAAATGCTTTAGCAGCTAAATCTGGGACAGCTTTTCCGGTGGGGGTAGGAACTGCCCTGACCGGCTCTGTCCAGCCAGGAAGGCTGATGTTCCCCTGTCTGGCAGCAGGGGGCGGGGTACCTTCCGATGGAAGGAAGCCTGAGCCAGCAGTGGGCACACCCAGCTGGGGGTGTGAGATTGAGGCTTGAGCAGACCTGTACTGGGCCTCTGTGCTCTCATGGCAGGGAGCATGTGCTTCTGTCTACCTCAGCCTCTCCTAGCCTGTGCTTTCCTTTATTTCTGTAAACAGACACACAAAACTGTCCCCAGACTCCTGGGGGGCTCAGCAGCTGCTCCCTTCTTCCATTTTCAGAATGTATCTGTGATTTGGTAAGAGCCACTGAGCTACAGTTTGTTCCAATCATGGCAAGAGGGAGCTGTGGAATAGGGTAAATGAGGTCATCTTCGCTTTGTATTCCTTTGTGAATCTGTTAGTCTGACTAGTCACTTGTCCACTGTAGTTTACACATCTTACACTTATAGGAGACCATCCCTGCCTTACTTGTTGGAAATTAAGATGTGCTTGGCCTTAAACCATCAATGTCCGGTGCCCCTTCCACCCCGGGGTCTGCCTTGTCTAAGGGTGGGTGCAAGAGCCTGCATTCCCAGCAACTGCCTTTGCTCTAATCCAGGACAATTGTTTGACTCAGGGTGGTTTTTAAATTCTGCTTTTGCATAGCCTGTATTGTCCTACTCACCAGGTAAACTGTCTTGAGCCCCACCCTCACCTGCCTGTGCTGGCCACCAGTGGCCTAGACCATGACGTCAAGATCTGGGCCCCCACGGCAGAAGCTTCCACCGAGCTGACAGGATTAAAGGATGTGAGTAGCTAACTGCACCTTCTTTCCACCCGCTCACACTGCCGTGAGCTTTGCTGTCCTGGAAAGGAATCACTTGCTGCCCAGGCCTTCAGAGCCGATGTTGAATACCCACCTCACATGCCGTCACTGCCGCTCTAGAAACACAGTCCCTAGCCCAAGAGCCAAGTGGTGAAGTGCCCTTCATTCATGGTAGAGTGGGTAGGGGGATCTTCAGCAAGAATCATTGTGACTTACAGCCTTCTACCTTCTCAGTGGATGGAACTGGGACTGCCTTTCCTAATCAGTTGTAGCTGTACTTCAGCTTAACAGTTCCCAAGGTGGGTTTTATTAGAATGGGTCAGCTCCAGGGTTTGTTTGTAAGCCACCTGTACCCCCAACCCTTTGGGCTTCAGGTAATTAAGAGGAACAAACGGGATCGGGATGAAGACAGCCTGCATCATACGGACCTGTTTGACAGCCACATGCTCTGGTTCCTTATGCATCACCTGCGTCAGACGCGTCACCACCGGGTATGCTGGGGTAGAAAGGGCGCTCTGGGGTAGAGGCCTCTCAGGAAGGGAAGAGTCCCGGGAAGTCGGGTGGTCTTGGTCAAGTTTCCTATCTTATTCCCCCTAGTCCCATCCCAGTGGGTCCCTGTTACAGCCTGGGAAGGACCACCAGTAGAAGCTGGTTGTATCTGCTCTCTGTCCCCATCACCAGGGAGATTGCTGCCTTCAGAAAGCACCTTTGTGTCCTCTCACACCAAGAGGCTGAGGGCAGAGCTTAGCATACAGTAGCAGTCTGCACGCTGCCTGTTTTTGTAAATAAAATTCTGTTGACAGAGCACACACCCTTTCATGTATGTACTGCCTGTACAAAGTTGAATCTCTGCAACAGAGATGTGGCCCATGAGTCTAAACTCTTCACTGGCCCTTTAAGGAGCAATCTGTTGACCCTTGGCCTAAAGCATCTGAACTACAGCTAAGACCTGACAGGCTTGTCCTGTTCAGGGACGTTACTAACACACCTTTCCCATCCTACAGCGCTGGCGAGAACCTGGGGTTGGGGCCACAGATGCAGACTCGGA